>NC_079509.1:9328959-10024698 GCF_030052815.1 Hevea brasiliensis | reverse complement strand
GAACAAACATGAGCGATTTCTCTTAGAAGGGATTTCAAAAAAAATGAGTTTTAAACTTTTCATTTTCATCTTCTCCCGTAAAGAAACAAAGTCATTGATAGAACAGCGAATGTAGAAAAGATAATAGAGGGAGAGGGAAGGTACCCGAGCAGCAGGGGAGGAAGGACTGGCGAGGAGGACGGCAGAAACAGCTCCTAAGGGAGCAATTGTCATGGAAATTCCTTTTGGCGCCAGTATTTGGTCCATCTTTCCGAATATTGCCATTGCTGCAAATGCACCTATATGCATATGCCAATTTCAGTAAATATACATATATGAATAAACCATTTGAAAATCATAGTCTCTTTATTTCCATAAATTTTAAGGCTAACATACCTGCAGAGGGCCAGATGATGTCGCTGAAAGAAGGTACAGAAGAAATCTTCTCTGGCTTCCAAGCATCCCAGAAGGGTGCGGCCACGTTGCTTGATGCCACAATCCCATGTTTTCTCTTCCTTTCTCTACGACAACTCAACCTAATAGATCTCTCAAATGTGGTCTTCTTGATTTCAAGCAACGGAGAAAGCGATGAGGGAAAGAAGAGCAGAGACGTTGACATTGATGGTATCGGCAGTGTTGGCGTGATACAACATTTAGCAGGGACCTGCATCCCCATTTTCTAATAATTAGATTCACCAATTCCCTTCAAGTTTTTTTTGTAGTTGAGACTATCTCCATTCTCACCTCCTGTACAAAATACAAATATATGGAGAGGGAAAGAAATGGTGGGCTTTTGGAGACTCTGAAAGGGCATTGGATAGGGGGACACGAGTCTCCACTAGTTTTTCTATGAAAACCGCCTGTCCTGATGCTTTTATTATTTATTATTAATTATGTGGCTACAGAAACGGACAAGCCCACAATTTTTTGTTTTAATTTTTTGAATTTTTTTCAAGTCAATGACGAAAATTGTAAAAGAAAAGATGGAGATGCCAATTTGTTAGAAACGATGATAGCAGAGGCAGGGAAACGACGAGAAATGTCACAATTCACCGCTGACGTTTTATTAGGGCTGTGCACCCAACTATCATATTTAATTAATAAGGATTGTATCAAATTAAAATTATTATAATATTTTACTTTAATTTTAAATACTTATTAAAAATTAAATTAAAATTATATTAAAATCAAATTAAAATTATACTAACGTGAAATTAAATTAATAACTAAATTTATATATATATATATATATATTTTAATGAGTTATATATTTTTAATAAAATTATATATAAATATGTATAATTATAAAATAAATATAACTTAATATTATATTTTATTTTTTTTAATAAATTTAATTAAAAATATATTAAATTATTTTATAATTCTCAATTATAAAATTACTATTATATTATATATATTAATTCATAATTATATTTATATATTATAGTTAAATATTATATAATTAATAAATAGTTAAAATGTATATTATATGATATATTAGTACTATTATAATACATAATATATTTAATCTTAAATTATATATGCACCTAATAGTTAAATATTATATAATTTAAAATAATTAAAAATATATTATATAATATATTATATATTAATAACTCAATTCAAAACTTAAATACTAATTAAGATAACTTTTTAAGTAAATACTCAACTCAACTAAACCTTTATCCAAAAATTTGAGGTCGACTATATGAATTCGATTCTCCACTGTAAATGATTTTGGGTTAAATTCTCAAAAATGTGTAATGCTTCTAGGTCATATTTTACTACTCTCCTCCAAGTCAATTTAGGTCTACCATTTTTTTTTCTTTCTATACTTTAACCTAATGTGCTCTACTTGTCTAACTGTAGCCTCCGTATGTCTACGCTTCACATGACCAAACCACCTCAATCTCCCTTCTCTCAACTTATCCTCAATTGGCACCACTCCTATATTTTCTCTAATACTCTCATTGCGGACCTTATCTGGTCTAGTATTGTCACTCATCCACCTTAACATTCTCATCTTTATAACTTTTATCTTAGACGCATACGACTCCTTCAATGCCCAACACTCACTACCATATAACATAGCCGGTCGTATGGCTGTACGGTAAAATTTTCTTTTTAATTTATTGGAAATCTTGCGATCACATAAAACTTCCGTGGCATGTCTCCACTTCAATCATCCGGCTTTAATCCTATGACTAACATCCTCCTCACATCTCCCATCTACTTGAAGGACTGAGCTGAGATATTTAAAGTGATTACTTTGGGATAGTAACACACCATTCAAACTAACTCCTTCCCTATCACCAGTTTGGCCTTCACTGAACTTGCAATGCATGTATTCTATCTTCGTTCTACTTAATTTAAAACCCTTTACTCTAGAGTACTTTTCCAAAGCTCTAGCTTTCTATTGACTCCTTCTCACGTCTCATCTATCAGAACAATATCATCCGCAAACATCATTCACCAAGAAATACTCTCTTGTATATATTTCGTTAATTCATCTAAAACTAGTGTAAAAAGGTAAGGGCTTATAGCTGATCCTTGGTATAATCCAATTGAGATCGGAAAATCTCTTGTTCCTCTCCCACTGTGTGCACAATAGTAATTACTCCTTCATACATATATTTCAACAATTGTATGTACTAATAGATACCCTCTTTTGTTCTAACATACTCCATAAGACATCTCTTGGAATACTATCATAAGCGTTGTCCAAATCAATAAAAATCATGTGTAGATCTTTCTTCACATCTCTATATTTCTCCATCAAGCTTCTAACGAGAAATATCGCTTCCATAGTTGAACGACCGAGCATAAAGCCAAATTGATTGAGAGAGATAGAAGTATCATGACGTAGTCGATGCTCCACAACTCTCTCCCACAACTTCATAGTATGGCTCATGAGTTTAATTTCCCTATAGTTCGAACAACTCTGTATGTCTCCCTTATTTTTAAAAATAGGTACTAAAATACTCATCCTCCATTCATCCGGCATTTTCTTTGAGTTTAGTATCTTATTAAATAATTTAGTTAACCATGTCACTCCCATATCTTTCAAACACTTCCACACTTCAATTGGTATTCCATCGGGTCCACAAGCTTTACCCACTTTTATTCTTTTAAGTACTTCCTTTACTTCTAAAGATCTAATCCTTCTAGTATAATTCACATTCTTTTCTATTGTTCTACAGTCTATATTCACGCTATTACCATTTTGACTGTTATTAAAGAGATCACTAAAATAATTTCTCCATCTTTCTTTAATGTCTTCATTTTTCGCCAACACTTTTCATTCTTTATGCTTAATGCACCTAACTTGATTGAGATCTTGACATTTCCTTTCTCTCCTCCTTACTAATCTATAAATATCTTTCTCTCCTTCTTTAGTTCCAAGTTTCTCATATAACTTTTCAAAGGCTTGTGCTCTTACTTGACTAACTGTATTTTTTGCCTCTTTCTTTGCTATCTTATACTATTCATATGCCTCATTTGTCACACCCTACCCCTCTGTAAGATGTAACATGATCCCGTAGTATACCTAATGAATTACCAACTCCGTCTACTGATAACCCATTAAATACACTACAAGGGATTTTAAAAACTTTTTTCGTGAATTTAAATCGTCAATTAAAATCTAGTGTTATAAAATTTTTTCAAAATTTCGGCAAAGTGCCGGCTGTATTTTGGATAAAACAGTTCTTCAGAAAACCTGTAAAAAGCACTTCAATATGTATTTGCAAATCTCAACTCCAACATATTTCTCAACTCAAATCCATAGTGATTCTTAAAAGACTGGGATACAAGAAATATAATACAAAACTATTCAAGTAAATGAAATCTCAAATTTACATTTACAATAATTTACATTTAATTACATACCAAAATATTTTACAAGAGTTTCTATACAACTGCTCAAATAATTTACATACATATTATTACATGCATACATCAAAACCTATGTACATGGGTATACCTATGATATACCTGGAGCTGATCTGAATATATCTTCAAGGAAATTTACGTACTGCTCTATGCTCTTCTTACCTGCGACAGCATACAAAGCTATCGCTGAGTGGTGAACTCAGTGGTGCACAACTATAATTTAAAACATAGTACAATATACATTGACAAAATTTACAGTAAATAAATTGGGAATCTGAATACTCATCAAATTTCAAAACTCAAAATATTCGTTTCCAATAATGTAAATCATTTGTATAAATGACTTTGATCACAAAATTCAATTTATCAAATCATGACTAACCATTTAAGTAATTCCAACAAAATCAATTATACATAAACCATAATTGAAATCACAATTCCTTACCATTCAAAAGCCATTCTGTATCTCAAAAATTATTCTTTATCAAAAATCAATCTTTCTCTCAAAACCATGTTGTATCTCACAAATCATTCTTTATCTCACTAACTATGCAAGACTAATCCGATAGGGCCATCTTCGATGTGATTCTAACTCCCTATGGTCGGGGAGGTCAAATCAGATTCTAACTCCCTATGGTCGGGGAGGTCGAATCATCGTGCACAGTACCATCACAATAATGAATCTTCCGCAAGGGCCATAACGATAAAATAAACTTAGATCTAACCTCAAATCAGAGGAAAATCTAAGCCTGTGCACGTACCATGGTAATCAAAACACAACTAACTCCATTGTCTTCTCAACAAATGAGAGAGACGGGTAATAACCTAGTCAAGCATCTATAGTGAGATATAAAACAATATCACAATCCTTTTAGTGAGCACAAATCACAATACAATTCGATTCAAAGTCAATTTCAATATCCAATAAAGTTTTATGCTCATCACAATTCAAATCATACAATTGCATTTTTCCATGAAAATTGCCATCACAATTCAAAACATGTTCTATCACAATTTTTCTAAAATATAATTTATTCAATCCATAACAATGCTTAATACTTGTGGAAATACCATTTCACAAAGCTAAATTCATACCTACTATAACAATTTCAATAATCATTGAATTAAATCCAATGCTTGTTAAACATAATACATAAGAAAAATATGTCATTTAATCATATGAAATATTCAAAACAAAATCAGTTAAAAACTAGTTGTGCACAAACACAATTTAAATCAATAACATACAATTAATCATATGAAATATTATTCAGAACAAAATCAGTTGAAAACTAGTTGTGCACAAACACAATTTAAAACAATAATATACAATAGTCATAATTCATTTCAATTGAAAAATTCAAAAGAAATAGCCGTTGTGCACAAACCTCTGATAATTGTCTCCTGGTCTGGACTCAGTGTTTCCTTCCCTTTTCCTGAGTCTTTGGTAACTGAGAAATACAATTTGAAGTGTTTCAGTACTAAATTAAATTGTCTCTAACGATAATGTTCGATAAACAATTCATTGAATACCTTTATTTGCTTAATCACCTAATATACCGACCCTCGATGCGTTCTAGGTAAATTAGGTTTTAGTGTCATTAATATGTCACATTCGATAGGGTTTTAGGGTTGGTACGTTTTACCAAAGTCATTTCCTTGTTCAGTGCATTTTAATGCAACTTGCTGGATTCCGGGATACTAGTTTGACCTAGCCGGACGACCTAGTTCTCTCAGTTTTCGAGTTTCGGTCAAAACTACAAACTTGTAGATCTATGTCTTGTGGACCGCGGTGCAAAATTTCAGGTCATTCCGAGTTAAGTAGACCGAGTTATGGTCATTATACTATTGCTGGTCAAATGGTATCAAATTAGGTCAATTTTAGGTCAATTTGGTCAATTCTGGTTCGGCCAGTTTTTGGACCCGAACTTATGCAAGCTTTTTGACTTGCTTATGGTCATTTCTGGGCATTGGTGTCTTCATAAGACTTGTAGGTATGGGTCTTAACTATTCATGGTTAAAATTTCAAGTCAATTGGACCTGTTTTGAGTGAGTTATGGCCTAAACACTCACTGCTGCCCAATTGGTCATTTTTTAGGTCCTAATTGTACCTAATCCGAATTGGTCATTTTCTTAGGTCACCTTGCAAGCAGAATTTTGGTATGTTTTCTCAATGAAAGTTGGCACATTTTGTGCCTAGTTTCACCTCCAATTGGTCTCATACCAATTGAGGTTACACATTTAAACTTATTGGCTAAAATGTACACTGCCCTTAGTTACTTTGCTTAACACACATCAATTACACACATTTACCTTGCAATATGTTTACTTTCCTACCATTTCTGTTTTGGTTCATTACCAAAACCACATCCCACTTTACATTATCCTCACTTTGGGCAGATTACAATTATCTTCAATACACCAAATATAACTCTAATTCCCAAAGTCCAAACACAATTACACATACACATAACATTACTAGTTTTTACATACTCTTTACACAACAAGTTCATATACATATCCATCAATCCTTCTATGTCAATATTCTGCCAACACTTCCATGAATACATACATTTATTCAAGTGTCCCCAAGCTGCCGAAAATCTTCTTCAACACCAAATTGTCCTACAATTCATCAATTCCCATCCAAGTGCCAAAAATCACCATATAAATATGAAGTAATTCACTAGGTTTATTAAATCATCATAACTAACATAATTCTCATCAAATATATGTACAATTACTTCATCAATACATGATTACATGGCTGCCCAAAAATGGATATCTCAATACTCTTCAAACTTAAAAATTTCCTTCACAAAACCAACACCCATAACATGTATACAAAGTTTATCAAAGAAATCTTCAAAAATGCTAACTTACCTTATGGTTGGAGCTTGTTAAACCTTGCTTAAACTTCTTAAATTTGGTATCAAACTCTTCCTTGTGATGTGTAGACAAACTTTAATGAAGAACCCTAGGTGATTGGAGTTAAAATGGAGGAGTGCATGGAGCTTGATTGAAAAATGGCCATGGAGGATTTTTCTTCTTCAATTCGTCTAAGTTAAGGGAGTGAGGAAGATGAACATTCTGCTGGATATAGTGGACTTACACCTGCCCCATTACGTGTTTATTATATTCCTTTAGTGGCCCACTCACTCAATTTTAACTATATAATAAGCTTACATGTTTTATTTACACATTTTTCACTCCATTTTGGCTATTTACTTTAGGTACCACTAAACTAATTTTTCATTTTATTTTCTAAGTGTAATATTATTTATTTTTAATGGACATTTAGGTCAAAAGACAATTCGGGATGTCAAATGACCATAATGCCCCTGTTCGGGTTGCATTCCCGATTTTTCGGTAATACCGGGTTTTGTCTGTTTTTCGATTTCTCACTTTTCTTTGTACTAATTATTTAATTTTTCTTTGATCTTTCTAATGATATTTATTCTTCAATAAGGGTCTATTTAAGTCCTAAAAATGTTTTCCAGGGTTCCCCGCAGTCCAGGGTCACCCATCGCTAGGGTTCTCGGCTCGCTTAACTTAGTTACATTTCTTTGCTATGATTTTTCCTTTGTTTTTCTTGTATTTTCTGAAGGAACGGAAGCGTGAAAAACACAAGATTATACCATTGAATTCAAAAATTTTCACCTAGGGTCACATGCACCATGCAAGATTTATTTTTATCTATTTGATTTCAATGATAAACAACATATTAAAACTCTTTTAATATATTTTTGGATCTATATTTGCCATTTAAGATTTTAAAATTAATCAGATTAATTTTAGAACCCTAGATTAAATCAAGAACGATTACACTAACCTCTTGATGTGCTGCAACGTGTCTGCGCCTTTGAGATTCGTCTTCAGGACACCAGATGTTGTCCCTCTAGCTTGTCCACACCAAGAACACCTATGGCAGCCCTTGAACTGCTTCTAAAGCCTTTTCTATTAATTAGAAATTCAAGTTCTGCCTTTTAAGAGATTAGAGATGTAAACAGGACACTAGAAACAATTTCTAGTGTTCTTAATTCAAGAGATTGATGGCTAATCTCTTTGAATTGATGAGAGATGAAGAGAAATAGCTGGAGAGGCTCAAAGTGGCGTGACAATTGAGAGGAGAGGCTGCTGGTTATGTTTTCTTTTCATAACCACACTTAAATAGCTAGGTTAACACATTAAACCCTAGTCACATGTCACCTTTTGATTAGCTCTAGGTTTAAGTGACCCAATCACATTGTGCCAAGTGTCAAACCTATATTTAATCTTGATTTTAATCATCTTACATGATTAAAAAATATTTGGCAAGCTTATGTGTTATGCCATGTGTCACCATCTCATGGTGCCACATGTCACACTGTAAAATGACCAAAATGCCCCTGTGTCTTAATTTTGAGTTCTTAACCCAAAATAATTATTTTCTTCTTCTAATTAATTTATATCAAATATAAATTAATTAATTAATCTCTATTAATTAATTTCTCATCAATTAAATTCATATTTAAACACTTTAAATATAAATTTAATTTATACTACACATCCAATAATCTAGATTTGGTTTCAAGTCATGCTAGGGACTTTGCAATTTAATTGCAAATCAAATCTATTTAATTAATCAATTAAACTCTTTAATTAATTAATTAAATCATATTTAAATAGGTGATAACTTGTGTATGTGTGTGACTTACTAGGCTCATCACTAATTGGCAATGAGACATGATATCAACTCTTAATATCATCAGAACTCTTTCTTACCATAAATGATTTTTCTAAATCATTTTATGAACCTCATAGACCATGGTTAACACCTAGCATAGCATGCCATGGCCACCCAATTAGTAATAAGGTTTACCTTAAATGAACCTATAATCATATGTTACCATGCACTAGAATCTCTGTTACAAAATCCCAACTCAAGCCGAGTCATGGTTTATGTCAAACTCCATTTGCTATGAATATTATGTTCTCTTTTAATTCCAGTTCTTGATTAAAAGATTTTTCTCATCGAAACTCTTTTCAATAAATCTATCTGTCTGGCAGAACTTGAAACATCAAGAACAATTAAATGAACATAGGATTTTAACTCTATTTACTTAGAGGAACAGATTCCATCTTGATCAACACCTACCTCCATATATAACTAGCGTAAGCCAACACATGCCCATATACCCATACATAGTACAAGTATGAAAGCAGATCAAACTCAAACTACCTATATACAAGATAATCGTGCTATCTCAGTCTAAAGATTATATGCACTAATATGATTTATGACAAAACATTGACAAGAGTAAACTCCATGTGCTTGTCATAAGTGTCACTGGTTCGGCCTACTTATCATTTATAAGTGCCTATCAAGTTTGTTATATGGCATGAGACTCACCATTCCATCTTATTTATATCTCATATAAATAACTTGGGAACAAACATGAATACAATCTTTCTGGATAAGTCATGTCCTTATTATGAAGTATCCTCGATTGTGAACCTATTTATGATACTTTGTGCTAGAAATATTGTCACTCATATTCTTAACAACTTAAGAATAATATTTCTAACAAAATATCAATGGACCTTTTCTATTACACATAAATATATTATGTAAACGGAAAAGTGGAAATGCCTTTTATTATTAAAAATATGTACAAGATACATACTAAATGATATGCTCTAGGGCATACTACTAACATTTTCTTTTTTTGTATTTCATTATTTTATGTCTCCTCACTCAAATTAAAGTGTGGTTCTAGGCATCCTAGCTGTCCGGACAGCACTGGTCACCGGAGCAGTAGAACGCACTACCGAACTTAGGGGTGTTACATCATTATTATCACATTTAGGTAATTTCTTATACCATCTCTCTTTTGAGGGTGGTCCATGTCCTTTAGACTCTCCAAGTACTTTTCTAGCTACTTCTCTAATCTTTGATGTCATCTGTATCCACATATCATTGGCCTCCATATCTAGCTTCCATACTTCGGACTCGAGAAGCTCATTTTTTAACTTCACTTGCTTTACTCCTTTGAACTCCAACCACTTTGTTCGAGTTACACTATTTCTTCTAATCTTACTTTAATTGTTCCTAAACTTGACATCCAAGACCACTAACCGATGTTGACTTGTTAAAGTCTCTCTTGGAATGACCTTGCAATCCTTGCATAGAGTTCTATTTGTCTTCCTGGTTAAGAGGAAGTTGATTTGGCTTCTATATTGCCCACTTTTGAAAGTCACTAAATGTGACTCTCTTTTTATAAAGTAGGTATTTGCTAGTATTAGGTCGTATGTCATAGCAAAATTCAGGATGCTTTTTCGCTCCTCATTTCGACTGCCAAAATCAAAACCTCCATGAAAATTCTAATCATAAATATTCTAAAAAAAATAAATTTAAAAGTAATTGTTTTTTTAATATAAATTATTAAAATAATATAATATATTCATATCATTTAAAATAGAATGAATTTTGCCACACCTTATGTTCACGTTTAATGATTTCTTTTAAAATAAATCATTTACAAGAAGAAAAATTAAATTGAATTATCATTTAATTAAAATTAATTTATATTTTTTATAAATAATTTTTAAAATTAAAAAAATAATTAAATTAAAATTTTTTAAAATTTTAGTTTCCAAACGGGGAGCATGATATCAATATTGCAAATCATGTTTAGAGCTACACAAGCATTAACTAAAATTTCATTTATGATTTTTTTTAATAATTAGAAGCCAATAAGTGAGTAAATATTGTTAGAATCGTTTATCATATGGCTTGGAATTTGTTGCATAAAATTTTGATGATATTAGAAGAGACTCTAAATTTAAGTAGATGCAAAATAATATATTAATAAATTCATAATTTTAATGCATTAAAGAAAATTTATATCCAATAATGAATATTAATTTAATGATGCTGTAATTATTTTTAAAATTATAAGATTTTAAATTTAAATTTTAATAAAAAAAAAACACTCAAGTGGTCATGGATCAGTCCGAGCCCAACCTTATGAAATAAAAAAATATGATATTGGATTTAATGCTTAAGCATATTAGATCGAGCCTAAAACATTTAGCCCATTAAAAAAAGGCTAGCCTGCATGCCCACTTAGAAATTTGGTGATGGGCCCTCAAGAGCTTAAAATTACCATTGACAACCAAATTATGGTTGGCAATGAACTCAAAATTCTCACGATCAAGCATCCAAGTTAACTTCTGTATGGATAAGACAAGTTTGAGTATTATATAATCGAATTTAAGATGAGTTCGAGTTTGAAAAATAATATTCATGACGGATTTGAATTAGATTTGAGTTTTATATATTGAGTATCCGTTATTCGAACCTATTTATATAAATAAATAATAAAATATATTATTTTTTGTCATAATATTTATAAATTTTTATACATTTTATTTTATATAAAATGAAATTTTAATATTTTATGAAATAATTAAAATTTTAAAATATTTTTATTAATCAAAATAATTTTTTTTATAAAATTTTAATTAAAATATATAAATTCAAATTTTTTTCGGATAATAATAATCAGGTTTAAGATGGATTCAGATTTTGATAATATTAATCGGATTCGAATTGGGGTAGGTGAGTTTTGCTGGTACCCTACCCACATTCCAATACAATCTGCCTCATAGCCAACGTCCAAGCCAGTTTCATATGCTGCCTATAGTACAGCCGCTGTAATTGAACATCTTCCCAGCTTTGAAACAAAACTACCACCACTACAGATCACCAAATGCCAAGCCACTGCCACACGCAACACGGAACGCCATGGCCCAACTAAGCTCATTCACAACAACTTAATTATGGTATCATAGTTTTGGAAAGAGCGAATTTTGATCTTTTATATACATTAATAAATATATTACTGTGAAATTTTAAGGATGGAAAAAAAGATGGGAAAAAGCCACCATTATTGGTGTACTGTCGTTATCTAAGAGATATCATACCAGGGCAATAATTAGAGGCAACGAATCATAAATCACGGCCAAAATTAATGCTGAAATTACCTATCTCTATGCCAGTTGATTATAGATAATTGGACAGTTCCCAAAAAAAAGTCATTAAGGACTATTATAGAATATTTTCAGCATACACAAAAGTAGAGTGGTGTTCCCTTCTCACAAAAGAATAGCTCTCCTTTGTAATATTCAGTAAATCCCATATATCTTTGGACAGTTCCCAAAAAAACAGTAATTAAGGAATATTATAGAATATTTTCGGCACACATAAAATAGTGTAGTGTTTCTTCTCACAAAAGAATAGCTCTCCTTGTAATATTGAGCAAATTCCATATAATTATGAAAGATAATCCATGTGTAAATGTGCCCCTAATAATCTCTCTAAAATTAAAAGTTGAAACCATGTGTGCTAAATTATTGTAATATTAGCTGTCAAATTATTGTCTTTCTCCTTGTGGTTCTTGCTAATGCTAGCTAGGTTAATAAGGAGATTATGGCCAGCTATGAAAGCTTGTGGAATTGTTCATTCAACAGGTAAAATGCAAATCCAACATTTGCATGGGAAGGATTTACAGGCCCCAAATATAGGGGCAAACATATCACAAAACTTTGTTGAGGATGTAATAAATACATCTAGCTGGATTCAGCAACTGCTGCACACTGAATGCATGAAGTCATTCAAGAATAATCTGAATGAGACTCGTAGAAATCGCTTGGGCAAGGAGACATGACTTCTTGCTCTAACAACTGCAATACCTGGTTCATTGTTGGCCGAAAATCTGGATTCGCATCTGTGCATCTTGCCGCTATCTCAAGAATTGCTTCCACAGTTTCCATATCTGCATCAGTGCACCTTTTATCTACCACATCTTCCATCCGATTCTCTTTTAATAGGGTGTTCATCTGCGTAAGTTGAAACAAGCATTATATGGTGTTTTATAAAATAAATAACAAGCCAGTCAATCCTCTAAGCACATGATCTATTTACATAGATGGGGAAAATGTCTTTGAAATGCTTACCCAACCAACAACATTTAAGCCTCTATTTACAAAAGCTGGATCGGTAGGTCTTTTTCCAGTTACAATCTCTAGCAACAGAACTCCAAAGCTATAAACATCCGACTTCTCAGTGGCTCTCCCACTTTGTAAATACTCTGTTTGGCAATCAAACAAATAGGAAATAAATTGTATGCTTGGGAAATTTGTAGGACACATATTCTTAAAATAGCAAGAATTAATGAAAGCATAGGTTGAAGCATGAGTTGGCTAAGTTAGGACACGTAATCTGTTGCACGTTCAAACTCCTGCCCTTCTGATGTTTTGCAATATAAATCAATTTTCCCAATTCAACCTCATCTTTTTGGTCTATTTATCTCTTGTGCTCCTACACAGCTTGAATTTACAAAACTTTTCATGTATGTGCTTCCATAGGTCAATCGATGTTTTATTTGGTGTTACTGGGCCCTTCCTCACTCCTTACATCTAGGACAATGACAGAGTTGAAGCTTAAGAGTATGACATAAAATCTGTTTTGTGTACACACTCCCGTCTTCTGATGTTGATATAAATCATTTTTCCCACTTCGACCTCATCGGTTTGGTCTATTTCTCTCTCATTTTCCTACAGCTTGAATTTACTCAACTTTTCATATCTGTGCCTTCTATAGGTCAATTTATTTGGTGTTACGGGGCCCCTACAAATATTTCCACAAATACAAGTTCATATAGATCTCATCCCAAAGTACAAGTTAATATTTCCACATATACAAGTTGGCTAAGTTTCAGTAGAACGCAGATGTTACTACATTATATTGCAAACATTAGATATCATGCAGCCCAAGTTTTCTATTCAGTTGGTCTCCTAATCACATAAAAGGATTTCGGAAACAGTCTAACAGATTTCAGGTAGAATAATGACACTTCAAGGCTGCTGGCCAGATTATGGCATATGGAAGGAAAAGCTTGCATAGGTGTAATAATGTCAGGCAATATTACGTGAACCATTACTATAGCTCAGATCAATAACATTACTTATGAAAAATAGAATGAAACAAGATTAAGAATGTTATACATAAAAATTCCAGCTGAAACACTTTGGAGATAAATAAAAAGGAACAAAACACACCTGGTGCCAAATAACCAAAAGTGCCAGCAACTACAGTCGTGACATGAGCATCCTCATCTACCAAAAGTTTGGCAAGACCAAAGTCAGAGACATGCGGCTCCAAATTTTCATCAAGGAGAATATTGCTGGATTTTATGTCACGATGGACTATCTTGGGGCTGCAGTCATGGTGCAAGTATGCAAGGCCCCTTGCAGAACCTAAAGCAATTCTTAAGCGAGCACTCCAATTTAATGGTTGTTCTCGGCCACATTCTGAAAGGGAGTATGAACACAAAAACAGAGGAAAAAATGTAATTAAAAATCAACATTAAATTTCTTAGATCAACATATGCTGCAATTTATATGGATAAGTGAGTGGCATAGTGCAAAGATTATCTTAAACGTAAACCACTATAGTGAATACCAAATAATGAAGCATACCATGCAAAATGTCGTCTAAACTGCCCATGGCAAGATAATCATAGATGAGAAGCTTTGACATTGGAAGCCTGCAATAACCTCTCAGGTTCACTAAATTTATGTGCTTGATGCTACCCAAGATCTCTAACTCCCTCTCAAATACTTGATCAGATCCTTCACGACTCCGGTCAATCCTTTTAACAGCAAATGTTCCACAATCATTCATGACCATTCGGTATACAGTACCAAATCCTCCTGAACCTACAACATCCTCCTGATCAAGAGACTCTAGCTTTTCTATAATCTCGCATGAAGGATACGGCAGGTCACCATGGAAAGTGATGAGCTTTGTACCTTTTGAAAATGAAAAAATTAGTAAAGATGATGAAAAGGTGAAAATAGAAAATGTTAAAATTTGGAAAGATATTGTGCTTACTTGCTTCTTGATCAACTTGCTTTTTGACTTCTGTGTATTTCCTAGCAGCTCTTTCCTTCCTTGATAACAAGCAAATCCAGAGGACTGCAAGAAGCACGGCTAGTGTAAGGGCCATTGTGGCCATTACACCAATAAGCACCCCTTTAATGTAATGAGAGGACCGTGTAGTAGGAACTGTAAAAATCCCCAGAATTAGTCTATGAGCAGTTCATAGTTCCAGAAAATGTAGTAAGAAACTTGCCTGCTGATTCATCACTTGCAGCATGTGGAAGCACTGCAGGAAATCCCATTGAGGTTCGACATGGCTTGTGCACTTGTCTACCACAAAGATCTAAATTGCCAATAAACCTATGAAAAAGAAAGGTGGGTGGCTCAGCAATGAAAACTCATGTTCATGTATGTTATTGCCTCATGTAACTATACAGAGATGCTGACATCAGATTTTCAGCATACTATTCGTGAAAGTCCTAAATTTTTAATCATGTATTTATCTCTGTTCATTTAGTGTTACATACCAACAATGCATACTTCACTTATGCCTATAAACATGCTATTTCTGTTGGCAAGACAACAACTAAACCAAGTAAGTGCTATTCAATGCATTCACTAAAGCTGTTGTAACTCAGAATGGGCATGGTTCAGGCTATTCACGACATATAATATCATCAGGCTACAAAGTATAAGATACCAATAAGCCTGTCAATGTATTATTCATGAAACCAGATATTGCAACAAGCATAGCCTCGAAGCTGATCACAGTTGTCATTATGTGCACTTACGAGCTGTTCCCAAAAGTGCTTAAAGCTCCAAAATCTGGGATTTCACCAGAGAAAAAGTTGGTAGACAAATTCCTGAGACAACATACCAGAGTAGAGAATTAGCACACCATCTGGTTTCCTTGCAAGGCTTCCCAACTACAAACTTTGCAATTTTAAATAGCAACAACTCTGTATGAACTTACAGGTGGCCCAAACGAGTAAGCCGGCCAATAGATGAAGGTATAGCACCTTTTAGCATGTTGCTTGACAAGTCCCTAAATTCAGTGGTGGATAATCAAGAATATCCAGAAGTAAGAACAATGATACAAATGACAGCTTCAGTGAGAACTTAATCATATATATTTTCCGTACGGAAATATATTGCCTAAATTATCAGTAGAAAAAATATCTGCATTGAGAATTGAAGCACAGGAGAAAGAATCAGAGATCTTACAGTATAGTGAGATGAGATAGGTTTCCAATATCTGACGGAATGCCTCCTTGTAGATAATTAGACCTCAAGTACCTACAAATAGTCCATTACAGATGAGGAAAAATATAAACATTCCTTTGGGACTTCTCAAATATGCATAAAAAAGAAAACGAAAGAGAGGAATTCCCATTTTTTCCTCACACTGCTCTGAGCTCCGTACAATTGGTGATTTCGTTGGGAATAATCCCATGTAAACTGTTTTGGTGAAGTGCCCTATTTCACAAAGAAAATAAAGAGAGGAAATTTAGTAAGAGGCTACGCTTTAGCCCATTTCCGGGTCAATTTTGATGTAGAAAAGAATATATGGGGCATTGAACTCACAGCCTTTGTAGTCTACCGAGTTTACCAATGCTAGGAGAAATAATCCCTCCCAACTGCATGTAAGGCAGGTTTCTGAAGAAAGTAAAATGGAATAGAAATTCAAATAGGCAATGTAGATGTAAAATAGGCGATATGAGAAATGGGATGTAAGGATATAACATACATTGAACTGACTCTTTGATCATGGGGATGGCAAGAAATACCAGTCCATTTGCAAGGAGATTCATCAGTAGATTGCCAGTTACCTAGTATGTTTCTACTATCATTCAATGTGCTCTTGATTTCCAACAATGCCAGACCTGCAAGAATAAAATTAAATAAGCAAAGCAAAAAGATCTAAGCTTTAACCTCCATTTGGTTGCCATGATGGCAAATTTTCAAAATAATGGCACTCAATCCTCATAAAAAAGCGTCTTTTCTTTTTCACGTTTCTTTTTCCTCCGTTTTCTCGGCAGACAAACGAGTTTATTGAAAAAAGGAATTTTTTTTATTTGAAAAAAACAAACAAAGAGCTCCAAAGGAGACGAAAACGAAATTAGGATCTTACCATCATCAGTGAGAGCAAGACAGCAAGTACTGAAAAGGGTGGCAACATAAATTAAAGAAAAGCACAAAACGAAGAAATTCATTTTCATCTCTCCTTCAAAACGGGTTTTTTGGGTAGAGTAATTTCTTTGTGCAGCAAGCCACTGCACACTGAATGGTAGCAAACCAAGCTAATAGAGAAACTGCGAGAAGGATAGAAAGAAGATGAAATAGACTGTATCAAATAACGGTGGGCAGAGTTGTTGCGGAAGGAGGTGATGATGGTGTGAATTACCACGACAAAACTAATAATAGTATATAATAATTTCAAGTTCAGCAGTGCATCAAAGAGAGAGAGAGAGAGAGAGGGAAACTTTTTCCCTATATTTTATCAGCAGAGGGAAAGACACTTTTTTTGAAAGTGGTGTGGAAAGTTGTGCCGAAGGAAATAGCCGTTGTCCAATAGCATTCAAACAGAGTATTCAAAGCATACTCTCGCATGTAGGTGAACTATGCAATTCAGTGGTCGGGATGGCAAGATTTGAAAGAAAATTGCAGATGTGAATACGTGTCAATTACATGTAGAGAATAGCAAAATTGTGTACTCAAAGGCGGTTTTGTGTTTGCCTTCACCTGACAAAGTCTGAAATTGCATTGAAACTTGTCTGACTACTTGAGGATTTCAAGGCACCAATCAAACGACGTATGTCGTTTTATTTATGTGTCTGAAAGATCTAGGAGGACTCCACAGTGAAGAAATTCCACTGTAGCCAAAACGGGATTAGAGAAAAATACGGAGACGCTAATGATGATAGTTGTTACATTAATTTTCAATTACAATTATGATGAATCATGCAGGGCCCTGGCCCCAAATATTTGAAGTTGTTTATGACCCTAAGTACAGGATGGTTAATTCCAATAATTATATTGCTTGAAATTAGCAATCTTAATTAAGTTGAGTCAAATAATGGAAGATTAATGTCTGAACAAAAACTCACAATGATTACTCGATAGAGTTCAAACATGAACATGATGGCAGGCTTTATTCAATTCAAGCTTGCAATTCAAGCAAACTGGTTGTTACGTTGTGGCTGTGGAGCACCTTATGTGCCCCTCAAACTTATCATCACATGTACTGTCAATTAACCGATTACGAAGTAAAATTAATTAATTAATTTTAATATTGTTACAGTGGCAGATTTTATATCACACGACTCCAGAGGATAAGTAATGCTGGTTCATTGGCTCAAAAACTCCTGAGAAGTGAGTGAAAACCACAGTTACAACTTAAATGAATTAGTTAATTAGTCATTATTTTTATTATTTTATTAACAACATAGAGGTCACATATATCCCTTAAATTCTGCTGAATGCGACCTCAACTCCATCAGCTGGTGCAAGATGAGGCAGATAAAATCATCTTCGCACCAGGAATAAGTACCTGAAAATTTTGACAAATTAATTTCAATAAAAAAAGGCTCTGGTTGATTGCATTTAAATGAGAAGCTGGTACTGAAAAAGATCGGTTTTTCTTTGCATTCTTGCATCCAACCGAAAGGTGATGTAGAAGGAGTGCAAGTTGTATCCGAGCAAGCATGTTTCCAGCACAGATTCTAGGCCTCCCACCGAAAATCTGTTAAGTACCTGGCCTTGCTGGTACCTTCTTCCACCTATCTGGATTAAAACACAAGGGATCGTCAAGGTTTTCAGTATTTGTGTGCAAGTATCTAAGCCAGATAATTAAATTTCAGATCTTTGGGATTATATTAACTACATAATCTTGTCAACTAATTGATTAATTAATGCCATTTTAACCTTATTAAAAATGGTTGCAGGTAGAGCAAATTAAGCATTTTAAATACTCTTAGGTTGCCAAATCTAAAACTAAATGCTGAAATGTTGGCTATTTTCATCGTTTCTTCCACCACCAACAAATGCAAAGATGGTCCAGTTGAGGACCTGCCCCGACTTTCTTTTTCTTCAGTAATTAACCGCTCACCAACAGCTAACTATGTATAAAATCCGCTAATTAATATTTGAGGCATAATGGAGACCTTGTTTGTGCACTTGAGTTCAGAAACGTCTTCAATTGTAACAATTTCCCCATTCTTGCATATTGCCAAGTTCTCCTTCATTTCTCAGTAAAGGATACTTAAATGAGGCTGTGAAGAAATAAAATATGAATTCTCATTGCATATCCCACTTTCTATAATCTTTGAAAATGGGTATCTAATTTCTTAGGAAGTCAGGATAATTGGTCAGAAAATAGATAGCCCACATTGATGCAAGCGAAGTAGATTCATACCCACCAATGACAAGGGTGATAATGTTATCTAGCACCTAACTCAATTGATTACCCTCATCATTTTTCATCTGCATCAGCCCTCCATTATTTTCCTCTTTCTCTAGCTCCAATCTGAAAATCGCTTCAAGCTTCTTCCTACACTGCCAGATATCAAAAGAAGTAGTGTTAGCAAAAAGTAAATTAAATTTGGATTAAGGGCTTAACTAAAATCTTATAACTATTAAACCATCTGCAAAATGTGTGGGTTTCTTGGAAAATGAAGAAAGTTCTGCATCGTTGATAAAGAAAGACAGAAAAAAGCGCCGTTTACGATGAGACCCACAAAATGGCCTAGGCTATGTTGCTAAAGCAAGCTGGAGTCCAATGTATTGAAGCCCAGCAGCTAGATGATGGAAGAAATTCAGATCAAGTCCATACTCCGATGGCCCAGTCCGATAAAACCTAAAATGATATCATAACCATTAGGTCCAATGGCTACAAAGATCCTAAGACCCAAAATTGGTTAGCTTGTTTGGGAGCTCAGAGGGGCATATAAGAAGAGCCCAATGAAAAATCAACATGGCTTATACCATTTTGACATAACAAACTGGATCTCAATGTATTAAAGCTCCTAAGACCCAAAAAAAAAAAAAAAAAGAGAGCATTAAAGCTCAACAGCCAGATGATGAAAGAAATTCAAATCAAGTCCACACCCCAGGGCCCTGTCGGATAAAACCAAGCAATGTTTTCATGCATGCAAATCAATTCCTCATCAGCCATGTGTGCTGCCGGATCACTTAATTGCTAAATTAACGGTAATCTTCTAATAATTGCTAATCCATTAATTAATTCATCTACGCTACAACTAAACCATCCGGCAAAGTGGAAACCATCCGTACAAAAAAAAGTCTAAAACTTTCAACTTTTGTACAAAAATTAAGATATCACATGGAACAATGGCAAATTATCATAATATAACTATCTTCTTACTAAAATATAACTATTTTATGAGTGTAGAGTGTATTATTTTTTAATGCATGGAGTGTATTCTATAATTTATCACAACAATTAATTATAATTTGCCTTAGAACAATAATATGTGGAGTATAAAATTATTCAAGCTCTCGGCATACTGTATGTGGGAGTATGTTAACTTTTCAACACTACGAGTGTCCAACATTCCTGAAAAACATATAAAGTCACAATTCGTTTCTATCTTGTTGCTTATACCAATAATTTTACTGTCACCAGCAAGCCAACAATAAGACTATCCACCTATGCATAAAATACCCTACCCAGATGCCTTTTACCATGATTTGAGAAATATTTTCTCAAACTCCATTATTTGAGATAATTTTTTTCTCCATGGGTTGCCAAAAAGCTCCAAGAAATCTACCTAGAAATGAAAAAGGGGATGAAGAAAAAAAGGGGTTGGAAGTTCATGGCTGATTGCCAGGCACTCACAAGGAAGAAGAACACTTCGAGAATCCAACTGAGACTTCCAGGAATTCTTTGATACACTTGAGTTTTCAGGTATAACAGAAAGTGATGTTGATGTTCTTTAGCAACTTGCTGAGCCTGATGCTGGAAGATAGAAATTAAGCTTATACAATTGGATCAAATTATTTACTTATTTATTCATTTTTTTACTAATATGTACTTTTTCATCTCTCCACTTTGTACAGAAAATCAAATTGTGCAAAGTGACGGTTCTGTGCCTAAATTTCTGATTCATAAAACAGTTTTTTTTTTTTTGGGTCTGAATTCATAAAGCATTTGGCGTGTGAAAAATGATCCAAATAGGGAGAGAAAAATGGGGTAGATGCCGGGATTGACCAGTATCAAGGTGCCCTATCGAAGAAATTTCTGCACATGCCCATATTAATGAGAACAAGTGAAAATTTGGCACGAAAGGACATGAACTATATATCACATCACATGTTGCAAAATATCTCTAACTCAAATAACATTTTATCACAAAAATTTATCGAGGTCAATTATATGAATTTTCTTTCTACATTCTAAATGATTTTAAATTAAATATTCAAAAAGGTATAATGCTTAAGGTTTTCATACTATGATTTAGTATTTTTTGTAAGTTTTTAATTTAAAATTTATTTTTTTTATATATTTCACAATTGTTTAAAGTGATTTCTAAATTGATTTTAAGTTTCTAACACTGATGAGTCATGAGAGGTTTTATGAAGTTATAAAAATATTGATTTGTGTTTGAGAAAATCTATAATTTTTAAAAGTAAAAGTTTTAAATTTTTTTTTAATTTTTATTTTTTAACTCAAATAAAAATTAGTGGGTTGATAATATTTTCTTTTCAAATGCTCTCTAAAATCCTATTTTTTTTAAATGATAAAATTATAAAAATTTAAAAATAATAAAAAAAACCTTATTTTAAAAAATTTTATGATAGATTTTTCCTATTGACTGCAACAATTCACTAAGTTGTGATTGAAGATGAGAAATTGTCTCAAAAAACTCAAAAGCATACAGTAGCCTGAAGGAAAAAAAAAACCCTTATGGAATTTTTTTTTTCTCAAAGAATTATTTTGTTGCAGTCCCTGCAAAATTGGGATGCAAATATTTATTATACAGGTAAAGAAAGTGATCGAATTTAATTTTACCTTAAAAATTATTTTAAAAGAAGAAAATTTATTTAAATTTTATATTTAACACAAAATCTTTATTTTAAATCAAATGTAAGACAATAATATCCTCATAAATTTAAAAGCAAACCAATCACGCAATTTAAAAAAAAAAAAAAGAAAAAAAATACTGAATTATGAAGAAGTTTGTCAATAAATAATTAAAGTTTGACAAATTTGTTTCTTTATGAATGAACATGTTAGAATAGAATTCTTCACGTAATTGGCATCCTCCGATACTAAAAATTGGTGACGCTATCTAAGGATCTCATCAACGACAGCATGACTCCTTGTAGGGATGATAAGGGTCTGATTAAGTTTTATATAATTAAGTTTAGAATGGATATAGATTTTATGTTTTAGGTATTTATTATTTAAATTTATTTATATAAATATTTAATTAAATATGTAATATATATTTTTATAATAATATTTATAAATATTTATATTTTTTATTTTATATAAAATAAAATTTAAATATTTTATAAAATTATTAAAATTTTAAAATATAAATTATTAATTAAAATAATTTTTATATAAAATATTAATTAAAATATATAAAATTACATGAATTTAAATTTTTTTTATAATAATAATTAAATTTAAATAGTTAAAGGTAAATTTAATATATATTTAAAATAAATATAAATTTTAATAATATTAATTAATTTTAAATTTAAATAAAATAATTTTTATAAATATCCCACCACCCCAATTGCTCGGCACTTGCAGTGCACTTTAATGTCGTTATTTTGAAAGCAGAAGAAAACAAAATGTCATTATGTCATGGACAACTAGGTATTCCGGGTCAATACTGGCAACTAGAATAGTAAATATGTATGAGTACTGCCAAATGGAAAGAGCTTGTATTTTATAAAATGTTATTAAGAAAAATATTATCTCTAAAAATGTTTATTAAAAATCTTTAAATTTTAATTTAAATTTTATATATTTTAATAATAAAATTTTAAAATAATATATTTTTATTTGTAATAACATCTAAAATAATTTTTTTAAAAAAATAATTTCAAATAATTTTTTTATAATCACAATTTTTTTTATAAAAGAATTACCTACTATTTTGAATCTATTTAATAAAAAATATATTTTTAATTATGAAAAATTATTAAATATACTAAATTCTCATTACAAAAATATGAGCATCACTCTTTTATAATTAAAAAAAAAATCTTTTTTATCGTGTGATGAATTTTATCTCTCTATAACTTTAAAAATAAATATCTTATTATATACAATAGAATACTATTATTTAATACTGGCCTTCAATTGCTTAACCATCCGCTAAATAAATTATTTCACACTCACGGTCCAAACCTTGTATTTTTGCACCCATAACTATTTAGACTTGTAGAGGGACCCACATGCACCCATTGGAGCCAAAGCTTTGTAGGCGATCTCAATTATTTAGACGAAGGAAAGGGTTACTTTGAATTTGGATAAATTCTCTTTAATAATTTTAGCAATTATCATAGTCCAGATTCCAGAAAGAAAGGGGAACTCATTGCGGAGAAGATGGAGGTGGAGCAGGCTGTTGACGAGCCTAATATCAATTACAAAGGAATGAAGGCCATGCCCTTGTTATAGGTAAGGGGAAAGGAAAGTATAAAACATATATTTCTTCTACTCTATTTCCTTGATTTTAATACAACCACCTCGGGAACATAGTATAAGAGAGCTGAGGCCCATAAGGGAATCACTCTCACTAAACATTTTACTTCCTCCACCTGCTGCATGCTGCAAAGTCTCCAAGGAACCGCTGCTGATCCATTTGAGTCAATTTTGTCTTCAGGGGTTATTATTGCTGCTTTGTCGAGAAATCTGAGAACTTCCATGTTTCAGTGTTCATACTATCCATTATTCACATTAGAATAAATTTATTGCTTGGCTTTTAATTAAAATTTTAACGTCAAAACCAAAAAAAAAAAACATTTGCAGTTAGATAGCAGGTGGAAAGTTATAATTTGTTACCTGAATTGGTCAGTGTAGGGAAGCTTGGAATTGATAGAAGTAGCTGGAATATGGTTAAAAATGGATAACCATGGTTGCTCTGGCAAATGGAGTTTTCTCTTCTTAATTGCAACCACTATGACCTGGATTGCACTTGTCAAGGGATTACCATCTGCTTCACTTTCACATAAATCCTTGAACCCTTGAAAAACACTACGCATGCCAAGAACATCATAAATGCCGGAATTGCAAGCCCCCAAGCACAGCTTATGTCAGATTGAACGTATACTACCACTGTCAAGGATATCATCATGGCAAAAGTGAAGGTGAAATGGTACCAATTGAAGAAGCTAGTGATCGCTTTCTTTCCTGATTCAGTTTCAGGATTGAATTGGTCAGCTCCACAGGCCAATTTACAAGGTCTAATGCCTCCTGCTCCAATTACTAGTAGTCCTAGCCCACTTAGCAGGAAAGCCATTTGCCACGGTGTTGGTCCAGGGCACCTGCCATGGCCAATATTTTCTGTTCCACAATGGGAAGGATGAAGGTTGGTGATTGCGGCTGTCAGTGTTAATACCAGCATCCCCTTCAAAAACAATTTGAGAATTGAAATTAATGTTATTGTAGTTGCAAGGACATAGAACAGATTCAGAATTTAGGCATGATTTCCATGGCTATTAATTATAGTATATATGTACCATAAAAGATGCTATACAAGCAAATGCCAATGTCTTGTAGCGGCCGAAAAAGGTGTCGCAAAGGAATGCTCCTAGCAAGGTTGCAAAGTTGGTGTTACCAGTGAAAATGTTAATGAGAGTTGCAGTTGTGAAGTTTTTCATGTTGAAGACAGTGGTAAGGTAGACCAAGAAGTTAGATAAGGTGCCTGTAGTCCCCAGCTTCTCAAAAGTCTCAAAGGAGGTGAAAATTTGCAATCTGACAAGTCTCTTGCTTGAAACAAAAATATTTAATTATGTAAGATCATGGTTTTCTTTGCCGTGAGCTATAATGCCACTTCAGTTTATGTTTTCGTTCCAACAATGCCACATAAATTGCTCAGCAGCAAATTTGACTCAGTGCAGAAAGCATCCTTGCTTGTGAGGATGATGTGTGCAACCTTACCTTAGTCATTTGTTTAACAAATTCCTAAAATTCTAGAGATGATTTCATGAAGTTTGAGATTAAAAGAAAATTAAATTGTTGAAATATAAAGATTATTTACAAATTGAATGGTAGCAAGCATAACAAGAAAATATTTAGGTGTTATCAGTTTTGGCCTGACGAGACTATGAATTTAAAGTATCATCCGAAAGGCGAAAGCCATGACGTAAGCAAATAGGAAAGCAAACTTGGCATGTCTTGTGTTTTACATGTGGTTCTGAATTAGTCCAAGAAAAGGAAATATCTTTTTGTCTGGATCGAAAGCAGCCACATACTTAGCCTTCAAATATCAAGAGGTTAAAGTGAAATGATAAAAAATAAAATAAATAAAAAATAAAGGCTTTATTTGAAAAAAATTATTTAAAAAAAGAATTCATTCAATTCTTATAATCATATTATTTTTATATAATTTTTATTTTTTTAAATTATTTCTTTTTTAATAGATTTCTAAACAAATAAAATCAATTAAATTGTATTATTATAAAATTTTGGTTTTCGAAATAAAATGAAATACACCTTCTGATTTTTAAATAATTCACCCAATGAATTTAAACACATAGAATTTCACAAGAAAATTGTCGTTGACTAACGGATGAAATGGACATGGAATCTCTCCTGCTGTCCTTTCGAATAATTCCTTTTTTGTTGAAAACTTTTTTTTTTTTTTACTAAAAGTAAATTATTCTAAAAAATCTTATGTCTAAACATCGAATAACAATAACAAAAATAAAATATGACATTTGAAAAGTTTTTTTTTAAATAAATAAAATAGAGCAATTTTCATTTACATACATTTGGAGAGATATTAGTCTTGCAATATAATCAATCATGATGAATAGGCAAACCTACTAGTGTTCCATTATTTAGTAGGAGAATAGATGGTTCATTGGCCTGGTAGTTAGTGGTTAATGATGAGATGAGTTTAGGAGAAATTTAATGTCACGATCTAACCTATGGGCCGGACCGGTATTAGGACCTGAGCTAGCTTAAAGCCCCCAAGGCCTATAGTAAGCCTAACTATTCCTCAACCCAACTCTAAGGCCCATTTAGGCTTAATTTGAAGAATTCGATAGAGTCCGATTATAAAATGGACCATTCAACGGGGAGTTTTTGACTCGTCCGACCTATAAACACAATATATAATAACTTGGGAAGCTCAGCTCACCCTCCACATAATCAAAATATCATAACTCAAATAGGAGCTCAGCTCCCTCGTCCAATCCTATCATGCATACAGTTAATAATTTTACAGGTCCAATATAACTTTTATAATATAGGCCCAAAATAAAAATAAGTGCTTCTAATACATGCGGAGTCTAAAATTTAACTCAATTGTACAAAATATATTAAATATTATTAATGGACCTGCGAAGAAGAAGAGCAGGTTAGCCACAATAAATAATCCTCCTATAGCCTGGAAAAATAGATGAACAAAAGTGAGCATTCAACTCAGAGAGTAAAATACTAATTTTAATCATAATCTCTATAACTATCCAAAGCTAATGCACCCTGTGGAGTGAAATGCAACATCGTCATAATTTTCATATCATAACAGCAAAAGGGCAATTTGGAGTACTCACACACCCAACACTGTTAAGCAATACATATATGGGAGCTGATCCCCTATACAGCTCTCTTAATCCAACCTCTGCCAGCAAGTATTTCTCAAGCTGGACTTTCGCTTAATAAACCAAATGCAGGGTCCCAGCGAATGTCTCTCAAGCTGTGTCTACCCAGAAGGACTAAGTCCCAGCGAGTGTCTCTCAAGCCATGTCTGCTCGTCCTGTCCATATCCAATACCATACCACACGCACGCCACGTGTCATACCTTACCCCTCTGTAAGGCATAACATGATCCCGTAGAATACCTAATGAACTACCGTACTTTACCTACAGATAACTCATTAAGTACCCTACATGGGATTTTAAAATAATTTTCTTACTTTCATAAGTGGTGAGCATTTTCTACTAGGTATTAAAAACATTTAATTAGAGTTTGAAAACTAGTTAAAATTTGTATCCCATTTTATTTTTCCTCAAATTCTATAAAAATTTTTGCAGAGTGTCGTCTGTATTTTGAGAAAACAATTCTTTAAATACCTGTAAAAAAGCACTTCAAATGATTTATCTCATCAACTTCATCAATTCAACATCCATCCCAACCAAATTCAACATCATTTCTCAATTTTCAAAATTCAATATCATCAAAATACTATAATTCACTTTCATTCTAACTAAAACAAAATATTTCAATTCTTATTTCAATAAAGATAAAACAGATTATATACATCATTACAAAAATTTACATTACGAAAAATCCAAACCAAAATTTATTACAAGCTTTATACAACTGCTCATGACTAGTTTTACATGTCCATACATTTACATACATTAAAATAATTTTTACAATCAGGGTATAAAATATACTCGATAAACTTCAAGGCAGGTAGCTCCTCAATCCTCAGCAGCTCCTCTAGTCTCTATATCTGCGGCAGCAATAACAGCCATCGCTGGTTACTAGGACTCATGGTGCACAACATACTAAAATAATCTTTATGCAGAATTTAAATCATATTTATTCAAAATTTAAATTGAACATGAGCAATACATTCAAAACATGACTTATAAAATTTTAATCCAAACAATTTCCTTTCAAAAGTCTCAAAACAAATTTCACAAAAACATACAGTTATATCATGTCATTCGAAACAAATATCATCTCAATAGCTAGAGGCTAAGGAGAAGTCACATCACAAGGCTAGCTAGCTCAAATATATGGGAACCCATTCTTTTTCTTCTTCTACTGGCACACACCTTAACACTTCAGCGAGAGAAGGAATCAAAATTCGAAACTGATTTCCCCCACTAGTCATGCTAGTGAGGTATTCAAATATATGGTCATGACACTGTGGTTTCAAAACTATCTTAAAATTTACTAAACATTTGATGCCATTTCAAATATATACAATTAAACTTTCAACAATTTAAATTAAAAGCATAATAAACATTTCAAGACAATGATATCACAATTCAATATTTCAATTCATTCAAAACGATGTGCAGAAGAAAATTTACAGAAATTTTATATTGTGCACAAACCTTATACGAGTCGCCTCTTGGCCTTGACTCGATCCCTTGGGTTCTTTCCTAGTATTCTTTTCTACTGAAACAAATAGTTTCACAGTATTTCAGTATCATAACTCATCATAAATTCAAAAATAAATTCAAATTCACTTATACCTAGCTTTAATATGCTAAACTTGGCGTTCTTTAAATTTTGTATTTCGGGATTACTATTCATGACACTATTCAAGTCAATTTGTGAACTTTCTAATGCTCAATAGGTATGGGAATTCTAATTTCACCCACATACCATATTTTAGTTACCTAATTTGTTGGTTTTGGTTGTTTACTCAAAACTTAAGTCTTTTAGGCAAAATTTTAAATTTTCAGTTTTGGTGTCATATGTTGCACTATTCCATTAGTCATTTTGCTGTTAGAATTTGGCTAAGTTTTCTTCATATAAATTGTTCCTTATTGTCTTAAATTTATTCTCCTTTTTGAATTACGTCATTTGGAGTTTTGTAGCTCAAGTTATAGCCATTTGAATCATGGCTGCCGGATTGGCCTAACCCAGATTTTCTGGGCAAATTCTAGATTCTAGCAGTTTTAGGTTACTAACTTTGGGTGACTAAATAACTTGGTTAAGGGCAAAATTTGGGCTTGTGTTCTTCATGAAAGTTTTAGGCCTATATCGCAGCTTTCCACTGGTAAAATTTCAGGTCATTTAGACCTGCCTAGCCCAAGTTATGGCCAAATGAACAAACAAACACCGTTCATTTGGTCATTTTTGCACAAGTCAGATTGCCTAATCCGGATTTGGTCAATTTGTTCACTAGGTTTTAGTCACTTTTTGGACATGATTCATGAATGAAAAATGTGTCATGTGTCTAGCTTCATTCCCAATTGGCCTCACACCAATTGGGCTTGTAAATTTTCAGTTTTGATCCCTAAAAGGGACCTTGTTCATGTTGCCTGCATACTGCTCCCATTCAATCTGAATCTTCACTCACTTCCAACACTTCCAACATACACCAATTGGTCACAAATGACCATTCTCACCTCAAACAAAGTCAAACACACCATTTAACACATTCTCACATTTTTCCTCCTAAAACCCTAGGTGCCAAACCCTAATTACCCTAATTGTTACATTTCACTAAATCTAAGCATACCAACATCATTCCTTAACTCAATTAAGCTTCCATACATATTGAATTCAATCAAAACACAAGCATATTCTGTAACACCCCTATTTGTATAGCCAAGTATATTTCACTATTCCGGTGACCGGAGTCGGTCCGGACAATTAAGAGGATTAGGACCACACTTAAGACAACTAGAGAAACCATAAACACAAATAATTAGTAATGTTCAATTAGTTAAGTATAAATAAGAAAAACAGAACATAAGAAGTTAAACGAGCCTAGAGTCACAGCGATGGGTGACCTCCTCGGGAACAACTGCGAAGTCGTTTCAAACTCAAATTTCGAACCATAAAAAGTGACGCTGCGATCCTTAGGACCCTTATAAACACAGTGGACAAGAGAAAATCATGAAAAAGAACTGTTAAGCCAGTCAAATAATTGGGTCAGGGAGCCGGAAGAAATATGGAATTATTTGCAAACCGGGATGAACCGGCGAGGGGCAATTTGGTCAATTGACCCCGAGAGCTGACTCCTGACCTAACTGTCAAATAAAATCGGAGAAAAGAAAATTTCGGAATCGAAAATTAAATTAAAGAATTAATAGAAAAATAAAAAGAAAAAAAAAAAGAAAAATGAAAAAGTTAAAAAGGTAATGACATCATGTGGTGACACATGCATGATGCCATAGGTATTTTAATTAAAAATTTATTTAATTAGAATTATGGTCTTCCTAAGAGATAAATATCCAAAATAAAAAAAAAAAACACATTTTTTACTTCTTCTTTTTCTTCTTTTCCCGTCACCCCTCTTTTCTCTCAATTCTCTCATTTCTTTTCCACCATTAACACTCATTTCAAGCTTTCAAAGCTTGATTTTTATTTTATAAACTCCCTAACTCCTTTAAGTAAATCTTGTTCTTGGATCTTGATAAGCATATTGACAACAAAAAGAAGAGGAAAGAAAGAAGATTTGAAGAGGGAGAAATTCAACAAAAAAAAAAAAGAAAGGTTAGTAAGATAAACTTGAAATTTCTAGTTGAATTAATTGTGTTTATAGTTCAATTAATTAGAATTATGCTTAAAATGAAAAGAAATTGATTATTGGAGGATTAAAGCAAAATTCATCTAGCTAGGGTTTTGATGTGTGAGCATGAATTTGATGGACTTTAAGGTGTATATGAGCTTGATAGAGTTAAAGAAGCATGTATATAGGCATTGAATTGGTTAAATGAAACAATTAAGTGAGATTAGGGTTAGGAGGCTAGGGTTTGTGAACCAAATTTTGGAGAAATACTTAAATGATGACTTTGGTCTATTATTAGATGAAAAATGGTCAATAATGACCAAAATAGATGTGTGGGAATTGTTGGATTGAAAACCAAATTCGTAGGTCAAATGGTCATGCTGCTGGCAGCATGACCAAACCCACTTTGAAGGACCAAAACTCAAATTTTACAAATCCAATTGATATTCCACCAATTGGGGATGAAAATAGACATAAAAGGGCACAATTTTCATTAAGGAACCATGCTCAAAAACTGACCAAAACTTAGTGAAACAATTGACCAAAGTGAAATGAGAGCAGGCTGCCACTGCACCAAACTGACCAAACGAACATTTGGTCATAACTCGAGCTAGACAGGTCAAATTGACCTGAAATTTTACCAAAAATTAGATAAGATATAGACCTAAAACTTTCATGAAGAACACCATCCCAAATTATGCCATTAACCCATTCAAATCATTGAACAAAGTTGAGTTACTGTACCTGTGATTCTGCAGAATTGCCATTGAGTAGTAATGTTTGAGGGGCTATAACTCTCTCTAGGAAACTCGGATTTAAGCGATTCTTGAATCGATGGAAACCTAAGACATAGTAGAACATTTCATATGAAGAAAGTTAGACCAAATTATGAACTTAACTTGATCAAATTACTGAACAAAGTTGGACCAAAAATCTGCTAGAACCAAAATCTCAGTATGAACAGTGCACGTGAACAGTAATCTTATTTTGGCTATAACTTGAGCTACAAAACTCCAATTGGGGTGATCCAAAAATGAGAATACACTTAAGATAATAAGGAACATTTTCTATGAAGGAAGTTTTGCCAAATTCCAACAGTAGATTGACCAATGGAACAGTGTAACTTCGGAGCACCCAAACCGAAAATTGGCAATTTTACCAAAATGACTTAAGCTTGGAGAAAATGACCAAAACCAACAAGTTTAATGACCAAAATGTGGTATGTGGGTGAAGTTGGAGTTCCCATACCTATTAAGCCTTAGAAAGTCAACTATTTGACTTGAATAGTGCAATGAATAGTAACCCGAAACACAAAAATTTCAAGAACGTCGAAATTAGCACGTTAGAGCCAGGTAAAAGTGAAGTTAAATTTATTTTTGGATTTATGTTAAATTATGGTACTGAAACACTATAAAATTGTGTGTTTCAGTGGAAAAGAATACCGAGACAGAACCCGAGTAGTCGAGTCAAGGCCAACAGGCGACTCGCTTGAGGTTTGTGCACAACTAACTCTTTTGTTGTTTTTCAATTCCAAATTGATTTGAAATAAATTATTATATGATTCATGATTTTTATTGTGTTGAGAATTTTAACTTATCGAATGAAATTGTATAATTTGAATATAAATTTTCTTATGCATTTAAGGATTTATTGTATTGTTTTGAGGATTGTAAATTTTAAGTTTGATGTGTTGCCAACCTTGAGCATGAATTTATGATAATTAAATATGTTGATTTGTAAATACTTTATAAATAGAAATTATTTTGAATATGATTTGAAACCACAGTTGACATGACAAAATATGTTGTGAATTCTCATTAGCTTGTCTAGTGAGATAACTCCTCCACTTGATGGGGAGAGTTTCTTCCTCTCTGGCTTGCCAGTTTGGGAATGATGTGAATGAGTACTCATATATACAAGCTAGTCTTTGTTTCTCCCTTTTAGCCTCGGTTATTGGGAGTATGTGAAATGTCGTGGTGTACAACACGGCATCTATTCGAATTTTGGGTCATGGGTTCGACTGTGTGTATTGTTGGCAACGCCCTTTAAATTATGCATGATTTGATAAATTGTGATTGAAATAAATAATTTGTCAGTGATTCAAAAAATTTGTACTGTTTCGGAATCTTAAAGAAATGTAAATTAATCGTTATTATTTGATCAAAATGTTATTCAAATGAATAATTTGCATGAATGAAAATGTTGATTTCTGAAGGTCATGGATTTTGAAGAATTTAGAAATTTTAAAATTCTATTTGTTATGAATTGTCAAGCATAAATTGTATTAAGTTTTAAATTATTAATTTGTGCACCACTGAGTTCACCACTCAGCGATAGCTTTGTATGCTGTCGCAGTTATAGAGACTAGAGGAGTAGCAGATTAAGCTGCTGAGGACAGGGGATCTACCTGCTAGAAGTTATCGGATATAATTTATACCCTGACTGTAAATATTCATTTTGATGTATGTATTGCACGTAATTGTATGGACATGTAAAATCGGTCTTGAGCAGCTTGTATAAAGTTTGTATAAAGTTGTAATAAATTTTAGTTTGGATTTTCTTAATGTAAATTTCTTGTAATGATGTATCTAAATTATTTTGTTTTTAAGGAAATATGAATGATATTGATTGACAGTATTTTGAGAATTATTGAACTTGTGAATTTGAGAAATTGGTTGAGATTGAGTATGAATTTGAAGCAGTGGTTAGAAAATTATTGGAAGTGCTTTTATTTCAGGTATTTGAAGAACTGGTTTCTCAAAATACAGAGGGAACTCTGTCAAAATTTTTATAAAATTTGCTTAAAAACAAAATGGACCAAAAATATTAATTTGATTTACTTTTAATCATATGTTTTAAATACCTATTGGAAAATGCTCACCACTTATCAAAAATAAAAAAATTGTTTTAAAATCCCTTGTAGGGTACTTAATGAGTTATCGGTAGATGAAGTTCGGTAGTTCATTAGGTATTTTACGGGATCATGTTATACTTTACAGAGGGGTAAGGTGTGACATATCCATAGCAAACTCTAGCTGGCCGAATTTACTTCTAGTCCTTCAACAATTATTTTTATTTCATTTTAAGCATATTTCCAAGTTCTTCATGCTATAAATACTTTAATTAAACTAAAAATTTAAGGTGAACTCACTAACCTTGAATTGCAGAATTTTCTTTTTCCTTTTCTTCAAGTTTTCTTTTCTTTATTTCCCTTGCACTTTGTTTTCTAGTTGCCCAAACAAGTTTTAACTATGGTGGCTTACTTTTTTATGGTGGGATTTTATAATATTCAAGCTCAAAAAATGAGCTTTAATGGAGTTTGTGGAGAAGGAGAGGCGAGAGAGTGAGGGACGGCTAAGGGATGAAGATGATTTTTTTTTCTTTTCTTTTCTTTTATGTTTTTCTATCTTTATGGAAGACCACAATTTCATTTTATTAATTATAATAATTATTACATCATGCATGAGGTCATGCATGATGTCATTCACCTTTCACCTTTTTTTCTTTTTTTTTTTCTATTTATTTTTCCATTAGTTCTTTAATTTGATTCCCGATTCTGAATTTTTTTTTCTCCAATTTTATTTGACAGTTAGGTCAGGAGTCAGCTCTCGGGGTCAATTGACCAAATTGCCCCTCACCGATTCGACCCGGGTTGCAAATAATTCAATATTTCTTCTGGATCTCTGACCTAATTATTTAACTGGCTTAACAGTTCTTTTTCGTGATTTTCTCTTTTCCACTGTGTTCGTAATAGTCCTAAGGACCGTGGCGTCACATTTTACTATTCGAAATTTGAGTTTAAATCGACTTTGCAATCCTTCCCGAGAAGGTCTCCCATCGCTGTGACTCTCAGCTCGTTTAACTTCTTATATTCTGTTTTTCTTATTTATACTTAACTAATTGACAATTACTAATTATTTATTTTCAGGGCTTATCTAGTTGTCTTAAGTGTAATTCTAATCCTCTTAATTGTCCGGATCGACATCGGTCACCAAAATAGTGAAATATACCAAGCTATGCAAATAGGGGTGTTACAATTCTCCCCCCTTTAAAATAAATTTCGTCTCGAAATTTTACCTGGTATCATTCTCTAAACAGCTGCGGGTGCTATCTCTTCATGTCCTCCTCTCATTCCCAAGTAGCTTCTTGGCCCGAATGATGGTTCCATAGCACTTTCACTATTGGTATCTGCTTGTTCCGTATCTGCTTCACCTCATAAGCCAGAATCTCTATGGGTTCTTCTTCATATGTGAGGTCTAGATTTACTTTAATTTCTTCTATTGGTAGTACATGAGATGGGTCTGATCGATACCTCCTCAACATGGACACATGGAAGACGTTATGTATCTTCTCCAACTCTGGAGGTAGTGCCAAACGATATGCCAAAGGACCCACTCTTTCCAGAACCTCATAAAGCCCAATAAAACAAGGACTCAGTTTTCCCTTTTTGCCGAATCTCATAATCCTCTTCCAAGGGGAAACCTTGAGGAATACTTTCTCACCCACTACATACTCAATATCCCTTCTCTTTAAATCAATATAGGACTTCTGACGGTCTGATGCAGCCTTGAGTCGATCTTTAATCAATATGATATTTTCTTCAATTTGCTGAACAATTTCTGGCCCAATCATCTTTCTTTCACCCACGTCATCTCAACACAATGGGGTTCTGCACTTTCTGCTATACAAAGCTTCATATGGAGGCATCCCAATACTTGATTGGTAGCTGTTGTTATAAGCAAACTCAATCAAAGGCAAGTGTGTGTCCCAACTGCCCTCAAATTCAATCACACAAGCTCGTAGTATGTCCTCCAAGATCTGAATTACCCTTTCAGACTGGCCATCTGTCTGTGGGTGGAATGCCATACTGAAGTTCAATCTAGTTCCTAGGGCTCTCTGAAGACTACCCCAGAATCTAGAAGTGAACCTAGGATCTCTGTCAGATACGATGGATTATGGCACTCCATGCAGTCTTACTATCTCATCAATGTACAACTTGGCCAATCTTTCTAAACTGTAGTCCATCCGAACTGGCAAAAAATGAGCAAACTTGGTTAGTCTGTCAATAATGACTCATACTGCATCATGACTCTTCTATGTCCTCGGAAGTCCCATCACAAAATCCATCGTTATTCTCTCCCATTTCCATTCTGGTACTGGTAGTGGATGTAACAATCCAGCGGATACTTGATGCTCTGCCTTCACTTGTTGACAAGTTAGGCATTTGGAAACAAACTCTGCCACATCCCTTTTTCATACCCATCCATCAGTAATGCTCCTTTAGCCCTCTATACATTTTTGTGCCACCAGGGTGCATGGCAAAAGGAGACTCATGTGCTTCCTTCAAAAAATGATCTGTCTCAAGTCAACGTAATTAGGAATGCACATTTTGCCCTGGTGTAACAGTAGGCCATCATTTCGTATTGAGAATTCTGGTTTCTTACCCTGTCTGACTTCTTCCAACAGCTTCTGATATTTCTGGTCATTTTGAGCAGACATTCTGATCCGATCAATCAACACTGGCTGTACATGCCATGCAACTGCTGTCTGCCCCTCATCATTAATCTCTAAGCTGGCATGTAATGATCTCAACTCATATACCATAGATAAAGGAGTAACCCATAGACTTGCTATAGTCTTGCGACTTAAGGTGTCAGCTACAACATTAGCTTTCCTTGGCTTGTAGTCTATCAGATAATCATAGTCTTTTATCAACTCTAACCATCTCCTCTATCTCAAATTCAACTCCTTCTGAGTGCCCAAATACTTCAAACTCTTATGATCTGTGTAGATGTAACACTTCTCCCCATACAAATAGTGTCTCCAGATCTTAAGAGCAAATATTATAGCTGCAAGCTCCAAATCATGTGTTGGATAATTTCTCTCATGCGATTTCAGCTGGCGTGATGCATAGGCAATGACATTTCGATCTTGCATCAATACACAGCCTAACCCATTGTGAGAAGTATCACTGTAAATTGTGTGTTCTTTACCCGGAGTAGGTAAAGTCAGGACTAGAGCTTCAGTCAAACATTTCTTCAATTCATCAAAACTCTGTTGGCATTTATCCGTCCACTGAAATTTTACATCTCTCCTAAGCAGCTTGGTCAATGGAGATGCCAACATGGAGAACCCTTTCACAAATCGATGGTAGTATCCAGCTAAACCTAAAAAATTGTGAATTTCCGTGATATTTCTGGGTAGCCTCCAATTAAGGGCAGCTTTTATCTTACTTGGATCTACCTTGATGCCCTCTACTGATACTACGTGCCCTAAGAAGGATATTTCCTTCAGCCAAAATTCACACTTCGACAATTTGGCGTATAGCTGTTTCTCCCTCAAAGTCTGCAGTACAATCCACAGATGTCTATCATGCTCTTCTGCACTCCTCGAATAAACCAATATATCATCTATGAATACCACAACAAACTGATCGAGGTATGGTCTGAATACAGTGTTCATCAGATCCATAAAAGCATCCAGAGTATTAGTCAACCCGAATGGCATAACCAAGAACTCATAATGGCCATAACGGGTTCTAAAGGCAGTTTTAGGAATACTCTGCTCTTGTACTTTCAACTGATAATAACCTGATCTCAGGTTAATTTTGGAGAATACAGCCGTACCCCTCAACTGATCAAACAAGTCATCAATGCGGGGCAATGGGTATCTATTCTTTATTGTCACCTTATTCAACTGCTGATAGTCAATACATAAGCGGAGAGTGCCATCGTTCTTCTTAACAAACAACACTGGTGCTCCCCAAGGTAACACACTAGGGTGGATAAAGCTCTTGTCAAGCAACTCTTGCAACTGCACGTTCAACTCTTTCAATTCTGCAAGTGCTATTCTATATGGTGTTATGGAGATTGGGTCCACACCAGGCATAACATCAATCTCAAACTGTACCTCTCTTTCTAGAGGTAATCCTGGCAATTCATCAGGAAACACATTCGGAAAGTCACATACCGTAGGAATGTCCCTCAGTGCTGGACTCCCCACTTGGGTGTCTATCACATGTGCCAAGTATGCTTTACACCCCTTTCTGATCATCATTCTAGCTAGTGCAGCTGAAATGATGCTTAATGGCAGTAAATGCCTCTCCCCATGCATTACCACATTACCGTACAGAGGTAGACCAAAAGTGACTGTCTTCAGTTTACAGTCAATCATGGCGCGATGCCTGACTAACCAATCCATGCCCAAGATAATATCATAATCTCTGAAGGGCATTTCAATCAAATCTGACAGAAAAATATGTCCTTGGATCACCAAAGGACAGTCTCTATAGATTCTGTTGACCCTAACCTCTTGTCCTAACGGACTAGTTACTAGCACTTCAAAATCCATTTTGACATACGGAACAGCAAGTGAACTGACTATGCTAGCACTAACATATGAGTGGGTTGAACCCGGATCAAACAATATAAATATTTCTTGATCAGAGATAGAGAATGTACCGACTACCACATCAAAAGTCTCAGCCTCTTCTCGCTGTCTCATTGTGTAAACCCCAGGTCAAGCACTTCTCAGCCGATCGACCAATAGTACCGATCGCTGAAGCAGCCTCTATCTCTTCCTCGTCCTCTACCAACTAGTTGTGAACCTCTAGGAGCAGGACTCTGAATAGATCCTTCCACAGTAGTAGGAGCTGGACCATATCTAGGAGCACTAGTACAGTCTTTAGTAAGATGGCCCTCGCCTCCACAGTTAAAGCAGGCTCCCGTTGCCCAATAGCATTCTCCCCGATGAATCTTGCCGCAAGTCTCACAGGGGTGGGGAGGTTGTGAACCCTCGCCGATCGTTGACTGCACCTAGGGGGTCTCTCGCCCGCAGAATCGCCTTCCAAACCTTCCATCTCGACCTCTGCTAGGTCCACTAAATTTCTTCCTCTTCCCAGAAGTACTACTAGGACTTGGCTCTACTGACTTTTCCCTCTTTTCTTTCTCTGATTTATCAGCTTTTTCTGATTTTTCTTTTACTGGGGTCACTTCTGATTCAATTCTTTCCAACTCAAGTGCTTGAGAAATGAGTTTTGAAAAATTATTGTGCCTGAATACCACTACTTACATCCGTAGGCTAGGCTTCAAACCCGTCTCAAATCTCTTGTACCTTTCCTTGCTGGTAGAAAGGAGACTCCCAGCATAGTGACTTAAGCGAGAGAACTCCCTCTCATATTCTGCCACTATTCTGTTACCTTTCTTCAAACTCAAAAATTCTTGTAGCTTCTGATCCACATATGCATCTAGGACGTATTTCTGTCTGAATTCTCTGATGAAGTCATCCCAGGTCAGTACTGGTGGTTCAGCTAAGCTGTGGGGGATGGTCTTCCACCAATCATACGCATCCCCTTGCAATAGTGACACGGAGTATTCAAATTTCAGCTCATCTGGGTAGTGCAGCTTCTTGAACACTCTGTCCATTCTTTCAAGCCATTGCTCTACCTCTAAAGGGTCTACTGTACCCTTGAATTCCATGGCCCCATACTTTAACAGCTTGTCATACTGTCTGGCTGGAGGCTGTGGTTGTATCACAGGTGTCTGGGGTGGAGCTTGAGCTGGCATACCCCCAGCCATTTGTTGAAACATTACCGCCATCTCCTGTGCGAACTGTGTAGGAAACTACGGCATTTGTGGGACTGGTGCCACTGACCCACTGACATTCTGTAGAGCTGGGGCTTCCCCTTGTGCCTCAGCTTCAACATATTGCTCAACTGAGTGATCCCCTTCTTCCATAATAGTCTGGAGTAAGATATCTCCTGAACAAATAACACAAGGAGATTTTCCTCCGTTAGTTCATATTTATGATGTAATGCACTATATGTAACAAATAAGGACATTGAGCAATTGTACTTAACAAGGAAAGACACAAATTCACAAGTTAAAACATACTTCAAAAATTTGCTCTGATACCACCAAAACATGTCACACCTTACCCCTTTGTAAGGCATAACATAATCCTGTAGAATACCTAATGAACTACCGAACTTCATCTACCGATAACTCATTAAGTACCCTCCAAGGGATTTTACAACAATTTTCTTACTTTCATAAGTGGTGAGCATTTTCTACTTGGTATTAAAAATATTTAATTAGAGTTTGAAAACTAGTTAAAATTTGTGTCCCATTTTATTTTTCCTCAAATTCTATAAAAATTTCGGCAGAGTGCTGTCTGTATTTTGAGAAAACAGTTCTTCAAATACCTGTAAAAAAGCACTTTAAATGATTTATCTCATCAACTTCATCAATTCAACATCCATCTCAACCAAATTCAACATCATTTCTCAAATTTCAAAATTCAATATCATCAAAATACTATAATTCACTTTCATTCAAACTAAAACAAAATATTTCCATTCTTATTTCAATAAAGATAAAACAGTTTATATACATCATTAAAAAAATTTACATTACGAAAAATTCAAACCAAAATTTATTACAAGCTTTATACAACTGCTCATGACTAGTTTTACATGTCCATACATTTACATACATTAAAATAATTTTTACAATCAGGGTATAAAATATACTCGATAAACTTCAAGGCAGGTAGCTCCTCAATCCTCAGCAGCTCCTCTAGTCTCTATATCTGCGACAGCAATAACAGCCATCGCTGGGTACTACGACTCATGGTGCACAACATACTAAAATAATCTTTATGCAGAATTTAAATCATATTTATTCAAAATTTAAATTGAACATGAGCAATACATTCAAAACATGACTTATAAAATTTTAATCCAAACAATTTCCTTTCAAAAGTCTCAAAACAAATTTCACAAAAACATACAGTTATATCATGTCATTCGAAACAAATATCATCTCAAAAGCCAGAGGCTAAGGAGAAGTCACATCACAAGGCTAGCTAGCTTAAATATATGGGAACCCATTCTTTTTCTTCTTCTACTAGCACACACCTCAACACTTCAGCGAGAGAAGGAATCAAAATTCGAAACTGATTTCCCCCACTAGTCATGCTAGTGAGGTATTCAAATGTATGGTCATGACACTGTGGTTTCAAAACTATCTTAAAAATTTACTAAACATTTGATGCCATTTCAAAATATATACAATTAAACTTTCAACAATTTAAATTAAAAGCATAATAAACATTTCAAGACAATGATATCACAATTTAATATTTCAATTCATTCAAAACGATGTGCAGAAGAAAATTTACAGAAATTTTATGTTGTGCACAAACCTTATACGAGTCACCTCTTGACCTTGACTCGATCCCTCGGGTTTTTTTCTAGTATTCTTTTCCACTGAAACACATAGTTTCACAGTGTTTCAGTATCATAACTCATCATAAATTCAAAAATAAATTCAAATTCACTTATACCTAGCTTTAATATGCTAAACTTGGCGTTCTTTAAATTTTGTATTTTGGGGTTACTATTCGTAATACTATTCAAGTCAATTTGTTGACTTTCTAAGGCTTAATAGGTATGGGAATTCTAATTTCACCCATATACCACATTTTGGTTACCTAATTTGTTGGTTTTGGTTGTTTACTCAAAACTTAAGTATTTTAAGGCAAAATTTTAAATTTTCAGTTTTGGTGTCTTATGTTTCACTGTTCCATTGGTCATTTTGCTGTTGGAATTTGGCTAAGTTTTCTTCACAGAAATTGTTCCTTATTGTCTTAAATTTATTCTTCTTTTTGAATCACTCCATTTGGAGTTTTGTAGCTCAAGTTATAGCCATTTGAATCATAGTTGCCAGATTGGCCTAACCCAGATTTTCTGGGCAAATTCTGGATTCTGGCAGTTTTAGGTCGCTAAATTTAGGTGACTAAATGACTTGGTTAAGAGCAAAATTTGAGTTTGTGTTCTTCATGAAAGTTTTAGGTCTATATCTCAGCTTTCCACTGGTAAAATTTCAGGTCATTTAGACCTGCCTAGCCTAAGTTATGGCCAAATGAACAAACACTATCGTTTAGTCATTTTTGTACAGGTCTGATTGCCTAATCCGGATTTGGTCAATTTGTTCACCAGGTTTTAGTCACTTTTTGGATATGATTCCTAAACGAAAAATGTGTCATTTTGTGTCTAGTTTCATTCCCAATTGGCCTCATACCAATTGGGCTTGTAAATTTTCAGTTTGGGTCCCTAAAAGGGACCTTGGTCATGCTGCCTGCATACTACCCCCATTCAATCCGAATCTCCACTCACTTCCAACACTTTCAACATACACCAATTGGTCACAAATGACCATTTCTCACCTCAAACAAAGTCAAACACACCATTTAACACATTCTCACATTTTTTCTCCTAAAACCCTAGGTGCCAAACCCTAATTACCCTAATTGTTACATTTCACTAAATCTAAGCATACCAACATCATTCCTCAACTCAATTAAGCTTCCATACATATTGAATTCAATCAAAATACAAGCATATCCATAGCAAACCCTAGCTGGCCAAATTTACTTCTAGTCCTCCAATAATTATTTTCATTTCATTTTAAGCATATTTCCAAGTTCTTCATGCTATAAATACTTTAATTAAACTAAAAATTTAAGGTGAACTCACTAACCTTGAATTGCAGAATTTTCTTCTTCCATTCCTTCAAGTTTTCTTTTCTTTTTTTCCCTTGCACTTTGTTTTCTAGTTGCCCAAACAAGTTTTAACTATGGTGGCTTACTTTTCTATGGTGGGATTTTATAATATTCAAGCTCAAAAAATGAGCTTTAATGGAGTTTGTGGAGAGGGAGAGGTGAGAGAGTGAGGGACAGCTAAGGGATGAAGATGATGTTTTATTTTTCTTTTATTTTCTTTTATGTTTTTCTATCTTTGTGGAAGACCACAATTTCATTTTATTAATTATAATAATTATTGCATCATGCATGAGGTCATGCATGATGTCATTCACCTTTTTTTCTTTTTTTTTCTATTTATTTTTCCATTAGTTCTTTAATTTGATTCATGATTTCAAATTTTTCTTTTCTCTAATTTTATTTGACAGTTAGGTCAAGAGTCAGCTCTCGGGGTCAATTGATCAAATTGCCCCTCGCCAGTTCGACCCGAGTTTTAAATAATTCAATATTTCTTTTGGATCCCTGACCTAATTATTTGACCAGCTTAACAGTTCTTTTTCATGATTTTCTCTTTCCTACTGTGTTTGCAATAATCCTAAGACCGCGGCGTCACATTTTACGGTTCGAAATTTGAGTTTAAATCGACTTCGCAATCCTTCCTGAGAAGGTCACCCATCATTGTGACTCTCGGCTCGTTTAACTTTTTATGTTCTGTTTTTCTTATTTATACGTAACTAATTGACAATTACTAATTATTTATATTCAGGGCTTATCTAGTTATCTTAAGTGTGGTTCTAATCCTCTTAATTGTCCGGACCGACACCGATCACCGAAATAGTGAAATATACCAGGCTATACAAATAGGGGTGTTACACCACGCACACACACTGCTCTAAATTACCATAAAGAACATCCATGGCGCTTCAACAATTATGAATGCAATATAAAATGTGCCTAGTGTTTAATTTTATAAATTTTATTCTAACCCAGTACAAGGCAAAAAATGAGTAATGTAGAGTTTGAGTACCTATGCCAAATATGACAACTGTAACGCGTCCAGAACGTCTGAAAATAGTGGGGTAGCTTATAATCTTGACCCAGTTCTGAAATGGTTCTAGCAGCTTATTTGCTCGGCCGGAATTTGCAGATCCGGGCGACGATCGAATTTCTACGAAATGAAAGTACATACGCAAAGTTCACAATACCAAGGTTAGAATAAAATATATATATATATATATATATATATATATATATATATATATATAATAATTATTTAAAAATTAGGGATGTTACATTTTTCCTCCCTTATAAAAAATTCGTTCTCGAATTTTACACAAAGCAAAACAATGATACATAGTTGTATATCAAACTTATGAGTACTTGCTACGCATATCCCGCTCTAACTTCTAAGTGCATTCCTCCATAGATTAACTCCTCCATAGGACTAACCATAGGGATTTGCCTTGACCAAAATTGTCTCATCTGATAGTCTACTATGGCTACTAGTTGCTCCTCAAAGATCAAATTCTCATTTAACTCTACTATGCCTGGTCGCAGCACATGAGAAGGATCGGGAACATACTTTCTAAGCATGAAAATGTGGAATACTGGGTAGACATGAGAAAGGTTTGGTGGCAACTCTAACTGATAGGCAACTGCTTCCACTCTGTCCATGATCTTAAAAGGTCCTATATAACGAAGTGCCAATTTGCCTTTTATTTCCAAATCTCAAAACCTTTTTCATAGGAGAAACCTTTAAGAACACGGTCACTCATTGTAAATTTTACATCTTTTCGCCTTGGATCTGCATGGATGGTTAAAAATTTTTATGTTCATCTGCCCCTGTCGTAGTATGCCAGCTACCATTCTCCTTCTGAGTCTAAACCATTGCATCTGACTACTCATTTACCCCTCTTTTTTTTTTTGTCATCTCTAGTACTCATTATAACTCTACTACTTTCGACTTGATATCTGATAACTTTAATCAACTTTGGCGCTTATCTCACTTTTATTACACCCTAACGTGTCTGTTGCTGACTTCAGTCCTCATTCTTTTGTTTCAATAATCTATGTTCCCCAAAAACATGACTTATGTTCCTTACCCTATAGTATCCTATGAAATGCTTTCCTGTAGCACCTATCATATACATCTAGTTCGAAACCTTTACTTGTCCTATGACCTCAATGGTCAATACCTATAAATCTTCTCACTCCCATGATACTTCAAATTTTCAATCTCTTTTGTGTCATTACTAAGGTCCTTAGACCAGCTCCTATCCATCTTATGTAACTAGTTATGTGGAGCTCCATCTAAGTGTCAAGCGTACCCTAACCACTTATCAATATTGGAAAGTGAACTGGGTCTCTTCTCTTATAGGACAAATGTAACATCCTCCCGGTAGCAATTCCGCACAGTCTACTGTTCCGGTGACCAGTGTCGGTCCGGACAGCTAGACCTTCTGGAAAAATATTTAAACTAAAGTCATGAACCATAATTAACTCAAATATTAGTAAGAAAAATTTATTAAAAATTTTAGAAATAAAATACAACCAAGTTAAACGAGCCGGTGCTCTAGCGAGGGGTAACTCAGAGGGAAGTTGCGGTTCTCGTAATGAGGAGCCCTAGACCCGGGGGAAAAATTATAAAATAATTTTTGGGACTCCAGAGAAGGGTTATTGAGGTTCCCATGATATTAGAATGCCAAGAAAATACCTAGAAAAATTTTTCAATCGGTACAGACAATTTTGACCCGTTAAGCCAAACGGAGGGCATTTTGGTCATTTTGCCTTCAGAGACGATTTTTGGCCAACTTGTCCAGTTAAGTAAATAATTATTATGGTCTAAAATATGAATAAATATTACTAAAAATTAAAATGAAAATGGGTAGAGAAGAAGAGGAAAGAAAAATGACAATAAATGTCAATTTTGACATCATATGATGTCATCTAAGAGTTTCCCCCCAATCACATTTAACCAACCATTTACTTAACCAATAAAAAAGACAAATGGACCTAAAAATTCTGCTCTTCTTCTTCTTCTTCTTCCTCCAATACGTGACCTCTTCCATAGCTAAGCATATTCAAGCTTTTCAAAGCTTGATTCACCCATTTCTACCCAACAAAATCATAACCTAGCTTCACAAAAAATTAACCTAGCAACTTGAGCAACCTCTAGGCAGCCAAAAGAGGAAGAAAGAAAGGAGTTTGGGTGGCTGGAAATTCTGCCCCATTCAAGGTTAGTGCATATATATACTTAAATCTCCTTTATTCCATGTTAAAGCCTTAAAGTGAGCAAGAATTTGTAACTTAAATAAATGAAATTTATGTTTATGCATGCCTTGAATTTCGGCAACCCTAATGAGGGAATAATAATGGAGTGTCTTGATGATTTTAATGGACTTAGAATGAATTGGAGATTATGTTTAAGCTATATATCTACATAGATAATGATTTAGTGTGCTTAACCAAAGTGCATGGGTAAATTGGAATGGAAACTAGGGTTTTGAAGGTGAAAAATTGACTTGGCTTAGGAAATTGTTAGAGCACATTTTAATGGTCAATTAGTGACCATTTTAGGTAAGTTGACCATCAAATGGACTGAAAAATAGGATAGCAAAGTGAGGTTGCAGGCTGCCCTAGGATAGCAGCAGAAGGACTGAAAATTCAGTCCACTTGCACTGCCATAACTTTGGCTGTGTTGGTCCAATTAGTGTTTGGCCAATTGGACATGAAACTAGGCTTATAATGGCACATTTGTGCTGAAGAAACCATGCCCAAAAGACCAAAGCAAGAGGACCAAAACTTGGCCCCAATCCGGATACCCTGCAAACAGCCCCTGCAGAAATGACCAAATGAACAGTAACTGTTCATTTGGCCATAACTCACTGTAGATATGGTCAATTGACCTGAAATTTTTACAGCAATAAGATAAGATATAGACAAACAACTTTTATGAAGGACACCAATCTAAATTATGCCATTAACCTAATCAAATCATTGAGCAAAGTGAAGTTTACTGTACTGAGATTTCCAAAATTTTCATTTGAGCAGTAATGTTTGGATGGCTATAACTCTCTCTAGAAAACTCGGATTTAGGCGATTCTTGAACCGATGAAAACTTAAGGCATAGTAGAACATTTCATATGAAGAAAGTTAGGCCAAATTATGAACTTAACTTGATCAAATTACTGACCAAAGTTGGACCAAAATCTGCCAAAACCCAAAAGTGCAGCATAAACAGTGCACGTGAACAGTAAACTTATTTTGGCCATAACTTGAGCTACAAAACTCCAAATGGAGTGATTCAAAAAAGGAAATTCAACTAGACAGAATAAGGAACAACTTTTATGTTTACCATTTCCTCAAATTCCCACTGTAAAAATAACAAATGGAACAGTAAAATGAAGCACCAAATCTGAAAATTTTGTTCAATTAGCATTAAGCTTAGAAATGGTATTGGCAACCAATACCAACAAGTTTTAAATATAAAATGTGGTATGTTTAGGGTGTTAAAACCAATACACCTATTTTCTATCCAAAAGTCAACATTTTTGTTGACCAATGAGGTGAATAGTGACACCAAAACCAAAAATTGGCAATTTTGCCAAAATGACCTAAGCTTTGAGAAAGTGACCAAAACTAACAAGTTTCGAATATAAAATGTGGTATGTTGGGAGTACTAAAACCAATGTACCTATTGTTTATGCAAAAGTCAACATTTTAGTTGACTAATGAAATGAATAGTGACATGAAAACATGAAATTCAAAAATTGTGAAACTTAAAAGTGCAAAATGCCCTAGTAAGCCTAATGTGATTGGTTTGGATAGATTGGCATGCCAATAGGGTATTGTTTTAGCAGTACTGCGAAAGGCTTTATGCCTGTATTCATGGCTTTATGCCCGTATTCATGGCTTTTATGCCCGTATGCATGGCTTTTATGCCCGATTATGTGATATCATGGCTTTTTAGCCATACTGACTGCATACATGGTTGACGCTCAAGGCCCCATGGTATGACGACCGAGGCACATGGTGTCCAGTGCCAACGACCCATTATCGATCGTCCAAAGATAGGTTACTTGGGCATGGAAAAGTATAACTGTGATTGAACTGATTATTAAAGAAAATATGAAAATTAAGTATCAGGAATGATTACAAAAATACAAAGAAGCTCAAGATCATTAAGAAAATAATTAACGAAATGCATGAAGAAGTTAATATCATAAAACATGATTAGCCCTCGACTAAAACAATAAGTGAGTAATTATTCATTTCTTATGAACACAATAGCAAGGAAATTATTATTTTTATTTGCATATTATATTTTCTTGTATTATTGGCACCACTAAGCTTTATGCTTAGCGCCGCTTTGCAACGCGTAGGTACTGAAGATTTGGACAGAGGGCCCAGTAGACCACAGATTGGGTAAGGCCGTTCACAGTTCTGCATAGTATCCGTGTCACCTCACCATCCACAGTGCATTGGTAGGACACTAGGTCCCATTTTGTATTTTGAGATTTTTGTAAATTTTGTAATTAAGCTCTCATTTTATCATGTGTATTTGAAACAACTGTAATATAATTTTGTATTAATGTAAGTACTTGTAATTTGTGATTATAAATCACATGTGAGAATTTATTTATGATTTGAGTCTAATGATGATGTGAAATGAATGAATGACAAATAGAGGAATTGTTAAGAAAATTGTGTTTGTGAAAGGAAAAGTGAATACATAACTGTGACTTGTACATGATTATCACATGAGATGAATGATTGAGAAATGAATGGTGAAAAATGTTGAGATTTTGATATTGAAGTTTGAGAGTGATGAGATGATTGAATATGATCATAGGAAGTGTTTTTCACAGGTTCCGAAGAACTGTTTTCTCCATTTTTAGCCGGTACTTTGCCGGATTTTCTATAAAATTCTCGGAACCTCAAATAAATTACAATTTCAATAAATGAATTATATTTCACAAATTATTTTCAAAACTATGATAAAAATGAATTAAGATAAAATAGAGTGCTCCGGCACACTGAGTGGCATAACTTGCTCGGCTACACTGTAGTCGGGTAAGGGGTGTCACAACAAATGTATTTGTATTCCCTGACAACCCAATTAATGCAACTTTATCATTTCCCACTCCTCTAGAATGGAAATATCTAGACTTCTTCCTAAAGCTTTTTAGTATGTGGCCTACTTCTGACACATTGGCACTTAAATTGAGGCTTTACTACTCCTTTAATCTATCATCTCATAATAACTTGTTTCAAACATCTCTTAGTGTGTTCCTAGCATACCTATTCCTTCTTATCCTCATCATTATAACTAGCTCTACCGAGCTTTCTTTCTGTCCTTTGGATCTTATCCACTTTCTTTTCCTATTTCTGCTATCGTTGATATCTTTTCAACATACTGTATTTATTCATTAATCTTAGTCCTATCTCACCCTTACACCTTTTCCTTCAAGGATTTCCATCCCATCATCAACTTTAACTTTCTTTTTTTTTTTTATTTCTTAGTCTTATCTTGATTACTAGTTTCATTACTTTGAGAATTCTAACTTTATGATTGACTCCTACCAGCACATTCTTCACATTACGTAACACTTGTAATTAACCATGGAAAATTCTTTTTGTATTCCCTTTCCAACTTACCTATCAGAACATTATCATTCCCTACCAACCTTAGTAGGAAATTGCTCATCCTGGATGGATAGGAGCCCCAGAAATTATAAGTTCCATCTGAACTAACATGGTTGTGGGAAATATGTGTCATGCCTTAATTATGAACAAGATACTTCATGTGTTCATTCTCCTTAATATAATCACATATACTGCCCATAGCTTTCCAAACTTCAGCCTCAACTTTTCCCATTAGCAACAATTTCATTTGCTGTAACTCATTAGCAAATAGCACTTCCTCCAGCTTATAGTTCAAAAGGGTTGTAAGCCCTAGTAACTAGTTTGATTTAACTCCTGTCACCTCTCTGATCATTCTTTCATACTTAACATTAGGTACACTATTATTGTCATTTTCGCCTCAAAAGATTGGATATGTACTAATGCCCATCAAATTTTCAATTAATTGGGTTACTTTGACACGACCTCTCTTCATAACATAATCTCCTAGAATCGAAACACGAGCCAATTTGAAAAAAAGGAGAAATGTTCTCCCACCATTTATGGTATACCATTGTTTGATAAACAAGATTTAGCTCATACCCCTTAGTCTCTCTTTTTAGTTTCATTATTTCTTTGTAATTATTGTGCGTTATTACAAGATATCAGTTGTATCTACCATTTGTTATACTGTTGTCCTGCCTGACATATCATCTTAGAATTTACTATTTCTTTTTTACTCTCCATTTATCTTTCATAAGTATAATTATTTGTCCAATGCTCTTTATACTTAGTTATATTCTAGAAGATAAAAGCACTCACAGATTCTTTCAAATCTACTCCAATCTTACCAACAATCACTCATCTAATCCATGTACTTCTCAATATCTTATAATTACACCTATAGCTATATTGTCATATTCTGACCATTATTAGCGTTCTGCTACATATTATCATACTATTATTTATTTATTATTACTATTTTTTTTACATAATTATTCTATCAATCACACTGAAAATATATGTCTAACTCTAATTTTTGACTCTAGGTCTCACCACTCTAAGGTTTAATATCAATCCTTTGTGACATTATCCCTCATCTTGCATATTTATATCCCTTATGTTGACTTTTATCCAACTTACTCCTACTGATCTTGCTTCTTTATCTGACAATACAATTCAAGTTACCATAGCACGCTCAACAGTTACTACCTACTTTGGTTGCACACCTCACTTAATTTCCATTATACTGTCAACAACCAAAAGGGTTCTTATGTCATTGCCCCATTATCCTACCTTGGGGGTAGAAAACAGATAAGGTCTAATCCAGATCCTGTAACTCTAAGCTCTAGGCTTAGGCTCCTAACACTACATCAATTATGACCTGCTCTAAGTCCTGTACTTCTGAGTTCCATAACTTAACAATGTTCTTCCTAATGCCATCCTTTTCTACGCTCTCTATCCTTTTTTTTTTTTATCTCACTTACTCTTCCTAGACGCACATTCACCTCCTCGGTATTTTGGCTCTATTCTTCCTAATCTTATCCTAATGTGTTTTTCTAGTTTATTCTTTAGCCAACTCTTTTTATCTTACCCAAATCCGAACTTTCACTCTTCCATCCTTTAACTCTATTTTCTTTTTGAACCTGATTGTCATATCAGAAACTTATAACTTTCCACTATCCCTACCACGTTATCTATACCTCAATGTTACTCAGAATTGATCCTCTAACTACCCTAGCTAGACTTCTACTGGCATTCAGGCTATCTCTTCTACTGCATTTGAACCGCACTCCATCTATATATATATATATATATTCTATGATTTATCGATGCTAACTTTTGTCCTTTTTCTTTTACTTTATTTGGAGTATATTTTAGTCTTAAGCATTAAGAAGCTAAGGATGAACTTAGAGAATAACAGTCATACTTCTCCTGCGTGATCTCTATTATTACCTTTTTGGACTACATACGACCCCCTACTACCATAGGAAGGGGATCTGTAGCAACTCTAATTTTTCATATCCATTTAATTAGCTGAAACTTAAAATACTAGGTATCCAAACCCGTCATTCAATTTAAAGGCTTACATACATCTTGATCTTACATCTTATAATTCCTACATGGAACTTGTACCCTCTCTGGAACACCTGAGCTAACAACTCTATCTCACGCTACAATCCCATCTGGGACACTACTCCATAAGTCATCATTATCAGTATTAACCTTTGATCCCTTCTGAAAAGATAGGACTATACCCTAACTTACTGCAACAAAGTAACTACATTTACCACCTTGCCAAAACCATGTCAAATTAATGACTCTCTTATCATATCATAGCTCTGTAAATCATCAATTCATAGTTCTGACCTTCCCTAGGTAGTAGGGTTATACTTTACACCTTGCTGATACACACAAGGTATACTATTCTCACTAAGCTCTAAGCAAAACGTCTGTTGTACTGCAAAAACCATCCAAAATTCCATACCGAAGACCAGATGGTCTCACTCTATAGATGTCACCTTTATTTTGTAAATAATTCGCAACCTCTGGTCTGATGGCAACTCTTGATGTAACTCGAGCTCATGCTAGGGTAACCGAGTTACTAACTCTAGTTATCACCCAACTGTGACCTTTCGATATTCTAGCTCTAGATCCCTAACCAGGAGTTCTCAACTCCTCTGCAGATATAGAACTCTGTTCTGGCATAATTATACCAAAACAGAGGCTATCCGTAAACACCCTCATTATGGAGCATCACGGGGATGCATGTAGCTCTACACAATAATCTCATGTCGGTACTGTAATCTGCAGCTTACAGAGTAGACATCAAGAATATTGTATAGTTACTACAATACGTCCTAACAGACTAGATCTCCTAATCTCTTATCTCTCTTGAATTTACTATTATCATAAACTTACTTTGACTGGGTCATCCACTAACGACTGCCAGCAATGGTGTCCTCACCCTTATCTAGTGCAATTATACTATCAAAACTCACCATTATGTACTCGTGCCTAGCACCATATAGGCACAACACTTAGACCCATACTGATAGAAATATAGTGTTTCTTGGAGAACATATTTCCATGGCAGATCTCAACATGTCTGCTAACTCTATTTCACACTTCTATGTACTTCACAAAACTAAGGTGCTAAACTGAAGCACTCTTATATTAACCGAGGAATAACACAGAATCTAGAAACGAAGAATTATAAAAAAAAGACGAAACAGAATCCTATACTTCACATGTGACAACTCTAGGTGCACACTTTCCCATGAATCTAAAGCCTAAGCTCTGATACCTCTTTTATCACGACCCAACCTATGGGCTGGACCGGCATTAGAACTTGGGCTAGCCTAAAGCCCCCGAGGCCCGTAGTAAGTCTAACTATTCCTCAACCCAACTCTAAGGCCCATTTGGGCCCAATTTTAAGAATTCAACCGGACAGAGTCCGATCATAAAATGTACCATTCAACGGGGAGTTTTTAACTTGCCCGATCTGTAAATACAATATATAATAAATTGGAGAACTCAGCTCACCCTCCATATAATCAAAATATCATAACTCAAATAGGAGCTCAGCTCCCTCATCCAATCCCATCATGCATACAGTTAATAATTTTACAGGTCCATCATAACTTTTATAATACAGGCCCAAAATAAAAATAAATGCTTCTAACACATGCAGAGTCTAAAATTTAACTCAATTGTACAAAATACATTAAATATTATTAATGGACCTGCGAAGAAGAATAGCAGGTTAGCCACAACAAATAATCCTCCTATAGCCTGAAAAAATAGATAAACAGGAGTGAGCGTTCAACTCAGAGAGTAAAATACCAATTTTAATCATAATCTCTATAACTATCTAAAGCTAATGCAACCTGTGGAGTGAAATGCAACATCGTCATAATTTTCATATCATAACAGCAAAAAGGCAATTTGGAGCACTCACACACCCAACACTGTCAAGCAATACATATACGGGAGCTAATCCCCTATACAGCCCTCTTAATCCAACATCTACTAGCGAGTGTCTCTCAAGCCGAACTTTCGCTTAATAAACCAAATGCGAGGTCCCAGCGAGTGTCTCTCAAGCCGTGTCTACCCGTCCTGTCCATATCAAATACCATACTACACGCATGCCACGCACACACAATGCTCCAAATTACCACAAACAACATCCATGGTACTTAAACAATTATAAATGTAATATAAAATGTGCCTAGTGTTTAACTACATAGATACATATTTATAAGTGATGCATGAGCATACTTAAACATATAATAATATCGAAATTACAATTAAAATTAATATTTTACTCACAAACTTGAACCGAGGTCACTGCGGCAGTTGGGTGGAGGAGGAAGGCTATCCCAGCTCACCTGACAATTTCATTACAATTATTTAATATATTTGACTCAATACAAGTTTAGAAAAAACTAAAGACATCCTAAGTTGTGCTGAAAATCCGGCAGAGTCTTCCCTATACCTATGACCTACCCAACCTACAAAATGGTTTAAATAACACTTCTAAACTCAACCCATATCTCATCATCATTAAATGGCCCCTCCTGGACTCTCTAAACCAAGCAATAACAACAATATCAGACAACTCAATTATAAGACTTTAAAACTAATATTTTTCAAAAACTATCCAAATTAACTTTAAAAATTTTTATAAACCTGCACCGCGGTCCTTAACAATATTATAAGGCTATTACAATAGGAATCGTAATTTTCTTATCATCTACGAATATTTTATAAATTTTATTCTAATCCAGTACAAGGTAAAAATTGAGTAATGTAGAGTTCGAGTTTACCTATGTCAAATCTGACAACTGGAACGCGTCCAGAACATTTAAAAATAGTGGGGTAGCCTATAATCTTGATCCGGTTCTGAAATAGTTTCAGCAGCTTATCTGCTCGGCCTGAAATTGCAGATCCGGACGACGATCGAATTTCCATAAAATGAAAGTACATACGCGAAGTCCACAATACCAGGATTAGAATAAATAAAAATATATATATATATATATATATATAAATTAGAAATATTATATTCGAGATTTGAGTCTGATATATGTAAATGTACCATTTGACCTGGTTAGTTAATAGTTGGGATATACCTTTAATGACAAAAAAAAATTATTATTTAGTACGAGAGAGAGAGATGGCCGGAAAGGAACACCCCTGGACGTGTCAAATGCCTTTTGCTTTCAATTATTGCTTTCAATTATTATTATTACCACACTCTGAATTCTTATCTTTCACACTTACTGATAAGTACTATGTATCCATTATAAGAACCGCGTATCTCCACCCACTATACCCAGGACACTGACTAGGCACAGATGGAAAACGATGAAACGATAGGGGAGAAAGGGAAGGATTCCATGGAAGTTCACGGGAAAGAAACTCACAAACCAACCATGGAAAGCAATCAGGAAGATGCCCTGGATGCAGAGCCCAAAATTAACTACAGGGGGTGGAAAGCTATGCCTTTTATCATAGGTAAGTAAGAGCTTGCTCTTTGGCTTCAAGCATTTGTTTTTTTTTCAAGGGCTTTAGAGATTAATTTGTAGTGCACATTAACTAAATTCCAGGGAATGAAACTTTTGAGAAGCTTGGAGCCATTGGAACCTTAGCAAATCTCTTGATATATCTCACCACTGTCTTTAACATGAAGAGCATCACAGCTGCAACCATTATCAACGTCTTCAATGGCACCACCAACTTTGGTACTTTGGTTGGAGCCTATCTCTGTGACACTTACTTTGGTCGCTATAACACCTTGGGTTTCGCCACAGTTACATCCTTTCTGGTACTAAAAATTTCTTGCAATTTAACACTTTCACTTTATCTAGTGAATTGATCATCTAAATTTCTGGTTGATTTGTTCCTGTATTTCACGTGAAGGGTTTGCTTGTGATTCAATTAACGGCTGCAATTTCTAAACTGCATCCTCCCCGGTGTGGAAAGGAGAGTAGTACGTGCCAAGGGCCAACACCAGGTCAAATGGCATTTCTACTGACAGGATTTGGACTCATGGTAGTAGGAGCTGGTGGAGTCCGCCCATGTAATTTAGCATTTGGAGCAGACCAATTCAACCCAAAAACTGAATCTGGAAAGAAGGGTATTAATAGCTTCTTCAACTGGTACTTCTTCACGTTCACGTTCGCCATGATGATATCTCTGACTCTAATTGTTTACGTTCAAGCCAATGTTAGCTGGGCAATAGGCTTAGCAATTCCAGCAATTCTGATGCTCATTGCTTGTATACTTTTCTTCTCGGGTTCAAAAATCTATGTCAAAGTGAAAGCTAATGGCAGCCCAATGACCAGCGTAGCACAGGTTATAGTAGTTGCGATCAAGAAAAGACGGTTGAAGCCAGTAGAGCAACCTTGGTTCTCCCTTTTCAATTATACTCCTCCCACGTCTATCAATGCCAAGCTTTCTTACACGGATCAATTCAGGTAACCCAATTTCAGATACTTTGAGTGAGTAATCACCAAATGCCTTAATTGAAAATGTTACTAATCGACCATGATTAATAATGGCAACGTTACAGATTCCTTGACAAAGCAGCAATTAGGACTCTCGAAGACAAAATAAACCCTGACGGATCACCAGCTGATCCGTGGAAGCTTTGCAGTCTGCAGCAAGTGGAAGAAGTGAAATGCCTGTTGAGAGTGATTCCCATATGGGTATCAGATGTTGTATTCTTTATTGCTATAGTTCAACAGCAAACTTACGCCGTCTTCCAAGCAGTTCAAAGCGATAGACGCCTTGGAAGCAGCAATTTCAAAGTCCCAGCTGCGTCCTACGGGGTGTTCATGATGCTAAGTTTAACCATCTTTATACCTATCTACGACCGAATCTTTGTGCCATTTCTCCAGAGGCTAACAGGTAAAGAGGGTGGCATCACAATTCTTCAAAGAATTGGGATTGGCATAATTTTATCAGCTCTCGCAATGTTAGTCTCCGCCTTGGTTGAAGAGAAGAGGAGGACTATAGCTCTCACCAAGCCAACTGTAGGAACAGCGCCAAGAAGGGGTGGCATTTCATCAATGTCCAGTGTATGGTTAATTCCTCAGCTAGCACTGACAGGATTAGCCGAAGCATTCGGTTCCATTGGCATGGTTGAATTCTACTACAAGCAATTTCCTGAGAACATGAGAAGCATTGCAGGGTCTCTCTTTTTTTGTGGCATGGCAGGTTCAAGTTATTTAAGCAGTTTATTAATAACAATAGTTCACAGAACGACAAATTGGTTGCCAGAAGATCTCAACAAGGGAAGACTAAACTACTACTATTACGTGATTGCTGCTCTTGGGGTCTTAAATTTCGGCTACTTTTTAATATGTGCAAAGTGGTACAAGTACAAAGGAGGCATTACAGATACAATCGAAATTACCCAACAGGCAAAGCCAATTAAGCCCTGAGATAAGATTTCTACTAATTAGGATAAAATAAAATTAGAACAGTAGACTGCACTCTTTCCAGCTTCACAGGTCACTTTTTCCATACTCGGGGATTTCCTGGACAGCGATTAGCGTGTTTTAGGTGTGATATTGACTATTTGCCGTGTATACAATTTCATAATATTTGCTTCGACTCTAAACCATAAAATAACCCAACTCATTGGCGTGTGGACCTCTGAGTAGCACTCTACCATTGCAGGAAATGGAATCCCAGGTCCCAACGCAACACTCTTCCACTCGCTGTGATTGCGGGTTATCGAATTTGATTGCTTGTAAAACAATATATGAAAAAGAAAAACGAATCGACCCATCAATCGAATGCGATACATGGTTAATTAAATTAATTTCAACTTTAAACGGACAAAACTCTAATCAAATCAAGCTCCACTTTAATCAACACTTACAATTTTATAATATTAAAAAACCAATTCAAGCATCAACTCGAGCTTTACTCGAGTATATTCAAACTATGATTTAAAATCAATTCAAAAACATTATTTTTAATGTCCAAGTAGCATTTCGATTTGCAAAATATGAACAAGTTTCGAGCCTTGCTGTTTTAAACTGAGATTCATATAGCACACACTGTATTGATTACAACCTGCATAATATAACTTGATTTTCAACTTTTCAAGATTCTTCAACCCAAGATTTAGCAACATAGCATACCAAATTGGTTAAAATAGATACCACTTTGAAACAATTGATGGGAACTGAAAACAGAAATTTTATCACTGAATTATAAAAAGTTGAAAAGGTTCCGTACTCTAACTATATCGAGTACCACGCTGTATGAAGAAAAGGACCAACGAACCATAACCTTACTAATATAGACACAAATGGCAAAAAAATGAGTTTTCCCCTCTCGTGGGCATTAAAAGGTAAGAGAGAGAGAGATTAGAGAACAACTGACAAGAAAAAATGAGTATGACACCTTAAATGGTGGAGCTCATGAAACGTTGTAGAGCATTGTTGCTCCAAGATAACTAGTAGGAGACTGCTGCTTACGGGTCTCTATTCTAGGAAGACGTAAATGCTTCATTTATTGTTCTTGTACACCAATTAGATCTTCAGACTGTGTATGCTTGTTGAATTGTGTCTATGTCTATGCCCTTCAATCTAATCACTGATTCTACATGACCCTTAAGCGTATGAAGCTCCCTCAATCTGCAGCCAAATATAATAAATCAGAAAACAACTATGCTTCTGATGAACCAATGGAAACAGAAAAGACCACCAGCATGGCAGAAGTCATAAAATGTATCAAAACTAAACAACCAAAAGGCCGAATCTTTTGAGGACATGATAACCTGAAGATATATTTCATATGAGCTTAGTGCAACAGCGAAAAGGAGGGTTATTTATTTTGCAAATCTATCCTCAAAATTTAAATGTATAAATTTAGAAAAGACCACTTCTTCTTTTTTTTTCCAAGTATGATTCTCGGTTGTCTTTAAACAGGACCTAAAACCAAAGTTTCAGAGACGCTAGATACAAGTGACTGCTTGCTAATATCACTGCATACCTTGCAATTTCAGCTCTCCTTTTAGCTTCTTCAGCCATCTGATTGAGTTCAGTAAAATGGGTTCGCTCTGTGAACATCTTGGTGTCTGGTGGTTGCAAACCATGCAATGTCCTTTGTGCATGTGCCCACTGAAGCTCCCGTTGTTCCTTCCCAAAATCCTTTTGCCTTGTGAAAGCAATCTGCAGAGAAAAGAAATTAATCATCACAAAACAATTACAATGTATATATGCACATGCACACACGCTAAACACAGAAATAACCAAGACTCCAATCTAAGAAGTAGCCCAGTAAGCCAAACGCCATACGTACCCTTTGCTCAATAACAAGATCCCAGGCCCTACCACTCAAAGCATAGCCTATAAAGAACTTGATGAAGTCAAGTGGAATATAAAAGATGATGTTATAAAGCCAGATCACACCAGCCCAGCCCCAACCAATCCCTTCAATTGCAGCAAAACTCCAATTTGCGTAGACTGCAATCAAAGTGGCAACCTGCACAAAACAAAAAGGCAAACATAAATGTTCCTTCCAGAGTCCAGGCTACCGGAAATCATCAAGTAAATGGATAGACCACTGATTTACCAGCTGAGCAACCAAAAAAGCCACCACGAGTAGTAATCCAGGGCGTTCAACATAAGACCAACTTCGCGATCTCGTCACAAAAATTAGGGCCTGACTGATAGTGCTCACTTGCAAATAAATTGCTGATGCAAGCTTTCTGAAGTCATCATGAGCTGTTTTCTCCAGAGTTGATACTCCAAATACCCTCTGGAAAATTAACAGGCAATGAAAATCGATAATGGAGTAGTCTATCACAAGTTCACTACCAATAGCTAAAGTAGAACCACTATTGATCCTGGAGTGGTCTATTAGGCTATCACAAGTTCACCACTAACAGCTAAACTACAACCATAAAGCATGCTGATAGCCCAGAACAAAAAATTCAATATCAACAAAAGATAGAGAAACATGTGCATTCTCACAGTTTATCTAACTTTACAATAGGTAGAGTTAAATATCACAATCAAACCTTGTCATTTTAATCTCAAAATATTAATGATGAAAAAAATTAAAACAAATAAAAAAAGAAAAAAAGGTAGGAAAGCATAAGTTATCATGGAACAAATATGCATTCAAATTTTTGGAAGTCTTCAGCCCAAGTTATTTACAGTCTATAGGCTAATGTGTTGTCCATGATTAAAACAAATTTAATAAAGGCATGGGACCTTACTGGGAAGAAGTCTGTCTTATATGCTGCCCAAAAGAAGATGACCGTCATCATTGCCAGATAACTACCAAGAACAATGCCAGTAGTGAAAATCTCTGCCAGCTTCCAGCTGTCTGGCAGAGGAGATGGCTTCACCCTATCCTTAGATATTGTCATAATGGTACCTGTAATTATTTCGCGTCAGCAAGTTCCCAACAAGAAGCAGAAGAAGAGAGATAGGAAACAACTACTACATCAACCAAAAAAAGTAATTAAAACAAAAAACACAAATATCAGTAATTCAGGAACGATATCCTCTTTATGCGATGACAATGACAGATGCTTAGTGGCTAGAGTATAAAATTGCACAAGTGATGAAACTTACCCCAAATGTAAAAAATTTCAATCCCACTAAAGCTCACCCCAAATGTACCAAATTTCTATCCCACCAAAGCAGTATCAGTGAGGGTGTGCACATGTGTAGTGTGCATATTAGTGGGGGAGAGAGAGAGAGAGAGACAAACCATCATTGAGAATAGCAATAATAAGCACCATAAAAGGTGGAAAGTCAAACTGCCATATGAGGGCCAGCAGCATGAAACCAAGCTGTCATCAAAACAAACCACCCAGACAGGGTAAGAAATATTACAAAAATGTTCCAGTGAAAAATTTTACTGCTGTATATGGATATAAAGAAATGGAGAGGCAATACTCTAGCTTACCACAATACGAATTGTAATGGAAACTGCATAGATCTGGAAAAGAAAAGGGGAAAGGGGGGTCAGTTGATCAACAATGATGTCAAACTGCCAACATAAACTTTATAGACTATAAATATTATGACTAAGAAGTCAAGAATGCCAAGTATCAAGAACAACAAAGCATTTGCACTTATAGTTCAGTCACTTTAATATAGGAAAACATTATATTAACAGTCAGATAACAATGCTTACAGTATAATTTTTCATCCTCTGGAAGATTGCTCGACTTGTCAAGACAGCACTAATGATGACACTAAGGCCAGGTTCTGTGAGGACAATATCCGAAGCACTACGAGCTGCATCAGTTGCATCAGCGACAGCAATCCCAATGTCAGCTTTCTTAAGAGCAGGAGCATCATTGACTCCATCACCAGTCATCCCACAGATGTGTTTCCTAGCTTGCAAGCGTTTTACAATCTCATATTTGTGCTCTGAAGCAATACACGTCAATCCCAAAAATGTTAGGAAAGAAAACTGAACCCCATGCTACGCAGCAAAACCAAACAAGAGAGAACCAAAGTCAGTCTTGGGAAAGAAAATTAAGAGAAGTACCAGGGAAAACACCAGCAAAGCCATCAGCTTTTTCAATTAGTTCATCAATTGGTAAAGCAGCAATAGACTCATCCTTGTCATGTCCTAGCAACGCAGATGAAGGATACATGTTGGTTCCCATTCCCAAACGCCGTCCAGTTTCCTTACCTATGGCCAGTTGATCCCCTGAAGAAGCCAAAAGACTCAGCAACTCAAAACAGAATAATAAAAAAGGTGATGCTAATGATCATCTGAAATAATACTGTTACATCTAGACAAATTAAACAAAATAAGGTCAACATTTGGGCTCTAGCTTCAGAGATTGAATAATGCAGTAAACAGTTAAATTGGATGCATCACAGAATGCCATGTTACCAAAATATAATATTTCTCACAGTGCAAGCTTTTAAGAATGTATAAACAATTAAACATGAAGACTTTCATCTTCTACTATGAACATTCCAGGTGGAAACACCATAAAAGACCTAGAAATACTAGAAATACCTTTATATTATCCTCAAACACATAAATTTCAAATTTGGCATCATAATCTAATGCCCTTCAAGTGAGAATTCTGCTTTTTACCAAAATACTAAAGATAAAAATAAAACTGAAAGAGTAAGAACATAGCTCAATTGAATTGTTAAAATCTACAACAGTTTCCTTTCCAGATATAAATTTTCATTGCCAGTTGGTTGACTATACAAAAAAAGGATAGGAATTGGTGCAACACTAAGTAGATGTAATTCAACAGAACGATTTGGCATAGTGCTAGCAACATGTAAGGTTAAATAAAGAATATCATGTTATTCTAAATTATATCAAATGATAAATGTTCAAAAATCTTTTGGGCTATAATTACAGGTAGCACACTTGCCCATCCCAGAAGCTCTAGTTATCACTTCTCAATATAAAAATACATTATATTATGATTTTGTATGATCTAGAAGAATAGCTTCCAACTACAAAACAATAACAAACCTGTAATCATCTTGACATTTACACCAAGATTCAAAGCCCTCCTTATAGTATCAGCACTGTCATGCCTAGGTGGATCAAACAAAGGCATGAGGCCAATGAACTGCCAAGGACCTCCAGCACTTTCTTTCCTGCCTTCTGGAACTTCCTGCATAATATGATGTTAGTGCCCTCTAAATGCCAGTGACAGCCAAAAAAAAAACAAAAAAAGGGAACAAAAGTCTATAATAAATATCAAATAGCATTAATAGAGGATCAGAAAGAAGAAAACAGGATTTCAATTACCTGGTATGCAACAGCAAGGGACCGTAAACCCCTCTCTGCAAACTTGTCAATGACAGCATGAACTCTTCGCTCAATATCTGACTTATTATGTGCAAGATTCAGAATCTAAAATAAGATTGCAGAAAGGAATTAAAACATAATTTGGACTCCCAAGATCATGCAACAGCCAAAAACACAATGCAGACAGGTTACCTGCTCTGGTGCACCCTTGCTTACTCTATGCATTTTACCTTCACTGTCAATATAAGTCAAGGCTGTCCGCTTATCAGTTGGATTAAAAGGAAGGAAATGAACTTCTTGAATTCCAGCACGCGCCTTTTGGAACCAGGAAATAAATTCAGATTTTAAAGAGGGCAAAAATGGGGGAAAAATAATAAAACAGTATAACCAGATTAAATGATAATGAGCAACCAAGTGGCGATCGCAAATCACAAGAAAGCAATGAAAGTTTAATCAGTTAACTACCTCTTTTGGATCAGCAAGCATTCCAACAATAGCAGAATCTATAGCATCTTGATTCTCTGTTCTAGAGGCTCGAGCTGCCATCAAAACAACAGTGTCTGCATCTACTCCTTTGGCCAAAACCTGAAAAGTTAAATTCAGAGACATTTAAAACAAGAAGTAGCACTCAATACTAGATGCTGTAGCAATGGTATCCTCCAACCGACCTCAACGAGATTTTTGTCAACTGTAAGTTTGTTTAATGTCAGAGTTCCAGTCTTGTCACTGCAAAGCACATCCATGCCTGCCATCTCTTCAATTGCAGTCATTCTCTTTGTGATGGCACCCTGCATCACATTCAACATATTTATCATAATTCCTCCTATTATACCCAAAACCCATCATTCCACAGATAGCCAAAACATCTCCAAGAACCCAGCCAACCTGCTGAGATAACCTATGAGAACCAATTGCCATTGTTACTGACAAGACAGTTGGCATGGCGATTGGAATTCCTCCAATGAGAAGCACAAGAAGATTGTCAATTCCAGGACGATATTTTCGATCTTGAATGGGGTACATGACAATAATCTCTATAACCATCCCCACACCAATTGAACATATACAAAAATTCCCAATTGCAGTCAAGACCTGCAATGTGTAACAAAGAAGAAATGATATCAGAATCACAAGAATTAAAAACCAATTGGCAAAGATTCTACTTTCTTTCTATCTCCTTGCCTTTTGGAAGTGGCCCACTTGGTTCGTGGTATCCACAAGGTGAGCAGCCTTCCCAAAGAAGGTATGGACACCAGTGGCAATAACCACTGCTTCAATCTCTCCTTGCTTGCAAGTAGAACCAGAGTAAACACCATCTCCAGATCCTTTTGTCACAGGAAGAGACTCACCAGTAAGTGCTGACTGCCAAACCAAAAGAAAGCAAGTTCAGTAACCAGATGAAGTCAACATGAATTCAATAATCAATATTCAAAGCCATGATAACGGCACACCCACCTGGTCAATTTTCAGTGGATCACCTTCTAGTAAACGAGCATCAGCTGGAATAATATCTCCAAGTTTGATGCTAATAATGTCACCAGGAACTAAAACGGCAGCATCATGTTCACTCCACCTTCCATCTCGAAGAACCTTTTAAACAATAATTAGAGATGAAAAAAATTTAAAAATTTAAGAGTTCATGAAACAGGAATCACACACACACACACACACACACATATATATATATATAAAGCTTGCAATATTTGAGAGGACACCAGTTACAACAGCAAACAATCAAATTTCTTTAATACAATTTGCAAGTGTCAATCTATTAAAAGCAGAAAGTCTTTCAATCATATTTGCTTTTTTATGGTGTTGGATTCTCAATCAATTGAGCTACATGAGCGCATGCTCATATTCAAGAATAATTCACTCTATATTAAACAAAATACATTTCTTCACACCTTAGCTTTTGGAGCGAGACGAGCCATGAGAGCGGCAGCAGCATTACCAGCGTTGTTTTCCTCAATAAAACTGATAGTGGAGTTGATTAAAAGCAGAGTAATAATACCAACGAAGTCTTGCCAATCGGGAGGTTTCCCCTACAAAAATACCAAAAAGACCAATTCAACAAATACAAACAAACAAATTCATATTCCAAATTGTTGAGAATCCCAAATGCTATTACTTACTCCTCCATTTGCAAGAGCAATAGCCATAATAGCAGCAGCCTCCATAACCCATGACAGAGGATTCCACATAAACCCCAAAAACTTCAAGAATTTGCTCTCCTGAAACACAACCGGTAGATAAAGTTGAAGCATAACAAGAAGGTCAAGACCTGAATTGACAAACAAAAGTATAAATGCCTTATAGAGATGAAAAGCAGTACCTTTTTCTCTTCAAGCCTGTTGTGGCCAAAAATGGTCAACCTCTCCTCGGCAGCCTCAATTGTAAGACCGTCTTTGCTGCATCTCAGATTCTCAAACACTTCCTCAATGGGTATGTTTTCCTGCATTCAAAGATAGCGTTAACAGTTTCAACCCAAAACAAAGAGGAATGGCAACCAGACTATCAATGACTTCAAATATGCCCAGATCTATTACCAAATCCACAGTTTCCTTCAAAACAGCCTCCAAAACTTCACCTTTGTCCCCCATCTTTTCCCCTCCTTCAACACTCTCACAATGTAACAACCAAAAAATCAAATTTCACAGCACAGCCACTGTGAAAAAGAGCATGACAAAGCCACAAAACTTGAGATGTTCCGATGCCCAGTTAAAAAAGACTTGATTTAGAGCCTGAATTAGAGTTCCGAAGGGCAAAAGGAAGACAACCCACCAACACCAAATCTGCAAAGAGAATTAACAATGAGAGAAACCAGTAGGAGCAAAGAGTGTGCAAGTAACAGCCCATAAGCTCTCTATTTCCTGGCATTTTGCATAAAAAAATCCAAAAAAAAAAATTCTTCTCTGTGGAAAGGTCCCAACTTTTGATCAATGCAACCTACTTCACGCATCCAACAATCGTACAACGGCGTGATTTGGGAATTTCCAGCTTTTTAGAGGACTAGTGAAACAAGAAAACGCTGTTAATATTATCAAAATAATAAAATTTATTTTTTTTTTTATATACATTTTATTTCTTATTAGGCCAATCCGAATAGATTACTTTTCGTCCATTGAACAAAGAATAAAGATAAAATACCAAAAAATAATAAATTTTTTTTTACATATATCTTAATTATCTTATTTCATTAAAAATTAAATAAATAATATTATTAAATTATTTTTAAAATAAATTTTATTTTTTAATACATATTAAATAGAGATATATTAATAAATAACTATTTTTTAAAAATAAAAATTCTAAATTTAATATAAATTAAAAAAATAAAAATAAATTTATTCTTATAAAATGGGAGTAATAATTTTGCGTGTTTTTTTTTCTTTTTTAAAAAAAAAAAACTGCACATGCACGACACAGGCTTATCCCTTTTTTTCAGTTATTTTTAGATTTTCTTCAGTTTTTTAAGCTAAAATTATAATTTTCATCCGCTACTCTCTCGATTACAAAACAATGGTACTCGCTCCAGTAGACAAAAAACTGTCCCTTTTTCCTGCAAACGAATTGCTAGCGCAGCAACAGAGCGTCTTTCGGCGCGAGTAAACAAATTATTTACCTATTTACCGAGCATCTCTGGCGGTAATATTTTTGGCCGTAGCAAAAATAGAGAAGGGCTTTTGCAGTAATGCCCTTATATTTTTGTTTTTTCTTACTTAATTCCATTGAAACACCTTGCAATATCTTGAAGACATCGTTTGGCTTCACGCTTAGGGGACTTGCCGATGGGAAGCATAATTCCAAACAGGCATATAAAATATATATATATATATATATATATATAAATCTTAAAAAATAAAAATTATCTATCAATTTTGAGAAAATCAAAAGTTTGTGGAAATCCCATTCTCTTATAATCTATGTTAATCATTTATCTTTACTGGTAAATTTAAATTAAAATTTTCAATCTTATCTTTTATATATTAAGTGATAATACTTATTAATTAATCTGCATTTTTTAATTTGAGTAACGCTCTGCATTTAAGATAAAATTAATAAATAATATATTGTGAGAATTTTAATGCATTTTCAACTTTAATTTGAGAATTAGTTTTTTGGCTTTTATTTATTTTTTTGACTTTCCTAATGAAAAACGAAGACAGTTTCATAATTAGACCAAAGGAGAAGGGCTGTTAATCTAATAGACCTTAATTAAGCTAATAGAATCTCTTTTTCATTTCATTTTTTTTAAAAAAAGGTAAAATATATTTATTTTATAATTTAATTTCAAAAATAATAATAATAATTAGGTGAGCAGTTCAACAACTGCTACGCGAATGTTATTTTGCACCGTACGTTTCAATTTTGGAAATGTCATAACAGTGTCAGTGACGCCTTCCTTTTTTTTTTAATTCCTAATTTATTTTTTAATCAAGAAAGTTTTTATTTATTTTTTTTTTCCCATTTTTGGGTTTCATAACGGTTGATTTATAAGGTTTCGTTGTTTAATTGTTTTTATCATAATTGAGTTTGAGTTGTGTTAATTTTTTTAAGTTTTTATTCAATTTTAATTAAAGTTTTAAATTTAAAAATTTTTAATTTAAAAAATAAATTTTATTTTAATGGGTAAATTTTTCACTTTACATTTTTAACTTTATACATTTAAAAAAATTTAAAAATAAGACTTTTTAATTTTTTATTTAAATCAAAAAATTTAACTTAAAAAAATTAAAATTCTTGATTTTTTTTATTTAAATTAAAAAATTTAATTCATAAATTTTAATTTTTCAATTAATAATTTTAAATTAATTTAAATAAAAATATTAAAAATAACTAAATTGAAATAAGGGGAAAATGCAAACAAAGTGTTGAGTTGAAGTAGCTCAAAGTATTTTTGATCGTACAAAAAAGCAAATTGGTGACAGCAGAAGTTCAACAATTAAACCTTTCTACAACTTCACATGGGCGACTTTTGTCATTTTAGGCCCATACCCATTGAATTTCTTAAGATTTTTTTTTTAATTTTTAGCATTATTCTAATTTCAATTTTATAATTTTTAATAATAAAATATTAAATTATTTAAAAGTGAATATTTAGTACGATTGTGTGAATCAAAAATTATAGATCCATTTCTTGTGGAAAATCCAAAAAAAAAAAAATTATATATACGTATAATGGGTCCAATGATTGCAATTTGCAAGTGCATGTGAATAGGTAAAAGCACCACGTAAAGATGGGTCATGGGGGCCACAGCCATGTGAGAGCACCCGACGGGCCAAAGTAAGTATTCATCACAAAACAAATATATAAATAGAAAAATATAAATTCACATGAAATTTGTCCCTTTCTCCTAACCAACGTACAATCCGTACCAGCCCGTAACGCCTCATCTTCCTTTGTGCTTGTCCCTTCAGGGAAAAGAAAAAAGGAGAGAACGTCACATGCCGTGATGTGAAGTCTGAACCGATTGATTAGCATTTTTCTGTTCTTCATGGGACTTCTCATATGCTTTTGGGTTAATCATGACTGTCCATCTTATAATTCTCGTGAAATACCAGCCGTTGGATTGAAATGCAATTGAAAGATTTTAGGTTTAATTATCAATAATTTAAGCTAATATGAATCTTTGGTTATTCATATTTCATTTTGTGTTTAAATCTTGGGTTTTTATGATTTTGTTTTATCATAGTTCATGTTTTTTTGCTTCACACGCCCTTCACTCCTTCTCAGAAAGAACTTAAACTCTGATATCATTCAAAACCTTTTGACCTAATTCAAAAGTCGACTTGTGAGTTTAAAGTGCTTATTTAATCATGCTGAAATCAAGTATATTAAGCGATGTAAAATTTTTACTCCACACGCCCTTCAAGTAAAAGAATACTCTAAATTGATACTAGTAATGAATATTGAAGTGCTATCTTAATTGAAGAAATTGATAAACTGAATAATAAATTGATAGACCGAAACATATCTGTGAACAAAGTAATGAACAATTCAAATAATTTGATTCGTCAAGGGCTTAGAAGAATGTACATTTGAGGAGTAAGAAGAATCAAAATGAGAATTGTAGAGTTGTTGATGTTGCTGATTTTAAGGGTCTTGAAGAGCGATTAAAGAAGATGTATTTAAGGGAGGATTTGGGTTTTTCCTTTAGATTCTATATTAATTTGCAGAGTAAAATGAATTTGCACTTAAATAAGGAATTTGCAGTAAAAATAGGAAGAATATGTTCATGTTCTTCAATTTTTATAATTTTTTCAAAAGTTTAAAAATTAATTAGGTTAAAAATGATTTTATTAATGTAGCTAAAAAATTAAATATGATCAAGTATTTTTGTATTTCCTAAAACAATTTTAATTATTAATAATGTAATTTTTATCTTTTTAATTTGTAAAAAAAAATTATTGGAAATGGGATTCTCCATTATAATTAAAAAAACAATATTAACCGAAGTTATATATATATATATATATATATAAAATAAGTGTATAATTATATTATGATAATTGATAAAGATAAATTTTATATAAATTTATTATAATTAAATTTTAAATATATTTATTATTTATAATAATTATATTGAAAATTAAAAAAAAAAAGAATCTGAACATAATTCCTTCCGTCCTCTTATTAATTTATCCAGTGATATTTATAAAAAAAAAAAACTATATTTCATTTTATTTATTTTTTTAAAAAATAAAAAATATTATTTTTTTTCAATTTCACCATTGTCTATCATTATTCTTAATGCATTTATCTTTTCATTATTTTAATTAAATACAATTATATTTGTAACACCCCAAAAATTTTAAATTTATTATTTTATGAGTATTATTGATATTTTAATTTTATTTAAATTTTAAGAAATTATTTGAGATTTTTCATATTTTAAATTCGGGTTCGATTTTTCGAAAATATAAAATTTGATGATTTTTAAAAATTTATTTAAAGACCACGTGGCAAAACTAAAAATATATTTGGGGTCTACCAATTTTTCTGAGTTTTCTGAAATTTTTTCGGAATTTTTGGACCTCGTTTTTGGTCCCGATGCAGAGTAAAAATTTAAAATTTTGTATCCTGAATCGAACCGGACAGGATCGAACCGATCGAATCGGACCAGCCTTTTCTTTTTCTTCCTCCTTCCTCCCCGCGCATCCCGACCCCTCTCTCTTTCTCTCTTTTTCTCTCTCCTCCCTCCTCCCCTTGCCGCGCCACCACTTCCCCTGCCACCCCAGCTTGCCGGCGCGCCGCCTGGAACGTTAGAAAACGACGCCTGAAGTGAAGCGACGCGCGCGCGCGACCGTTCGTCTTTCCGGCCAAAATCCGGCCACCAATCGGACCGGGTCTTGTGTCTAAACTCATCTACTCGTCGAGAGCTTTCCATAGACACCAAGAACACCGAAATCCATCGAGTGTTTTGTCCAATTTTTGCCCGGGAAGTTTTAGCCTATTTTGATTTTTGGGCTAGATTTCTCGCAAACCGTGAACCCCACGAGAAAACCGAGAGTACCAGAGCGCTCCACTCGTCGAGAGCTTCGCGGCGATATAAATTTTGAATTTTTCCAACACCGTTTTTTTCGGTGGGTCCCACGGAACTTCGCAGTGTTTTTCTGAGCATTAAATGAGCTTAGAAAATTCCGTAAAATTTATGTACTAACCCCCGTGTTGTGTGCTTCGTGTAGATATCCTCAATTCGCAGAAATTCGATAGTTGACCGGGTCTGTGAATTTCCGGTCAGACAGACCCGTTACCGGAAAAGTCTCCGAATTGGACCGAGGTTTTGGCTACCCCACCATTGTCAGACATCCCGAGCGCGTTCCCGAAGTCGAAATCAGCAAAGGTAAACCCGAACCTTGCTTTTTCGTAATTTTCTAGTGCTTAAATAGGATTAAAAATCCATAAAATATTCGTGGTAGCTCAGAAAATTATGATTCTTTTTGCAATAGCCTAGTAATATTGTTAAGGACTGCGGGGCAAAGTTTTAGAATTTTTAGAGCTTGTTTGGGTAGTTTTTGCAAAAACGATTAATTATAAGCACTAAATTGAAATTTTACATATTGTGATGGATGACTGATTTGATGGGCCCAGGAGGGGTTATGTGATGTGATTGAATTGTGGATATATGGATTGTGGATTTAGAAGTGTGTTTTGAGCCCTTTTACAGGTTGGGTAGGTTCTAGGTATAGAGGAGACTCTGCCGGATTTTCGGTACCACTTAGGACGTATTTGGTCATTTCTTGATTTGTATTGAGTCATTTGTATTAAATAATTGTAATTTAATTGTCAGGTGAGCCGGAACAGCCTTCTTCCTCCGCCCAGCCGCTACAGTGACCGTTGTCAAGTCTGTGAGTAAAATATTAATTTTAATTATAATTTCACTATTATTGTATGTTCAAGCATGCCCATGCATCACTTATATGCATATATCTATGTAGATAAACTTTAGGCACGATTTATGTTACATTCATAACTGTGAAAGTGCCATGTATGTTGTTGTGGTAATTTGGAGCAGTGTGCGTGCGTTGGCGTGCGTGTGATGTGGTGTGGACTATGGATAGGACGGGTAGACACGGCTTGAGATCATCGCTGGGACCCGATCCTTCGGGGTAGACACGGCTTGAGTTCTTCGCTGGGACCCCGATTTGGTTATTAAGTGGAAGTCCGAGCTGAGTTCTTCGTTGGCACAATTGGAATTAAGAGAGCTGTATAGGGAATCAGCTCCCATATATATTATGATTGATATTACTAGGTGCGTGAGTGCTCCAAATTACCTTTTTGATGTTATGATGTGAAATTATTGCTGGTGTTGCATTTCACTCTACAGGGTGCATTAGTTTTAGATAGTTATAGAGATTATGGTTAAAATTGATATTTTACTCTCTGAGTCGAACACTCACTCCTGTTCAACATTTTTTTAGGCTACAGGAGAATTTTATTGTGGTTAACCTGCTTTTCTCCTTCGCAGATTGTTCATCAATATTTGTGTAATTTTATTTACTCCTAGAATTTTCGCATGTGTTAGAAATATTTAAATGATTAGGTCTGTAATATAAATTATTATGTGGACCTGTAAAATTTTTATATGCATGTTTGATGGACTAGATGAGGGAGCTGAGCTCTCATTTATCTTTATGTTGATATGAGTATGTGGAGGGTGAGCTGAGCTCCCCAATTGATGAAATGTCCACTTTATGGTCGGACTCTGTCCGGTTGATTTCTTGAAATTGGGCCCAAATGGGCCTTAGAGTTGAATTAATGAATAGTTAGGCTTACTACGGGCCTCGGAGGTTAATTATTTTTTTAAAAATAGTATTATCTAATTATTTTTTTATTTTTTTATAAAAATTTTAAAAAATATTTAAAATATAACAGAGGGAATATTTTATTTTTTCATAAAAGGAATTAGTAGGAGAGATACTAATACTTGTTCCGGTATTTAATCAATAATTTTTTTTTTATTGTTTAGATTTTTATATTTTAAAAAATAAATTATTTAATCATTTAATTTACTTTCCTTAAACTTTATGTTATTCTATTTCAAATTAAAATAAAATAATCATTAATGATTAATGAAAAAACAAAATTACCCTTCTTAATCTTTGGCTAATTATACCATATTCTGAGAGTATTGATTAATTAATGTGATATGATATGATATAGTATCAAATAACAATTTATCAAATATTATGCAAAAATCAATAAATTACAATTGTTAAACTCTATTAAATTAAGTTCAAAACATTAACTTCAAGAATTAACACAGTTAATATAAGTGAATTTTTTGATTTTGTGATTACATTATAAAGAAAGTATTTTTCTTTTTAGTGTAGATTTTCTGATTATGATATGAGCTGTTTATCTTTAATTAATAAAAAAAATTAACACATGTTATTATTTAAAAAATATAAAATAAAGCATTGATTTATTTTATATATATATTGAGATAATGGAATAATTATATTATAGAATAAAAATGTCATATTTAAAATTAAAAATGAAAATAAAAGTTTTATTATCAAATTATTTGATTCTATTTAACCATCCAAACAAACTGAGACTCACAAGAGTGGCATTCAAAGTCTCCATTTCCCAACTAACCTTTCAAAATTCTCAAAAGTTGGCTTGTCATTCTCATAATCAAAGCATAAAGTGGTTTGAAGGAGAGAAGAAAAATGAATTTTGGGTAAAGAGTGATGACAACACCAACCCAATAAGATTAGCCTCTTGTATTTGCTTTTAGGATTGGGTGGGAAGGCTTTATCAATTCCACAAGCGGGATTCTCATAGACTCTCCCCCATCAAAAATTTTTCCAATCTTTCTTTTGCCTAACCACTTGCCTTTGCACTTTGTTTGTTCCTCATTTTTTTTTTCCTTAGTCTAATTAAAATGGTATGGGTGTGACTTTGAATCAAGGCAGATAATTTGGAAAACCCTTTTGCAGGCTGCAGGATTTGATTGGCTTTTTTTTATATTATTGCATGCACAAAGACTTTCATGAGATGAGTGGCCTAATTGAAACCCATGTCATTCATCCACAAATTTGGTCCAATAATTGTAGAGAAGATGAATCTGCTTAATTTAATTTCAAAATTAGCTCAATGAAAAGTTATTTGTACAAGTTTTATATGTAATACAAAATTTTTAATTTCAAATAATGTGAAATAATAAAATTATTATATTTTTAGAGTACTTACCTATTTAAAAATTAAAATTTTATAAGAATTTAATTTAATTTAATTTATAAGAACTTTGGGGATAAGAGAAGAAGGGATGTAAGACTTGGGACTTGCCATATCAATCACAAAACATGGAAGAGACATTAGATATAATCATGGAAATCGAAAATTGGGCCTCAGGCTGCTCCCTCAGGGCTCAAATGAAATGACAAAACTGAAATTTACACATACACTTCTTTGCCATGCCTTGCAAGACATCCATTGAATCACTAAATCACTAGTCCACTAGCTAAATTATCACTAGGCCTTGTGTTTGATTAGTTTCTCCGATGGAAATCAAGAGAATAAAAACTTAAGTAGTATTTGGTATAAATGAATTCTACAATTCTTCAATTCTTCCAGGTAATAAAAATTGCAAAGGCAAAAATGACGTAGACCAAGTAGAGTTTGTCAGCATTTCACCTGTTGCTCTTCAAATAGAGCTAAGCCCGATGATCCAATGTATCCTTGCCCTAACCACACGCCGAATCCACAACTCTAACCCACACATTTAAAAAGCAGGCCTAGAGCCTGGAACCAAAACAAACCCGGCAATTATGAGGCTCCAACCCGACAAGTATGACCCGGTAAGCTTTCTCCCAACCTCGCGGGGTAGGAGCCCTACCCACCATTGCGGCATGTTGCTAGCACAACCTCAGTCGACCGTCGCCAAATTAGAGAAGAAGAAACGGGAGGACCTCATACTAATGGCTAATCCACGCCCAAACAAAATTCCTTCGACAAAAAATCTTCAGTCTCTTGTATATCAGTCTTCTATCATTTTTCATATCACAGTCTCCTCCACAATTCATTGTCAAGTTTTGGTAAATCTATAATTAATTCAGAAAAAATCTTCAATTTCTCCCTTTTATAAAAAAATTTTCAATATCTTACATACATCGTCTCTCACATTATAGGTCTCCTACGCAGCCCCTTCTCAAACTTTGGTATTATGAATAATTATTTACAAAAAAATATGCAACATTTATAAAAAATTTATTGGATAAAATATATAAAGTTTGTAAAATTTTAATGAAGTAAAATCATAGAATTTACCTTAAAAATTTATAATTCTATAATAAAAGGTAAAATTAATAACTAATTTTATTTGCATTTTGACCAATTCATTTTATTTCTGGGTGGAATATTTAAAACATGCAACATTTGTATTTAAAAATCATTTCATGAACATTACATGAAGAAATCCAACGCCAATAATATATTAGATAGTAAATCAACTATCATGATTAATTTGTATTTGATATGATATATTTAAATATAAAATTATGCAAAAAACTTACTAATAAACGTATTTAAAAAAATTATTTTTTATTTAAGTTAAAAATTAAAATTTTATCTTATTTTCTACCTCCTTGTGAAATTTTTATCATTAATATGTACACTATGAGTCTTGAACTTCACGGCAAATTCTATATTTCATGCAACTTAGTTTATAAAAATTAAAAACATTAAATGTAACTATCAATCCATCTCCCTAAGAAATTTATATGAAAGGAAAATTGAAATTGTCAGACTACCAAATATGACTTGGCTGATTATTATATCATTCTTACTAGCGCGTCCACAAAAAATGATTTCAATCTAGAACAGTTGAATTCTTCGTGCTTGCCTTGCTTTACTAAGGTTTAATTGAATGTGGAAAAATCTTGGCAGCAGCCGTGGAGTTGGACCATGCTAGCATTGACAGAAACTTATCCAGAAAAAATAGAAATTGGATTTGTTAATTATATCCTTCCCCTCAAAATGCAAGCATAACAATTCAATATCTATTGTTTTTTCCTTCTCTCCTCTCACATCCATTTTTTTTTCCTGGAAGTGGGAAGTAGGAATTAGAAACATTTACAGGTCAATTGCATTCCAATTGCAGAAGCACAAGTTCTTTCCCACTATGCAAATAAACGGAAAGTTGATCTGTTAACTTCATAAAGATGCTATTCAAAAACAACGTAAATTTTCACAGCAGAAGGTACAATTGGAATGGATATAGCCATAATGGCAAAATTCCCATCACTCCAGATTCTGGAATATGCCTTTCAAATAGTTGCAAAACTAGAACATTTGACACTAGCTCAAAGTTCTCATTACAAACAAACAATTCCAATGGGGATTCTGCATGAAGTCAGAAAAGCACTTGGAAGAAAAGAAAATCATCTAATGCCAATGAAAAAACAAATATACAAAGCAATGCGACACTAATTTGAACCTGTAATGTATGCCACCACAATGCCAAGCTTTGGCTATCTGTCGTGAACCAATCCTCTGATGCATGGTTCATGCTGCCTATAGCCAACTGAGTCCGTCCTATTGAACCCAAGAATATTCAGTGTGTCTCCTAAAACTTGCATTGTGTGAAACCCACGGGCTAGACTCCCCATATGGAATATAATTAATAAGACAGGAACATTCAGTGACCACAAACAAAACAAAATCATTTAACTGTTTGGTTTAGACAGCATAGGATTGACCAGTGAGCCCATCATGGAGTTGCAATGAACCATCCTTCATCAGGTTGAGGCTCAAACTCTTGAATCTCTCCCTTGAATATTGTCTAGATGCCTTTCTCCAGTCAGTTCCAGCTTTCATCATAGCAACAAATTCTTCATAACTAATGCATCCATCCTGAAAAATAAAAATGAAAAATATATTGATCAACTGTACAAAATTATTGAGTGGGTAGCAGGGAATATTTCAACCACTCCAGTCCAGATTGTTGACCGGATGCTAACTTTTCTAATATTAAGCATTTTGATAACCAACCAAGGACTTTTTAAAGATACTTTTAATTGATGTTTCTAAATGAATCTGTAGAAAGATGGTACTCAGGAGTCATACCTTGTCAGTGTCAACTTCACGCATGATGTCTTTCAGCACATCATTATCCGTTTCACCAGATTCATCTGCCAAGGCCTCTCGTAGCTCATCTAATTCTATATATCCACTACCATCCTTATCAAAAAACATAAATGCCCTGCGGAAGTGTTCATCATTCTCCATCTTCTGCAAATGAATTGTTACAGCTACGAACTCCCCATAGTCCAGCACTCCATTCCCATCAACATCAGCCTAAAAAAAAAGGTAAAATGTAGATTCCACTGTCAAAACTTAGGATTAAACCTAAAGGTAATTAACAATTGCCTGAAATCTAGGATGCTGTACACAAATATGAAAAATGATAATGAAGGCTAATGGGAAAGTTATAACGTTGTAGGACCTCATAGAGGCAAAAACAAACTATAATTAAGGGGAAAAAAAGACTAAATGCAAGTGTGGATTTAATCCGCCAGAGTCTTTTAAGATTGCGCACAGCATGCAATAATCATTCAGCGCTCTTGGTGGCAATGCTGCAATTCTGTATACAATAGAGTTGTGTAAATACTTAATTTCATCAACTTGTAAAGCATTATCAACAATCACACATCACTGAAGGCTTTGTCAGGCATGAAACAAAAGAAGTGAGGATTTCAATTAAGTAATGAGGGGAGAGGGGAGAGGGGGGAGAGCTTAGACGGTATTGTTGTCATTTAAACACTGAGAAGGAATATTAAAAACAAAGATTCCAGAGTGCATTTGCTACAAATATATTCAGAGTCAACGGAAAGAAACACACAATACAAACAGACACAAGTTATCATCAAAAATTGTATAAGCATGTAACTGATAGGCCAACTGTCACACACAAGGATGACAAAATAACAATTCAGGTGGTTTTCCGTCCAAATGTATTTTCCAGATCAGTATGGCAGAGCATGAGAGGTATTTAGTTATTCGATAACCCAAAATGCAAGGTAAAGTTTACATTTGATTAGTTAAATGTAAAATTCAGCACCAGATCTAGCACTGATGATAGCAGAAGGTATGATATAACATATAAATAATCAAAATCAAAATAGTGTCCATAAATAAATTTGGACATGGAAAAAGATAAATATAAGAGTTTACCACTTCCATAAGCATCTTTATCTCTGGTTCAGCCAGCTGTGAACCAACCTTCCGAAGACCAGCCCTCAGTTCCTCATACGTTACTTTTCCATCATTATCAGTATCCATCAATGCAAACATGTCTCTGATTACTTCAACCTCTTCAAGAGATAGGTGTTCCGCAATTACCTATAGCATATGCCCTCAAATGATTACAATTTTACATCGCAATAATAATGGTCAGAATCTGGGCTGATTATAACGCATAAACCAAGAGATGCTTTACCCGCAATGCTTTCTTCTTAAACCTATTCATCAATGAAAACTGCTTAAGCCTTGTCCTCACAATGTCTCCCAATGGGGCATTTGGAGCTTTCTTTGCATTTTGTAGCCAGGGATGTTCTACCAACAAAAGAAATGAAAAGGCACAAGTTGGTACAACTCTTTTACAAACACTGGCTATAAAAGCCATGTTGCAGGATTAATTAATTAAACATCATAACAATATAGAAATATTTTGATAGGAAAGCTAGACACGTATCACAACTTGAATAAATTGCCTCCTGAGTCCTGGTTATACTGAGGTTTCTGCATTAAACAAGTGGAATACATCGCGTGCTATTAGCAAAAAGATTAGTCCTCTTCTGCCAAAAGTGTCTGATAAAAAACAGACAAGCATTCAATGACTGTCATATAATTTAAGAAATTAAGGACACAGTTATGCTTGCATTACTTTTAGCTGCATATCCTGAAGCAAGATTCTTTTGGTGGTTGAATTTTCAAAAAAAAAAATCACTTTTGATATTGCAATAAGCAATTTGAAAGTACTTTTTTAGCAGTATTCATGTTTTTATGATCAACACATGTCAAATACTGAAAACCATTTTTAATTGTTTTTAATCAATACATACACAATGGTGCCTTTAAAAAAATAACTACAACAATAACAATGCATAGAGAAAATTGCTTTGAAATGGCCTAACACACAGGAAGAGCACATTAAGGAGCCTCTGTCACTCTTACAGTTTTCATTTGTGGGCTGGAACATGCCTAACTTCAGGTAAAGAAATGCTCAGTCAATAGAAAAATTGAAGGGACTTGGACTAAAAAGTCAAACAGCACTTATTCATAATATGAAATTTAAAGATAGCACAAAGAACCTTATCTCTGATCAGTATTTTTTAAAAAATTCTAGGAATTATCATTTTGAAAGATGTGGAAGTAAAAGAATATTAAAGGGCTTGGTATCTTCAACTTGTAGATATTTAAAAGTTTTTCCCCTGCAATACACGTCTTCCAAAATTCCTTTATACTTTCTGCACCAACATGTAACTAAATCGGAAAGGAAGAGATATAATCCATGGTTTATCACCTTCGAAATAGTTGAATTTCTCCCTATCTGTGGACTTGTAATACTCCGCCATTAGAAGCATGGTGATACACAATGTTCTCATTTTCATCAGGCCAATTCCCTCAAACCACATTCCTACTAAATCTTGGAGAAACAACATGGCCTATAATCTAAATGGGCATTCTCCTCTTCAATCCCCAAAAACAAAGTTGTAAAACTTTAATGATTCTTTCAGAAAACTAGTGAAGGGGTTACAATTCTTCGAGATAAACAAGCCAGCAAATATGTCTAAACCAGCATAGCATCGGTGTATCATGTCAAATGTTTTATTGCTGTCCAAGTAAAATAACTATAATCTGGAAAGTGGAGATCAGAAACCAATATTGTTTTCACATTAATCCACAGTGCAATCCTAACAATTTTTTGTGTCTGAGGTTGTTGCTATGTGTCCCTATCATTAACACATACTTCACAATAAGAGAGCCACCAACATGTAAAAACTCAGCAAACTACACAACAAGGCAAACTCTAAAAGGACTTACCAAGCACCTGTTGAGCAGTCAAGCGCTTTTTAGGATCTGGCTCCAACATCTGCCGAACAAGACTCTTAGCACTGTCTGAAATCTGAGGCCATGGTTCTCTCTTAAAATCAATCACTCCCCTCAGAATTGCCAGAGCAACACCCTGCTCAGTCTCTGCCATAATCAATAAAAAAATAGAAAGTACTTCACAATCTAACCAAAATAGTTTACTCACCATATATCAACACTTCACATACCTGCCCAAAATGGAGGAACGCCACATAATAAAATATAAAGTATCACTCCAGCACTCCACACATCAACCTCTGGACCATAATTACGCCTCAACACTTCTGGTGCCATGTAATATGGACTCCCAACAATCTCTGTAAACCTCTCTCCTGTCACAAATATTCAAAACCTCATAATTTGAACCAGAATCAAGCATAAAAACCACACACACATACAACTACAGAACATTCTTCCATCTGCAAGACTCAAAATTGGTAATTAAAACTCATAATTTAAAAACAATCTCATGAGAACTCACAAAATTTTCCCCCAAATTTCAAAGAATAATCTAACAGAAAAATACAAAATTACCCACCCAAAAGGCCAAGTGTCGACTGTTAACCAAAGTCCTAGTACGAAATCCAAAACCCAAACTCAAGCATAAAATCCAGCTCAAACCCATAATCAAACAAAACCCCGTCCACCCCAAAAACTCGATATTCTGCGACCACCAAGAAAACCATAAAGCTAATCTTTTAAAAAAATAATGAGAGTAAATTAACGTTTACAAAAATTTAAATAGAGAAACAAATCAGGCACGAACCTGGCCTGAAAAATACTGAGAGTCCAAAATCAATAGCCTTAAGCACGGAATTCTCTTTCTTATTAGCAAACAGAAAATTCTCGGGTTTCAAGTCTCTATGCATAACTCCATTCTCATGACACATCCTAACTACCTCAGCTATCGTCCTGGCAACATTGGCTGCCGCTCTCTCGCTGTAATGTCCTCTGGCTACTATCCTGTCGAACAGCTCCCCTCCCTCGCACAACTCCATCACCAAATGCACGTTTTCATGGTCCTCGTAAGTCGCTTTCAGCTTCACTATATTTGGGTGGTCCGGTAAGCGGGACATGATCGCCACTTCCCTTCTCACGTCCTCTATATCCACCGCCGTCCGTAGTTTTCGCTTGGAAATCGACTTGCATGCCAACGCATCTTTAGTCTCTCGGTCAGTACACAAATATGTGATGCCGAATTCTCCCCGGCCGAGTTCACGGCCCAGAATGTACTTGTCACCAATCCGAGGGCGGTGGCTGAGGGGAATCACGTCTTTCAATACCCGGATCGGAGCCGGGGATCGGACAGATTCCTCCGCATAGGGATTTGGCTTCCGATCTTTGGACTTCTTCTTGCGTCTGTGATTTGTACGGTGCGTCTTGGACTCCGGGCTGGAGTCTGGTCTCACACAGGTGTTACAGTTTCCCATACTCTGTGATGCTTAAAGGCTTGAGAGAAAAAAACAAAAGGGAAGAAAGGTTTAAGGTGGTTCTGAATTGTGGCGAAAGAAGGGTTTCGGCCTTTCTGGGCGGTGAACGGCGGTGGAGAAGGATGGGGAGATGGAGGTCCAGCGGGAAATGATTGGGTTGGGTAGGAGGAAGAGGGAGGGAGAAGAAAACGCGGGGTTTAGTTGAGGAAAGGAAGGCTTTTTGAAAAATCAATGTAATTATCTTCTTCAATGGTTAATGATACTTTAATTAAAATATTACCAAATAATTATCTATTGGTAATTAAATTTAATCTCTTGTATTAGTCTACCAGACGCATGATTGATTTGTATTCTCAGGTCCGACCTAAGAAAGAATTTACTCCATTTTATTGATTGATAAGAATATATTTTTTTTGTAATTTATTAATAAAAATGATTTAATTAATTAATTAATTACATTAGCCGCTTCCTAATTTGCATATTAAAAAAGAATTTTTGTTACAATACCTCGTTGGTGGCAACGGTCCAAATGATTCACGGGGCCCACGAGCTCACAGAGAAAAACGTAATCCGCATGCAGAGAATAAATCAGGTTGGACCGTTGAGGTTAGTAATAAAAAATACTTGGCAGACGTAAATGAACGGTTGAGATCTTGCTGGCATGGAGTAGTTGAGGTTGGTCACCGGTTGAAGATGGACGGCATCTAGTGGTGGTAGGCTATGCCACGCCTGGACTTGGCGGTAGCTTTGGAACCCAACAATTAGAAGTTTTACTTTAATTGAATTTGAGTTGGACCGTCTTCCCACTCGTTAGTTATCACTTGGACTCGGACAGACTGCTGAGTCATAATAATTTAATTTATTTTAAATTTAAAATAAATAAATTATATTTTATTAAAATTACATAAACACGAGATTCCTCTTTGGATACTCTAGTTGATTTCCAATTGTAATATGATATTGGGTTTGCCGGGAGGCAAATTAAGGAGTTTCCAAGTTAATTGTTCTTTATATCTGTATCTTGTCAATTAGATTTGATAGTTACTGTGGATCCTTTTAAATGACCATCATCTTCTCATTTCCTGCAAATATTTTTCTATGTAAAGTTTTTGTTCAGATTGAAGATGGAGAGGGTGGGATATAGACAATGGCAGGCGGAGACTGGGTCAAGAAGAAGAAAAGTCTTAAAGCGGCTAGACCTGCTGTTTCCATGGAAAATTTTTAAGATTCCACCTCCAAACTAAGTCAACAAAAATGATGAGACTACTTTGCTTTAAATTAGCCTCATTAATAACCTTTAATTCAATAGTACAGATCATCTTTAAAAATGTGATATATAAAATTAAAAAAAAAAATCTAACTATACTTTATACAATAGTCATTTTTTTAATTCAGGACTATATAATAAAAAATATTCATTTCTCTTTCTTATTATAAAAATAAATAATATTAAAATAATTAGATTAGAGACTCAAACTCAAAATTTTCTCATTTTTGGCAATTTAAAAATGGAGAAAGACTAATAATGTATACGATAATTATCTTTAGCACTATCATATATCAAATTAAAAAAAAAAATCTAACATATGCTAAAATTTTCTCTTTCCTCAATGATAAATTATATAATAAAGTAGTGATTCCATGTAAGATATTGATACTAACCATTCAAAATTGAGTCAAATAGTCAGCACTCGGTTGAAGAATCCAACGTGACAGTCAAAATATTAACGCTCAGTCAAATAATCAGAACAAATGAGAAAATAATTGTTAGGGAACCCGACCGAGTAAAAGATAGCTTAAGACAATTAGATCGAGCAAAAGAATACTCGATTCGGTGGGATTGAACGAACACAAATAAGCAGAAAATGAACAAGTGGAGATGCTCGCCCTGCAAATCGAGCAATGACTATACTGAGCATTCATAATACCAGTTAATGATAATACAAAATCTTTAGAAGAAAATATCAGAACGTTAGTCAAATATTCAAAATTCATGCAGATAACTACAACGCCTATAAATATGAGAAGCATATATTAGTGAGGTATATTTACTGTGCCAAATTAACTATTAGTCTATAAATATGAGAAGCAAATATTAATCAGGTATATTTATTGTGCCGAATTAACTATAAAACTCTTCTTTATTCACTTCTACCAACAACTCTAACTTGAGTATCAGAGTGACTGGCCAATAGGCAACTAACCTCACTATTGTCCTTGTTTTTAGGCTTACTTGACACTTGAACTAGTCTTCAGAAACTCACGCAACATAAGATATCCTACATGAAAAAACAATCTAACACAAAATGTAAATATGTATGTGTGTATCAATATTGATATATAAGTGGTTACAAAAATTCATAACTATCAATATTAACCATATATATATATATGTATATATAATTATTGTTTATTTATCATGTGTCAATTGCTAGCATGAAATCACTGTAATACTCAAAAATTTTTCTCCCTCAACCCCACCACCACACTGCCAGCCCCACTCTCCCTTACCGCCAAAGAAACAATCTCCAATCTTAAAACCAGTAATGCACTTTTCCTTTTATGCTAAAACTTGATTAAAACAATCTATTTTTACTGTTAGTAATGATAATAATCAAAATCAGATTGAATATCAGCTTCTAAATACAAGAAATAGGGAATTCATACGCTTGATGTAACAAAAATTAAAAATCAGAATCATTAGTGCCACATTTTGAGATTTGATTATCGTAAACGCCTTCCAACCCAACATAATTGTAAGATTAATTAGTTTATTAATGACTATAAATATGATATAATTTATAAGTAATAATAATGACAATAATTACAGAAATCTGTAATAACTTGATTTTGTTTTATTATATATAGTTTCTTCTTCAAGTTTCTATGCTTTTGCAATTGATGCTACTATCATAATTAGATCATCTTTATGCTTTCAACCACCAAAATATCCTTTTTTTTTTTTTAATCTCAATGATTATTTCATGTGTGTTTTAATTTCTAGCTTAATTTACTCCAAAATAGTCAGATTCATTTCTAAATAAATTGAAATTATTGAATTAATAATTTAATAAATATTAATTACACTTGCAACATTGAATTAAAATTACACTTGAAAGATAAATACTAAAATATTTAGCATACAAGCTTGTCTTCTTAGTTGCATTTCCAGTCATTCGAGGGTACTGCTAAATGCCAAATTAAAAGATTTTGGTCCATAAGGTTTCCAATAGAGTTTAGAGAAGGCAATGCGGCAATGCTGTTGCCTAGACTAAAAGACAGAAAAAAAAGTTAATAATAATTGAGTCTGAATTATAGAATGCCTTAAAAATAATATATTTGATAAATACTCATAGGAAAAAGATAAAAGGAATTGTCCCATGAAATTGAAATATTTGTATTTGTTGTCAGATGACCTACGGCACACTCCATACTTCTTGTGCATTTTGGTCTCTCGTCTATTGAAATGCCTTGCCATGGTTGCTATGACATTTAAGCTTTCGTAATTGTTATTTGATGCCTCTCATGTCAAGGTCCTATGCTTTTGTTCCTTATAATTTAATTTGTTGGGCTTAATTTGAATATTATTAAAATCGATTTTATCGGTTTGATTTGGTGAAACACAATAAATCTATTTAAATCAACTCATATATTATCCTGATTTCAGTGGGCCAATAAATATAATTAAATATAAAAGGGCATTTGGAGTTTTTGGCATTGATAATAGGTTTGATTCAAAGTTATAATAATGGGGAATGATATCAAGTCAAGCTTTTCCTGTTCTGCAAAAAATGTATAAAGCAAAGTTTATTTTAGGGACAAAGCTTATATAATAAAAGGGTAAAAGAAGAAAGCACCCCCACCTCATGCAAGGGATGTTGAGTTAAAGAAAGATCCAATTTGGGTTCAAATCAAACGCCAAAAGCAATGATGGAAAGACTCCTTGAAGGGAGGGAACTTTATAACCTGGCATGGCTGGTAGGCCAATCACCAAAGTTTCATCTTAAAATTAAATGAAAAAAAAAAAAAAACTTTGTTGTTGCTGTATGCATGACCACCATGATGATGTTCGATGATGGGTTGCAATCCAAAAGCATGTGCTGCACCTCCCAGCTCATTCCCCACGCCAACTGCATAAAGCAGGTTTTCAAGCTTTTCCCTTTCTGAAACTCCTTTTTGATTTGAAAAGTGGAAATTCATGGAGTATAATGCGAAATGCAGCTGGGTTTTCTTCAGATACCACATACCAATTAAAACAAAAAAGGGAATTCATAAGCTCACTCATAAATTCAGGGCCTATGTGTTCTCAGATGTGAGATTCTTTCTATTCCTGAGTAGCACCTAAAATAGATAGAGCGTGGAGATGTTAGTAACTTTGAAATCGTCACAGAGATATTAATTTGGCCCTGTCCATGTCAAGTAGAGAAAGGGAATCTGTCATGATAGCTTACGCCATTGTGTAAGCTTTCCAGTTTCCATAATTTATTATCCATTATGAAAATTGGCTACTATTACACATACCTGCAGAATGCTTTAAAGGCCAAGAAGCAATTTCCACAGATGTCCATCCCTCAACACATCCACTTACACCACCTTCTCTAACCTCGTGCTTCTATAATTATCAACCCATTGAACAATCAAAACAGCTTATCTAAGTTTCATTTTCGGTCCCCCTTTATCATATGTGACCTTAAGAAAATTTTATGTAACGTTAAAATTTTCTTTTCTTTAATTTATGAAAAGAAAAGAAAAGAAAAGAAAAGAAAAGAAAGTCTCCTGTCAAAGCGCCAACAACGGGCGAGGATATGGCCTCAAAAAATAATAATGGGTTTTGAGGCCGGTGCTATTGGGCCGGCTCTGTCTGTGGATCGAAGCGAGTAGCGAGAGTATGTGCATAAACGGAGAGTGGAGATCATAGAGGTGGAGCCGACCAAATTCAACAAAAGAATCGGCCCCAAAAATCACGGGATTCTTCCGTTTATTTATCCAATGTCAACATAAGCTTGAGCAACAAGAAACATTTCATTCCTTTGTAATATTACTCTACTGCTTATCTACCATAACCCCGTGGTCATTCTTCATTTGCTCAAATCACGGGATTCTTAAGGTTCGTTTTTTTTTTTTTTTAACCGCTCATGCATACTCAATAGCATTTTCAACAGAACCATGTAATGAATTATTATATGTGGTATTATACTTAAATCTATTTTAGTGCTTGTACAAAAGTGGAAGCTAAACAAATAATAACTAATTAGAATATAATTAAAATAATAATATTCCAAACAATGCTATTAAATTAATAATTTATATATTAAATTTTTTAACAAATAAAATAATTTCAATTATTGTTATATTATAATTATATTAGATATAAATAATTTTTTTGTCATATTAATGGGCTTGACTATAATGGATTGAAATATTAAAATAATTTTATTTATTTTATAAAAGAAAATTGATAAAAATTAAGATAGTTAAAATATTTTATATATATATATATAAAATAATATGATTTTTATAATATTATTTTATAATATTCTCACGTGATATTTTTTACTTTTTTAATTTTTAATTAATTAATTACTTTAAATTATAATTAAATTTTAATTCCTCAATTATATATGAAATTATAAATTATTTAATAGTTACAATGTATTAACATATATTAATTATACATATTTATATATTTATACTTATTATATATATATATATTATATAAATAAAATTTATTATTTTATTATAAAATCTTTAATAAAAAGTTTGAGATATAAAAATAATAAAAATAAAATATATAATAATTAATAAAAATTTAAGATATCATATTATTTTTATATATTAAAATTAAAAATATATAAATAAAAATTATTAATACCTATGTATATTAATACGAGCAATTTCTTAATTTATATATTATAATTAAAGAATTTCATTATTAATTAAAGAAATAATTTGATTCAATCTCACATGTTTTTTGTAATGAAAAATTAAAATAATATTTGCATTCCCATTATGAAGGAAAATATTAATTAAAAGGTATATTCTATAATGACTTTATTTAAGACAAAGTAAAATTTATTTAAAATAAAGTAAAATTACTTAATTACAATAAATAAGATGATGTAATAAAATTTTATTAATAAGTTGTCATATTTTTTCATAAAATAATAAATTATAAAGAATTTATTAACTTAATGAAAAAATAATTATTACAGAAATTTTATGTAATATAAATGGGTAATATATTTTTATAATTTTTTAATATAACTTATTGCATATAATTTATATATTAAAATTTTTAAAATGTATTATATATGTGTTTTTTTCATATTAAAAAATTTTATTTTTTTAAATTAATATTTTTTTCATAATTAATAATTTTATAAAAAATATTAATTTGTAAAAATAAAAATTTTATTAAATTATTTTATTTTTCATAATAAAATAATTTTATTTTGAAATATATTAAATAATAAAAAAAATATATCTAATTAATAATATAAATAAATAGAAATTTAGTGCCTATTCTTTGAAAGTTAAAAAAATTTTTTTTGAATAAAAGTATTATTAAATATTGTTAAACAAATAATTTAAAAAAATAATTTTATTATTTTAATATTTTTATTATTAAAATTTATTATATTTAATTTTAAATTATTTTTTAATATATTTTTTTATATATTTACGAAAATAATTTTTGTAATAAAAATTTTAATAATAATATTAAATAAGCTCTTGGATGGTTAAAAAAAAAATAAAAAATAAAAAAAATAAAATAAAATAAGGGAAGGGACTTGTTCACCCTAAACGCGGCCACAGCTCCCCGTTCCCATTTCTTGGAAAAAATCCAAGCGTTGACGGCGCAGAGAGGAGAGCCGCCTCTCACTCTCTACCCCCCTCCACCTCCCAAAACCAAAAAATAAAAATCTCTACTTTTATTTCCTCTTCATTGGCTCGCCCAGAAGCATATCCATCAGTTCAGGTACCCGTTCAGGTACTCCCAACGACCATTGAAATATTTATGTTCGCTTGTGCATATCATTGTCATTGTTTACTGGGCTTAAGTTGTTCTGCATACTCTTCTTGTAATTGTCATTTGTTTTCTTTTTCATTCGGCTTGTGGGTTTTTCCATTTTTCCCATTTTCTTTTGTGTTTGGTCAATATGGGTGATTCGCAGTATTGGTTCATTGTAATTTGCTTGTTCTTTATATCGTGTGCAAGTTTGATGCGATTGGTGTTCTTGCACGAAAGAATGCACTTTTAGGGAGTAACGTTATGTTCTTTTTGTTGATTTACTTGTTTTAAACGGAGCACCTTGACAACTGAGAGAGTGCGGATGTGCAAAAGAATACAGCTTGATGATTACTCGAAAGTGTGGACTATTCGTGTTTGATGTAAATTTGTAAGGATGTTTTAAAAGAAAATAGTTTGATAGTACAATATTTGTGTTTTTGTTAAGTTAGTTGCTTCTTGGTGGGGTTTTGTTAGTAATTTGAAGTACCATTATCATGCATTTTGACAGATGATTCCTTAGCTTTTGTCGCTTAGAGTTGGAGGATGAAGAAGTAATTTCTAATTAATGAATGGATCATGCGATTTAACATTTTTGTTCGTGGAAGTTTTACTGTAATGTAATTTTTTTTTCCCTCTCTATCTGGGTCTACCTGATTGATGTCAAAAGCACAGTGATTTTGGAAGGAGGTCCCAAAATAGACAAAGTTCAGGGTTTGGAGCAGTTGAAATATATGCATTATTGCATAAGCACGTATTCATGTAGTCTCTCATTCTTATCACTATTTTGTGCAGCATCTTGGTTCTTTAGTTTGCTTTGATGTTGACCAAGTAGAGAAGCAACTGCCTATCTTATATGGTGCACCTTCAAAATGCTTGTTTTGAAGAATATTTAGAAGGAAAAACCTTCTTTCCCATTTTTATTTACTACATACTGCCTTCTTTCCTTCTTTGGGCTTTGGGGGGCCGGGGCAGGGCGGGTGTATATACCATGATTGTTACTGCTGTAATACTCATCTGCTACATTCACCATTTTATCAATGCATATGCTATCTTGAGACCTTTAATTATATATATGTCACAGAACTTTAAAATTGCACACCATCTTGCTGTGGTCACTGCACATTCCATCACTGCCAGATGCATCAGCATTACATCCATTTATGTAATTTCTGCCATCAGACCCCTTTTCTTTTTTGCATCTTCTGCTTCTACATGTCTCCTGTCATCTTTGCAAGGCTAGTCCTCTCTGTTTTTTCTCTAAGGCCCTAGATCATATATTTAGAAAAGCAGAATGAATTAATTACTTGTTTTTTGAGATAAATTACTAAATAAATGCATGATTTTATGGGAACATACGTAGGATGTGACTTCCCTTCTGAGTATTAAGAAGTGCTCCTTCAAGCCAAAAAAAAGGGCAGTACTCAAAAAGAGCATTGGGATAAAACACAGATTATGTAGTTTCCACAGGTATTCACGAAAAATTGTAATAAGAAACACAACAGGGAGAGTTGTTATAAGAAATTCTATGTTTGTGTTGTGGGGTGGGGGGGGGGGGGGGGGGGAAGGGGTGGTGTTGAAGAGGAGTATAATTGCATAAATAATATAGTTATTCCACCATGTTTTCTTTTGATCCTCTTCAAATGTGCTTCATTTATGGTAATTTTACATTTCTACAAAATGAATAAGCTCTATTGCTTGCTCTTTACTATCGTGGTTTTGCAATAACACCATAAGTTGTAGTCCTAATCAACATGAATATTATATATGGTGATGTAGCATGTAATATCAGCATGGACATTATGTGGTGCCAAAAATAAAGCTCTATTGACGATTTATTTTTAATTGGATGCATAAAAGTCAGAATGTCTTTGCAGCTGATTGATGATCTGGTGGAGGAGGTTATTTGTTTCCATTTTTTATTAAGATTTAATGGAGCAAGTGGCTTGAGTGTGAACTAGGAGTAATGAAAATAGAGAGGGCTATTTGGCTTTTAGTAGGCCTGATGAACAGATTTATGCCTTGATTCTTTCAAAATATTAAGTTGCATTTCCATTATTCTCTTCATTGCCTTTTCTTTGAAATAGAATATTTGTCATTTTTATTTCCTTGTCTATTGGGTTGTTTGGTTGCTCTACATATTGGTCATTTGCAGCCACTGAAGGATTTGGCTTTCGTGGATACTGGATAGATGAGTAGGCTATCCTTGTATTACTGTTGTTGGCACATGAGCAAACAAATGATAAGAATTATTTATTGAGCTGTTCAGAATGTTATAAAGTTAATGTCCATGGTAATTACTCTTTCATGGAACCATTCTTATTACTGTTGTTTCTGTCATTGCAGATCATGTTACGTGCAAAGCAGCTTAGTAACCTCTCTAGTAATGCAAGGTCATTTTTTATTAGTGGATCACGGTCTAGTGCAGCAGATGGTAGTTCATGCACTTGCTCTGAAGATGAAACCTGTGCTCCAAGAAGGCAGCAAACAAGAAACAGTGTTTTACCTGTACAGAAGGCACCCGCCATAGCACCCAAAGCTTCTGCAAGTGTAGAAACCTCTGTTTTAGGAGATGCTGGAAAATTATTGGGTCTTCATAAAGTTGAGAGTGCCGAGCACCCAACTTTGCCACAAGCGGTGTCTGCTCCTAGTTCTTTAGGGAGGACAGTTTGCGTTAGCTATGCCAGTGGCATTGATGCAGTTGAGAAAGATGTTGTGGACCCTTCAACTCCAATTTCAGACCAGATTACGAAAGCAGGTATTGCAGCAGTTAGTTTTCTATCTGATTTGGTAAACTACAAAATTCCTATATCTGATGGAAGTGGAATTAACACACCTAAAAACTGCATGGTTGACCCCACCAGGCCACATTCCACTCTAAAATCTTCGAATGTGAAACCCATCAAGAGAGAGAACTTTTCTAAAGTTCATCCAAAACCATCTCCAGAGGCAGTAGTCCAGTCCAATATTAGTAACCGTAACATTTCAAAGGATAAAGGTGACAAATCAAGTTTTATTGGAAGTTCCAAACATGTTTCAAATACTACGTGTGGTAGTTTGGTGGAAACACAGAGCATTGCTTTGGGTGCATGTGATAAAAGGAGAAATAAACCTCAGAGACCAAAAGCCCAATCAAATCAGTTCATGAAAAATTTTAATGCCAATGTACAGGCTCCAGATGCAAAGATTGTGGAGCACTTCTGTGAAGATCACAGAACATTCTCAAAAGATGCTAAAATTACAGCTGTAATGGCTACAAATACCAGACAGTTTGCAAGCAGCAGGCACATAGTGGAAAATGTTTCTCAGTTACTCAGACAACTAAGGTGGGGACCTGCAACAGAGAAGGCTCTTGGAAATCTTAATTATTCAATGGATGCATATAAAGCAAACCAAGTCCTTAAGCAGCTTCAAGATCATACAGTTGCTCTTGGATTTTTCTATTGGTTAAAACAGCAACCTGGGTTCAAGCATGATGACCATACTTACACAACCATGGTTGGCATCCTTGGCCGTGCAAAGGAGTTTCGTGCAATTAATAAATTGCTTGATCAGATGGTCAAGGATGGATGCCAACCTAATGTTGTAACTTATAACCGTCTTATTCACAGTTATGGTCGCGCAAACTACCTGAATGAAGCAGTTAATGTTTTTAATCAAATGCAGAAGGCAGGGTGCAAACCTGATCGTGTTACATACTGCACACTCATTGACATTCATGCGAAAGCTGGGTTTCTTGATTTTGCTATGGAGATGTACCAAAGGATGCAAGCTGCTGGCCTTTCTCCAGATACATTCACTTATAGTGTTATGATAAACTGCCTTGGAAAAGCTGGCCATTTAGCTGCTTCCCACAAGCTATTTTGTGAGATGGTTGAACAAGGATGTGTTCCTAATTTAGTCACTTATAATATCATTATTGCTTTGCAAGCCAAGGCAAGGAATTACCAGAGTGCATTAAAGCTTTACCGTGACATGCAGAGTGCTGGATTTGAACCTGACAAAGTAACTTATAGTATAGTTATGGAGGTGCTGGGACACTGTGGTTATCTTGATGAAGCAGAAGCAGTTTTTTCTGAGATGAAAAGAAAGAATTGGGTGCCTGATGAGCCTGTCTATGGCCTTCTGGTAGACTTGTGGGGAAAGGCTGGTAATGTTGAAAAGGCTTGGGAATGGTATCAGACCATGCTCCATACTGGCTTGCGCCCAAATGTGCCCACTTGCAATTCCCTTCTTAGTGCATTCCTACGCGTGCACAGGCTTGCAGAAGCTTATAACTTGTTGCAGAGCATGTTGAATTTGGGTCTAAGCCCTTCTTTGCAGACATATACATTGCTCCTTAGTTGTTGTACAGGGGCGCACTCACCATATGATATGGGGATATATTGTGAGCTCATGGCAGTCACAGGCCACCCTGCACATGTGTTTCTGTTGTCTTTGCCATCAGCCGGACCTGATGGTCAAAATGTGCGGGATCATGCAAGCAAGTTCTTGGATCTGATGCATAGTGAAGATAGAGAGAGCAAAAGGGGACTAATAGACGCGGTAGTTGATTTCCTTCACAAGTCAGGGCTCAAGGAGGAGGCTGGCTCAGTTTGGGAGGTAGCTGCACAGAAGAATGTATATCCTGATGCTGTTAAAGAGAAGAGTTCTTGCTATTGGCTTATCAACCTGCATGTTATGTCTGATGGTACTGCTGTGACAGCATTGTCACGGACGCTTGCTTGGCTTCGCCGTCAGATGCTAGTCTCAGGGATTAGTCCTAGTCGTATTGATATAGTGACTGGATGGGGCCGACGGAGCAGGGTTACAGGATCTTCCTTAGTGAGGCAGGCAGTACAAGAATTGCTGCATATTTTCAGCTTTCCCCTTTACACTGAAAATGGCAATTCTGGGTGTTTTGTTGGGTGTGGGGAGCCTCTTAGCAGGTGGTTGCTCCAATCTTATGTGGAGCGGATGCATTTACTGTAAGCAGCTGATATTTTATTTTCGTTGTTGCTTATGCACATTTTTGTTGCAGTCTCATGTGCATAATTCTGTATTTATGTGTTTCAAGTTACAAGATACCTTCTTGCTGATTTTTGATAGTTTTGCATTCTGCCGTAGCTCTTGGCTTTTTAGAAACATTGACTTCTTGTTCTAGTTATATTGTGTGCAAGTTCAATCATCTAGCTAGTTTTTTTGAGGCCATTGCTCTAGTGTTGAATCATTCACCTCCTGGTACCAACACTATTAAATCAAAGTCCCAACGATTGCCACTGGCAAATAGAAACCTTGGAAAGGATAGGGAAGAATTGCTGCGACTAAAACAAATAGGTTCAATGTCATGGAAAAAAAGAGATGAAGGGAAACAGATAATTGTGAAAAAGTACAAAATTGATTATTTGGTAAAGGGAAATCAAACACGTGGAAATGGGTTTTTCCATAAACAGTAAGTTGGCCAACATCCGATCCTAACAGTCGATCCACCTAATACATAAATGAACTCATAAATTATTTTAAAAAAAGTCTAGTACAATTTTAATATTTTATTTTTAATTATTATAATTATAATTTTTATCTTTATATATTACACTCTTTATTTTTTATATTAATATATATATATATATATATCAAGTAATATATTTTATTTTTTATCAATAAATTAAAAATCATATAGTAGTTATAAAAAAAATAAATGATATAACAAATTAAAAATGAAAAACAGTGATGTAATAAATTAAAATAAAAAAATAAAATATATAAAATTATTTCTAAAGCCTAAAAAAAAATAAAACTTAATTTATCTCTTGTTTTTATTTTTATTGGAGAGGTGTAATTTAGTCCATTGATTCAACTTAGTCCAATTTCTCTAAGTTGTATTACACGCATTATTTACTAAATATTTAATTATTTTTTATTTCTTAAAATTAAAATATTATTTAATATTTTATAATTAATTAAATTAAAATATAAAAAATTAAATTTTTATTAAATGTTATTAATTAAAATGAAATATAAAAAATATATTATTTTATATTTTCATCAATTAACATAAAAATTATAAAAATTATACTTCATTAAATTGAAAAATAATAATATATACATTTTTTCTTTTCGTATAATTAACTAAAAGTAAAAATTATGATAATAATAAATTTTTATTATTTAAATTAAAAATATTATTTTTTATATGTTTTAATTAAAATTAAAAATCTAAAAATATTATTTTTATATTTTCATATTATTAATTAATATTAAAAAGTAAAATATAATAAAATTAGCTAATTATAATTATTGAATTAACATTAAAAAAATAATTAACTATATTAAAAAAATAAAAAATAATTAACTAAGAAATTAACACTAAAAACATTAAAAAAAAAACAACTCATGCACCAAGCTACTATTGAATTATATATTCTTTAATTTTAAATAAAATAAAATAAAAATAAAAATAAACTAAATTAAATATTCTCGCAACTTTTAACATTGTATTTTCGCTAAAGCCAAAATCATAATTTCAAGAGGCATAATTAAAGATCTTTGCAACATTTCCATGGGAAAAATCATTACTACCTCAGTATTATAATAATTGATTTTGTACTAAAAATTCTGAGTACATTAAATACAAATATATTTTCAATAAATTTTCATATTTTGTTTAAAAATTAATAAAAATGTAATATTAATATTTTTATTAATTTAATTAAATAAAAAATTTAATAAATTTATAATTTAAAATTTAAAACATTATTATTTTATTAATTTAATTAAAAATACTTAGAATTATAGATAAATTACATTACAAATTTATATAAATAAAGAAAATGTTGATCCCAACTTCTTCCTGGTTGGGATAAAATTTTCTAAAAGGGCATAATTACCAAAAAGTTGACTTTACATTCACCATCTTAGAAGTATGAATATTCAAAAAAATTTATATAAATTTTTAATAACATCCTTATGCAATTGTTTAATTTTCTATTTCTTTTAGAATAAATTAAATTTTTAAGTTTTAAAAATAGATTCTTTTATTTATTGACTTTCACTGAAATAAATTATTTATAGCAAAATAATTAAATTAAATTCTCACACAATCAGACTTCATTTTTTTTTTAAGATGAAATTTTTTTCTAAGTCAAAAGAAATTGATTTATTTTATTTCAAATATGAGATTTAATAAAAAAAATAATTGAATTAAATTCTTTTAAAAATTTAATTTAAAAATTATATTTTTAAATATAAAAATTGATAAAAATAAAAAAATTGAATCTTTATAAAAATTTCAGATTCTAATAGGGATATAAAGTTTTAGTAATATAATTAGATAAAAAATAATAAGAAATTAGGTTGAAGGATAGTTTGCAGTATTCACCATTGTTTTTTTGAGAAATCAACGTGGCTGCAAAAGATACAGAGACAAATTTATATATAATACTAATTTAACTTTTAAAAATTAATATATTTATTTGTAAAAGTAATTTATAGGGGCAAACAAAGTCCCTCTTCGTTTTCTTTGTTTTTTTACATGTTATTTTTTCTTATGTTATTATCTTTTGTATTCATAATTTAAATTTTCAATTTATATAAATAATTTAAAATTATTGAAATATTTATAGTTAAGTAGTAGAAATATTTTCATCTAAGTTTATAATTTTTTTTCAAATTATTAATAATTAATAATATTATATTATTAAAATTTTTAATTATATATTAATTTAATTAAATTGCAAGAAAAATATAATTTTTTTTTAATACCTACAAATATTCTACAATAGGAATATATATATATATATATATATATATATTGTAACACCCCAAAATTTTAAATTTTATTATTTTATGAGTATTATTGATATTTTAATTTTATTTAAATTTTAAAAAATTATTTGAGATTTTTCGGATTTTAAAAATCGGGTTCGATTTTCCGAAAATATAAACTTTGATGATTTTTAATAATTTATTTAAAGACCACGTGGCAAAACTAAAAAAATATTTGGAGTCTACGAATTTTTCTGAGTTTTCTAGAATTTTTGGACCTCGTTTTCGGTCCCGAGGCAGAATAAAAATTTAAAATTTTGTATCCTGGATCGGACCGATCGAATCGGACCGGCCATTTCTTTTTCTTTCTTCTTCCTCCCCACGCGTCCCGACCCCTCTCCCTTTCTCTCTCTTTTTCTCTCTCCTCCCTCCTCCCCTGCCACCCCAGCTCGTCGGCGCGCCGCCTCACCCCTCCCCCACGGCCACCGAACGCAGAAAACGACTGGCGACACAAGACGCCGCGATCGCTCGCTTTTTCCGGCCAAAATTTGGAAGATCCGGCCACCAATCGGACCGGGTCTTGTGTCTAAACTCATCTACTCGTCGAGAGCTTTCCATAGACACCAATAACACTAAAATCCATTGAGCGGTTTGTCCAATTTTTACCCGGGAAATTTTAGCCCATTTTGATTTTTGGGCTAGATTTCTCACAAACCGTAAACCCCACGAGAAAACCGAGAGTACCAGAGCGCTCCACTCGTCGAGAGCTTCGCAGCGACATAAATTTCGAATTTTTCCGACAACGTTTTTTGGTGGGTCCCACGGAACTTCGCAGTGTTTTTCCGAGCATTAAATGAGCTTAGAAAATTTCGTAAAATTTATGTACTAACCCCCGTGTTGTGGGCTTCGTGTAGGTATCCTCAATTCGCAGAAATTCGACAGTTGTCCAGGTCTGTGAATTTCCGGCCAGACAGACTCGCTACCGGAAAAGTCTCCGAACTGGATCGAGGTTTTGGCTACCCCACCATTGTCAGACATCCCGAGCGCGTTCCCAAAGTCGGAATTCGCAAAGGTAAACTCGAACCTTGCTTTTTCGTAATTTTCTAGTGCTTAAATAGGATTAAAAATCTATAAAATATTCGTTGTAGCTTAGAAAATTATGATTCTTTTTGCAATAGCCTAGTAATATTGCTAAGAACTGCGGGGCAAAGTTTTAGAATTTTTAGAGCTTATTTGGGCAGTTTTTGCAAAAATAATCAATTATAAGGACTAAATTGAAATTTTACATATTGTGATCGATGACTGATTTGAAGGGCCCAGGAGGGGCTGTGTGATGTGATTAAATTGTGGATATATGAGTTGCGAATATAGAAGTGTGTTTTGAGCCCTTTTGCAGGTTGGGTAGGTCCTAGGTATAGGGGAGACTCTGCCGGATTTTCGGCACGACTTAGGACGTATTTGGTCTTTTCTTGATTTGTATTGAGTCATTTGTATTAAATAATTGTAATGTAATTGTTAGGTGAGCCGGGACAGCCTTCTTCTTCCGCCCAGCCGCCACAGTGACCGTTGTCAAGTCTGTGAGTAAAATATTAATTTTAATTATAATTTCACTATTATTATATGTTTAAGCATGCCCATGCATCACTTATATGCATATATCTATGTAGATAAACTTTAGGCACGATTTATGTTGCATTCATAACTGTAAAAGTGCCATGTATGTTGTTGTGGTAATTTGGAGCAGTGTGCGTGCGTGTGATGTGGTGTGGACTATGGATAGGACGGGTAGACACGGCTTGAGATCTTCGCTGGGACCCGGTCCTGCGGGGTAGACACGGCTTGAGTTCTTCGCTAGGACCCCGATTTGGTTATGAAGTGGAAGTCCGAGCTGAGTTCTTCTGTAGCACCCCTCACCCGACTACAGTGTAGCCGAGCAAAGTGTGCTACATTCGGTGCCGGAGCACCCTATCTTATCTTACTTTATTCCTTTCATAATTTGATCTCATTATATTTTAATATTAATTATTTTTCGACGGAGAAACCAGCGGAGTTTCCCCTATTTTATTACCAGTTGACGTATTTTACTATTTACCTGTTTGAAAGTTTCAATAATATTTTACAAATAAAATCTCATCAATTATTTTCATAATTTTCTCATATTTCAAATCTCATCCATACATTTCAATTTCATAATCATTTCCATACATTTCCATTCATACTCAATTCATATGTAAACATTCTCAAATTCAATGAGCAAAATTTTCAAATTTCCTTAATTTACATAATTTACAAAATAATTACAAAATTTCATAATTTACATGATGTATAAACTAATTATATATGAAAGAGCTAATTTATTAATTTACATCACATTTATATTAATTACCTATTCCTAATCTACATTATAATACAATATCTAGCATTTTATACAAAATATGATCTATATGGGCCCTATCTACATGCATTGCTGAGGAGGTGACAACCTTGAATACTCCAGCCACTTCTGCAGATCTGGACTCCAAAAATCTTAGTCAAAGTACCTGTGCGAGGAAACAAATCCATCGCGCTAAGCATTGCTGCTTAGTGGTGCAATAATAGAACAAGAAAATAAAATATACAAATAAAGAAAGAACGAAGCATAATTTGAATATTTAATAATCAATTTAATTTAATACAATGTGTCTAATATTAATTATCTTTTATTCTCATTTGTTTCGCTTTGAAAGCGCTTAATTCCGAAATTCAAAGGGATAATGTACAACATACAGAATTAATAAAAATACTCAGTTTATATTTATATGGTAATAGAAGGTACATTTAAAATATTTAGTTAAGTTATACCTATTTTTGCAACTCTTTTATCATTTTACTTAACAATTTTTATGTGGTTTGGATCGTTTCATAATTATAACTAATTCTTTTGAAGTCTTATTAACTCATTTATTTGATTTCTAATATTTTTAATTACTAATAGTCTTAATTTATTTTAATAAATTACACTGCCCAATTAACCTATGACAGGCTGACTAAACTGGATAACGGGTCATTGGCACTGGACACCGCGGTGCCTCGGGCCGTCATACCATGAGACGCGGAACGTCAACCACGTATGCAGTCAGTATGGCTAAAAAGCCATGATAACACATAAGCGGGCATAAAAGCCATGAATACAGGCATAAAGCCATGAATGTGGGCATAAAGCCATGAATACAGGCATAAAGTCTTTCGCAGTACTGCTAAAACAATACCCTATTGGCATGCCAAACTATCCAATCTGACATACATGTCTAGGCAATACAAGGGCACATAATATCATTAAATATTAATATATTGTGTTTTATGACTTCATTATTTCATTATAAATTTCAATTATAATTCATACATTCATTTGATCATTTATATGATCACAATTCACATCAATTATCCTTTTTATACCATTGTACTCAAAATACTTCTCCTTTCTACAATAATGAGAACTAATGTCTCATTCATACATTAATATGGTTCATTTATTCATTCTTTATGTTATTCATATTAATCACAATTCTAAACAATGGTTCACATATACCATTGTATTCAAAACATTTTTCCTTTTCTCATTTATACATTCAAGAATCTACTTATGTAATTGCAAATTTTATATTTCAAGTTGAGTTATTAATATTTTATGAATTCCATTTGTGATGGGCATATAAACCCTAACTATCTATTCACATCAATTAGGTGACCTATTTTTCATGTTTCAAGTAATCCATAAACATTTCATAGATTTCAAATTTATGGTCTTAATTCCTTTTTAATAATTTTGATTAGGATGCATAGTCTATACTTGTCATACAATTCTAAGCATTTAAACTTAGAATTGGTTATAGGTTTTCATCTTAATTTACTAATCATTTTGATTACTATTCACCTACTAGTCAACCAAAATGTTGACTTTTTTATACTTAATGGATATATTAATTCTAATTACACCAAGATCTCATATTTTGAGTTTTATATTTGCTAGTATTAATTGCCAATTGCAATTTAAAGTCCCCTAGATGCATTTCTAATTTCAAATTTTGAATTTCAAGTTTTTGTGTCACTATTCACCTCATTGGTCAACAAAAATGTTGACTTTTGGATAGAAAATAGGTACATTGGTTTTGACACTCCAAACATACCACATTTTGCATTTAAAACTTGTTGGAAGTGATCACCATTGCCATTTCTAAGCCTAACACTAAGTGGCAGAATTTTCAGTTTTTGTACCATAAGTTTACTGTTCTATTAGGGACTGTTACAGTAGAAATTTGAGGAAATAGTAAACATGAAAGTTGTTCCTTATTTTGTCTAGTTGAATTTCCTTTTTTTGAATCACTCCATTTGGAGTTTTGTAGCTCCAGATATGGTCCAAAAACCACAGCTGGCCGGATTTTAATTCTGCAGAATTTACCAAATCTACAGTACCATGAACAGTGACTGCCACTGCCTTGTTGGATAGGTTCTGGTCATAATTTGGGGTAGGTTTCTTCATGAAAGTTGTTTGTCTATGTCTTATCTTGTTGCTGTAAAAATTTCAGGTCAATTGACCATATCTATAGTGAGTTATGGCCAAATGAACAGTTACTGTTCATTTGGTCATTCTGCAGAATCAGTTTGCAGCGTATCCGGATTGGGACCAACTTTTGGTCCTCTTGCTTTGGTCTTTTGGGCATGGTTTCTTCAGCAAAATTGTGCCATTATGTGTCTAGTTTCATGTCCAATTGGCCAAATACCAATTGAACCTACACAGCCAAAGTTATGGCTGTCCAAGTGGGCTGGAATCACAGCCACCCTGCTGGTTACTCTAGGCAGCATACCAAACCAGTTTGCAATGCTATAATTCACTCTAAGTCATGGTCAACTTACCTCAAATGGTCACTAATTGACCATTAAAATGTTCATTCACCATTACCTAAGCAAGGTCCAAGTTTCTCTCCAAAACGCTAACCCTAATTGACCAAGCCTCCAATTCATGCATCCCACTCCTAATTTGCTATACTAATCATATAATTTATAAGAGGGGCAGCAATATGTCACTTTAAACCAAAGATTTCTCCTAACCCTAACTCATGTCAAGGCTGCCAAAAATTCCTGGAATATAACCATGCTTCATTAATTCAATTTTTGTCAAATTTTTAACTTAACTTAGCTCAAATTCATGATTAGAAAGATGTAAAAGCAAAGGTTATGGCACTAACCTCTTTGGTGATTTTCTAAGCTTGTTCACACCTCACTTTCTTCCACTTTCTCTTCTTCTAATTGCTGCCCAAGTCTTGCTCTAGTGGTAAGGGAAATTTTTAGTGAAGGGAGGACAAGGTTTTGAGGTGGTTTGAAGTGGGAAATGAAGCTTAAGGGAGCTTTAATGGTGGAACCTCTTCTCTCTCTCTCTCTCAACGTTTTTTAGGCTGCCCAAAGGTTGAAGATGCAGATTGGTTTTTCAAATTTTTGGTCACTTTTATCTCTTTTAATGAGTTTAACAAATTGTGATTGGTGGATAGGTTTTTAATGACATCATATGATGTCATTATTAGGTATTTTCTTTCATTTTCTTTTCTTTTCATCTCTACTCATTTTCAATTAAATTTTTAGTAATGTTTATTCACATTTTGTGTCATAATAATTATTTACTTAACTGGACAAGTCGGCCAAAAATCGTCTCTGAAGGCGAAATGACCAAAATGCCCTCTGTTTGGCTCAACGGGTCAAAATTGTCTGTACCGATTGAAAAATTTTTCTAAATATTTTCTTGGCATTCTAATGCCATAGGAACCTCAATGACCCTTCTCTGGAGTCCCAAAAATTATTTTATGAAATTTTCCCCTGGTCTAGGGCTCCTTGTTGCGAGAACTGCGACTTCCCTCTGGTTACCCATCGCTTGGGCACTGGCTCGTTTAATTTGGTTGTATTTTATTTCTAAAATTTTTCCTAAATTTTTCTTATTAATATTTGAGTTAATTATAGTTCCTGAATTTAGTTTAAATATTTTTCCGGATGTTCTAACTGTCCGGACCGACACTGGTCACCGGAACAGTAGAATGTGTGGAATTGCTACAGTGAGGGTGTTACATCTTCGCTGGCACAATTGGAATTAAGAGAGCTGTATAGGGGATCAGCTCCCATATATATATTATAATTGATATTACTGGGTGCGTGAGTGCTCCAAATTACCTTTTTGATGTTAGGATGTGAAATTATTGCTGGTGTTGCATTTCACTCTACAGGGTGCATTAGTTTTAGATAGTTATAGAGATTATGGTTAAAATTGATATTTTACTCTCTGAGTCGAACGCTCACTCCTGTTCAACATTTTTTCAGGCTACAGGAGGATTTTATTATGGTTAACCTGCTTTTCTTCCTTCGCAGGTTGTTCATCAATATTTGTGTAATTTTATTTACTCTTAGAATTTCCGCATGTGTTAGAAATATTTAAATGATTCGGGTCGGTAATATAAATTGTTATGTGGACCTGTAAAATTATTATATGCATGTTTGATGGACTGGATGAGGGAGCTGAGCTCCCATTTATCTTTATGTTGATTTGAGTATGTGGAGGGTGAGCTGAACTCCCCAATTGATGATATATTTTATTTACAGGTCGGGTGAGTCAAAAACTCCCTGTTGAAAGGTCCACTTTATGGCCGGACTCTGTCTGGTTGATTTCTTGAAATTGGGCCCAAATGGGCCATAGAGTTGAATTAATGAATAGTTAGGCTTACTACGGGCCTCGGAGGCTTTAGGCTGGCCCAGGTCCTAGTGCCGGTCCGGCCCATAGGTTGGGTCGTGACAAATGTGGTATCAGAGCTTAGGCTCTAGATTCATAGGGAAAAATTGTGTAAGTGTTAGGAAGAGTCTACTAGGAGTCACATGCAGAAAATAGGGTCCACATTCGTCTTGTATTGTCATCTTTGCTTCTAGTTTCTGCTTTATATATTGTGTGTAAATATGAGTCATAGAGCTGTGTAACGTGCAGTTTTGAATTTTGTGGGTTAATGCTGCTGAATTTCAGGAAAATGCATAGAAGCAGGAGAGCTGCCACTGCACCAGAACCAGATGTGTCTGACGAGGTGTCAGCACAGGATGAGGCGCCTGCCCCGAGGAGGCGGGGTAGGAGGCCAAGAGCTGCTCAAGTAGAAGAGCAGCTGCCACCAGTTCAGGATCAGTCTTTTATGGCACAGGGTCCCATGGACCCCATGGCAGCTACTCTAGCTGGTTTGCAGAGAACCATCGACATAATGGCGCAGTATATGGTCCACCCTCCACAGCAGCAGCAGTCCACCGCACCAAGAGGGGAACCTTACAAACAGACCATAAATTTCAAAAAGTTAGTGCCTGGTACTTATGATGTGTCAGATGATGCATATCGGTTTTTGGATTCTATGACAGCGAGAGCAGTGCGATTGGTGATAGAAGACTAATAGAGTGTATGCACCATGTCATGGGGCCTATGCCTAGACAATGGATGAATGACTCCATATTACCTAGGATGGAGGGTTTGTCGTGGACTCAGTTTGTGGAACTGTTCATCAATCGGTTTGTGCAAGAAAGCTTCAGGGATCAAAAGCAATGGGCCTTTGAGGCCTTAAGACAGAATGGCAGGTCTGTAGATGAGTATGTTACAGAATTTCTGGAATTGAGGAGGTATGCCCCTACAGCAGTATCTACAGAAACTATGAAAGTGAAGAGATTCCTAAAGGGGCTGGACAGGAGGTATGCAAACCTGGCCATGATGTCTGATCAGTCTTTTGATGTCGTAGTTGATCGAGCCAGACAGATAGAGATTAGCTATGCTGTGGATGACAGCAGAAGGGCAAAGAAAAACAGAGCAGAGGGTTCATCAGGTGTTCCCCACATAGGTACTACGGATAGTGGTGGCCAAACTAATTACAGAGGAAGAAGCAGGAATAAGAGAAGTGGTTTTAGACACAAATCCCGAGGGTTCAGACCAGGGTATGGATCCAGCAGTGGTCACAGTTCGGGGTATAGCAATTCTAGGTCTGGTTCAGGATCTTCCTTAGCACCCTGTGCACAGTGTGGAAGAGGACATTCAAGACCTTGTATGATGGGTTTATGAGTATGCTTCAGGTGTGGCCAACCAGGTTACTTTGCTAGGGAATGCCCCGTGTTCAGGGAGCCACAAATGGGGTCACAGGGTTCTGTTGCAAATGTTCCTCGTCAGTTGTATCCTGGTGCTTCCAGTATGGCCGGCAGTCAGTTCAGTGGCCAACACAGTCGAGGACAAGGGGGACGTGGATTTGGAGGCAGATCAGGAGGTAAAAGTCAATATCAGGGTTCTGCCACTCAGGGTAGGGGTCAAGCTCGGGTTTTCACCCTGACCCACCAGGATGTTCAGGCTTCCAATGCAGTTGTGGCAGGTATTCTACTAGTCTGTTCCTATAAGGCTCGTGTTTTGATAGATCCGGGTGCTACGCACTCATTTGTCTCCCCTGTGTTTGCCATGAGATTGGGTAGAAACCCTACAACTTTAGAATGCCCTTTGTCGGTAGCTACCCCACTTAGTGACAACATAGATGTAGATATGGTTTTTCCGGGTAGCCCAGTAGTAGTGGATGGAAAGATTCTCCCAGCAGACTTGGTTCCTCTACCAATAATGGATTTCGATGTAATCTTGGGGATGGATTGGTTGGCAACTCATTATGCCACTTTAGACTATAGGAACAAAAATGTGTATTTCCAAATACCCGGTGTGGAAGAGTTTAGCTTCGATGGTGACAGGAGCGTGGTTCCATATAACTTGGTGTCAGCAATTAGTGCTAGAAAAATGTTGAGGCGTGGATGTCAAGGGTATTTGGCATTGGTGAGAGATACCTCTGTAGAAGGTGTCAACATGGAAAATGTTCCTGTTGTCAGAGAATTCATGGATGTCTTCCCTGAAGAGCTTCCAGGGTTGCCACCGGAAAGGGAAATAGAGTTCTGCATTGATATTGTGCCGGGTACAAACCCCATATTAATGCCGCCTTACAGGATGGCGCCATCAGAATTGAAGGAGCTAAAGGAGCAACTACAGGAGCTTTTGGACAAAGGTTTTATACGTCCGAGCACTTCACCCTGGGGTGCTCCTGTTCTATTTGTGAGAAAGAAGAATGGGTCATTGAGGTTGTGTATTGACTATAGACAGCTGAACAAGGTGACTATGAAAAACAAGTGTCTACTTCCTCGGATCGACGATCTGTTTGATCAGCTCCAAGGGGCTAGATTCTTTTCCAAGATAGACCTGTGATCAGGCTACCATCAATTGAGAATCAGGAATGAGGACGTGTCCAAAACGGCATTCAGGACAAGATATGGTCATTATGAGTTCTTAGTGATGTCTTTTGGACTCACTAATGCACCAGCAGCCTTCATGGACTTGATGAACAGGGTGTTCAAGCCATTTTTGGACCGTTTTGTCATCGTATTCATAGATGACATTTTGGTACACTCTTAGACCAAGGAAGAACATGTGTGGCACTTGAGAATGGTGTTGCAAACTTTGAGGGAGCACCAGCTATATGCCAAATTTTCAAAATGTGAATTTTGGCTAGAAAGCATCTCATTTTTGGGACACGTGGTTTCTAGTGAAGGTATTCGAGTGGATCTCAAGAAAATTGAAGTTGTAACTGATTGGCTTAGGCCTACAACAGTCACTGAGGTGCAAAGTTTTCTGGATCTAGCTGGCTACTATAGGCGTTTTGTGCAAGATTTTTCTAGGATAGCAGCTCCCCTAACTAAGTTAACTCGGAAGAATGTTCCATTCATTTGGATAGATGACTGTGAGAAAAGCTTCCAGAAGCTTAAGGAGTGTCTAACCACCGCCCCTGTGTTGACACTACCTATGAGTGGTGAAGGATACACCATGTACTGTGACGCCTCCAGAGTTGGCCTAGGGTGTGTTTTGATGCAGAATGGAAAATTAGTGGCTTATGCTTCAATACAGCTGAAGAGGCATGAGCAGAACTACCCCACCCATGATTTGGAAATGGCGGCTGTAGTCTTTGTACTAAAAATCTGGAGACACTACCTGTATGGTGAAGTGTGCGAGATATACACCGACCACAAGAGTTTGAAGTACATCTTCCAACAGAGGGATTTAAACTTGAGACAGATGAGATGGATGGAACTTCTGAAAGACTATGATTGCACCATCCAGTACCACCCTGGGAAGGCCAATGTAGTAGCAGATGCTTTGAGCAGAAAATCTTCTGGTAGCTTGGCGCACATTTCAGCAGAGAAAAGACCGTTGATTCGGGAAGTACATGAGTTAATGGATCAAGGTTTAATCCTAGATTTTTCAGATGAGGGGGTATTATTAGCTCATTTTTTAGTGAGGCCAGACTTGCGAGACAAAGTTAGAGTTTCCCAGCACAGAGACCAACAATTGATGAAAATCATAGAAAGAGTACAGCAAGGTGAAGGTGGTGAGTTTGGGTTTGCCAATGATGACGCCCTTATGCAAGGTTTTAGGATATGTGTGCCCGATGTGGATAATCTCAGAAATGAAATCATGCAAGAGGCACACTATACACTGTACAATGTCCACCCAGGCTCCACCAAGATGTACCATGATGTGAATGATAGCTATTGGTGGAATGGCATGAAGAGAGACATAGCAGACTTTGTGTCCAAGTGCTTGACTTGTCAGAAGGTGAAGTTTGAACATCAGAGACCGTCAGGGAAGCTGCAAGAGCTCCCTATCCCAGAATGGAAGTGGGGAATGATTACTATGGATTTTGTGACTGGGTTGCCTCATACCACGCGAGGATATGATTCGATATGGGTAATTGTAGACCGTCTAACCAAATCAGCTCACTTCTTGCCTGTGAAGACTACATATTCTGTGGCACAGTACGCCCGACTCTACATTCGAGAAATAGTCAGATTGCATGGAGTTCCGGCTTCCATAATATCTGACAGAGGGCCCCAGTTCACTTCTCGATTTTGGAGGAAGTTGCAGGAGGCACTTGGCACTCATTTGATATTCAGTACGACTTTCCACCCTCGCATGCATCGGACAAATTCGAAAGGACAATCCAAACACTGGAAGACATGCTTCGCATGAGTGTTTTGGATTTTGGAGGTCAATGGGATGATCAGCTAGCTTTGGTGGAGTTTGCCTACAATAACAGTTACCATTCCAGCATAGGGATAGCACCCTATGAGGCACTATATGGAAGAAAGTGTAGGTCTCCTCTGTGTTGGACTGAAATGGGAGAAGCGAAGGTGCATGATGTAGACCTAGTGCAAGACACTTGCAGGTAGTTCCTTTAATCAGGGAACGATTGAAAACAGCTTTCAGTAGGCAGAAGAGTTATGCAGACCCCAGACGGAGGGATATGGAGTTTGCAGTAGGCGACTATGTATTTCTGAAGGTTTCTCCAATGAAGTGAGTCATGAGATTTGGAAAGAAGGGCAAGTTGGCACCTCGGTATATCAGACCTTTTGAGGTTACTGATAGAGTTGGAGCAGTTGCCTACCGGTTGGGGCTACCACCCAACCTTTCTCATGTTCATCCTGTGTTTCACATCTCCATGCTCAGGAAATACATTCCAGATCCTTCTCATGTACTACAGCCGGATGTAATAGAGTTAAAAGAGAACTTGACATTTGAGGAGCAACCTGTAGCCATAGTGGATTACCAAGTGAGACAGCTAAGATCAAAACAGATACCTATGGTTAAGGTTTTGTGGAGGAGTCAGTCAGTGGAAGAGTGTACCTGGGAGTCAGAACGGGACATGCGTAGCAAGTACCCTTATCTGTTCAATGTGTAATCTTGTACTTTATTCTGCCTTGTGTAAAATTCGAGGACGAATTTTCTGTAAGATGGGGAAGAATGTAACACCCCAAAATTTTAAATTTTATTATTTTATGAGTATTATTGATATTTTAATTTTATTTAAATTTTAAGAAATTATTTGAGATTTTTCGGATTTTAAAAATCGGGTTCGATTTTCCCAAAATATAAACTTTGATGATTTTTAAAAATTTATTTAAAGACCATGTGGCAAAACTAAAAATATATTTGGAGTCTACGAATTTTTCTGAGTTTTTTGAAATTTTTTCAGAATTTTTGGACCTCGTTTTCAGTCCCGAGGCAGAGTAAAAATTCAAAATTTTGTATCCTGAATCGAACCGGTCGAATAGAACCGGACCGGATCAGACCGGTCGAATCGGATCGGCCTTTTCTTTTTCTTCCTTCTTCCTCCCCGCGCGTCCTGACCCCTCTCCCTTTCTCTCTCCTCCCTCCTCCCCTTGCTGCGTAGCCACCTCCCCTGCCTCATGGCCGGCCGCCGCCTGGAACGCCGAAAAACTGCTCCTGAAGTGACGCGCACACGTGCGCGACCGTTCGTCTTCTCGGCCAAAATTCGGCCGATCCGGCCACCAATCGGACTGGGTCTTGTGTCTAAACTCATCTACTCATCGAGAGCTTTCTATAGACACTAAGAACACTGAAATCCATCGAGCGGTTTGTCCAATTTTTGCTCGGGAAGTTTTAGCCTATTTTGACTTTTGGGCTAGATTTTTCACAAACAGTAAACCCCACGAGAAAACCGAGAGCACCAGAGCGCTCCACTCGTCGAGAGCTTCGCGGCGACATAAATTTCGAATTTTTCCGACACCGTTTTTCAGTGGGTCCCACGGAACTTCGTAGTGTTTTTCCGAGCATTAAATGAGCTTAGAAAATTTCGTAAAATTTATGTACTAACCCCTGTGTTGTGGGCTTCATGTAGGTATCCTCAATTCGCAGAAATTCTATGGTTGTCAGAGTCTGTGAATTTCCGGCCAGACAGACTCGCTACTGGAAAAGTCTCTGAACTGGATCTAGGTTTTGGCTACCCCACCATTGTCAGACATCCCGAGCGCGTTCCCGAAGTCGGAATCGGCAAAGGTAAACTCGAACCTTGCTTTTTAGTAATTTTCTAGTGCTTAAATAGGATTAAAAATCCATAAAATATTCGTGGTAGCTCAGAAAATTATGATTCTTTTTGCAATAGCCTAGTAATATTGCTAAGGACTGCAGGGCAAAGTTTTAGAATTTTTAGAGCTTATTTGGGCAGTTTTTGCGAAAATGATCAATTATAAGGACTAAATTGAAATTTTACATATTGTGATGGATGACTGATTTGATGGGCCCAGGAGGGGCTGTGTGATGTGATTGAATTGTGGATATATGAGTTGCGAATATAGAAGTGTGTTTTGAGCCCTTTTGCAGGTTGGGTAGGTCCTAGGTATAGGGGAGACTCTGCCGGATTTTCGGCACGACTTGGGACGTATTTGGTCTTTTCTTGATTTGTATTGAGTCATTTGTATTAAATAATTGTAATGTAATTGTTAGGTGAGCCGGGACAGCCTTCTTCTTCCGCCCAGCCGCCACAATGACCGTTGTCAAGTCTGTGAGTAAAATATTAATTTTAATTGTAATTTCACTATTATTATATGTTCAAGCATGCCCATGCATCACTTATATGCATATATCTATGTAGATAAACTTTAGGCACGATTTATGTTGCATTCATAACTGTAAAAATGCCATGTATGTTGTTGTGGTAATTTGGAGCAGTGTGCGTGAGTGTGATGTGGTGTGGACTATGGATAGGATGGGTAGACACGGCTTGAGATCTTCGCTGGGACCCGACCCTTCAGGGTAGACACGGCTTGAGTTCTTCGCTGGACCCTGATTTGGTTATGAAGTGGAAGTCCGAGCTGAGTTCTTCGCTGGCACAGTTGGAATTAAAAGAGCTGTATAAGGGATCAGCTCCCATATATATATTATAATTGATATTACTGGGTGCGTGAGTGCTCCAAATTACCTTTTTGATGTTATGATGTGAAATTATTGCTGGTGTTGCATTTCACTCTACAGGGTGCATTAGTTTTAGATAGTTATAGAGATTATGGTTAAAATTAATATTTTACTCTCTGAGTCGAACGCTCACTCCTGTTCAACATTTTTTTAGGCTACAGGAGGATTTTATTGTGGTTAACCTGCTTTTCCTCCTTTGCAGGTTGTTCATCAATATTTGTGTAATTTTATTTACTCCTAGAATTTCTGCATGTGTTAGAAATATTTAAATGATTCGGGTCTGTAATATAAATTGTTATGTGGACCTGTAAAATTATTATATGCATGTTTGATGGATTGGATGAGGGAGCTGAGCTCCCATTTATCTTTATGTTGATTTGAGTATGTGGAGGGTGAGCTGAGCTCCCTAATTGATGATATATTTTGTTTACAAGTCGGGTGAGTCAAAAACTCCCCGTTGAAAGGTCCACTTTATGGCCGGACTCTGTCCTGTTGATTTCTTGAAATTGGACCCAAATGGGCCTTAGAGTTGAATTAATGAATAGTTAGGCTTACTATGGGCCTCGGAGGCTTTAGGCTGGCCCAGGTCCTAGTGCCGGTCCGGCCCATAGGTTGGGTCGTGACATATATATATATATTATTTCATTGTTTAAACTAAACCAAAACTATATACATCAACATTATTTATCAATCTAAATCTTAATAATTAAAATAAATAATGTTGCCAAAATTTTGAAACATACTAAGTTTAACTCTAAATTGTTTATTAATATTTTTATTTTGTTTATATTCATCATAATCTTAATTTTTTAAAATCACTTTTTTTTTTTTATAAAAAGTTTCTTAGATGATTATATAATAGCTTACATTAAAATACCTAAGAAAGAGCATAACCAAATTAAAATTTCACCCATAATAATTTATTATTATTTAATACTATATAAAAAAATAATATTTCTAATAATACCAATTAAAAAATATTAACTTAATCTAATTGGTAAAAGTGAAATTAAATTTAAACAAACATTTGAGTTAAAATTTATCCTGCTTTTATGAAAGTAAATTAATAAAAAATAATAATAATAGATTTGAAATATAAAAATATTAAAAAAAAACATTATTCTACTTTCGCCTTTTATATTTAAATATAAAATAATTATCAACATTTTGAATGTTTATATAAAAATATATGTTTGTGTGTTTTTACACGCGCGTGCTCGTGTATGTATACATATTGCCCATCAGTATAAACTTTTGATATGGAAAAGGTAGCCTTTGGTATTTCTAAAAAATAAAAAATTAAAATAAAGAGATTTTATAAATATATATTTAAAATTTATAAGAACTGCCAAATAGAAGTGATATATAATAAACTTTTCTTAATGATATGATTTATATTTACAAAAGTATAATCAATGATAAATAAATATTAATTTTAAATTTAAAAAATTTTCAATTGATTCAATTAAAATTAAAAAAAAAAAGAAAATTTTAAATTTCTAAAAAATTAGAACATTAAAAAGAAAATTTAAAAATATGTTTAAAAATTATAGGAGTTGCTAAATATGATCGAGAAAATTAATCTTATCATTTGCTCTTTCTATATATAAAATTATGTGCATGATTAAATAAATATTTTAGGTGTATTTTATGGTTATTTGATTTAAAACAAAGTAATTTGTTATGAAAAATAATGTGATTTAATCAAATTTTATAATTTATTTTATTAAATTTTTGTAAAATGATATCTTTTTCATAGAATAAACAATTATAAAAAATTTATTTGCTTAAAAAAATAAAATTTTCACTAAAAAAAGATATATAATATTTTTTAATAATGTAAAAAATATTATAAATAAAATTAAATATACATATACTTATTTAGTATTTCATATTTAATATTTATTATTTTAATTAAAATTTAAAATATTATGAAAAATATGAAAATTTAAGATGCTGAAATTTTATTTTTTCCGTTAAGTTAATAAATTTTTATTAATTAATTATTTTACTAAAAAAATATCATTTTACAAAGAGTTAACGAGATGAATTGTAATATTTCATTAAATTACCTTTTTTTTATATAAAATAATTTTATTTTATTTTAAATTATTGAATAAACTAGTGAAAAAAGTGAATTACCAATGAGGACCGCATGATGCCATATGCAAAATGTGGGGAATTTCTCATATTTTTAGAATTATTTTATCCCTATTTTTATAAATAGTTTCTTAGTCATTACTTAATGGTTTACATTAAAATATTTAAGATTGAGTAAGACAAAATTCAAATTTCACTGTCGCAAGGTGTTTTGTGGTCGCCTGGACGAGTTCTCACCGAAGTGAAAAAGAGTGAGGAATCGTCACTTTAATTTTGAGGGAAATTAAAGGAAACCATTTGTACACAAAAAAAGGATAAAATAAAAGAAACCACTTCGAAAACAGAGATTCTAGGTTCGGGGTCCATGTACGGGCGGGGAAGGTGTTAGACACCCCGCCTCATCCCTTTATGGGGGTAAACAGATTTAATATTATGCTCTTTAAATTAAAATCGATAATTAGGGGTTTAGGATGGCGATGTTAATCCCTTAGGTGATAGCGATGTTAATCCCTTAGGTGAAAGGGAATATTTAATTTTTCACTATTTCGGGTTGCCCAGATGCATAAGTACATGAGACGACCCTTAGTGAGTCGGTGTTGTGTAGCGGTTTTTTGTTTAGAGGGTTACTTTGCGCATTGTGATATTTTAGCTTGGATTTGAGAGAATCCAGGTAAAAACCTCTCCCGATCTCTAGGGGTAATCTGTTTAAAGTTTGAGTGAGGAACCTCGGATAAGAACTCTCCTCCGATCTCCACATATTTATTAAAATTTTGATTGAGAATCGAATAAGAACTCTCCTCCGATTTCTTTAAGCATTTATTAAAATTTTAGTTGAGGATCGGATAAGAACTCTCTTCTGATCTCTTTAAGTATTTATTAAAATTTTGGTTAAGAATTAGATAAGAACTCTCCTCCGATCTCTTTAAGTATTTATTAAAATTGACTGAGAATTAGATAAGAACTTTACTCCGATCTCTTTAAGTATTTATTAAAATTTTGACTGAGAATCGGATAAGAACTCTCCTCCGATCGCTTTAAGTATTTTTTAAAATTTTAACTGAAAATCGGATAAGAACTCTCCTCCGATCTCTATAAGTGTTTATTAAAATTTAATGAAGGGTCTCGGATAAGAACTCTTCTCCGATCTCCTGTTTTGTTTGAATAAAGATCGGGTAAGAACTCTTCCCCGACCTCTTAAAATTTAATTACGATCGTATATCGTAAGAACCTTAGACTAAGGGTTCTGGCATCTGAATACGCTGGGAACCCGAACAAGGCTTCTCTAAACCCATTAATACCTTATAACTAGGGAGGGGATACTAGACTGAATTTTACCGATCTCCTTTGTGATCGCCTTACCAGTACCTTTTGACAGGGAATATTCGATCTCTTCCGTTTACTAGTCTAGGATCCGATCTTACCTCGATCCCCCGCTATACCAAGTTATCTTCTGAGCTAGTTTAGTGGTTCTACTTCATAACGTTTCCTCCGATTTATTATCCAAATTTTTATTATTTTAAAGAAACTCTCGTGTTAAGATACAGCTACCAACATTTTATCAAACTACCTATACATTACCAGTAACCAGAACACCTACATTTGAAGGTAATAAAGGCTAAGAACAAATAAATAACATGAACTGATGAATCAAAAGGAAAACTCAAGAGAATAACCACCTACGTGGGGCTCTTTAACATAGCATAAACTTGACGAAAATTATGAGCATAAAAACAAAGAAAAAAAAAAACGAGCACTTGATAAAGCAACGGTCTAAACGCTCACCTGTAGGGAGTTGAATCTATTGAACTAACTATAGAGTCGCAAATACAGTAGAGCTGCGTGCTAATAGTCTGGGGACTAATGCTTGCCTTGAAATAAAGAATACCAAGTTAGAATTTAGTCGAGTCGAAGTGACAGTAACCGGGTTTAAGGGTGTGCAGTTTTCGGTTTAAATCGAAAAACCGAACCGAACCGATTAATTCGGTTCAATCGGTTCGGTTTTAAAATTTAATCGGTTCGGTTCGGTTTATAATTTTGATAATTTCGGATTAATCGGTTCGGTTCGGTTATTTTCATAAAAAATCAAAAAAACCGAACCGAACCGAAATTATTAATATATATAGGAAATAAAAAAAATTGAACCAAATTGAATCGAATCGAATCGAACCGAACCGAAATCAAAGAAAACCGAACCGAACCTTAAGATTTTTGAGTTTTGATTTCTAATTTTTTTTGTTTTTATGTTTTTATTATTTAGATTTAATGTTAAAAATATGAAATTTTATAAATTTCGGTTTGATCGGTTTAAAACCGAATCGAACCGATATTTATCGGTTCGATTCGGTTCGGTTTTCTCTTATCAATCGGTTCGGTTCAGTTTTTAAAATTTTTTATTTTTGATTTTCGGTTTTATCGGTTCGGTTCGGTTCAGAACCGAACCGACCATTTGCACAGCCCTAACCGGGTTGGAATGAGATTGAGCTTGGAAAATAAAAAGTGGATATAAAGATGATGAAGACAAAACTGAAATTGAGAGATGGTATCGCAGAGTAATGAACAAATTGAAAATGAAGAGTTTCAGTGTCCAACACTCCTTCAATAGAAATACTTTAGAAAACTGGTTTCTGAAGTTTCTATATTTTGGAAGCTTAAAAATAGCAGAGTAGCAAGACTGAATTAAGTTTCAGAGCCTTTCCACTATAATCACCACCATTTTTTTCTTTTTTTTTTTTCGTCCCCTTCAACAGTATCGCATGCAGGTATTTATAGGAAACGGGTGCTCCCAATGAAGGGTCAGGATTTTCTCTGAGGGAGATGGAAGGTTTGGATTTTAAAGGACATGATCTGATGCCTGAGAATTGAAGAGAATCAAAATGGACAGCTGAGATTCTATTAAGAACATTTGTCCTTTCTCTTTTCTAATCCAACAATTCAAAATCTTCATGTCAAGGGAGATCCGAGGGCCGGGAATAAAAGATGCCGGTCTTGTCGTCTTCTCTTTGATCCAAGGGCTTCGGGCTTGTCCTTACATGTAAGATCAACGGTGGAGATCGAGATGTACAGGACTATCATGACATGTCCTGGCACCTGTTAGCAATGTGGGCGATTCTGCAAATGAGGTGTGCGGTGAAGATTTGATCTCGTCTGCAACTCTTTAACTACCTCGGCTCTAATTATGACGACAGTTATTGAAAGTTGTCTCATCCTCTCCTGGCTTTCCGATCTCTCATTCCTTCCGATCTTTCTATTATGATCCTTTTCCGATCTCTAGTACCGGGCCCTTCTCTCGATCTCTCCCATTCCAGAACCTTCCTTTCTATCCGAGCTGCTTCAGTCAAAGCATTTAATCCTTCGATTACCGATGCATCCGCTTCGATTTTCGCTAGTAATAAATGCTCAGACCCCCCCCCCCCTATATATATGCCTCAACGGGGAATTTCTCCCACATTTCATTCCTTCCTCTTTCCATTTCTCTTCTTCTGTTCTAGTTTTCCAGTAACATTATGGCCATGGTGACTGCTTTTGATCTTTTTCTGACTATTCTCTTTGCTCCCCGACTGAAAATTTACGACCACGGTGATCAGAAAATGATGATAACCATATCTGATGACAGTGAGAGAATCGGACTAATTTACCGCTCAAGATCGAAAATATCGATCGCATCGATCTCGAGTCGATCTACCGATATAATTGGCGAACCGATTTCGAGTGAGAAGACTGGTAATTTCCCTCTTAACATCGGTGACTGCCTCTTGAAGTTCACTTGGCTCCTCACTACATCGGGCGTTTCGACTGCAGCTTGGTTCTGGTCGATGACATCGACGATGACTCCTCATTATCATGAGAGTCATAGTCACTCCCTCTGAGCTGCACATCTATTCGATGCCTATGGCTGGCTTTCTGATCAGACATCTTTTGATTCAGCCACGAGACTAGGCTTTGATATAGGTCCCTGCTAGGTAGGACATAGTGCCGATATCTAGAGATCGCCCAAATGATGTAATCTGACCTTTAAAGGTTCTTAATGATGTAATCCGATCTCTTGAGATCGCCCAAATGATGTAATATGACCTTTAAAGGATGTAATCTAATCTTTTGGAACTGAAATTTTATTTTGACAATTATCATTTTATTATTATTGCATTGGTTATTTTCCGATCTCTAATGTGCATATCCGATCTGATTCCTAACTGAATAGCCCTTATCCAATCTGTAATTCTGAACATCTACCTTAATTCGCCGATCTTTAATCAACCAATCTCCCCTTATTTATTTATGGAGTTTCTGGAATATTCTTGGGACGTATAAGAAAAGCTGGCGAATTTCGCTAACCGATGCGCCGCTTGGGACACTGTGAGCATTGAATGCTCAGATGAGTATAAATAGGGGAAGAGTCAGTCAGTTGCTCCTTTATGTTATTTTCAGCACTTGGCGAGCGGTTCCAAAATTCTCATGTTTCTTCAAGTTCTTCCGGCATCGATCACACTCCGGTAAGGACTTTAATCCTTTTCTTACTTAAACCTTTTTATTTCTTTGAAAATGAGCGGCGCCGAGGGTCAAAGAGTGGCGAGCCCCCCTTTCGTCCATGTCTCGTGGTCGTCGGATGAAGTTAAAGTGGTCGGACCAGGTGGGCGATCTGAACCTCCTACGACCTCCGTTTTAGCCCCTGGTCAAGCAGCACCATCAAGACGAATGCATTCCTCAGGGAGAGAAAACCTTCCCTTGGATGAGTTACCGTCAATCCTCCAAGAAACCGATTTACAGTCGATTAGCCAAGAATACAACCTTCGGACTGACTCATACGAGCTTATCAGATGCCAGGGCGATCTCCGAGCCGATCACTTCTTTGAAGAAAATGATGCGATCATGATATATGAAGAGCAATTAAAAGCCGAGCTGCGGTTTCCTCTTGATGACTTCTTCAAGGATGTTCTAAAATTCCACCAAGTATGTATAGCCCAAGTATATCCGAACTCATGGCGAATTCTAGTGGCTTTCAGAGGCTTATGCCGAGCCAAGAAGCTCGAGCTCACAGCAAAGGGTTTTGCCGAGCTGCATAGACTTACTCATCGAAAGGATGACGAGTATTGGTTTTTCCAAGCCAAACCACACTGTGGGATTTTTACCGATCTCCCCTCTTCATTGAAAAATTGGAAGAATCGCTTCTTTATTCTGAGGAGCAAGACTCTGAATGGTTTTGAGGGTTTCCCACGTAGCTGGCTGCATCTGGGCCCATCAATTCAGAAGCATGTCACCTTGAGCAGGGAAGAGGGTGCAATGGTAATGGAGCTAAAGGACCAGGCGGCCACTCAGAAGTTTTCCTGCTTAGATGCGGTGATGGCCGAACTGCACCATTGGATGATGCGGTTGGTTACCGGTGAAGAACGCGGGCTTCAGCTCTCTGACCTCGGCCCTGGTACTTTCTACATCTCTGATCTCTGGGTCTTAGCGAACTCACTGACTTTTCTTTGTGCAGGTATGGTGGGCAGCGAGACTTCCAAAGAGAGCCAAAAGCGTAAGAGGGAGGTCTCCAGGAAAGTGCGGGAAATGAAGCTCGCCGAGGCCTCACAGACGCCGAGGCATGATTGAGGAGAGGTGCTGAGAGGCTCGTCCCGACCCTGGGGACTGCCGATCCCTGAAATAGAAGTAGTCTGGTCTCCTCCTCGACAAGAAGAACCACCGCCCCCACCTGCTCCTTCGAGTGCAGAAGGTGGTCCTTCCCAATCTGCTACGAGGCCCCTTTTCCGCAACGCCCAGGTCCTTATTCGTTCCTTGGAGAAGAATCGATCTGTACGGGAGAATCCGGGTTTGACAAAGGTTCTGGGAGCTTCCATATGCCTCCAAGAAGATCAGCACAGGCTGACCCAGGGCAACATCAATGATCTGCTAGCCCAGACGATGAGCTTGAGTGTGGAGAGCTTGGTGAACTAGCACATCATCAGGGAAAAGGCTCATCATTTGAGGCAGGAGATCCTGAAGGCGGGCCTGGATGCAGCTTCTGCCCAAGCCCAACTTTCATCCACCTAGGACTATATAGCTGAAATTAATGGGCGGATGAAATTCTATGAGGATAAATTGGCCGAGCAGGCTCATGATCTTGAAGAAGCTTGGGCACTCCGAGCTGCTGATATCGCTCGGCTCACTGAAGAACTTAGAGTGAAAGAAGAAGAGGCAGTGACGAGGGAGGATGGTGCTTACGTGAACGCCCACAGGGACCTTTTGGATAGTGGATCTGGCTCCCCAAGACGAAGAGAAGAGCGAGGAGGAAGCTGAGGGAGATAGAGAGGGTGAGCGAAATGTAGAACAGGCTGGGGGTGATCCTCCAGTCGAATGACTTGTATTTTTATTTTGAAATGAAATGAAATTCTCTCTTTTGTTCAATGACTTGATGAGATCGGAAAGTATCTAAGTTGTACAAGAGCCTGATTATTTGAACATGTTAGAACATCAAACTTGAAAGCAATTATTAATCAATGTATGAGAGGTCGGAAAAACATTATAAGCATGAGATCGGCTTAAGCCGAGAACAAACACCGAATGGAACTTAAGATTATTAAAATTAGAAACTTGATTTGAACACTTAAGATCGGAAGCACCATTAAGCCGGATTGAAACCTTAACTTTATTAAATGATTATCCACAATATTTATAAAAGGGAAATCGAAAATAAGACTAGATGGCACGAAGACCTGATGTTGGTTTGATTTCCTTTGACGAGAGATCGGAAATGTGATTGATGTAGGGGTGGGGCGTGAGGCGAAATATCATCCATTAAAATTATATAAAATGCACCAGGTAATGCCCAGGAAAGATGGTGGAGTCACAATGGTATCACTTAAGTACCACCTCCTTAGACAGCATTTCCTAAACATGCACTTCATACAATCTTATTAGAATCAAACCACTGGTAAGTACCGTCTTCCCATAACACTACCACGGTACTAAGGATTTATGCCACAAAGGCATAGATAGATAGGAGTCGCCACCCGGGTAATAACCGGGACATATTCAGTGTTTCATCCGAGGGTCATGGATGGCAACTTACTCCTTGCAGAGTTTTCACAACCGTCATTACCATAGCCCAATGTCTAGGTTCGGGATAGTGGGTACGTAAAGGGGAAGGTGTCAGGCACCCCTTACGCCTGGTCTAACCTCGTTAATTTGAGTGCCAGTCCTCTACTAATGTTTCTAGAAGTCTTGTTTATTATTCCTTTATTAAACTTTATCCTAAAAATGCAATTCTAATCCTACACACGCAAGTAATTCACAAAAGGATTGTTGTTTACACACAATTTTCATGCACAAGTAATTCCTATCTATGGGGTTGCTAATTATTTAAGTGATATTTACCAGATGACTAAAATCAATTTATTATTGAGAATTTAATTTATAAACAAATTCAATTTCAAATAACCCTACGTTTCTATTTAACATAATTAATTAATTTTCACTAAGTTACCCTAAGGATAATTAAACTAAGTTAATTATGTACATGTGTAATTTATTCTAATATCACATAAGGCCCAAACAATCACAACTTAATGAAGATTTCTAACATGCAAATTTATTTTACAATTACCAAGTATTAAATTAAATTTATTTACATGCCAATGTTAGTTTAATTTACAAACAAGATTAATTTTAATTTACAAAGTATTTATTTAAATTAATTACATGCAAAAGTCAGTTAAATTAAAAACAAAGTTAATTTTAATTTACCAAATAAAAGTTCTATTATTACTACACTTTCATGCCAATGGTTATTCGATAAGTTTAGAGTTACTTACTTGTTAGTAAATGCAATTGCCATTGGGGCAAGCTACCCTTAAAAAAGGGTCTTCTCTTCTAGTATGGCAATGATATCCCTGACTTACTCCCGTTTAGCTCCATATAAGCTCCGCGCAAATGCCCTCTTTGGTACTTACCTTAGGGCTACTTACCAATTTTTGTTTGTAATAAAAAATAAAAAAAACAAAGAAAAATAATAAAAGTACGAGAGACGGAAACTAAACATGTGCAGAGTTGTGTATCCCCTCAAATTAAACATCATTACATGATCTATATGAACATATAAAATAAATTGAAGACAAAGAGCATAGAATTAAAATATTGTGTGGCATAGATCTTGAAAAGAAAACAATAAAAACTGACCTTCTAAAAATCTTGTATGAAAATCTTCTTGAAGAAAAGAAAAAATAAGGAAGAACTCAAAGAGTCTTGAATATCTCTAAATTTCTTATAGCTCTAAATTTTCTCTTCCTCTTTCCTCCCATCATCCCCTTCTTCCCTTCTCTAGTAGGGTATTTATAGGATTTTGGGAGAGAGGTGTGATAGGGTTTGGAGTCTTAGGATGATAAAGTTTATATGACTTAAACAACTACAATTGCAGAATTCGAATAAGACTGGGATATGGGTGAGGTGTTTCAACCAATAGGAAGACAGGAAAAAATGGAAGGCACCAATAGGGAATGAGGAAGAGGTGTGGTAGGATTTGGAGTCTTAGGGTGATAAAGTTTAGATGACTTAAACAACTACGATTGCAGAATTCGAATAAGACTGGGATATTGGTGAGGTGTTTCAACCAATAAGAAGATAGGAAAGAATGGAAGGCACCAATAGGGAATGAGGAAGAGGTGTGGTAGGATTTGGAGTCTTAGGGTGATAAAGTTTAGATGACTTAAACAAGTACGATTACAGAATTCGAATAAGACTGGGATATGGGTGAGGTGTTTCAACCAATAGGAAGACAGGAAAAAAAAATGGAAGGCACCAATAGGGAGTGAGGAAGAGTGGGGCCAAGGAGGAGAGAGATATTTTGTTATTTTAATTTTTAGAAAATAATTAAATGGGTCCCATTTAAAATTCCTAACTAGGCTTTCTTAGGCTCATAGAGCCTAATTAAACTTAATTAGATCCATTTAAGAACTACCCATATTATATTTAAACAAAATAAAATTTTATTTAAATTTAATTAAATTAATTTCCCCAAAACTTTATTATTATTTTTTATTTTTTCAAGATCATGCCACGGAATTAATAATTCAGCTCCATGCCTCTAATTACATCTTACAGTCATATAATTTTTCATCATCGGGTTTCCCACGGTCTCAATACACATACTCATCACAAAATAAGGGTCTACAGTTTGCCCCCCACTTTGGCGAAAGTTGAAATCAATGCGAAAGCATTGTTCAAGTTTCGTCAAAGTGAAACTCAAATTTCTAATAACTACAAAACATTGGCTATGAGAATCAAGTATATCTTGCTCGGTCGACATACTCTATGTTATGAGACTAGCTACGATCTCATAACAGTAATAACTGTGTCATGTGAAAAATGAGTGTATCTTGCTCTGTCAATACACTCTGCGTTATGAGACTAGCTACAGTCTCATAACAGTGATAACTGTGTGATTTGAAATGTTGTGGATTCGTATTTAGGACCGCAGTCCTAAACTACCTACGTATCCCCCTCATTATCCAGAGGAAGAATCAGACCCACTCGTAGTTCGACACTTGAAACTGTGGTGATGCATGTTCTTCTACGCCTTACACACCTACAGGTGACATGTTAGTGCGTGTTCTTCTACGCCTTACACAACTATGCCATATGCCCTAAACAACGTCTAAGGACTTACCAAAAAATATCTATCATGAAATGTTATGGGTTCGTATTTAGGACAGCGGTCCTAAACTACCTACGTATCCCCCTCGCTATCCTGAGGAAGAATCAGACCCCCTCGTAGTTCGACAATTGAAACTGTGGAGATGCATGTTACTCTACGCCTTACACACCCACAGGTGACATGTTGATGCATGTTCTTCTATGCCTTACACAACTATGTCATGCGCCCTAAACAACGTCTAATGACTTACTAAAAAATATCTGTCATGATTTGAAAAATTTAGAATGATTGGGTTTCAAAATTCTCTCTGATTTTTATGTTTCCTGTATGCTACTTCCTATCATGGGCATGCTGATTTTACTAAAAATTCTAAAAAAAAAAAGAAAAAAAAAAAACTTAGTCCTCTGGGGAATCTCTTTTTGCAAAAACTTTCTTATAGCCTCAAAGTTTTTTAGAAGAATTGTTCACCAAAAAAGACTTCCTCAAGGTCACAATACAATTTCCCTCTGATTTTTCTTTTTCTTCTCTCCCCCATGCTTCATTATTCTACAGCTATTTCAAAACTTTTCTGCCTTGACTCCTTTATCTTCCATGAACTCAATTCTTTGTGCTCTAACTTTTGCCTGAAATGCTCTTTCGAGTTTTCATTTCAGCGAGCTTGCTCTAACTTTTGCCTAAGCGGCCCTTTCGGGTTTTCCACTTAGCGAGCTCTCTTTTTTCTTTTTCTTTTTCTTGTTCTTTTTTTTTTTTTTGAAATTAGACAATCACCAGGATATTCATATCAAGCACCTATTCTATCATGCTCATAAGGCAATAGGTTAAATCAAAACAATGCAGTTCAATTACTTAATCTTTTGATGTATCTCTCAAAACACAAACATTCACAATCATAATTAAATAAAACCTATTCCTGGTTAATGCAATAAAAACTTCTTTATTTATTCAGGTACACCATTACTCCCTCTTACATTTAGTTTTGCCAAATTTCTAACCTTCCAAAGTTAGAAATAAGCTTTATAACCTGCCGAATGGCCTTTTCAGGTTTTCCATCCAGATCTTCTCTCATCTCTCCTTTTGTCTAGACTGCCTTTTGCCGGTTTTCAATCTAGCATTTTTTTTCTTTTCTTTTCTTTTTTTTTCTTTGACCCTTACTTTTGCCTATACCATCTTTTGTAAGTTTTCAGCCTAGCGGGCCTATCTCACACAAAGTACCATTTGAGCCTGTCTAAATTGACTAGTTCTTGAAATTCATTCCCATCCAAGTCTGATATTCTTACTGTGGTAAGATCTTGTTGACTATGTATGGACCATCCTAGCTTGGGTAAACTTTTCTCTTAAATCAAAAGGGATGGGCCGAGCTTGTTTTAAAATCATGTCTCCCTCTTTGATCTTTCTTGGCTTCACCTTCTTATTAAAGGCTCTAGCTATCTTCCTCTGATAAGCCTGCATATGATACAAGGCTCACATTCTCTTTTCATCAATCAAAGCTAGTTCCTCATATCTCTTCTAGGCCCGCTTATTTTCTAGGATCTTAGCTTCTAGCATCACTCTTAAGGATTTGACCTCTTGCTTAATGGATAGCACTACTTTAGTCTCATACACTAAAGAGAATGGGGGTTGCCCTCGTGGATGTCCTTGTAGTACTACGATAACCTTAAAAAACATAAAAGGAGTTTTTCAAGCCAATCCTTATATGTTTTGAACAATTTTTTTTTTTCAACTAGAACATTTTTCATTCATATGGAGACCACACATTCCTGCATGTACTTCTTTCATTTTTTTCTCAGCCTATTTTTCTATCACACATAAGAGTTTGTAGAATTGCCCCCCAGCCAAAAGTAAATTGAGTGGCTAATCTATGAATTATTGCTCTATCTCTTTTGTAGGCTTATTGTGATTATTTTCTCACTTCCAGAGACCTCCTTATGTCTTCATATCATTTTCCTTCTCCCTCCAGGTCCACATGTGCTACTAGTAATCCTTCATAGCATGAAATTTTACTCCTCATTAGGATAACTAGCTAAGTCAACTTTTGATCATTCTTTTCCTATGGGGACACTAGCTTGGCTTGGGAATCGGCCATCTGATTTTAAGCTCAAGGCATGTGCTTCTTGGTACTTTGTTAACAAGGCTATAAATTTATCTCTTTCTTCTTGGGTTAAATCTTCAGCTAACTTAATGTCTTTAGGACTATTTGGTATACCCAAATTAATAGAGATAGATTTTGATGCATTAATAGAAATAAATTCTAAATGATTTTGAATGCCATGCATACGCCTATTAGAATAAACATCAAACAAGTAAGTAAAAGGACTGGTTATGTTATTGATCTTTGCCTCAAAATTTTTATCAAGTACATCAGAATTGGAAACATCAGTATCACTACTGTGAGCATTACAAAAGACAAACTCAAACTTAGGAGTGCAACTTTAGGTGCCTAGCTTTCCATGAAGTCCTTAGATCAATGATCCTGATTTTCTGCTTTAGCTCTTTCACATGTGGTAACCTCTAATCATATATCAAGGTAATTGCCCCTCTCTTTCAAGAACTTAGGAGGTTTTGACTCTTTTTCCTCTTTAGTTGGCTCATAGCCCAAACCATACCTTGTGATCTACCCCTTTATCCCAAGAAAAGTCACCAGACCATCTATACTTTCTCCTAGGCCTGTGCTAAGAAAAAACTTCATCCCTTTCTTCATAGTAGCCACCTTTAGATCCATCTAGTTTTTATAGATCCCAACAACTTGAAAATCAAACACTAGTGGAACTGAACCATCTAGTTATAATGCAACTATCTCCTCATCAGAATCAGTCCAAACATCCAAAGGACCCTTATCATAGCTAAAATTATCACAAATATCAACAACCATTATAGACTGAGGTTCATTGGGCTTTGGATGGGTTGGATAGGTTCATTGGGCTTTTGGATGGGTTGGATAGGTTCACTGGGCTTTTGGATGGGTTGAATAAGTTCATTGAGCTTTTGGATGGGTTGGATAAAGTTAATAATTCTGTTAGGGTTATTTAGGGTGATGGAGATCATGTAGAGACCTGGTGTAGGTGGAAATTTTGGCTAGGCATGGGGTTTTTGGGTTGATTTTCTGGGTCAATTATCCTTTTGGCATCAATTAGGTCTTAGATATCATGCTTAAGTTGAAAGCATCAGTCGGTGTCGTGACTGTGGGCTTGGTAGGACCAACAACATTGGTTGATATCTTAGCTAGGTGAGAGTGAATTTGGTAGTGGTCTGGATGCTAAGAGCTATAGAAGGTCTTGAACTTTGAGACGCTCCAAAACTTCGAATAAGCATTGGCTGAATTGGAAAAAATCTCCTTGGGGTGTGAGACACAATTTGAACCTCAATAACTTTAATGCCATTTAATTGGCCTACCTTGAGGCCTCTTTCTAAAGTTGACCACAATTGTCTCTTCTAGCTCAAACATCTTGGCGTTCAATATTTCATCAAGCACGGCCATAGTTTCTTCCATCTTAAGTAGTGCAAGTGAAATTCTTACTAGTCTCTTCCCTTTCCTAACCCAAGTGACCTGATTGGAAGTCTCTTTGGTGTGTTTTGAGGCTATGTTTGCTCAAAAAAAAAAAAAAGATTTAAGGGTTAGCCTAAACATGCTATGTATATGAATGCAATGCATGAATGGACCATTTTTTCTTTTTTTCTTTTTTTTTTTGCCTTTACTTTTATAAAACTAAAACCAAACCATACCAATAGAACCAAAACTGAACCAAAACCGGACCAAAGACTGAATCAAAATCGAAAAAAAAAATTCTCTAGAACTGAATCTTCGCCCCCTTATACCTTCAACTCTCACGTGCAGGGTAAGAAAAAAAATCTATCCTAGGCTATGGTACAATGGACACACCAACAGGGGGTGGTCTAGAATGATCCTTCCCTCACAAATAAAGGATTTATATCCTTAAAGTTTAACCATAAGTAAGCATCCTCTTGCTTAACATGGGTTTTTAAATGGACTTGGGCCTATACACACATTGGGTTTATGCATAAGCCTAGGTTCATCTCAACTACCACTATAACTTATGGTTTAAATAGTAAGGTTATAAATCCAACATAACAAAAATCTACGGGGTACCTAAGGTTGAAATCTATGGCTCATGGGCTTTATTGGGTAGGAAAAGGGTCACCCATGCGAGAGCTTATCCATTAAGCACAACGGCCGGAGCTGTGGCTCTTTTATATACTCAAAGGTACAGGCATAGGGTGCTAGCATTCACCAATTCGTAATAGCTCGAGTAGAACCATGGTCTCCTTGGCTAGTACTAACGAGGCTAAAAAGGGTAAGGGTGATCCTTGTGATAGTGTAGTGCAATGCAAAAAGTTTAACAAAGGAATAATATTAGACTAATAGAAACATGTTGGAGTAACTATCCATTTAGTCCCCAGCGGAGTTGCCAAACTGTAGGGGTGGGGCGTGAGGCGAAATATCATCCATTAAAATTATATAAAATGCACCAGGTAATGCCCAGGAAAGATGGTGGAGTCACAATGGTCTCACTTAAGTACCACCTCCTTAGACAGCATTTCCTAGACATGCACTTAATACAATCTTATTAGAATCAAACCACTGGTAAGTACCGTCTTCCCATAACACTACCACGATACTAAGGATTTATGCCACAAAGGCATAGATAGACAGGAGTCGCCACCCGGGTAATAACCGGGACATATTCAGTGTTTCATCCGAGGGTCATGGATGGCAACTTACTCCTTGCAGAGTTTTCACAACCGTCATTACCATAGCCCAATGTCTAGGTTCGGGATAGTGGGTACGTAAAGGGGAAGGTGTCAGGCACCCCTTACGCCTGGTCTAACCTCGTTAATTTGAGTGCCAGTCCTCTACTAATGTTTCTAGAAGTCTTGTTTATTATTCCTTTATTAAACTTTATCCTAAAAATGCAATTCTAATCCTACACACGCAAGTAATTCACAAAAGGATTGTTGTTTACACACAATTTTCATGCACAAGTAATTCCTATCTATAGGGTTGCTAATTATTTAAGTGATATTTACCAGATGACTAAAATTAATTTATTATTGAGAATTTAATTTACAAACAAATTCAATTTCAAATAACCCTACGTTTCTATTTAACATAATTAATTAATTTTCATTAAGTTACCCTAAGGATAATTAAACTAAGTTAATTATGTACATGTGTAATTTATTCTAATATCACATAAGGCCCAAACAATCATAACCTAATGAAGATTTCTAACATGCAAATTTATTTTACAATTACCAAGTATTAAATTAAATTTATTTACATGCCAATGTTAGTTTAATTTACAAACAAGATTAATTTTAATTTACAAAGTATTTATTTAAATTAATTACATGTAAAAGTCAGTTAAATTAAAAACAAAGTTAATTTTAATTTACCAAATAAAAGTTCTATTATTACTACACTTTCATGCCAATGGTTATTCGATAAGTTTAGAGTTACTTACTTGTTAGTAAATGTAGTTGCCATTGGGGCAAGCTACCCTTAAAAAAGGGTCTTCTCTTCTAGTATGGCAATGATATCCCTGGCTTACTCCCGTTTAGCTCCATATAAGCTCCGCGCAAATGCCCTCTTTGGTACTTACCTTAGGGCTACTTACCAATTTTTATTTGTAATAAAAAATAAAGAAAACAAAGAAAAATAATAAAAGTACGAGAGACGGAAACTAAACATGTGCAGAGTTGTGTATCCCCTCAAATTAAACATGATTACATGATCTATATGAACATATAAAATAAATTGAAGACAAAGAGCATAGAATTAAAATATTGTGTGGCATAGATCTTGAAAAGAAAACAATAAAAACTGACCTTCTAGAAATCTTGTATGAAAATCTTCTTGAAGAAAAGAAAAAATAAGGAAGAACTCAAAGAGTCTTGAATATCTCTAAATTTCTTATAGCTCTAAATTTTCTCTTCCTCTTTCCTCCCATCATCCCCTTCTTCCCTTCTCTAGTAGGGTATTTATAGGGTTTTGGGAGAGAGGTGTGATAGGGTTTGGAGTCATAGGATGATAAAGTTTAGATGACTTAAACAACTACAATTGCAGAATTCGAATAAGACTGGGATATGAGTGAGGTGTTTCAACCAATAGAAAAACAGGAAAAAATGGAAGGCACCAATAGGGAATGAGGAAGAGGTGTGGTAGGATTTGGAGTCTTAGGGTGATAAAGTTTAGATGACTTAAACAACTACGATTGCAGAATTCGAATAAGACTGGGATATGGGTGAGGTGTTTCAACCAATAGGAAGACAGGAAAGAATGGAAGGCACCAATAGGGAATGAGGAAGAGGTGTGGTAGGATTTGGAGTCTTAGGGTGATAAAGTTTAGATGACTTAAACAAGTACGATTACAGAATTCGAATAAGACTGGGATATGGGTGAGGTGTTTCAACCAATAGGAAGACAAGAAAAAAAAATGGAAGGCACCAATAGGGAATGAGGAAGAGTGGGGCCAAGGAGGAGAGAGATATTTTGTTATTTTAATTTTTAGAAAGTAATTAAATGGGTCCCATTTAAAATTCCTAACTAGGCTTTTTTAGGCCCATAGAGCCTAATTAAACTTAATTAGATCCATTTAAGAACTACCCATATTAAATTTAAACAAAATAAAATTTTATTTAAATTTAATTAAATTAATTTCCCCAAAACTTTATTATTATTTTTTATTTTTTCAAGATCATGCCACGGAATTAATAATTTAGCTCCATGCCTCCAATTACATCTTACAGTCATATAATTTTTCATCATCGGGTTTCCCACGGTCTCAATACACATACTCATCACAAAATAAGGGTCTACAATTGACTGGCAAGGAGACTTGATAATTGATTTGAGAGATCAGTAATGAATTGAACGATACGGAGACTGGGCATTGGTTTGATCTCTTTGAAGAGAGATCGGTAATGAATTGAACAACATGGAGACTTGGTGTTGGGGATCGATTCCAAAGTCTATTGATTTTGGGGATCGGCCAAAATATGGTGTCGACAACTGTCCCTCTTTACATAATTTCTATTGAAGGAAATGACATTTTTCCGTATAGAAATTATGTAAAGATTCAGACCCATATTTTGGGCGATTGGGTATTAAATCGTTGAAACTCAAAATTAAAGTTAGGAAACTAAAACCAACTTAGGTCAACGACCCAGAGGTTGATCACAGGAATTAAATGCTGAAAATTAAAATCAACTTAGATCAAGGAACCAGAAGTTGATAATAGGAATTTTGAATGCTAAAAATTAAAATCAACTTAGATCAAGGAACCAAAGGTTGATAACAGAAATTTAAAGACTGGAAAATTAAAATCAACTTAGATCAAGGAACCAAAGGTTGATAACAGAAATTAAAATCAACTTAGATCAAGGAACCAGAGGTTGATGGCAGAAATTTAAATGCTGGAAATTAAAATCAACTTAGATCAAGGAACCAGATGTTGATAACGGAAATTTAAATGCTGAAAATTAAAATCAACTTAAATCAAGGAGCCAGAGGTTGATAACAGAAATTTAAATACTAGAAAATTAAAATCAACTTAGATCAAGGAACCAGAGGTTGATAACAGAAATTTAAATGCTGGAAATTAAAATCAACTTAGATCAAGAAACCAGATGTTGATAGTAGAAATTTAAATGCTAAAAATTAAAATCAACTTAGATCAAGAAACCAGAGGTTGATGGCCGAAATTTAAATGCTAGAAATTAAAATCAACTTAGATCAAGGAATCAGAGGTTGATAACAAAAATTTAAATGCTGGAAATTAAAATCCACTTAGATCAAGGAACCAGAGGTTGATAACGAAAATTTAAATGCTAAAAATTAAAATTAACTTAGATCAAGGAACCAGAGGTTGATAGGAAAAATTTAAATGCTGAAAAATTAAAAATTCTTACAAAACAAGCCTAACATGACACGAGAAGTTCTTCCTCGACGAAGTGTACTTAACAGGATCCCGAAGATAAATAATTAATGGAGGACGAGTCACAAGACTTGGCTTATCACCTTCTATTTCTTACTCACTTCCCAGTATGCTCTTTTGGTCCTTGACTTCTTACTTTGCGAAAAGCGCCCTTGCGGGTTTTCACTTTCCTCTCTACCCATCTGACTAGAAGTTCCCTTCCGAGTTTTCACCCCTAGTTTTTTTTTTTTTTCGATCATTCCCTGCAAAATCTCATAGCAAAGTACATGAGGTTATCAATATCCAAATCCTAATCTTATGACAAAATTTCAACGGATTAATAGCGCACAAAATAAAGATGTAGAAAAAGATAGCATTAGAGTGTGAGCATACGAGAAAGATAAAGCAAAAGGATAAATTAAAAATGCAAATGTGTGAAGAAGATAGATTAAAGTAAAAGGATGACTTTATTATGGCTTGAGAGATAAAAGTACAGTTTCAAAGAAAAAGGGTACAAGGATAGATCTCACAGATTCCTTTTAGTTGACTTTGAAGTCTCTTAACTGCCATTACTTCAACTACTCTGTTGACGAATATTCATTCCATGGCAGTTTACTTTCTTCCTCGGTTCAGTACCCCTCCTTATTTCTCCATTTTCCGGTTCTAAAGGCGCCCTTTTGGATTTTCACCTCTTTCGCACATTTTGCTAGGAGCGCCCTTTCGGGTTTTCACCCCTACTCATCACAAAAAGGACCGGGCTACAAGCGAGACTAGCTCAAGCCGATTTGTCATTCTTACCCATATCCAGTACCACACCTCATGCACGCCGACACACGCACACAGCTCCAGATTACCCTAAGGTGACACCCACATCAATTTCATCAAATAATAATGCAACACACAGCGTGCCTATAATAGTTATGTATATATAATTATAAGTGAATGCATGAGCATGCCTTGTATATATAATAATATTGAAATTATATATAAAATCAATATTTACTCACAGTACACCGCAGACTATTGTGGCTGCTGGGTAGAGGACGATGGCTGATCTGCTCACTTAAACAATTATATTAATGAATTTATTAGTGCTAACTCAAATCAAGAACTTAAAGAGACAAAATACATCCTAATTTATGCCGAAAATCTGGCAGAGTTTCCTCTATACCTAGGACCTACCCAGCCTGCAAAGTAATTCAAATAGCACTTCTAAAATCACAAGTCTCAATCTACAACTCAACAACATTACATGGCCCCTTCTGGGCCCTCCAAACCAAACAAAACTCACGAAATCAGACAATTTAGTTATAATGTTTAAAACTAATATTTTTCAAAAACCATTCAAACTAACTTAAAAAATTCTATAAACTTACCCTGCAGTCCTTAACAATAGTATAAGGCTATTGCAAAAGAAATCACAATTTTCTAACTATCCACGAATATTTTATGAATTTTATTCTAAATCCGGTATTAGGAAAAAATTAATAACTTGGAATTCGGGTTTACTTATGCCAAATCTAACACCTAGAACGCTTCTGGAATGTTTAAAAATGCTAGGATCGACTGTAATATTGACCATATTCCTAGACGGATTGCCAGGTAGTCGAATTTGGTAAAAAACTCAGTCTCAGATACTGGTGGGCTATTATTGATCCTATCGCACCTAAATAAAGCCCAAAAATTATCAATAATTATCATAAAATTATTTTTAATTTTTGAAAATTAAAAATACCCGAAAATCTCATCAAGCAATCCAGACCATCCAATGATCGCCTTTTTCAAATGGCATTTGATTGGAGCGGGGCTGGTCCCACCTCGAAGCTTTCGTCGCTTTGAATCCATCGGTGGTCTCGGATTTTCGATCCGACAGTCGAATTGCCAGAAAAGTGGTTGAAGAGATCACTGCCACCCATTTTCTCTTTCCTCTTTGACTTGCCATATCTCTTTCCTCCGGCCACTAAACGGAGTGCCACAAGTCCCATCTAGAAGCTTGTTATTCCAAGAGTTCATGGCACTTAGAATCACCAGAAATGGTCACCGAAAATGGCCGAAATGACTTCAGAAATTCAGGTCTCCCTTTTGTGTGATTTCACTCTCTCTCTTCGTTTCCTCACCAGCGAGCCATTGTTCCTCACCGTCCTGCCATACACTGCTGTGGAGAGGTAGGTGCTGCATAACATTTCTAGTTTTTTTTTTTTTTTTTTTTTACTTTCAATTACCCTATTGGTCCCTAAACTTTTTAGATTTATTCAAGTAGGTCCAAAACGTTTAATAACTTCAAACTAAAGTTTAATAATAATTCTAATAATTACAAAAATATTGAAACACTAAAATTAAATCAATAAGATAATATATTTCATTTTATTTATTTATTAATTTTTTTTAATTTTAAAAAAAATAGAATTTTTATGAAAAAAATCAAGGTATTATAATATTCCCCCCTTAAGAAAAATTTATCCCTGAATTTTCAAACAAACAGAGTATGAAGAAAGGAGACTTACGGGAACAGGTGTGAGCATTTGCTCTTCCATGCAGAGATGGTCAAAACACTTTACTTGTACGGCCCTTGCTTAAGCACGCTAGCTTTCATCCTCCATTAAAACTAAAACAAGACACCTAACTACTTGTTGATCTTTTTGTGACGTCTCTGATAACCACCATGCTTCCACCACACTCTAATGTAGTAGTTTCAAGATCTAATATTTGTTCTCTTCTGTTACCAATCTTTGTGGCACAAAGATGTGACTTATACTATCTGCTTCATAAAGTCTCGTGAAGTGCCCTTCTGAAATAAGTACTTTTGCATGTGCCTGAACTGAGATCATTACTGATTTTGTTGGCCATTGAAACTTCAGTAATACTTTCTTCATGCTAAAAGCACCTGTAATTCTCAATTCCATGGTATTGTGAGCTTCTAGATTATTTTTTATCATGAGATCCTTGTACCAACTCCTGCTTATCTTATGTACCAGCTGTGTAGAGTTCCATCCAAATGCCAAACATCCATATTCTATTTATCAATATCGAAAAGCAAACTGAGTCTCTTCTCTAACTTGACAAAAGTCTATGTATTCCAAAACAGCTTAGTTAGCACGACTTTATCATTTCTCATTCCTCTAGGATTAGAGTTGTTCGACTTCAACCTGAAATTTTCTTGCTATTTAACATACTTTCTAACATATTGGCACTTAGATCGAGGCTTTACTACTTTTTTAATCTATCATTTTTCATAACTTTTCCTTTTTCACCTTTGTGTCTCTTTCTTTGGAAATGTCCATCCCATCATCAAATTTGAGCATTCATTACTTCTAAAATTTTAACGCTGCAATTTGTTCCTATTAACACATTCTTCATGTTATATAACACTACAGTGTTGACCTACTACTGATGCTCTACAACACATGCCATTCACCATGGATGATTCCTTCTTGTACCTCCTTCCTAACTTGACCATCAAAATATTATCGTTTCCTACTATCTTTTATGGGGAATTGCTCATCGTTGTTAGTTAGGGGCTCTTTAACCTATAAGTTCCATCTGAATTTTCATGGTAGCAAGAAATGGGTGTTGTACCATAATCCCAGATAAGATACTTTATGTATTTATTCTTCTTGATATAGCTACATTTACTATCCACAGCTTTCCAAACTTTAATATCCAATTTACCCATCAGTAAAGTTACATCCATCGAATATTATCCTCAGGTAGCACTCCATCTAGCTTATATTTCAGAAGGCTATAAGTTTTGATAACTAACTTGATCTAACTCCGGTCACTGCCCTAATTGTCCTTTCATCCTTGACCTTAAGGATGCACTTACTGTCATTCTCTTCTTAAGAGATTATGTATAAACTGGTGCCTACTTAATTCTCAATTAACTGAATTACCTTGACACGGTCTTCCTACTTAACACAATCTCGTAGGACTGAAACACAAGTTAATTTGAAAAGAAGGAGAAATCTTCTCCTATAATTTATAGTACACCATTATTTGTAAACAATATTTAGCTCATACCCCTTAGTCTTCCTTTTCAATTCCATTATTTCTTTATAATTATTGTTTTTTTATTATAAGATATCAGTTGCACCTATCTTTTGTTGTACTGTTGTCGCATCTGACATATCATTTTAGAATTTACAATCTCTTTTTATTCTCTATTTGTCCTCCATATATATTATTATTTGTTTAGTGCACCTTATACTTGGTTATATTTTGGGAGATAAAGTACTAACAGATTCTTTCAGATCTACTCCAATCTTACCAATAATCACTTATCTAATCCATGTACTTTCTGTAGTAATTCTAATTTTCCATATCCATTTAATTGGCTAAAACTTAAAATATTGGGTATCCAAACCTATCATTCAGTTCACTGGCTTTATATACATCATGATCTTATCACTTATAGTTCCTACAAGGGAACTTGCACCCTTTCCAAGATACCTGAGCCAACCATTCTTTACCACACTCCACAATCTCATTTGGGACACTATTCTATAGGTTACCCTTAATAGTAGTAACCTCTGTTTCTCCTGAAAGGATAAGATCATACCCTACATCACAACTGACTACAACAGATGTATTGCATCTGCCACCTTGCCATAACTCTGTTAAGTCTTATCATATTACAAACCCCTTAAAGTGTCATTTCACAACCTATGAACATATTCATAGCATCCAGCCTTCTCTCAAGGGAGTAAAGTCATACTCTACGCCTTATTGCCACACAAAAAGATACTATTTGTGCTAAACTTTAGGCAAAATATCTATTGCAATGCTAAAGCTATTAAAGATCCCATATGAGAGACCACAAACATTGAGAACATTGTGTAGTTATTATGGTACGTCCCAACAGACTAGGTTTTCTAATCTCTTATCTCTCTCAAATCCACTGATATTGTAAACTTACTCTGATTGGGCTGTCCACTAATGAGTGCCAGTAGTGGTATCCACACCCCTATCTAGGGCAACTATACTACCATAACTCAGCTTTATGTACTCATGTTTTATGCTAAATAGGCACATAACTTAGCCCCATACCGATAAAAACACAGAATTTCTTGGAGTATGTATTCTCATGGCAGGCCTTAACACGTCTGCTAACTCTAGTTCACATCACCATGTACTCTATGAAAACTGAGACACTAAACTAAAGTACTCTTACACTACCCAAGGAATAACACAGAATCTAGAAATAAGGAATTACAGAAGAAGTAAAACAGGATTCTATACTCTGCATGTGACTCCTGATAAAACTCCTTTTACATTCCCAAATACACTATTCCCTAAGAATTTGAAGCCTAAGCTCTGATACCTACTTTGTCACGACTCAAATTCTAGGCCAGATCGACACTAGAACTTGGGTCAGCATAAGGACCCCAAAGTCCGTGGTAAGCCTAACTGTTCTAGCCCACCGTAAAGCCCATACTCTAAGTCCCATTTTAAAGAATCAACTAGACAGAGTCCGACCATAACCTGAACTATCCAACAGAGAGTTTTTAGCTCACCTGGCCTGTAATCATAGAATACATCAAATTGGAAAGCTCAGCTCACCCTCACAATCTTCAATCAATCATATAATCAAATGGGAGCATAGCTCCCTCATCCTTAAAACAATCCATCTCATACATTCAATATATCCATTAAAATTAAGTTACTAGTTTCAAAAGAAAATAGATCATCACAGTCCCACAAATTAAAAATAATTCCAACACATGCAGAGTTTTAAATTTTAAATCAAGAAAATGAAATACAAGAAACGACTGCTGATAAATGTCACGACCCAACCTATGGGCCATGCCTCCCCCGACTTATCCATAAAAGGATCAAGTCCCAGCGAGTCAAGCTCCAGCCGCGTCTACCCGTCCTGTCCATATCTAATACCACACACCACATGCACGCCTACACACGCACACTGCTCCAAATTACCATAAAACAACATCCATATCATTTCATCAAATAAAGATGTAATATAAAATGTGCCTAGTATTTAACTACATAAATGTATATTTATAAGTGATGCATGGGCATGCCTGAACATATAATAATATTGAAATTACAATTAAAATCAATATTTTACTCACAGACGTGAACCCTGCGGCTGCTGGACGGAGGAAGAAGGCTGTCCTGGTTCACCTGACAATTTCATTATAAGTATTTAATAGAGTTGACTCAATATTAGTTAAAAAAAAAAAAATCAAAAACACCCTAAGTCGTGGCAAAAATCCGGCAGAGTCTCCCATATACCTAGGACCTACCCAATCTGCAAAAGGGTTCAAAATATACTTCTATATCCACAAGTTACACAACCACAACTCAATCACATCACATGGCCTCTCCTAGGCCCATCTAAACAGTCAACAACTACAATTTGAAAAATTACTATTTAGTCCCTACAACTTACCCTTTTGCCAAAACTATCCAAATGAGCTCTAAAAATTCTAAAATTTTTCTCCGCAGTCCTTAGCAATATTATTAAGCTAATACAAAATGAATCATAATTTTTTAACCTATCACGAATATTTTATAGATTTTTAATAGAAATCAGGCATTAGATAATTAAAAAAAATTAGGGTTCGAGTTTACCTATAACAATTTCGGCCCTTGGGACGCGTCCGGGGCATCTCAAAATGGAGGGGTAGCCAAAAATCTTGACCGGATTTTGAAGCTTTTTTGTAGCTTGCCTGTCCGACCCAAAATTACAGACCTGAGTAACTGTCGAATTTCCATGAAACGAGTATACTTACGTGAAACCCACAATACGGGGGTTAGTACATAATTTTTACAAAATTTATTAAGCTCATTTAATGCCTGCAAAAATACTATGAAGTTTCATGGGATCTACCAAAAAACGGTGTTGGAAAAATTCAAAATGGATATTGCTGCGAAGCTCTCGTCGAGAGAAGCACTTTGGTACTCTCATATTTTTTGTGGGGTTCACGGTTTGCGAGAAATCTAGCCCAAAAATTAAAATAGGATAAAACTCCCAGGAAAAAAATTGGACAAACCGCTCGATGAATTTTTGCGTTTTTGGTGTCTATGGAAAGCTCTCGAGATATAGATGGGTTTTGAGACAAGATCCGGTCCAATTGGTAGCTGGATCAGCTGGATTTTAGCAGGGAAGATGAAGAGTCTCGTAGCGCATTGAAGGGACTCTGGGGGCTTTTTTTTTGGCCACTGGAGTGGCGACCGGCGATAGGGAAGGTCCCTGGAGGTGCGTCGGCGAGCTGGGGAGGGAGGTGCGGTGGTGGGGCGGTAAGGGGAGGAGTGAGGAGAGAGAGAATGGAGAGGGAAGAGAGGGAGTCGGGGCGCGAGAGGGAGAAGAGAAAAGAAAAAGAAGAGGGCCGGTCCGATTCGATCGGTCTGACTTGATCCGGTTTGATTTGGCCAGTCAGATTATGGATACCCGAAATTAAATTTTTACTCTGCCTTGGGATAAAAAACGAGACCCAAAAGTTTCGAAAAAATCCTAGAAAACTCAGAAAAATTTTTAGAGTCTAAATATATTTTAGTTTTATCACGTGATCTTTAAATGAATTCGTAAAAATTAACAAAGTTTATTGATTTTGAAAAATCAAACCCGATTTCTAAAATTTTAAAAATTTCAAATAATTTTTCAAAATTTTTAATAAAATAAAATACTAATATTGAGCCATAAAATAATAAATTTAAAAATTATGGGTGTTACAATAAACGTGTGAGAAAAAAAAAAAACAGGTTATTCTGAAAATGAAACCTTCCTGTAGCCTGGAAAAATAGAGTAAACAAAAATGAGCATTCGACTCATGGAGTAAGATATTGATTTTATATACAATTTCTATAACCATCTAGGGCTAATGCTTCCCCAATGATGAAATGCAACATACATCATTAAAGTCAATGAGATTTAGATAATATTTGCACAAAGAATAATTTGGAGTACTCACAAACTCGAGTGTCACATCACTAAAATATATATATGGGAGCTGATCTCCTATATAGCTCTCTTAATTCCAACCTCTGCCAGCGAGATAACTCAAGTCAGACTTTCTCTTAATAATCCAAATGCGGGGGTTAGCGAAATCAATTCAAAGCCATACTCACCCTAACTTATTACAAAAAAGATCAGGCCCTAAGTGAGACTAGCTCAAGCTGATTTGCCCATCTTACCCATATCCAGTATCACACCTCACACATGTCGACATATGCACACAGCTCTAAATTACCCTAAGGCGACACCCACATCAATTTCATCAAATAATAATGCAACACAAAGCGTGCCTATAATAGCTATATACATATAATTATAAGTAGATGCATGAGCATGCCTTGTATGTATAATAATATTGAAATTATAAATAAAATCAATATTTATTCATAGTACATCGAAGACTATTATGGCTGCTGGGTGGAGGACGATGACTGACCCTTTTCACATAAATAATTATATTAATGGATTTATTTGTACTAACTCAAATCAAGAACTTAAAGAGGCGAAAGACATTATAATTTATGTCGAAAATTCGATAGAGTTTTCTCTGTATCTAAGATCTATCCAACCTGTAAAGTAGTTTAAATCACACTTCTAAAATCACAAGTCTCAATCCACAACTTAATAACATCACATGGCCCCTACTAGGCCCTCCAAATCAGACAAAACTCACGAAATCAGACAATTCAATTATAAGGCTTAAAACTAACATTTTTTAAAAACCATCCAAACAAACTTTAAAAATTCTATAAACTCACACCGCAGTCCTTAACAATATTATAAGGCTATTGCAAAAGGAATCACAATTTTTTGACTATTCACGAATATTTTATGAATTTTATTTTAAATCCGGTATTTGGCAAAAATAAATAACTTGGAGTTCGGGTTTACTTATGTCAAATCTGACACTGGAACGCATCCAGAACATCTGAAAATACTAGGATCGATTGTAATATTGATTATGTTCCGAGGCGGGCCTCCAGGCAGCCGAATATGGCCAAATACTCAGTCCTAGACGTTGATGGACTATCATTGATCCGATCGCACCTAAATAAAGCCAAAAAATTATGAATAATTATCACAAAATTATTTTTAATTTTTAAAAATTAAAAAAGCTCGAAAATCTCACCAAGTGATTTGGATCTTTCGATGATCACCTTTTTCAAACGGTGTCCGACCGGAGGTCGGTCAGTCCCACCAGCTTGAAGGTTTCATCGCTTTAAGTCCATCAGTAGTCTCAAATTTTCGATCCGATGGTCAGATCACCGAAAAAGTGGTCGTAAAGCTCGCTGCCACCCATTTTCTCTCTCCTCTTTCACTCGCTAGATCTCTTTTCTCTAACTACCAAATGGATTGCCACAAGTCCCATTTGGAAGCTTGTCATTTCAGGAGTTCATAGTACTTAGAATAGCAAAAAATGGCCACCAGAAATGGCTGGAATGATGTTGGAAAGTCGGGTCTCCCTTTTGTGCGATTTCACTCTCTCTCTTCGTTTCCTCGCGCGGTGAGCGGCTGTTCCTCGACGTCCTACTGTGCACTGCCATCGTCTACTTAAGGAGGAGTTGCCGAAAGCCTCGTCGGCAGTGGGGCTTGTTGGGTCGCGGGAGAAAATGAAGATGAGGGAGGGGAAGAGAGTGATGTGGGGGGGGGGGGGGGGGGGGGGTTAGAAGCTACAAGATTTTTCTGGTTTTTTTTTTTACTTTTAATTATCCTATTGGTCTCTAAATTTTTTAGATGTATTCAAGTAGGTCCAAAACATTTAATACCTTCAAACTAAAGTTTAATAATAATTCTAATAATTACAAAAATATTGAAACACTTAAATTAAATCAATTAGATAATTTATTTTATTTTATTTATTTATTTATTTTTTTTTTGAATTGAAGAAAAATAGAATTTAAAAAAAAAATCGGGTATTACAAAAAAAAAAGTAATATTTTTAATAATACTAATTAAGAAATATTACTTTAATTTGATAGGTAAAAGTGAGATTAAATTTGAGAAAATATTTAAGTTAAAATTTGTCTTGCTTCAATGAAAGTAAATTAATCAAAAAAATTTTAATAATAAATTTGAAATATAAAAATATTGAAAACAACATTACTTTTGTTTTTATCTTGGAATATAAAAAAATTATAAATATTTTGAATATATATATATTGCCCATTAATATAAAATTTTATATCCGTACTTGTTTGAACATAACTGTTGAGCTTTAATATAGAAAAGTTTTAAGAAATTAAGATTTTAAAATTAATGCAGTTCTTATTTTAAATAAATTACTTAATTATTTTACGTTACTTATTATTTTTAATTTTGCTTATGTTTTAGTAAAAAAAGTATGTTGTTTATTTTTAACATGAAAAATGTAGCGTATAGCATTTCTAAAAAATAAAAAATTAGAATAAAGAGATTTTATAAATATATATTTAAAATTTATAAGAATTGTCTAGTAGAAGTGAAACACAATAAACTTTTCTCAATGATTTATATTTACAAAAGTATAATTAATGATAAATAAATATTAATTTTAAATTTAAAAAAATTTCAATTGGTTCAATTAAAATTAAAAAAATAAAGAAAAAAATTTATAGAAAATAGAATATTAACTAAAGAAAATTTAGAAATATGTTTAAAATTTATAGGAGTTGCTTAAGTAGGATGGATAAAATTAATCTTATCCTTTGCTCTCTCTATATATACTTTTCTCTCAAATTATTAGAATATAGGTAAATATATTTGATGTGCCATAAAGTTTTCATAAATTAATCTTGATGATCATATTTTCAATAATTATCTTATATAATAATAAAAATCAATATATGTCTAATTCATTAGTAAAAATGAGATAACAACTGTCACGGGTCCAGGTTTTAGCCCTCACTTGGAACCGTGCGGCACTTGGCTTGAACTCTTTCAAGACAAGTCAGCCAAGAGAATCTGTTCAATATGATGAATATATTAGCATGGCTTGGCAAGCCAATTGGGAAAAATATCACAAGCATCACATTTCAGCAAACATCTCAAGCATAATAAAGAACAAGGCACCAGTATATTAAGAACATGCTACTTCTTTCATTCATTAGTCATAATCGATACAATTAAGTTGGTTGTCCATACATCACTTGTAGGCAGGGGGAATCTATAAGGAGTAGCGGGACAAATACTCACCATGCCAGTGGCTAGCTATACCGGTTGCTTCATGATAGTCAACTAGTCACTCCCCCTTAAAAAGCGTTAGGAACACAATGAGGTGTGACAGGAGGAGACATCAATATGCTTGAGCCATCACACTTCAAAATTACATAAATAGAAAATAATTACAAAATATTCCATTTAATCTCTGAAATTTACATATTACTACTTAAACTTTCTAACCCCTTTATATTCTCTCCCACTTGAACGGTCGACGAGGATTTAATTTTAAATATCATTAAATATAAATAATATTTTTTTAATATTTAAAAATTGTAATATCTTCAATATTTGTTATCTATACCTACCTATTATTTATAATTTTAGTTATGAAAATCTATAGAAATATGATTTTTCCTTTTTGAAAATATTATATAAATATGATTTGAGAAAGTAATTGGTAGATAAATAATTTATAATAAATGAATAAATATAATGATATAAATTAGCCTTGAGATGGGTCACAGTAATCACAGCCGATAATATAAATAAAAACTCCTTAATTTATCATTTCCCTCATCAAACCTCACCCTCTGCGCTTCTTCTTCTTCTTCTTCTTCCATTCCATGTGTAGGTGCCTGTCTGTCACTAATCGTCTGCTCTCCTCATAGATTTCACTGCCCGCTGCATCTCCTTCGTTCACTGTCACCAGCGCCGGCAATTCTTTTCAAATCCTCACTTTACACCTACATTTTTTTTTCTTTTTTTCCTCTCAAGTAAGTTTTTTCTCTTTTGCTATTTCTTTATAACCAATTCACATTTTCCTTATGCACAGAGATGGTTATATGCATGTTGATCAGATTGTTGTAACAAACCCTATAATTGATGGGGCATAAGAAGCGTAACCCCACTCCTCGTTCCAAACAATCTCCGCCGTTGACGCCGGGGGCAGTTGCTGCCGCCGATGAAGCCGAGAATCCGATTAATCTTTCCCTTGTCAAGATCGAACCGTCTATCTTTCTTGAACCAGATGTCTCGTCTTACTCGGCAATCAAAATTGAATGTGAGCGGGCCTTGACGGCTCTTCGCCGAGGCAATCACACAAAAGCCCTCCGCCTCATGAAGGAGTCGTGTATCCGGCACGGCGATAACTCGCCGCACGCTGCCTTAATCCACCGCGTGCAAGGGACGGTCTGTGTAAAGGTTGCCACGATAATCGATGACCCCAACGCTAAACAGCGGCATTTGAAGAACGCAATCGACTCCGCCCGTAGAGCCGCGGAATTGTCTCCTAACTCGATAGAATTTGCGCATTTCTATGCTAATCTGCTTTACGAGGCTGCAAATGATGGGAAAGAGTACGAGGATGTTATGAAAGAGTGTGACCGCGCGTTGGATATCTCGAACCCAATTGATCCCGCCAAGGAGAGCTTGCAAGACGAGAGCCAGCAGAGGATAACGACTGCAGAAGCAAGGATTGCTCACGTGCAGAATGAGCTGAGGAGCTTGAAACAGAAATCGAGCATTGCTTCAATTTCTACTTGGATGAAGAACTTAGGTACCGGAGAAGAAATTAGACTGATACCCATACGGAGAGCAACTGAGGATCCTATGGAGGTTAAGTTAGTGCAAACTAGGAGGCCCAATGAGATTAAAAAAGCGACAAAGACACCTGAAGAGAGACGGAAAGAGATTGAAGTTAGGGTCGCTGCTGCCAGACTATTACAGCAGAAATCAGAGAGTAGTTCGGGACATAATGAGGGTGAGTGCAGTGACAAGGGAGTGGAAACGCCATCAGGGAGTGATAAGAGAGGGGATAGGAGGAAGTATGGGATTAATGTGAGGAAGAACGGTACTAACAAGCAGAGGAGGGATTGGGTGCGGTCATATTGGAACTCAATGAGCATGGAAATGAAGAGGGATTTGTTAAAAATTCGGGTCACTGATTTGAAGAGTTATTTTGGGTCTTCCAAGGATGGTTTGGCTAGTGAAGTTTTAAATGAGGCATTGGCATTTGCGAAGGAGAATAAGGCATGGGGGTTTTGGATGTGTTGTAGATGCTTTGAGAAGTTTTTAGATCCTGAGAGTCAGATGCATCATATTGTGCAAGAGCATATGGGGAGTCTTATACCTAAAATGCAGGCAGTTTTGCCTCGGGGTGTTGATAATGAATGGGTCGAGATGGTTCTTAATTGTTCTTGGAAGCCACTGGATCTTTCATCTGCAGTGAAGATGCTTGGAAGTCAAGGGAAAGGCGAGGATGCAGACCTTGTTGAGGATTTTTGCTCAGGGGGTCATAATGAGGAGTGTGATGATTGCTTCAAAGATGCTTCGAATTCTTCCCCAAAGAAGGAAAATTTGAGGGACAGCTATAACGATTTTCCTACAGGGAGCAATGATGCAGATAAAGGTTCCAGTATTGATTGCAAAGAATGTGATGGAAAACAGGGTTCAATGGCATACACTATTGATAGCTGGCCATTATCAGAGGATTCTGAGAGAGGAAAGCTCCTGGAAAAAATTCATGCTGTATTTGAGGCACTTATTAAACACAAGTATCTAGCTGTAAGCCATGTGAACAAAGTGATACAGCTTACTATGGATGAGCTACAGACTCTTGCTTCTGGTTCTCTGCTTCTAAACCATGTCAAAAACCAGACACCCTTGTGCATTTGCTTTTTGGGAGCATCACAGCTTAGAAAGATCCTCAAATTCTTGCAGGAACTATCTCATTCCTGTGGTTTGGGAAGATATTCTGAGAAAAGTAGTACTGTAGATGATGTAAGTGCTGCTCAAGGTCCTGAGATAAAAGAGAAAATTGTTCTTAATGGTGATGCATCATGTCTTTACCTGGATGAATGTCTATTGCCATCTGAATGTACTCCTGGCAATTTTCTTCGTGATGATATGGCCACAGTAACTTCTACTAATGTTGGCTATGGAAATGGGGTTCAACCTGATGCTGCTGCTTTGCTTTCGTGGATATTTGCAGGACCCTTGAGTGGGGAGCAATTGCAATCATGGGTTCGTATGAAAGAAGAGAAAGTGAACCAAGGAATTGAAATTCTCCAAATGCTTGAGAAGGAGTTTTACCACCTGCGGAGCCTTTGTGAGAGAAAATGTGAGCATTTAAGCTATAAGGAAGCATTACAGGCTGTGGAGGATCTCTGTCTCAAAGAAACTAAAAAAAGGGAGACCGACACACATGGTCGTAGCTGCTATCAATATGCACTTAGAAAGCGGAGGGATGATCTTGTTGAGAATGAAAATGATGCTCTGTTCGTTAGCAGTAGGTTTGAGTTAGATGTCATAGCAAATGTATTAAAAGAAGCAGAAGATCAGAATGGGAATCAATTTGGATATGAGGACAATTACAATGGTATGAATTCTCAGTTATGCGACTTGGAATCTGGTGAAGAAAATGTTTTTAAAACCAAGGACGATGCACATCAAATGGACACTTGCATACAAGTTGTGATTCAGAGACAGAAACAACAGTTATCAGTGGAGGTTAGTGTGTTTGGTCTTGAAGCTCTTGTATATGATAAATATTGTTAATGATTCTTGCTGCTTTAACTTGGTTGTTTGGTCACACAGCTAAGCAAAATTGATGCTCGAATCATGCGGAATGTAACTGGGATGCATCAGTTGGAGCTCAAACTTCAGCCTGTTTCTGCCCATGATTATCGGTTGATATTCTTACCTTTAGTGAAGTCATACATGGGGGTTTGTATCAGACTAGTCATAACCTTTTGCGGTGTCCTCCAAGCTTTCTGAAAACAAGTTCCTTTATTTATTTGTTTTAACAACCTCTCTTTTGCAGGCATACTTGGAGGATTTAGCTGAGAAGGATGCGACAGAGAAGTCTGACGCTGCAAGAGAAGCATTTTTAGCAGAACTGGCACTTGATTCTAAGAAGAGTGCTCGAGGAGGAAGTGATAATTTGAGAAATATACCGGACAAGTCAAAGGATAAGAAAAAAAACAGAGAATACAAAAAAACCAAAGATTCAAAGGTTTCAAATTCATGTTTTGGTTTTGTGTGTTATTGTATGTTTTATACATACCCACACACACTGTAGGATTGATAATATTATTCATAATTGGTAATGCCACTCTGATGTCTTTGTACATTTCAGGCTACCTTTGGCAATGAGCAGCACTTGCTTCACAAAGAGACTGCTGAGCAAAGGTATGTCTCCCTGTTGATCTCACTTTGCATATTTATGTTTGTTTTCTGCATTGAGTGACGCCATTTTGTTTTGCACCTACATATTATGAATGCAAATAGTGAGTACAGCCTGTTGTGTTTTATTTGTTTCCTGCTGCAGTTCCTTTCCAGTTGCATCTGGTGGTGATCACCCAGATTCTGAGATTTTTCTTTCGATGAATGGTGAAGACTTGAAACAACAGGAGGAGGAGGAGGAGTTCAGACTTAAAATTGAACTTGAAGAAGAGGAAAGAAAACTAGAAGAAACTCTCGAGTATCAAAGACGAATTGAGAATGAGGCTAAAATGAAGCACCTTGCTGAGCAACAATATAAGAAATCCAATCAAACATTGCCAGAAAAGGTGGCTGGTGGACTGCATGATAATAATTTGGAATTTGATGCTGATGATGTACATGAGCCATTAGTAAGCATTTGGTTTTTGAGGCTCTCCTGTTCAATATGATATGATATTATGATGAAATAGAAATTGGTGCTATTGGTTTCCTAGTTCCATTTCCTTGGAAATTGGTATTCTTCAATTGAATGACAGAGATTATGCCTAGACTACTTTTATGCTATCTGTAGAGAACGCCATTTGAATACTAAGGGGAACCTTACAATCTTTCACTTTCAGGAACATTTGACATTGAAGAATGGGTTTCCCAATGATATGGAAGTCATGCCTATGGTTAATGGTGCTGCAATACCAGTCAAATCTTTGATATCCGGTACCCAAATGATTAATGGTACTCATAACACAGAAGTAAACCAAGGTTAGCATCATAGAATAAAGTTTCTGAATCAGGATATGCTTGGGTGCAATTCTTGGAAGCATTTTCATTATCTCTATTTTACAGGGCCATCTAGTGGAGGAACTGTAGATGACAGTCTTTTGCCTTCTGACCGGCGGCCAGGAAGGAAAGGTAGGCGGCAGAAGAGTATCACTAGATCTTTTGATGGAAAATATCAACCAGTTTCATCAGAAAATAACAATGTTGAAGTTGGAAGTGGTATGTGTTTTTGTTCTGTGATTATTTTTGTTTTCAACTTTGTTGTACAGACTTCATGATGGATAGAAAAATTCATATGAGTTGGAGTTAGTTGTTTCTGAAGTGATTTAATTAAACACAGTTGTTTGAATTTGAAATGGCCTGGTAATACCACGAAGCATGTCACTAATATTGACATCTAATAGAGTTTCCCTCTGACTGATGTTGTACTATTTCATTCCTTCATTTCTCTGGGGAAATTACTCATTTTTTGCTCATTATGTTGTAATTTTGTTTTTAGGTTACGATTGGTATAACGTAATGTAATGGAATGTAATCAACTATGTAATGGAATCAGAATTGTAATGTAATGAATGTATTAAGCATTAGATTACTTTGTTTGGAAGAACAAAAATGTCATGCAATCACCATCACAATATCATATTTGTTTACATATACATATACACATATTGATGAAATATAATTAAATTAGTAATAATATTTTGTTATATATTATTTAATTTGAAATTATTAATATTTTACTATTACCACTACCTGAATGATGGTGGTGCTGATGATGGCTAATTAGTGGTGGTAACAAAGCGGGGGTATTGCTAGTGGCAGTGTTGGCGGTGGCGGTGGCGGTGGCGGTGGCTAAGTAGTGGTGGTAGTGGTTTGGTGGTAGTGTTGACAATAAATAAAAAAAAATATCAAAACAAGTAATTATGAGTATATCCATTTTTGAATGTAATGGTGATTACATTACTTAAGTGTAATTAATTACATTATGTAATTACCATTCTATTACATCAAGTTGTCTTGTGTTGCCAAAGTAATCAAATATGTATTACAATCACGATTACATTACACCTTTGATTACGTCATACCAAACATTGCTTTACTTCTTTGAGTTCTCATTGCTTGCTTGAAACTTAATGATGAATTGATATATTGGAATGGGTTGTTTGAGAAGTTTCTGGTATTTTGGAGTGTAATCACTATTGGCATATGAATAATTTCTCTGTTCCTGAAGCTTTCTTGTGAATGCTGAATGTAGTGGAGCATGTCCGTAATAGTAATATTAACAAATTTTCTTATTTAACGTTCATATATGAGCTGTACATTTTAATTATATTTGTCTAATATACTATTATGGTCTTTTGGCCTTTCTTCTTCTTCCTTTTTTTTCCCTTGTCATTTCTACTGCCCTTATTCTTGTTGCCACTTAACAACAGTTGCTAGAATCAGCAAATGTTATTCTGCCATCATATCATAGAGCATTTTATGCTCAATTACAATGAAGTTGAAACTGATAATATTGTGGTTTGTCTATGTACCAGTTAATCCTTACATAGGGGACAATGGAACTAAGACGCTGAGACAATTACAGGCAGAGGAGGATGATGAGGAAAGGTTCCAAGCAGATCTAAAAAAGGCTGTACGCCAAAGCCTTGGTAAAAAAATTCTTTCACCATTTTTTTGTTATTATTACATTCTTTATCAGTATATGTGGTGAAAACTAGGGACTATCTAGATGGACTATGAGGGAACAAGTTAAATTATCTTGATGCCCTTGTCAACGTTACTTTCCTTTTTTCTCTCTGTTTGGAGCTCGTAACCTTTGCTTTTACAGCATGGGTAATTTTATGGCACAGAATCCTCATGTGAGGGGATTTCTGTACCAAGACGTAACTCCTGCAATCCTACTGATTTGAAATTATGAACTATCTATACTTAATATAGGTTTTCTGTATTATTATATTTGGCAAGTTGCATATTGCTATTACTTTGTGGAATTAGTGAGGCTTCATGCTATGTTGAGGTTATCGTATGTTTTTGTAGGATGGGACGCCCTTTTAGGACCACAATTTTCCAAACCAAGTTTTGTTGGTAATTTTGAGCAACATGGGCAATTAATTCAGTCTGTTTTGTTTGGTTCCTTATAATATTCATTGAGTTATTTATTTAACTATTTTTTGCTTTAGATGAGAACTTTGACGTGATTCATAATTATGGGATTACCACTTAGGCCTGCTGTCAGTTCTGTTTTGCTTTAAGCAGCAACAAGCATGCTGTTGTTTGGCTTATCTGAGTGAATCTTGTTTCTCAAATATTGGATATGCGTGCACATGTTGTTGCAAGAAATACTTGGAGAGTGATTTTAGTTGCAATTAGTATGCAATATTCCAACCTCATTGTGTCTTAGTGACCCAATAGAGCTGAATGGCGAAAAAAAAGATCCATATAGCCGACCCCAAGTAGTTTGGGACTAAAACTTAGTTGTTGTTGTATTTTGTCTTGGGGACCTTTACAAGCCAAATCTAACTCGACTAATTGGTTAATTGTGGGGCTAAACTCTTACCTATCTATGACTTAATAAAGAAATATACTTAAGATTCCATAATTAATGTTTAGTAATGAACTTGAAGTGAGATTATAGGATACTGCTTGTAATGATTGTAATTATAATTGTTAGACAAGTTTATTTTTGTATATATTGGCACTGTATCAGGTGGAAACTATCATTTCCATATTATGTATGACAAGATGGACATGTATGAAAGTTGAACTCAAATTTGCATCCAAAGTAAAAGTCTCTCTCCCTGTTAGATGCATTTTATCACTGCATGATACATGTACTTTTTATTATAATTGTATGGCTTAATCTCTTGTGATTGCTAATCTTGCTATGCTAGTTTTTGATGGAGCCTTACCTATATTTTAACTTGAGCTTGGGTGAATGCCTTTTTGGAGGTTGCATACATCTTATGCATCTAAATGCATTTATCAACATCTTAAACATTCTACTTTCCTTCTGCTGATTCTTGAATTAAAAATATTTTCAACACTTTTCCTTGTATTTCTGTTGATCCAGACACATTTCAAGCGCATCAGAAATCACCCTTGATTTCAACTTCAAGGATGTCCCAAAATATATCTCTGGAAGTTAACAGTGCTGGTGTTTCACCGGCTGAAGTTGCAATTGAAAATGTGAACAAAACTGATGTGGTTGGCACAGGCCTGCAGAATGATGTTGGTGAATACAATTGTTTTCTGAATGTTATTATACAGGTATGGTCCATGCAATAATGCATTAACTTCTTTATCATTGCATTGTTCATTTCATGTATGCTTTTCTGATTCATGTTATATGCTTTCTTTTTGTTCGTCTTTTCTTCTATAAGCTCAGTCCTTATGGCATTTAAGACGGTTTCGAGAGGAGTTCTTGCAGAGATCAACATCAGAGCATGTTCATGTGGGGCAACCATGTGTTGTCTGTGCATTATATGATATTTTCACTTCTCTGAGCACTGCATCTGCAGATATGCGAAGAGAAGCTGTTGCTCCTACATCTCTGAGAATAGCTCTAAGCAACTTGTACCCTGATAGTAATTTCTTCCAGGAGGTATTTTTCAAAAACTTTGTTTCCTACCCCTTGCCTATTGTAAGTTCTCCTTCATTGTGATTTTGTCATTTGCTCATAACTTAAGAATTCACATAAACAGGGTCAGATGAATGATGCATCTGAAGTACTGGCAGTAATATTTAATTGCCTTCATCAGGCATTTGCTTCTGGTTCAAGTGGTTCTGATTCTGAATCAGTGGAAAGCAATGGCATGGGGTCTTGGGATTGTACAAACAATGCTTGTTTAGTGCATTCTCTTTTTGGAATGGATATTTTTGAACGAATGAATTGCAATAGCTGTGATTTGGAGTCCAGACATCTGAAGTACACTTCTTTCTTTCATAATATGAATGCTAGTGCCCTCCGAACAATGAAGGTTTGTGTTGCTGGTCATCTTGTTTTTTTATAATTTCTTATTACTGGAGCTTTTAGTTTTGTACAATCACTGGTAATCTGAACTGTTAAATTTTCCTTACTATTCAGGTCATGCGTTCTGAAAACTCTTTTGAAGAGCTATTAAATCTAGTAGAGATGAATCATCAATTGGCTTGTGATCCTGAGGTTGGTGGTTGTGGGAAGCTTAACTGTATCCATCATATTCTGTCAACTGCACCACATGTTTTTACAACAGGTATTTTTTTTAGCAACAAAAAGTTTTTGTACTTGGCTGAGTAGTGGTGCTTTCCTGTAGAAACTCAAAATTATGTATGTGTTTGGGCTGCAGTTCTGGGATGGCAAAATACATGTGAAAGTGCTGAGGATATAGCAGCAACATTGGCAGCTATTAATACTGAGATCGACATTGGCACTCTGTACCGTGGTCTAGATCTGAAAAACATGCATAGCTTGGTTTCAGTGGTACGTATAATTAAATGACCATCCATTGTATTATTTAATTGATAAAAAGCTTATCAGATTTGATGAGTTTTCTGAGGGATTGAGATAAAGAAATATTTGAAGAGCAAAGCAAAGCAAAGCAAAGCAAAGAAAATGTTGATTGAAAAGCAATAGCTTTGCTGAACACTAAGAGGGTAGGAGATATCAAAATCAAATACATGAAATCTAAAGGTGCCTTAAATCTTGAGAATTTGGTGCTTAAAAGTCGGGAAGACGGGAGCACATATGAGCAATTTTATACTTCTTGATTACTGCATGAGAATGATGAATAAAATTTAACATTCGTTAGCTGCAGAAGCATGAAGTGGAGAAAGTTCTTGAGAAACTTAAATTTTGCCATCTTTTTTTTCCGGTTTGGGTGGGTTTTTGGGGGGTGGGGGTTTGGTATTGATGATAGGCTTATAATGAAGCAACTTTTATACAATTGTTTTCATATTCAAACTGAAACTGGCCCTCTCTTATATGTGTATGCTTATATCCTGAATTTTTTAATGATGCATTCCTTGTATTACTCCTCTTACTTTTAGGTTTGCTATTATGGGCAACATTATCATTGCTTTGCCTATAGTCAGGACCATGAACGATGGATTATGTATGATGACAAAACTGTCAAGGTAAATTTATCTACTGTAAAATGATGACTTTTATTTTGTGTGCATGTCTATTTTGTTAAAGCGTGCATTTGTTTCAAGGTAATTGGCAGCTGGGTGGATGTTCTTTCCATGTGTGAAAGAGGGCACTTGCAACCTCAGGTTCTTTTCTTTGAAGCTGTAAACTAGTTAGTGGAACTTATCAAATTATTCTCTGCACAGAAGAGCACTGAGTTCAGCATGGCTTGACATTTGATTGCTGTCTGTGGTGAGATGTTTGTAGTGTTGCATTGTAGCTCTACCCTGACGCATTTCATATGGTGAAATATACAGCTTGGCTTCAGTTTTGATACAAAATGAGAGTTGTGATATAAGATCAAAAGTTTTGTCACATAGATAGGAGGTTTTCTTGGAAAAATGATATTCTCAGGGAAGAATAACTATCAAGGAAATTTTCTTCTTCAAGCTTTCGGCTAGAAGAAATCAGTAACACAATAGACTGGTGTGTAGAATTCTTGGGACTCTGTGAATCAAAAAGTATCGTCTGGGTAATCAAGATTTGTCGATGGAATTTTCTTTTTCTTTCGTGGATCTTTCAAATAAGGTGGGTGGTTGAGAAGAAGAGCAGTAATTTTCTTGGTTACCAGCCTGTGAATGCATTGAAACTTATGATGCTTTTTGTAAGGTGGCAAATAATGATCGGTGTTACCAGGAGCATATAGTAATAGCAATTGTAAGTGGGGAATCTAGTTAAAAATGGATTCAAACTTTCTTTTAGATACAAAATTTTGAGAAATTTCCCCCTTTTGTATAGATTACATCATGGCCCTTCGGGTTTTCAACTTTTCATATGCAGCTTCTTGTTGTCGAATATGATCATGATGTAATGAGGATGGGGTATTAATGGTAAATTTATTGCTCATTCTTCTTCTTTAGTTACATGGTTGCACATCTGTTGGTAGTTTTTTTTTGGCTTTCATACATGCAGCATTTCTGACGTAGAATAAATCTTCTATATTTTTGTAAGAAATGTTCTCACCATAATATCTCATATAATCGATACATTTTTCATGGAAGTATATTTCTGCTGTAGACTACAACATTGTCTTTCTACATTTATTATTAACATAATATACACACCAACTGTGAAGTCCTTTAGACATTGTATTGAAGTGCTAAACAGATGATATAAAGCTATCAAATATATTTCTATTGAAATGTTAATACTGAATTTAAATAGATGTTTCAATCTAAAATGTTGGATTCTTAATAAGTTGTCAAAGGATGTGTTTAATATCCCCCCCAAAAAAAAGGAAAAGCAAACCTCTTAATTGCCTTGAAGCTATTGACAACCAAATAAAGTCACACATAACAATTATCTTTTCTCATCGAATGTACGTAGCATTCTCTTTTCTATTCTCTTTTCTAATATTATCGTATAATATTTTCTATTATAGGTATATTATAAATTATTTAATAATTTTTCTATCAATATTATAATAAATAATAATTATTATAAGTAACTTATAATATATTAATATATATTAATTACATATATTTATATTTATATTTGTATTATATAGAGATAAATTTTGATTATTTAAATCTTTATTAAAATATTTAAGAGATAAAAGTAAAATTTAAAATAATTAATAAAAATATAAAATATTATATTATTTTTATATATTAAAATTAAAAAATATATATATAAATTAAAACGACAATTTTCTAATTTAAAAATAAAATGAAAATAAAAAGATAGTACTTTAAGAGATAATATTTAGGAAATATTTTTTATGAGGTCTATGAGGTGACTACCCAAGAAAATACAAGTTTAATTTCGAATACTTTGATGTTGATTAGATTAATTTATCGTTTTACTACAATTTAATTTTGTCGTTTCTAATTAAGGGGTACATCAATTTTTGAAGCAAGATGTTTATGGCTTAAATCAATGTTCTGGTTTTTGGGTTCCTTATAATCATTAATAAATCGTTTCTTGGTAGGAAATTGATAAACAACATTGTGCTTTCTGGGTGTTTTCTAGTTAAGAATATCCATGAGTTAACAACTTTCACTTCATAATTATGTATTGAATGAGACATAGGCAAATGGTCACATCTGGCTCTGAAACTTGTGAAGCCACATTTTAAGTAACAAAGTTAAGATTTAAGAATATTAAGATATCGATGAGTTAACAACTTTCGCTTCATAGAATAATAGACATAGGCAGATGTTCACATCTGCCTCCGAAGCCTGTTGAAGCCACGTTTTAAGTAACAAAGAGAAGGTTAAGTGTAAAGCAGATGTGATTTACCATAGATAGCCCCAGAAAATAGGAATCTGCTTAGACTATCGACATTTGTCCCTAACGGTCATAATATAATCCTTGAAAGAATTAAAGAAACAGCATCAGTCCCCCACCAAATTCGCTCTCTCTCTCCAATATTTAATCTTCCCTTTTAATCAGTCTCTTCACATCCAGCAAATCCGCACGTATCAGACTTGTTCAGCATCCCTCTCTTTCTCTCTCTGCCATTTTTTTTCCATATCTCTTTCCCTAGCTATATCATCACCAGCAAAGCCATTATCTTTTTCTTCTTCTTGGTTTGTCTTGTAGATTTGAAACTCATATTGTTTTTCCAATATTTTGATGCTTGAAATATGACCCTTAAGGGTGGCACCAGCCAGGCCTGTGCTGCGTGCAAATACCAGAGGAGAAAGTGCTCCTCTGAGTGTCCTTTAAAACCTTACTTCCCTCCTGACCAACCTCAGCTCTTTCAGAATGCCCATAAATTATTTGGTGTTAAAAAGATAACTAAGTTACTCGATAATATTGATGCCTCTCAACGGGAAGAGGCAATGCGTTCTGTTATCTATCAAGCCAATGTTCGTGATAGGTTCCCTGTTCATGGTTGTTGGGGCATAATTTGTCAGCTCCATTACCAGATTAGGCAGGCTGAAGAAGAGCTCCATGCTGTTCATGCACAGCTCGAGATGTACAGGCAACATCAACAGCATCAGATTTCTTCTTTAACTGATGATGTCCCTTCACAATTACAATTAGGGATGGCTCCTCCCAGTAATGCCCTTTCGCTTTTTGGTCACACTACCTCTCAGCCTTACAATGCTTTGCCTGTTTCGCAGCAGCACTCCTACTCCAATAGCAGCAATCCTGGTTATAGTTCTGGTTACTTAGATTCTAAGGATCAATTAGGCAATTCCATGTGGGTTCAGCATCCGTATGCAACTACCAATAACAATAATACCAATCCTATGGCGATTCAATCTCAGTTGGTTGCCTCACAGCCATTAGCAATCCAACAAGAAGTTGATTATGATGAAATCCATCCATTTTTCGATACTATTGATGATAGGCAATCCTACATTGATTCTAAAGAGGCCTATGAGTCAAGGTACGATCTTCTGCTTCTCTTTAATCATTCTTCAATTTCTTTTTTCTTTAAAAACAGAAGATGTAGACTCTCATTTGGCCTTTCTTTCTTTAATATTTAGTTACACTTCTGTTTATCCTTTAGATATGGTTTAGCATGGACGTAAAAGACATAAATTATGATTAAATAATGCTGTAATTTCTATTTCTCATTGGTTTCAAAGTTGACGGTGTAAATTTATATTTCAGCTCTGAAGAATCATTTAAGGACACAACACAATCCATTGAGCATGTTGCTGAGAATGAATTGAAGAGTGCTGCTGCATGCTTCAGTCTTACCAGTGTCAATTGATTAGTAAGCTGGAGAAAAGTATCGAGTTTTCAATTGTTTTTCCCTTTTTTTTTTCCCTTCCCCTTAATCACACGATAGAGTACATTCTATAATTTTGAACTTCTATTTTCCCTTTTCTTTTTTTTTTTTTTTGTGGAACTTTGAGTTTCTACAATAGATTTTAGAATCAATTGTTCACTTTATAATGTCTTGTTGTTTTCAATAACTGTAATCATTTTTGAATGACCGTATGTCATCAAATACCGATCATAATCAAAGTATAGAGTGCATATGTAAAGGGAGAAAACACAGTCATATCTCAAAATTACTAAGCGGGTATAAAATTTGAGCGATACATTACCCCAGAAAGGCAACTTGTTTGAGGACATGCCGTGACAGCGGATACAAGGTTTTTTTTTCTTTGAAAATGACATGCCGTGTAAGCAGAAGCATGCAATGTCGAAAGTCAAATGACAACTTCCCCCAGGAAGCTAATTGTATTTCAAACATCAGGACTTTTCTCGTCTAATACCGATTCACTATAAATTTAAGATATAAAATTTATGTTGAGACTTATTTATTAAATATATAAATTTTATTATATTTATGTGTTGAGTCCATAATAAATGATTTTTATGCAAAAAATGAGTGACAAATTACTCTAGAGAGATAACATGTTTGAGAATAACAACAAAGTGTTCTTTTTTCAAGTCAAATGACAACTTCCATTTGGAAAGCTAATTGTCTTCTAACCACATAGTTTTTCTTATTTAAATCTAAGACACAAGATTTACAGCAGGACTTACTTATTAGTTAAATCGCATTTTACTCGTACAATAAAACTCATGTCAAATGAGTGAAAGGAAAATAATATAATTCCACTTCAATGACAAGTCGTCAGGCTATTCATGAAATTTGCATAGACTATTTTGTACTATTTGATATTGAGGTTGAAGGGTTAAAATTATTTTTTCTGAATAAAAGTACTATTTTAGATGCTGATAAAAAAATCGGTTTGAAATTAGTTATTTTATTATTTTAGTGTTCATATGATTAAAATTTATCAAATTTATTTTAAAATTATTTTTTAATATTCTTCAATTAGTATATTTAAAAAAAAAATTAATTTTCTCTATTTTTACATTGCCAAACAGGGTCTTTATTACCATTTGATGCTTATGTTCTCTTTTTCTCTATTTTTGTAGAATTGAACGACAGAGTCAAAGAGATCTTCTTTGCTGTTATGAAGTTTCACAGAACAAACTTTATAATTTCTTTTTTAAAAATTCAAATGGCAAGTATCAAAACTTTGCCATTGCAGTCAATATTGAGACTACTGTCATGGATAATATTTTGGATTTTGGAATTAAAATATACAGTCTGTCATCTTCTTATCATATCGAGCTTTATGGCTTGATTATTAAAAAAAATTTTTAATTTTAATTTTATTTTATAAAAAAATTTCCCTCAAATCGACAATAATCAATTTTCAAATTAAAAAATTTCTTTAAATTTCTCAAATCCCTAATTCCATAATTTTTAACTTGGGTTTATAGGTGGAGGCTTGTAATTTTAAATCATTAACTAGAAAATAATTCAAAATAAAAAATATAAATAGACGTTTTGTATCTAACCAAAGGGAAGATCTCTGAAAAAAAAAAAAAAAAAGATAAGAAAGATTAGAAGATGACGTCGTCCCGTCTTTATAGAAATTGCATTTGGTGTGATGTATCTGGTCTCTTTTGGATGCTAAATACAACACATTGTGATTGCGAGATCGGCTAGTTATAACAACGGATTCGCATGTATTTACTTTGATTTAAAAAAAAAAAAAAAAATTCTGATCTCAATGGCGCACCACTCGTCCTGCCCCAAGGGAAGAATCAGCAGCTGCTTTAGTTAGTCTCAACTAACTGTGAATTTGAACTTCCAGTTTGGAGATATTGCCCTTAGATTAGGAATTTCAGAGATTAATTGTGATTAAAAATTCATAGGTTAATTAATATGTAAAATTAAAAAACAGGACAAAAAGACACATCACATGGTTTGGTGTCACCGTCAGCAATTAAGAGTGATGATAAGACCGTACAGAACGATTAGAGTCTTACAAATTCCACGTGGGCAGATGGCATACTAACATTTGTGGTTGAAAAATATCAGAATGCAACGTGGAAAATAAATGCAACAATTTGGATGAAATATAATAAACTAATTTTTTATTTATTATTGAATCAAAATAGTGTGGGTGTTAAATATATTTTTTGTAATTTAAAATATCATTTTGATAGATAATAATAATTAATTTGTAGAGTATGATTAACTTGTAATAATGGGTGTGTGTCTCCAACTATAATAATAATAAGAGCGCACTGTAACGAATCTATGCTAAGCCAGACCGCCTAAGGGACTGAGAGATGGAAGAGATGTTAAAATCGAAATGGATGGCCACAGTTGCCAGTATATGGATCCAGTGTAGTTGCGGTGCAACCTACACCTTTGGCATCTACTCTTCCATCCTCAAGTCCACCCAAGGTTACGACCAGTCAACACTCGACACCGTCTCTGTCTTCAAGGACATCGGAGCCAACGCCGGCGTTCTCTCTGGCATTCTCTATTCTGCTGTCACCCTCCGCCGCAACCCATGCCGTCTTGGAGTCTTTACCGGCCCATGGGTAGTCCATGCGGCCGGGGCGATCCAGTGGTTCATTGGATATTTCGTGATGTGGGCTTCCGTGGTTGGGTTGATTCCCGGGCTGCCTGTGCCGGTTATGTGCCTGGTTATGTGGATGGCGGCTCACGGGCAGACGTTCTTTAACACGTCGAACGTCGTGAGCGGTGTTCATAATTTCAGTGCCTATAGTGGGACTATTGTTGGCATAATGAAGGTAAGATACACGTTATTGTTTTTCTTTGATCTTGGGTTGGTTTGATTATATAATTGAGGATGAGAAAAAATGGCGAAGTGATGAGAAAACCCAGAAAATGAGATCTGATAATGAAAACTCTAAAATAGTTTTTTTTCTCCAATAACATCTAATATGATTCATTTTTTTAGAGAAGGGGTTTGAATCTCAATCCCAAATGGAATCGTAGTATGATCTGTTAGTTATGCTTATTCTCAAAGTATGTTATACTTGTATAGAGTTGTAAGAAGATTGCCATTTTATGTTACTGTTCAGGGTTTTCTTGGTTTGAGTGGAGCAATACTAATCCAATTCTACGAGACAGTATGCAGTGGCAATCCAAGCGCTTACATTCTACTACTTGCACTGACACCAACATCTGTCTCTCTGTTGTTTATGAATTTGGTAAGAAACTATGACACAAACACAAAAGATGACAAGAAGCACTTAAATGCTTTCTCAGCAATTGCTCTGATCGTCGCTGCTTATCTCACAATCAACATACTTTTGGAAAACATCTTTACTTTGCCGCTTTGGTCACGCATCGTTACATTTGTTGTCCTGCTGTTTCTCGTTGCCTTGCCTCTTGAAGTTGCAGTCAGAGCTCAGAGGGAGAATTCTGATAGATTTGCACAAGCATTATTGGAAGAGAGGGGTCACAAACCAAAGCCAGAGTTTTCGACAGCAGAGGATCCTACGGATTATCATGCCCTGCCTAGTGGTGAGGGTCAAGCTAAGGCTGTTACTGATGACAGAAGTTCATCAGATGAAGAAGACCTGAATCTCTTGCAAGCCTTGCGAACAGTAAACTTCTGGTTGTTATTTATTGCTTCAATTTGTGGATTAGGATCTGGACTTGCAACAGTAAATAACATCAGTCAAGTAGGAGAATCCCTTGGTTACACAACCCTTGAAACTAATTCTTTGGTTTCGTTGTGGAGTATATGGAATTTTCTCGGCCGTTTTGGAGCTGGGTTTGTGTCAGATATTTTCTTGCACAGAGGTGGCTGGGCAAGGCCATTATTCATGGTTGTCACTCTGTCAACCTTGGCCATTGGCCATATAGTTATTGCCATAGGTTTTGCTAAAAGTTTGTACCTGGGTTCATTCCTTGTGGGGGTTTCTTATGGTTCACAGTGGTCATTGATGCCTACAATCACTTCTGAGATATTTGGTGTTGGCCATATGGGTACTATATTCAACACCATTGCCATAGCAAGTCCTCTTGGATCATATATTTTCTCTGTAAGAGTAATTGGGTACATTTATGATAAGGCAGCAACAGGTGAAGAAAACACATGCTTTGGAACTCACTGCTTCTTGCTTTCTTTTCTGATCATGGCATTTGTTGCTTCCTTTGGGGTTCTCGTTGCTCTTGCATTGTTCTTTAGGACAAGGAGGTTCTATCAGGTGGTGCTGCTTAGACGGGTACAACGTTCTTAGAGACCGCGAGAAATTCGACGATGGAGCTTGTATTAATCCAGAAAGAAGTGCTGTGTTTTTTGTGGCTGGTGAAAAATTTCAATAGCAAATACTTAAACTCTAAAAATTATAATAGAATTATCTCTGTGAACTTAAAAAAATAATATAAAATTTTTTGAATTTTAATATTTAGTATAGTAAATTTTTTTTAACTTTTAATAATTAATTTAATTTAAAGCGATGGTAACGTATGTAGTTATTGTTATTTTTTAAAAGTAAAGTCTTATTAATCGGTTATTGTATATTTAATATTTTATTATCTCATATAATTAAAATTTTTTAATAGTTTTGTTATTATTATATGAAAGAAATGTGAAAAATTATTCACATTATCATTATTTTAAATTATATAAATTGATTATAAAAAAATAAAAAATTTTTATTATATAAAATTTTAGAATTTAGAGAATTCTAATATTATATTTTATTATAACTCTTAAAATTTATGAATTTCATCCTTGTTTTACTATTATTATTTTTTTGTTCCATTTTTAATAAGAGAAACCAATAATCAAGTGATCAATGTCTATTTTTGTAATGCAGTGGGTAATTTGTTCATCTCCTTTTACAAGTATGATCGACTTCCAGAAGATATTCAGATAACTAATTAAACAAAAACAAATTGAATGCTATTCATGGAATTTTTTTGAAAAAAAAAATATTTTAAGTTGAATTGTTTGAATAAATGCCTCGCCGTGAAATTATAATAGGTTAGTAATTATATTAAATTAGTAAAACAAAAGCGAGGAAAGGAGATGAAAGCCTAAATTAAGCGTATAGATTTATGAGTTTTAAATGTTATACAGACTTGTGTTTTAATAAAATTAAATAATAAAAAATTTTATATAGCCCATTCTAACTAATTTGAAATTAAAATTAATTTAACTTAAATCTAAAGATTTGAATTAATTGGGCAAAATAAAGTTTAATTTTTAAATATTTTTTAATTAATTAGGGTTAATTGGTGCTAAGATCCAAAGGTTTGAGTTAATAGGAAAAAAAAAAACGTAAAGAAGGAGAAAAATTTAACATGGACAAAATGTTCATTGCCAAAAATGAACTTTTCCAATTTTCTAATGACTTACACACTTAAGAAGCAATAAAAAAAAAAAAAAAACCTTTGCAGCTCCTTGTTGATTTTCACTGAAGTTATCCTGTTGGGCAGGTTGCTCTTGAGATTTATTTTGCGTCGCTTGTAAAAATTTTCATTGTGACATTGCTCCTTACAAGTATTGCATTGAGCCCTTTTCCAGGATATTTATCTTCCCACAAGTACTATGAGAGCGAAATTTTCTTTTCCTGTTGCAATATCTGTTTTCAGCTTGATTGTCCTTTGTGCTTGATGTAACTTTTCATTTGTGCTTATCGCTTTGCCTCTTATAATTACAATCAAAGCCTAAAGAGAAGAGGAGGATTCAGAGACAGTTGCAATACAGACCAATCTTCTAATGGATCACAATGATGCAAGTCAAGAAGAGGCCTAGATTCGAAAATATGTCAAGGTGATGACGAAGTGAATCTTTTACAAGCCATTGCCACTGTACACTTCTGCAATCTGTAAGCTATGTTATTATTTTTTAATTCCATTTTTTTATTGGCTTAAACCAAGATTCGAACTCATATCCTGGTACGGTGAACCAAAGCTGTCGTTACCGTGCAGAAACTTATGTATCATCTGCTAAGATAAGAACAATTGCAGAGAGAGAGAGAGAGAGAGAGAGAGAGAGAGAGAGATGGTAAATGGAGAGACTGAAGCTTAACACGAAATGGTTCTCTACGGTTGCCAGCATATGGATCCAGTGCACCAGCGGCTCTCTTTACACCTTCTCCATCTACTCCCCGACTCTTAAGTGTACCCAAGGCTATGATCAATCAACGCTCGACACTGTCTCTGTTTTCAAAGACATCGGCGCCAACTGCGGCTTTCTTTCCGGTGTTCTCTACACCAAAGCCACCACCCATCACCACCACGAACCCACTTCGACAATTTCTAGTGGGCCATGGGTTGTCCTCCTGGTTGGCGCCATACAGTGCTTCGCTGGGTATTTTTTTATGTGGGCTGCTGTTATCGGATTAATTCAGACACCGCCGGTTGCGGCGATGTGTTTGTTCATGTTTCTGGCGGCGCACGGCCAAAGTTTCTTTAATACCGCTAATGTCGTCACTTCTGTGCGGAATTTCCTCAACTATAGCGGCACTGCCGTTGGCATCATGAAGGTTTCTCTTTCTTGCTTTTCCCCCAATTTTTATTCATCATCCATATAAAAGAAAATGGTTAGCAACCCAATTCGAAATCAATTGCATGGATTAATGAGAATTTGATTGATTCTTGTGAAAAGTTTTTCTTTTACTTGCTAGGGATTTCTTGGTTTAAGTGGAGCAATATTAATACAAGTATATCAAACAATATTCAACAACAAACCCACCTTGTATCTCCTGCTGCTGGCACTTTTGCCCAGCATCAATCCGATGATACTAATGTGGTTGGTCAGAATTCACAGTGTGAGTGAAGCAGAGGAGAAGAAGTACCTTGATAGTTTCTCAGTGATTTCATTGGTTCTGGCTGCATATCTTATGATCATTATAATATTGGAACATGTCTTCAGTTTCCAATTTTCAGTGCGTGTGGTTGCATTTATCCTGCTCATACTGTTGCTTGTATTGCCTCTTTTCGTTGCAATCAAAGCTAGGGAAAAGAATTCTGATATTATTTCTGAGAGGAATCATTTAGTGGATGAGTCTAAGTTGCTTGCAAGACATGGTGCTACAGGGTATCGAAGTTTGCCTGGTGACCCTGAAGGTGACAATTGTTTGCAAAATGACGAAGACGTGAATCTCTTGCAAGCTGCCTGTACGGTGGATTTCTGGATTTTGTTTCTTGCCATGGCTTGTGGTATGGGCTCAGGACTTGCCACAGTGAATAATATGGGCCAAGTAGGAGGATCTCTTGGTTATGCAAGTTTCGAAACTAATACCTTAATTTCCTTGTGGAGCATTTGGAACTTTCTTGGCCGATTTGGAGCTGGATATATATCTGATTATTTCTTACACGCTAGAGGCTGGGCAAGGCCATTGTTCATGGTCATCACTCTTGCAGGCATGACCATTGGTCACTTGGTGATTGCTTCTGGTTTGCCTGGTGCTCTCTATGCTGGTTCTGTTTTGGTGGGTGTTTGTTATGGTTCTCAGTGGTCACTGATGCCCACAATTGCTTCAGAGATATTTGGGGTAAGACATATGGGCACCATATTCAATACCATCACTATTGCTAGTCCTGTTGGATCCTACATATTCTCTGTAAGAGTCGTTGGTTATATATATGACAGGGAAGCATCAGGGGAAGGGATCACATGCACTGGAACTCACTGTTTCATGTTATCTTTTCTGATCATGGCATCGGCTACATTTCTGGGGGCTCTTGCTGCTTTTGGATTGTTCTTACGGACAAAATGTTTTTATAATCGGATCGTGCTCAGAAGATTACAACATTCCACGAGAGAGAGACCACCACATATAATGAGAATTTAAGAAGATGTTACTATTTGATAAGAGATAGGTATTTCTCTGTTTCATTTACTGTTTATTCTGGATTTGATCGCTAGCTATATAGTAAAAGACAATAATGTTTTTACTAGCTCATATCTTACATATTTGATATTTTCAGTATTAACATCTTGTGCCTTCCACGCTCATTGCAGGGTGGCAGATGAAACTAAAGGCAACATGCTTGATGCTATGGCTGTAGCAAAAGAACATTTTCTTTAGCAATAAGATGCCCAACACAGAAGAATGGTGCCCCTTTTGTCGATGTATAATATAATAAATGTAAATATCCTTGATCTGCACATAGCCTTCATTGTTCTTTGTTTGAAATTAAACTTTGAAGGTTATGCAGGAAACCAGTTTATTCTTGATTCTGTTTTTCCAATATGCTATATCCAATCCTAGTGGTTTTGCCTTTATTCACTTAGCAGGAGAAATTATTAATTTTATATTATACGTATTATAAGTTTTATTAAGTAACGTGTCATATGTTTGTGTATTTATCTATAGATAAAAAAATTCTAAAAATAAATTTTATTTCTCCAATAAAAAAAGAGAAATATTACAAGTTGATTAAATTAAATAACATGACAAAGTCGATAATTATATTGAAAATTGTTATGGAGCTGGTAATTATACGTACTTCACGCCAATTTTGGTTGAGTATTAATTATGCTTCATCGATTAAGCATAATCATGAACATGCCATGAAAAGAAAGAGTAAAACCCTATTATATATAAATATACGCATGACACATATATTTAAATAATTTTTTATTTTAAAATAAACAATACTTTACTTTTAAATAAATTTATTATTTTAAAATTTATACCTTACCTTTAAACATTTTCTCTCAAAATTTGTGTTAGTGTTTGCTTTCTGAGAGTAAAACTCAATTTGTCCAAAGTTCAATTTTACTCATTTTTAATTATTTGATCTAAATTAGTTTAAAAAATTTTAATTTATGTTTAATTTAACCTAAAATTAAAGAATGTGTAACTCACCCACATAGCGCATAAGTTGTTTTTTTTTTAATTATTTTTTAATATTTTTAATGTTAATTACTTAATTTTTTTAATTTTTTAACATAATTAATTATTTTTTACTATTAATTCAATAATTATAATTATCTAATTTTATTATATTTTACTTTTTTTTAATATTAATTAATAATATGGAAATATAAAAATAATATTTTTATTTTTAATTTTATTAATTATATGAAAAATAAAAAAAATATATTTTTATTATTTTTCAATTTAATTAAGTATAATTATTATAATTTTTTATTTTAATTAATTATTTGAAAATATAAAAATAATATTTTTTTTATATTTCATTCTAATTAATAACATTCAATAGTAAAAATACATTTTTTTATATTTAGTTTAATTAATTATAAAATATAAAATAATATTTTATTTTTAAAAATAAAAAAATAAATATTTAACAAATACCGCATATAATACAAATTAAAAAGATTAAATTATATTGGATATAAATTCAAAATTTTAAAATAAATTAAATAAAAAATTAAAAATAAGTTAATTAAACTTAAGCTTTATTCCGTACTCGTTGCTTCTACAAGACATACTGAATTTGGGTTTGATGGCTCCGGCCCGTTACCTTGGAAAATGGGCTTATAAGCATCGTCGATCCCGATCAGATATAGGATTTACAGAGAAATTAGGGAGCGATAGATAAATGTGATCCCTTTAGATATTAAGCTGCCGACGATTTGCGACGGAATAGGAAGCGAGGAAAGGGTTTCCGCAAGATTCTTCAGCGTCTGATTGATTTGCAAAAATCCACATTGAACAATCACAACAACAAGCATACGTATCATTACTGTTGCTAATTTAGATTCTTGTTTTTGTTTTTTTGGGGAGACAGAGATATATAGAAAAGGAGAGAGTTCTTCAATTTTTCTATTTACAAGATGAAGACGACGAAAGGAGGCAAAGTTATGAACCCCACTGATGCATATCGTAAGGAGCTCCGCAAGAAGGAACTAAAACGGGTAATTTCATTTTTAGTTTCCCAATTTTAAATTCTGGAAGGTGGTTGTGGTTGATCATCGAATTGTTTTTTTTTTTTTTTCCCACTAACTGGATTTTGGATACTAAATTGCTGAGGATAGAAAAAAGGTAGCAATAACGGAGAAATTTGAATGTTTGGTTTTGGTTTTGCAAGAAGTGATTGAAATTTTACTCCAAATTAAGCTCTATAAAAATTCAGAAATTGGGTGGTTTTTTCAAATCTAAGTTTGTTTCCTGAAACTCAAGGGAAAGAGAGGAAACGCTTTTCAATGTGGCCCAAATTGTTCATAATTTCTTTGGCACCAGGAGTGTAGTTGAACGTATACTTTTACTCAGATTCTGGAGTTTTTTCATAAATATTATTTTAGTTATTGCTTCTTTGGTTCATGACACATGCATGCCTATTTGTTTTGGTGCCCCAAGTAATTTTATTGTCATTTGGATCATTGAAAATCGTATGCATTAGTCGACAAATTATCAAACTTCTAACCTTTTGTATTGAATTTAACAGAACAAAAAAGAAAGAAAGAAGGTGAGGGAGGTGGGTATTTTGAAGAAGGATCCTGAGGTGCTTAGGGAGCAAATAGAGAAGTTGGAATTGATGAGTAAGTCATAATCTGCTTGAGTATTCTTTTTTTTTTTTTTTTTTTAACTGAAAGATGTCTTGCTCAACACTCTGAATAAAAAGTGTCATATTTGAATGCATGTGATCATAATCAGGAGTTATTAATACTTTTTTGGATTCCTAATTATTAGCTTATGGAAGTTGAGATCCAAGCATGGATAGAATACTATTCTCTAATAATAGATGCTTAATTCCCTTCAAAAGTATGACTGTTCTGAACTAATTTTATATTCCACATAACATGTGGCAATGCTTCTTCCATGCCAAGTGACTTCTTCCTGCTATTTTGTTTAATACATCACAATTTAGTGACATTTCTTCTCTTAAACATCAATTCAAGCATGAATAAGCTTTCTTTGCTATGAGGCACTAGATTTTTTTTGCCATCTTGAGAACTTTAAGTTTGTGAAGTTGAAATTTTTAAGTCCATGGAAGATTGTGGAACTATAGCAAGTTCAAACCTAATAATTGCTGATAAATCTTGAGATGCAACCATACATTAAGTATTTTAATTTGCTAAAAGAACTGAGGAAGCAAGTGGGGATTGATTTACTATTTCTATCGGTGTTTGTATCTGTGCATGCATATATGAGCCTGTATGTTGGGGGTTTTGGTGGGGGGGGGGGGGGGGGGAGGGGATGCAGGGGCGCATGTTTATAGAATTTAAAATAGATGCTATGGTTATTGGCTTCATTGTTTACAAAAAAAAAAAAAAAAAAAAAAGAGACAACTTTTGGGTATTCTGTAACCATTGATGCTTATAGTTATAGTAAATGTACTTCACTGATAGATTTTTTTTTTTTTTTTTGAAAAAGAAGAAAATTCTCTTTCTCGAAAGATCCATTCCTCTGGCACTTTTTCATGCTGCATTAACTTTTAATTGATTTTTTTCCCATGGGTTTTTTTTTATGACTTTTCTAGCCGTTGTGCTTATCTGGACTATATTCTTCTTGCATGTGACTTGGATATGGAATTGCTATGCTAGCCTTTTCCTATTCAAACTTATCCTTGTGTCTTAATAACTGGTGCAGAGGCTGATGGTGCTTTGGATAAAGCAAGAAAACACAAGAAGAGACAACTTGAGGATACACTTAACCTGGTTATAAAAAAGAGAAAGGTAATGGCTACGACACTATGTTTTCTGCTCCTAGTTTCATTTTCATCTCTTTCTACTCAACTCAACTCAATTAAGCCTTTATCCTAAAAATTTGGGGTCGGCTATATGGATTCGCTTTTTCCACTCTGAACGATTTTGGGTTAAATCCTCAGAAATGTGTAATGCTTCTAAGTCATGTTGTACTACTCTCCTCCAAGTCAATTTAGGTCTACCCCTTTTTTTCTTTCTATCCTCTAACTTAACATGCTCTACTTGTCTAACTGGAGCCTCCGTATGTCTCATTTTCATCTCTTTCATATTAAAAAATTACAAGGGCACTTAGATATCTGGATCAAGACGGGAACATTTAATTATGGCAGAAACAGCATACTGTTGATGAATGGTTGATGGTTTTTATTGGATTACTAATGTTCATCAATAGCATAGATGCTCATAGAGCACCAAATAACTTAATTAGCACTGTATTATACACTTGAAATGTGGGAAGGAATAACATTAATATAATATTTTCTGAAGAAGTTCTAATAGATGGTTCTATAAGTACTAGGCCTATGATGATTTCATACAGAATTAAATAGAGAAAGTAGATACGGAATAAGAAGATGAAATGCTGGCCGTAAAAACATAATAACCAGTTTTCTTTAATATCTCAAATAGGAGTATGAAGAGAAGATGAAGGAGAAGGGCGAAACCCCAGTCATGTTCAGGTAGATTGTCTTCTTTTTTCTCATTCCTTTCTGTATGTGGCAGCAAGCCATTTATTTTTAACATCTTTTGTTTTATTGACAAACTGAAGTATGTATTCTATTGCAGTCATTTGGGGCCACCTCGGAGGAGAACATCTGCAGAAGAAGAAGAGAGAGTCAAGCACCCTAAACCTGAAGTATGTCTGACTCACATCAATAATATTTTAGTCCTATTTTGCTATCTAATGATCTTACATTTGCCAAGTTTCTGCTTGCAGGACTCTGTCTATTATCACCCTACACTGAATCCTACCGGGGCCCCACCACCGGGAAAGCCTCCTATGTATAAGTCATCCATAGGTCCTTTTTTCTCTCCCATTTTTCAGCTTGAATAAGTTGTTATGTGCTCTCTCCTCTACCTCTATTAACTTTTCTTTGATTTTGACATGCAGGGCCCCGGATTCCCTTATCTGCTGCTTCATCATCCTCAAATACAGAGTCAGAGGATGCTGCCTTAGCAGTGCCTCCCCCGCCACCTCCCCCACCTCCTCCGTTGCCAGAAAGCACTAACTTGGCCTCTGAGGATAACTCTATTATAGCTGCTTCCTTGCCCCTACCTCCTCCTCCTCCATTGCCACCGAAGCCTCCTGCACCAGGCTTGGGTGTGTCACTGCCTCCACCTCCTCCGGGCCCCCCACCAAAAGACCAAGTTGCAAGTCACACCTTACTACCACCACCTCCACCCCTCCAACAGTCTGCTCAGCCACCTCCACCTGGCACCAACGAAATTGAACATGAGAGAAATTCATCTACTTTGTCAGATGAACCATCCTCCAAAGAAACAGTTCAGGTGAGTTTATCTATCACCTCCTCTGCAACTACTTTCTAATAAAGGCAACCTAAATTTGATGGAGACATTGCACCAGAATCCAGATTTCCAAAAAAGGAAAAAAAAAAAAAAAGAAAGAAAAGTCTGCACTTGGTTCATAATTCAAAACCAAGACATTTAGTAGGTATTTGCAAACTCAGAGAATTGGTAACAGGTCTCAATGTTGACAGTTGAACTGAAATGTTATTTTTTGAATATTTTTTGTAGACCTTTTTTGAACTTTTGGTATAAATCTAACATCTTCATTTCTCTATTCAGGTGCCTACTGTACTCCCTCCACCACCACCTCCTCCTGGTATGCTGCTGAAGGCAGCCAGCAGTCAGTCTGAAGGTGCCTCATCTGAAGTCAATGGCAATAATCTGACAGCAACTAAGGATAATCTTAACATGGTTCCCCCACCACCACCTCCACGGCAACCACCTCCTGTTCCTGGGCCAACCGTGATACCTACATTACAGTCTGATGTATTACCTCCAGGAATATCACATTTGCCCCTACCCCCTCCTCCACCTCCACCAGGTATGCGGGCACCAGTGGCTGCTCCTGGACTTGCAGGCCAAGTGGCTCCTCCAGGAGTAATGGTTCCACTAATTCCAAGACCACCATATGGTCTTCCCCCCGGACCTCCCCCAATGATGAGGCCACCTCTTCCACCTGGTCCTCCTCCTACCTTACAAGAAGATGCTTCAGTGAGGCCAACTGTTCCTCAGAAGCCATCTTATGTCAAATCTGCTGCACCCACTGTTGTTAAGAGGCCACTAGCACAGCACACTCCTGAACTTACAGCTATGGTATGTACATTTCTCTGATTAGTTATGAGAAGCCATCTTATGTAAAATCTCTCCTCTCTCTTTAAAAATTTTGTTGTATATATAGCATGAAGGAAACAAAAGGCTACTAATTCTTAGTTAGACCTTTTCTAATGTGTTTAACATTGAGGCAAATTGCCTGATGGAAAAGAAAGAATACTAATTCTTAGTTAGACCATTTCTAATGTGCTTAACTTTGAGGCAAATTGCCTGAAGGTTTTTAAGCGAACAGTTTCAAGACATCTTGAAACATGGAAAACATTTGAAATGCATTGATGATTTGTAGATGTTGAACCCTTTCTCTTTTTATAATCAGAAAATAGATTGCTGAACTCACTTGCCATAAGTCATTATTGGAAACAATCAATTTACATACGAAGAGAAGCAAACTTTCACTGAAAGTGGGATCATCATACAGTGCATGGAATGTTTAGACCCTGTCTGGCATTGCTATAAAATTGTGCATGTGATTTAAGAACCTTGCTTGTATGATATTGTGGCACCCAGCTAGGATTGGCTGAGAAGTTTTCATATGGCCATCCATTTCTTTATCTTGGATTGAAATGGCTTTAGTGGACCCAGCCACTAGGCTGGTTCCGGTTTCAAAACCGCTGGTTTTTAGTGAACCAGAACCGGAACCATGAAACTCCCCATAGTTCTGGTTCAGGTTCCGGTCTGGTTTCAGTTCCGGTTTGATCTAGGTCCAAATTGAATGGTCAAGAAATTTTTTTTTAAGTTTTTTTTAAATGAAAAAAGGGGGTTCGGGCCAGAATTGTCTGTTCGGTTCTGGTTCAATCTCGGTCCGGTTCATTTATGAGCCAAAGATGGGTTTGATTGGTTCCGGTCTAGTTTAAACCAATCCGGTTCCTGTTTTGAACCGGTCCTTGGCCGGGTCTAGCTCTTAGTATTTCACTGGGAGGGGAGAAACTCCATTTATGTTTAAATCTTGTTACTTGCATAGTTTTCCATACTTGAGCCTAATTTTAGTCTATGATCAGGTTCCTGCTTCAGTTCGAGTAAGGAGAGAGACTGCTCTCCCAAAATCAAAACCCAAGCCAACAGTTTCTACTGCAGCAGCAGCAGCAGCTACCAGACCAGCAGCTTCTACCATCATGAAGCCAGAGTCCACTAACTTGCCATCAGCTTCAAAGACTCAGAGTATTGATGACTCATATATGGCCTTTTTGGAGGACATGAAAGCACTTGGCGCGCTTGATGCTTGATCTCAGCATTGCAGGCTAGAGGGAGAAAGAAAAAGGAACCCAAGGCAACGAAGTGTACAGGTTAATGTGCTGGAACAGATGCTTGATCAGAAAAATTTGTTGTTGCCGGTGGCCTTGGTTCCATCTCGGTCATTGGGTTTAGGAACTCAACATTGTATCGTTAATCCATTTTCCTGTTGATAGAACCCCTCAATACGTGAAGTGGGTGTGAATGGGGCCAATTTTTCCAAGTGGAGGGTGGATATATCAACGGGAACAAGGGGGATAACTGTACTTCATTGAAATTCAATATTTGGTTTACATTCTCAATTTTTTTTTAACGACTGCCAACTGAATTTTATATGTATTACTTGTCTGGTTTATAACTTTCCAGGATGTAATTCCATTATATGTTGACTGTACTGTTCAATTTTGAGCGTCTAGGATACTCTGTTCATTTTGTGTTCTATTTGGGGCTAATTACAAAAGGATTATCTGAAATTTAAGTAGAGTCATATTTTGTGTTGAAATTGACAATTTGTCTTTTAAAATCTAAAATTTAATGTCAGTTTAGTTTTGCGGTTCTACATTATAAAGCAATTAAACGTCATTCAAAACTTTGTACTGAAACATAGGAATTGAAATTGCTAAAATTTAAAAACCATAGAAAAAAAAAATTTGTTAATTTTTAAAACAATATGGACGAAAATGTGTTTTTAAGGCAAAATTCAAATGACAGGGCATCCCAAATAGAAATAAGAGAAATAAAGAGAAATAAAGAGAAACAAGCACAGGGAAACTAGGACAGCTTCTGTGACTCCAAGACCACATAAATTAGACTGACTACTTGATCTCATACAATGAATGATTCGTTTAAGTTCAGCTTTAAACTTCTAAAATTTGACTAGTTTTTTATTAAATAAAATCGGAAAATTGTTGTGGTTTTAAATAACATTGACCTGGAATATGTTAATCCAGAAACTGAGCAGAGATGGGTCAGTGAAAGGTGAGAACTGAAGACTAGCAGTAGCAAAAGCAAACAAAAAGAAATAGCCGACCTTCACCCCTCTTTCAAAGGACCCACCGCTCTACTCTGCGATGCTTGACTTGGTAATTCTTCTTCTTCTTTCTGTTGTTTCATTTTTAGACCTCAAGTAATTTGGTTAACTTCATTTGATAGGCACGCAAAATATTGTGATTTCTCAATAAAGCAATTTCAATTTCAGTAATCAAATCAGTGGTCAGGAAGCTCCTCTGGGCAGTACTTGTCTCCTTGGTTTAGGGTCCAGCTACCCTTTTGATAAAGTAATGTGAGTAGACCTTGACTCGTTTATTGTTCAATTATTTCACAGCAGATGATGTGAACATGTGATTGGTCCCTTTTGTTTATTTAGCTATTACAAGCTCTTTATATTTTAGATTTGCAGCCCTCATTCAACTTTCATATCTTTGTCCGTTTCTTCTCATTTTGATGTCATTATTGCTGTTGAATAAAGTCACAAATGAGATCGAGCCGAGCCGAGCTGCGGAAATAACCTCTCTACAAAGTACGGGTAAAGCTGCGTAGATACTTGGTGCATTGGGTCACCCTTATTGCTGTTGAAAATTCTATCCATGTTTGAATGTGAATATGGTCTGGTTTTTTTTTTTTTTTTTTGGCTTGTATTGTTGGATTTAGTTTTAAAAGAACTTATCCAGCATGTGCAATTTGCCGATTTGTGCACAAAACATATTGAACCAACCAATATCTAGCCAACTTGGTATTGGGCGCAAAGCAAGTGGATTTCTTCTCCACAACCTCATATTTCAGTTTACATGTTCATGTAGGGTTAACTATGTAAAGCTGCCCAATTAATGACTTGATCAAAAGTTACTGGTGCTTTCTATCGTTGAAGCCGGGATAGAAAATTTCAAAATTCAAAAAACTTGTGACACAGAGAGTTTTTGGAAGAGAGAGAGAGAGAGAGAGAGTGAGAGAGAGAGTTGAAAAATCATTGCGGCAGTTCCGTAAGGGTTGACATCTATACAGAGAAGGAAAGATATTTCCCTTCTGGAAGCTGACTTTAATAGAGTGATACATAGAAAGAGCTTACAGATCGGCCACCAATAGAGAGAGATTGAACTTGAAGCCTGAAGGTACTAAAAAATGCAGCATTTGGTAGAGAGGAGAAAGTTCAAACCACAGAAAAGGTTTTCTCCTTTAAATAATAGTGGCTTCCAAGCCAAAAGTTTTGCTGCTTAAGATGATTCTGGCATCGGCAAAAAGGAGGCCCTTGTAGTGGAGCATCTTCATTTCTTTGTCTGTTTGGTGCGATGGGGGCAGTTCCTGCCATTGTCTTTCTGTTCTTTAACTTATTGTTTCTTCCTGATCCTTCTCTATCTCATCCATTATGCACTGATTCAAGTAGGTTTCAAACCTGTAGATGTAGGCTATACTGTTATTATTTAAGTTTTGTTGAGTTTTTAACTTACAAACTTTAGTGGCTGTGTGATTATGTACTTGAAATTAATTTTCTTTCTCATTTTGAATTTGTTGATTAGGAGCACCATTTACCTTAAACACCACTCTGAATTTTTGTCCCTACAATGGGAGCACCTGCTGCAATTCCACTGCAGATATACAATTGCAGAAGCAATTTCAGGCAATGAACATCTCCGATCCTGGCTGTGCTTCTCTCCTGAAATCTATCCTTTGTGCTGTAAGACTTCTATTTCCCCTTTTGTCAAATAAAAATAACCCATATTAAATCTTCAATTTGACCCAGGTTGATTGCTTCATGGCAACAGTATCAGTATTTTTTATTTGTTAATTGGGAAGTGATGAGCTATTGTAGGTCCTAAATGATCATCCATTAGAATTGTATAAAATGCACTAATGCCCAGGAAAGATGTTGGAGTCACAATGATCTCATTAAGTACCCCCTCTTTAGGGGCAGCATTTTCTAGACATGCACTTCAAACAATCCTAATAAAATCAAACTACTGGTAAGTACCGTCTTCCCATAACACTACCACGGTACTAAGGATTTATGACACGAAGGCGTAGATAGACAGGAGTCACCACCCGGGTAATAACCGAGACATATTCAGTGTTTCTTCCAAGGGTCATTGATGGCAACTTACTCCTTGCAGAGTTTCTACAACCGTCATTACCATAGCCCAATGTCTAGGCTCGAAATAGTGGGTACGTAAGAGGAGGTGTTAGGCACCCCTTACGTCTGGTCTAACCTTGTTAATTCGAGTGCCAGTCCTCTACTAATATTTTTAGAAGTCTTGTTTATTATTCTTTTATTAAACTTTATCCTAAAAAATGCAATTCTAATCCTACACATGCAAGTAATTCACAAAAGGGTTATTATTTATACATAATTTGCATGCACAAGTAATTCCTATCTATGGGGTTGCTAATTATTTAAATGATATTTACCAGATGACTAAAATTAATTTATTATTGAGAATTTAATTTACAAACAAATTCAATTTCAAATAACCCTACGTTTCTATTTAACCTAATTAATTAATTTTCACCAAGTTACCCTAAGGATAATTGAACTAAGTTAATTATGTACATGTGTAATTTATTCTAATATCACATAAGGCCCAAACAATCACAACCTAATAAAGATTTCTAACATGTAAATTTATTTTACAATTACCAAGTATTAAATTAAATTTATTTTACATGCCAATGTTAGTTTAATTTACAAACAAGATTAATTTTAATTTATAAAGTATTTATTTAAATTAATTACATGCAAAAGTCAGTTAAATTAAAAACAAAGTTAATTTTAATTTACCAAATAAAAATTCTATTATTACTACAATTTTATGCCAATGGTTATTCGAGGAGTTTAGAGCCACTTACCTGTTGGTAAATGCAGTTGCCATTGGGGCAAGCTACCCTTAAAAAAGGGTCTTCTCTTCTAGTATGACAATGATATTTCTGGCTTACTCCTGTTTAGCTCCATGTAAGCTCCACGCAAATGCCCTCTTTGACACTTACCTTAGGACTACTTACCAATTTTGTTTGTAATAAAAAATAAAGAAACTAAAGAAAAAAATAAAAATAAAGAAAATATTAATAACAATTTACATTGGATTCTAACTCTAGTCTCCTAAAGGGTTAAGATTCCTAATTAGTTATAACTACCGAATGGTCTAATTCTTCTAATATGATCCAAACACTTCATAACACTTCTTGAATTAAAAGAATACAGAAAAATAGATCAAATATCAATTAAAACCCAAGAAAATACAATAACATGCATAAATATACAATTTTCAAATTCTGGAAAATTGATAGTAGCAAGAAATCCGATTTTTAAAAATTGTTAGACATGCCTAAAAATCATAAAAAAAATTACAAAAGACAGCTTACATATCATACAAGATCATAAAATTTATAAATCAAACAAAACCCTAGCTGAATGGTCTACATAAATCGTAACTTTTCTAAGTGACAGAATCATACTACTTTTTTGTAAAATTCATAACTCATTAACCACAACAGATATGAATGCAAAACCAATTGGAAAAGATTCATAAGATTCTGAAATTAATTGTAGACACTAGATTTACACAAAAATATTAAGAAACAAGGGAGATATGGGCTCCACAAGTCGGGTATCCTGCAAATCGGATTTTACAGGAACCCTAACTTCAAACAATCATAACTTACAAAATAAAAAAGCTTTTTCAGTGATTCTTGAGCCTAAAATTAATTGAATTTCGTGAAGAATAGGAATATAATTTTCCTAAAATTTTTACAGATTTAGAAAATAACAAAAAATAATAAAAACGTGAGAGATCGAAAACTGAATATGTGCAGAATTGTTTATCCCCCCAAATTAAATATGATTACATGATCTATATGAACATATAAAATAAATTAAAAACAGGGAACATAGAATTAAACATTACATGGCATAGATCTTGAAAAGAAGATAAAAGAACTAACATTTAAGAAATATCGCTAGAAAAAAAAAAGAACTGAAAGAATTTTGGCTATTCTTCTCTTTAATTTTTTTTCTTTTTTTGTCTTTTCCTCCACCTTTTTTTTTCCCTCCTCTTTCCCTCTTTTTATTTTTTATCAGTGGGGTATTTATAGGGTTTTGGGAGAGAGGTGTGATAGGGTTTGGAGTCCTAGGGTGATAAAGTTCAGATAACTTAAACAACTAGGATTGCAGAATTTGGGTAAGAATGAGATATGGATTAGGTATTTCAACCAATAAGAAGAGAGAGGAAGGGGAAGGTACCAATAGAAAGTGAGGAAGATGTGTGGTAGGGTTTGGAGTCCTAGGGTGATAAGGTTCAGATAACTTAAACAACTGGGATTGAGGAAATTGGGTGAGACTGGGATATGGGTGAGGTGTTCCAACCAAGGGAAAGGGGGTGGCACCAATAGGAAGTGAGGAAGAGAGTGGGGCCAATGGGGGAGAGAGAGTTTGTATAGGAGAGGGATAAAGAAAAAGATATTTTCTTATTTTAGTTTTCAAAAAATAAATTAAATGGGTCCTATTTAAAATTTCTAACTAGGCTTTCTTAGGCTCATGGCGCCCAATTAAAGTTAATTAGGTCCATTTAAGAATTACCCATAATAAATTTAAACAAAACAAAATTTTATTTAAATTAAATTAATTTCCCAAAAAGCATATTATTATTTTTTTGTCAAGATCATGCCACGGAATTAATAATTCAGTTCTATACCTTCAATTATATCTTACAGTCATAAAATTTTTCATCATTGGGTTTCTTACGGCCTTAATGCACATACTCATCACAAAATAAGGGTCTACAGTCTGCAACATCATTTCAAGTGATATACAAAATCTAAGGATCAAGACCTATTCTAGTATTCAGTTAATGATGCTGTGCACCTTTCATGAATTCAGAGACTAATCCACATGATTAGCTAGATGTAGATAGGTTGTATGAAAATATTCGATTAAGAAGTTTTACAGCTTCAATATTTATGGTTTTTCTTAGTTAACCACCATGATATTCTTTACCTCATGCTTAACTGCCAGTGCATTTAATAGCCCCCACTAACCTGTCATAAATAAGATCTGGGAAGCATAAATGGTTCGATCTCCCCAGTGTAGTGGGTTCAATCTGGTACCAATACTTGCTGATACTTCCAGATGTCTATTCAACATTTTCTGCACATTACCATAGGCTGTTCTCATTAATGATTATTATCTTTTGAAAATGTGTAATCATGTTTTGGATTTGTAACTGCAAGACCAGAGCAAATTTGTTGAGAGAAATGAAAATTATGAAGTTGATATGTTTGCTATGAATGTCTATTGGGTAAACATGATACATGTATTTTTTGAGTCGTTATCCCTATTTGATTACTTGTTGATTCTTTTGCTTTTAAGTAAAAGGTTAAACGACAGTTTGCTCTGTCCTCTTTATCCTATTGATAGTTTTATTTGTGCCATGCCATACCTGTACTCTACATCTGTATCCATGCTTCCTAGACTAACTACTAAAGATTGATAAATTGTTGTTTCAACGTATCATTTCTGAGTGAATAAAAATTTCTCATTTCGGTTGATGAAGAGATGGAGGGTTCTTCTCTTTATTTGTGTTGAATTTTTAGAAAGGAAAGAAGAAAAGGGAGAGAAAGGGAGAGAATTGGAATGAACCTCAAAGGATTACATTTTTATTTTCTTGTTCTTAGCGTTCTTAGCATAATACATAAGAGTCCATATTTATAATGGAAGATATAAGATATATGGCATTCTTTAAATCACTTCTTAATACAAGCATTAATTAAGCTAATCAATCGCATGATTTTCTCATAAGCATATTTCATAAATTAAAGTAAAATCTCATCAATTCCAACACTTCCTCTTGATGAGATTTTTGCTGAAGTTATGGATCTATCATCAAGAATGAGAATTTGGGAGAAAAATAGTTTTAGGACTCAAACCCTAGGCTAAAATGAAGACGAATGAGAATATGGGAGAAAAATAGCTGCTACTCAAACTGTAGGCTCTGATGAAGGAGAAGAAGGGAGTAGAGACTTCAACCCTAAACTCTCAAATCATGAAGAAGGAGAAGAAGAGGAAGATGGGATAGCTTGGAACTAAAACCCATAGCTTTGGGACTCAAACTCTGAAGAAGGAAAATAGCTTTTGGGACTGAAACCAATTGCTTTGTGAAGAAGGATGACAATAAGAAAGCAGAAACCCTAGAATTTTCTGCTGGCTCTGATACCATGTTGAATTTTTAGAAAGCAAAGAAGAAAAGGGAGAGAAAGGGAGAGAGTTGGAATGAACCTCAAAGGATTACATTTTTATTTTCTTGTTCTTAGTGTTCTTAGCATAGTACATAAGAGTCCATATTTATAATGGAATATATAAAATATATAGCACTCCTTAAATCACTTCTTAATACAAGCACCAATTAAGCTAATCAATCACATGATTTTGTCATAATTATATTCCATAAATTAAAGTAAAATCTCATCAATTCCAACAATTTGGAACTAAACAGAGGCTTAATTACTGCAAGCTTGTATAAAATGAAATTAAATGTCTATTGATAGACTTGTTTGAAGTTTTTGCAAAGATAAGAATACCTTATATGCATTTAAAGCTAGTGAGAATTTACACATATCAAATGATCTTTTAACTACTGCATAATTTTTAAATAATTTTCTCACTCTGTTGATATCTTTGTTAACATGGTTTACAGAGATGTGATCCCTTTTCATCAGAGTTATTTACAATCAATTCTGTGCACCGACCAGTTCCTTTTCTCTGTAATTCCACTATTTCTAGAAATTCATCTCAGTCTAGCCTACTAGTGAATGACTTCTGCTCTAAAGTATGGAATGCATGTGAAAACGTATCTGTGTTGAATTCTCCTTTTGCCCCTTCACTAAAAGGCCAAGCTGGATTACCTGTCAATTCCAGTGTTAGCAAATTGACTGATCTCTGGCAATCAAAAACCGATTTCTGCAAAGCATTTGGTGGTGCATCTACTGATGGATCAGTATGTTTTAATGGTGAACCTGTTATACTCAATAACACTGGTTCACCAAGTCCCCCAGCTGGTTTGTGCCTTGAGAAAATTGGAAATGGATCTTACCTCAATATGGTTGCTCATCCTGATGGCTCTAACCGTGCATTCTTCTCCAGCCAACGAGGTAAGATTTGGTTGGCGACTATTCCTGAAGAGGGATCTGGAGGAACACTGGAAATTGACGAGTCTAGTCCTTTTATTGATCTAACTGATGAAGTTTATTTTAGCAATGCATTTGGGATGATGGGTATGGCATTTCATCCAAACTTTGCACAAAATGGTCGATTCTTTGCTTCATTTAATTGTGACAAGGTCAGGTGGCCAGGATGTGTTGGAAGATGTTCATGTAATTCAGATGTGAATTGTGATCCTTCAAAGCTGGCTCCTGATAATGGTGCACAGCCATGCCAATATCATAGTGTTATTGCAGAATATACTGCAAACAGTACAGCCGTTGAGGCTTCCTTGGTACAAATCTCTGTACACAAATAATTTTGGAATGTTATTTTAATTCAGTGATTCTGACTTCTGATAATTTTTCCAGGCAACAACTGCGAAACCATTGGAAGTTAGAAGGATACTTACAATGGGCCTTCCATTCACATCGCATCATGCAGGACAGATTCTTTTTGGACCTACAGATGGGCATTTATACTTCATGATGGGAGATGGGGGTGGACCAGATAATGCAGGGGACCCTTACAATTTTTCCCAAAACAAGAAATCATTGCTTGGAAAGATCATGCGATTGGATGTTGATAATATACCAAGTGAGTGTCAGAACAGAATTGTTTCTATAAGTAGTTTTTCATTGGTTTGTGTGAACAATTGCTGCATTGCAGCTTCAGTTTTCTTTCCCCATCCTTTAGGAAAGCATTGTGTTGAGAGGCCTTGTTGCAGAGCTCATAATTACCACTTTTGCAGGTGCTAAAGAAATTAATGACCTTGGTCTATGGGGAAATTACTCTATCCCTAAAGACAATCCATTTAGTGAAGACAGTGAATTGCTGCCAGAAATATGGGCTTTAGGCTTAAGAAATCCTTGGCGCTGCAGCTTTGATTCAGAAAGGCCATCCTACTTTATGTGCGCAGATGTTGGCCAGGTCTGTGATGTGTTTTGCTTCCCACAATCTTGACAATTAGTTAGCGCAAATCTTGTAATTCAATTTTATTTATTCCTTATGTTTGCATTGACTTGAAAATCATGCTTCTGGGCATTGGCTGAGTAGCAAAAGGGTGAGGTAGTTGGAACTTGGAATGGTTAGTAGGTCTGTTCCCAGATTAGCAGAAGATATTATTCCCATCAAGATGATGGCTTTCATGGCATCACTCATTCCTGGCTTTCATGTTATTTTTTTTGTTTGGTGACTTCAGGTCATGTCACTTTTCCTGTAAAGGGAAGAAACATTTGAAGTTCTCCTTTGGGAGTTCTTTAGTGAATTTTTGTGGACCTGTATAGGTAAGCACTATTCTATAAGATTATAATTAACCATTCTACCAAAAACAGATGTAGTAGTGTCAGGGAGATTTCATTTTACATTGGACAAGTTTTTAAAATCATTTTTGACACATTGATCTGCTTTAAAAGAATATTGGATAGAACCAATCAGCTAAAACTTTGCTAGTCTTATTGCTGAACATATTGCTTCCTTTTCCTTGGGGGAAGGAGACTTTTCAAATACTATTTAGTAATTTTTGTGGACTATTTTTCAAATATAATGTAAAGCTTTCACAATACTTTTTGGAACTGCAAGTGAAAAAAAGTTTTAATGTTTTTGCTAAATATTTGGTGCTCTTTCCTAACGAAAAAAACACATCCATGGCCCATTTCCTAAAAACTGCCATTTCTAGTGCCAATAGAAGATATCTAATCAACCAGTTTACATAGCCACTATGGAAGTAATTGCTATGTCATTGGTTCAAAAAAATCTCTGTTAATTCATAAGTTTGTTATTTTGTTTTATGCTTAGATGTTTCATTAATACATGGGAACTAATTTAGTCTACCGAGTATTAGGGGACAGAAGTGTTGGAAACAAGGACCTTTCAAAATAACAATGGATGTCATCATTTACACTTTTGTAATGGTTATGCTTATGTCTTGTATCAGTCTATTTGAGTCATATGCAAAGATTCTTGAGATGCCTAAGTTGGACAATCCAATTCTGTGCAATTAATTTCTGAAGGTAGAAAATGTTTGACACTTTTATTTTTGGCCTGCAGGATTTATATGAAGAGGTGGATATCATAACAAAGGGGGGAAACTATGGCTGGCGTGTTTATGAGGGCCCCTATCCTTATAATCCTCCATCATCACCTGGTGGAAATACATCTCTGAACAACATAAGCCCAATTTTTCCTGTTATGGGATACAACCACTCTGAAGTAAACAAGAATGAAGGGTCAGCATCAATTACCGGGGGATATTTCTATCGCTCAATGACTGATCCATGCATGTATGGGAGGTATGTAAGCAACGTACATTTTGCTCAAATGTTCTACAGAGCCATTCTAATTGATAATGATGAGTTAGGTGCCCCTTAGAAGTGACTATGTGCTCAAGCAGACTCTCAAAAATCATATGGTTATGGACTACCACCACCTTACTTCACATTGTTAACTGTAGCTAGCTGATCTGTTTTATATTTTTAGGTACTTGTATGCAGATTTGTATGCTGGTGCTGTGTGGGCAGCTACTGAAACCCCTGAAGATAGTGGTAACTTTACCACCAGCAAAATTCCCTTCAGTTGTGCAAAGGACTCTCCCATCCAGTGCATATCTGTAGCTGGAAGTAACTTTCCATCCTTGGGTTACATTTTCTCATTTGGAGAGGACAACCGCAAGGATATTTTTGTTCTAGCTAGCAGTGGTGTTTATAGAGTTGTTCGTCCAAGTCGCTGCAATTACACCTGTTCTAAGGAAAATGTCACAAACGTTGCAAGCCCAGGCCCTACCACATCACCCCCTTCAAATGCAGGCCAGTCTCATTACCGATATAGCAGGATTTTGGTCTTTTTCTCCTCTTTATTGCTGTTTTTGTTGGATGTTATCTAGCGTATAGCAACTGATGTATGCAGTATAACGGGGCCTTCTTAGTTCTTCGTGTATTCCTTTAATAGAAGTATCATCAACCTATGACTAATGAAACATATTCAGGTTTTGACACTCACATTTGTCCTTTCGTGAGTTGCGACTCATATGGCAATTCAGTGAGAGCTGTGCACGTCTGCCCGGCTTATTGATCTTCCATTTTCATCTGACAAATACTTGGTATTTAAGTATTCTTTTACAAGACAGAGAACCAAAAAAATTTAATGGCAATTATACCATTTCGTACTTTTGTTATTTTATCTATGGTTAATCAAACAAAAGCTGAATCCAAATGAGAAGCGTTGTAAAACTTGATGAGTTGAATAAAGCTGCAACAACATGCAGTTGAAGTGTAGAGAAAGAGGAAACACATCAGCAACCAGCGTTCTTGGCTGGTCGATGCAATGCAACCTCTTCTTTCAACCGACTTGTCGTTGGTCAGAATAACTGATCCTTTTGGTGGAGTTGTCATCTGTCAATTTCGGAGGTTCCTGCAGGTCATTTGCTGTAGGCATTCGTTTTAGTCTTATTCTTGATGTAGTTATGGTAGTGATGATGGCTGCAGGATTAGTATTTTGACGTTAAGATGCAGATCAGAGTGAATCCTGAAAAGTTGCTTATTATCTTCATATGATTTATCTTCTGGGAAATTTCCCAAATGGCTTATGAAAATTTAATTCCATGGCAAATCAAGAGAATCCATGCATGATAACAATTTTTTGAGACGAGGGAAAAGTTTTCCCTGTTATTCATGGATGTGATCGTTGATTTTTTATATGCATATCAATGTGAATTCTCACAAAAAGTTGCTTTATTTTCATATGATTAATCTTCTGGGACACTGTACAAATCGTTTATGAAATTTGATTTCATGGCAAATCAAGAGATTTCACGTTGAAAAGATGTAAAAGTTCAAGTTTCTTCTTTCCATGTCGTTCACGAACACAGGAAAAGCTTTCTTTCCATTTCCTTTGCGAATCAAAGGGGAAAAGTTTCCCCTGTCATTCTAGGCAGTCATCATCTAACAAAGTGCGGTAACGTTTAGCTGAAATTAATAAACGACGGATTCCTTGTCGCAAGGCCCAAAACATTGGTGAAATAAGTTTACTGAGTTCTTTCACTTTGCACCCAAAACCGATTCCAGCATATGCATATCATTGGGCTTAAACTGGGTTTACATATCTTTTCTTTTAAGAAAAAATGGATCTCTTGTTGGAGTTAGATAACATTATTACATAACAGATGTACGATTTATAAAATTTAATTAAAAAATTGGAAAAAAAAATGCTTTTCTGATAGATGTCTTTTAATTTTTCTAAAGTTATTTTATTTTTTATATTTGTTTATAATAATTATTATTAAAATAATATTTATTTAATTTTTTTAAAACTCAAATTTTAATTGTGTTCATATTTTAATATAAATATTTAATTTAATAATAATTAAATTTATTTTTATATGTATTTAAATTTATATTACATGCGTAATAAATTCATCAAAAAACCTAATTGTAAAAATTGCCAAATTGCCAATTACCCACGATTAAAAATTAAAAATCCACAAAAGGAGAGCAAACTATTCATTATCAACCCTAAGAACACCAAATTCTGAGAACAACAGGTTGAAATTCTAAATAAAAGAGAGAAGAAATTAGTAAATTCAAGCGGTTAAAAAGTAATAAAAATCCAAGTCCTACACAAAATCCCAGGCATTGTCTAGCTTCTCTCCCTTCCCTTGCCTATCTTTCTTTTCCCTTCCTTTCCCTTCAATTTCACCTCCTGGTCTCCTAACTCAGCCAAACACAACGGAACATATATGCAAATATTATGTATATGTGAAGAAAAATGATGGGTTGGACTTTTGGTCCTCAATCTTCTTCTCCTTTCTCTTTCTCACTCCAAAAATTATTTCTTTCCTTTGATTCCTCTCTCCAATGCAAACCCTTGATCCTCTACATGTAATCTCACATTAGCTTCCCTAAACCCTCTCGATCTCTCCAACCATGTCCCGCGAACAACTTTCCTCTTCTCCGATCCTCCTAAACGACGCCCCTCACTCCGCCACTGCTTTAAACCACTCCTCCGCCCCTCATGACGAGGGAACTCCACCACTGGTGCCGTCTCCGTCTCCGGCTTCGGCGCCTCCCACCAACAGGAGCAATCGACCGTCCCGCGCTTGTACTCTACGTGCCGCCAAGAGGCTTCAGGCTGCCCAGCAGCAGGCTGCGATCGAGCGAAAGCAGAAACCGAAGAAGGAGCAGCAGCAACAGCAGCTATGCGATGAGTCGCCGCAGCAGAAAGAGCAATGCAGCGCCAGCAGTAAGATCATTACCCCACTGGTTGGGCCGCCTGAGCCAGCACAGTTACCGAGGTGGAGCCTCCGCTCCATGTGGGAATTAGCTTCCGTACTTAATTTCTTGCATGTGAGCTTTTCTAATGCTTCTTAAAGTTGGGAACTTTGTTGGTTTTAATTACCTGCATTTTTTGTGTCTTGGTGGCCTGTGATTTGATTTTTTTATGTTTTTCATGTTGCAGGTATTTAGGCCTTTATTGAATATACAGGTTGAGTTTTCAGCCGAGGAGTTCGAGACAGCTTTGATTACACCAAATGACACTTTGGGAGATATTCACATGCCCTTGCTAAAGGTCGGTGCTTTTGATGTTTTTAGTTTATTCTTACTTAATCAAACTTCTTGTGCCTTTGTTCGGTTCACACTTTGGCAATGTGCACTTGTGAGAAGCTTAATTTTAGAAACTTGGAAGGTGTTACTTCTTGTTTGATTTAAGTGTGCCAAAAATGTTTTACTTCGGATGCAGAGGAAGTGAATTGGCTGATTGTATGTGTGAACTTGGGATTATGATTTTGTTGAGTGGAGAACTGGCTGATGATAGTGTCAGTATCATGTAAAGTGTTGTAGGGGATGCAGGACATGCCCTTTTTCATCCCTATTATTGCTAGAGTTGATTACACTTTACATGAATGGTGCCGGAGTTATTGATTGATTTAGGTTATCCTCATGTGAGTAAAAGATTTGACATAATGTTGCTTGGCTGGCAGAATTGAAAGCCATGAAGGAAAAAAATGCTAAGAGGAGGATTATTGTGGGAAATTAAATACTCGAAACAATTAAATTCTTTTTGTATGCCAAATTTGGTTTGAAATGCAGAAGCACTTTGTTTTTGAATCTTGAAATTTAGGTTTAGTTGTGATTACACTTTTGAAATATGCTGGCAGTTGCATGTTGCTGATAGCATATATATATATATATATATATATATAGAGAGAGAGAGAGAGAGAGAGAGAGAGAGAGAGAGAGAGAGATTTGACTCTGGAGAGTGTAAGTCCTTGGCATGATGTCATAGGTGCTTCTTGAGGTTATTTGCATCACATGTTTAGGACAGAATTGTAGTCTTTTAGGCACAAGCTGATTTGGAACTACTTGACGCAGGAAGCAAGATTGGTGCCTGTGCCACTGACCACTTAGATGTGAGTGGTGTTGGTGGCTACAGCACTGTTTTGAATCTGCAGATATTTAGTACCAGGGCCTTGTGATGTGATATTATGAAATGTTCAGTTTTATGAGTGATGAGTGTTTTATTTGAGGTAGGTATTGGAGTTCTGCTATCAGTTTTGTTGGCTTTCTCAGAGGCAGTTGCACATTGTGATACACAAGTTGTTGCATGCCTAGATATGTGCTGAAGAAATGTTCAGTCTTTCAGAGCTCACTACAAAGAAGGATTAACAAAGCCAACCTAATTTAATTGGATAAAACTTTATTATTCAATATTGCAGATTACGATAAAAGTGTTGGTGATAGATGCACATCAAGATTTAGTTCTCCGTCCCACCCCCCCCTCCCTCAAAGTTTGATTTTAAAGTGATAGGTTTATGGGTTATCATAATTTTGTGTACAAATGGATGGCTGGATTTTTAGTATATAGAAATGACATGACTATGATAATTATTTTGGAAGAGAAATGACACTGATGACTAGTGATTATTACAGAGAAATTCATACAACTCGGACAGATTATAAGCTGTTTTAATTCGAAATGATGATATTTCAGAACCTTGTGGAATTCCTATCGTTACTAATGTTCTTGTCACTTGCTTCTAGAAGTAATTTACTTATCATTTTGTTGGGGGCTGTTTGGGTATATGTAGGATCCTCACTACTTTATGGTTAATCTGCATATTCTTATGTAGGCTATTCTTCACCAGTGCATATGCTGTTAGGATAGTTCTTGTTGACTTGGTAATAATTTCCCCTGTATTGTTAGATCCTATACAATATGTAGAATATATGCACCAGAAAATAGTAGTTTAATTTGAATTGTTTGAGCACTAGATTGAGATAATTTGATCTAGAGAAGGATAAGAAGCCTGGAAGAAGCTGCAGATGGAAGCATGATTTCTAAATTTTGTTTTATACTTGCTAATGCTTTTATTCCTTTTCTTGGATTTCCTTCTCTGTGACTTAGGATGGAATTTGCATGTAGCTAAAAAAATCTACTTTGCAGTTGTAGTTTGAGTTGAGCCTTGATTGTTTATGCTGAAAATTTTCAGCTAATCATATAAATTTTGTTTTTAATATAGTAATCGAGTGCTACCTGCATATTCATGCATTTTCTGCTTGATGGTTAATACATGATCAATAGAAATACTGCATGCTACTGCAACTACCATACTTATTTCTTTCGATCTATCCTTTTTACAGGCAATCCCTCCTATTACCCGGATTGCCCTTACACGAGATACTTGGATCACTGTTTTGTGCAGAAAATTAAGAGACTGGTGGCACTGGGTAACTCAGTCATTGTACTTCTTTTAACAGACATTTAACAATAATAGTACCGACCCTTTACAGCTTGTAACTTGCTAAGATGAGTTTTGCATCTTGTTGCAGGTTGCAGATGGGGAACTTCCCATAGTTGCGTCACATGGGTGAGCATTTTTGCACCTTAGAATATTCTAAGTCTTTTTGGCCTTGAAGTTGAAGTTTTCTTTTCTGGAAAGCACTCTTTTAGATGCCATTGCAAAAAGTAGTTTGAAATTATTGTTTACCTGTTTTGGAGTTTTCATAACTAAAACATGTCAAATTTATCTTAAAAACAATTTTTAATGACCTCTAATTGACATATTCAAGATGATATTTTTCTCAATAGCAATTCCAAACAAACTCTTTATTTTTAATCTTCCTTATTCATGTAACTTTATTCTCTTAGGGTTGAGATTGAAGTGTATAAAACTCTTGATCCTGGGGTCCGTGTGGTGATCTTGAAAGCGCTATGTGACATTCGTGTTGAGGTATTATTGGATGTTTGCTTGCTGCCTACAATGTTATTTTTTAAATTTCTTTCTACACTCAACTTTCTACTGAATCTTATTAAAGCTTAAATGAGCATTATAATATTATAATATATACTGATTCATGGACCAAATATTGCACTATTCATAATGGAGTTGGATATTTTTAGAAGGAGAAGTTAACTTAATTGGGGCTCGGTTCCAAATTACTTGTGCTGATAAATGAATCTCCTTGTAAGATTTGATTGCATCTAAGATGTTTTCCTTTAGTTGTTGATCTTATGGTTTTTACAAAGCTCAAATCCTAAGTGCATTGACTTGTGTTGTTTTCTTGTCCCTTCAATTTAAGTTAAATGTGTCCTGACTGGTGTATTTATTTGTAATTTCTTCGCGTCACTCTGTTGTGCAACTCATGTTGGTAAAGAACTGTTCCATTCAATGTTCTCATAAATAATTTCTCTTATTTTTTTTTGGACACATCTGGCCTTGTCGTCTTGGCACAAGTTTTCACTTTATGAGATATCCTATAGATCAGTTCTTGAATGTATTCATATGTTTATGCTTACATGCGCATTGTAGAAGCAGCTGACTGTTTATTGTTTGTGCAACATCTTCTTCAACTTTTTCTTCCTTAATTATTATGACAATCCAGCATTCATTTTTGGCTTCTTCTAGCAATTATTTCCTAATTTTACTCCTAGTTCAACTACTTTGAATTCTTCTAGTTGTAGACTTGTAATACCTTTGCATTCCTTCACATCTTAGGGCATTTCTACAATTTCAATTAAGATTAAATCTTTGCTCTAGTTTGTAGGAATGTTTCCCCTGTACATTTTTTATTTAGCTCACATCCATATTCTGAATATCTTGTCAATTCATAATTTCGACAAATAGCCTATATACAGTATCTAATTCTAAGTGTATATGGCAAATTCATTAACTTTGTTATACCTCTTTTTATTGGTATATTAGTAAAGGAATTGAATCTGAGCGATATTTGCAGCAAGAAGACATTCGGAATTATATTGACAACTCCGTTAAACATGGTATTCAACTTTCTGTATTTCGTAAAGAGCGAGTCGGGGGTGATTCACAAGGAATTAATTACTGGTAATGTAGATCCCCAAAAATCATTCAATTTAGAGTACTCTTAGTTCGTATTGTACTGTCAAATGATGTAAAAGATCAACTTCATTTGTTTCTGTGCAAGACTCTAAGATCTTGGTTTGGTTTAAAGTTTTTGATGTCATATATCATGAAGTTCTATAATCTACGTTTTTGTTGTTGGTTCAGGTATGAAGATGATCCAATAATTGGTCATCGGTTATACCGAGAAATAAGAAAAGTTGAGGTGAAGAGGGCAAAGACAAAAGGTTCCCAGGTCCTTCCCAACGAAACATACCAGTGGGAAACAGTTGCAACTAATTTTGATGAATTTCAAGATGCTTCCGTAAGTTACTTGGATGGCCTGTCTTTTTACACCTGCCTTGTTTAAATTTCCATGCATTTTCTTTTTTTTTTTTTTCTTTTTTAATTTCTGATCAGCAAAATCAAAGCTAGTTACTGGTTTTCAACATTTTTTTCTTTTTTTTGGCCATAGAAGATCTCCTTTCATATTTTGTTATTTTATATTGTAGAATGAATGTGTATGCTTGATGACTTGAAGTGGGCTTCGAGTATATCCATCATTTCATTTGAAAAAGAGCATGTTGTTGTGTTCTTCTTGGATGGCAATTTGCAATGTTTTGATGTGCCTAAATGTATTAAAGTACCTTTGTAATTATGCATTAATCTTGGTGTGTACATTGCCTTCCATACAAATTGTCCCTTCAGTCTGCTGCACCTTTAATATTATAAATGGAAACTTCTGATAGAAGGGGACAGATGAAATTCTGGATGTTAAGAATGTTAGTTATTGATTTAATGGAGAAGGGATTACTCTTACAAAGAAATAGGGATACTTAACATGTGAGACTAGTTTGTGTTGGGTTTTTATAATTCTGAGCGTTTTAGGAAAAATATGCCAAGTGTTCTTTTAGAAGATTTAGTTTATACTTGGAAGATGGATCTTAGATAAGCTTCCTTGAATGTGCAGTGGTGGGCTAGTCTGTTGAGTGGTGTTCTCCCAGTATGTTCCTTTAACCTTGCGTAAATAGACAAGGGAGCCTAATTGCCTCTCAGAGTTTCAGGAGGAAATAATTTGAGATTGAAAAGGTTTCGCATAAATGCAGCATACTTGCACGCATACGTACCTATATATATTAAGTGTGAATAGACATTTGTGATATGTAGAAAGAATGAAGCAAGTTAATTGTCAGGGCTTGTCCTACAAGCTGGATTTGTAGACTCATATTAAGATATCTGGAATAATTTTGTGAATAAATGCGTAGTTGAGATTGGATTAGCAACTTATCATTATTATTCCTTTGAACTTTGACCTTATATGATCTACAGTTTTTTGAATCTCTCTTTGTTGGTGGAATTGCTTTCTTTAGGCTAGATTTTCTCTCTCTTCTTGTTCTTCTTCTTTTTTTTTTTCCCTGGTTTCTTTGAAAAACTGCAATCATTTTTATTTTTACTGAATAATTTTTTGGCTTTCTGTGCATACTAGCTTTTTGTTCCATGTCGTATATAGTTTTCTACTGCCATAAGTTCTTTTATATAGGTAGGCATATATACTATAACCCAAGTACTACAAATTATTTTTAATTTTTTTATGAATACAATTTTTTTTTTAATTGTTTTAGTTGTATGATACAATTTTTGGGAGTGTAGTTGTTGGAAATTAAATTTCTTGTGATTTTGTAGCCCCCCTTTTGTTCTTGGGAGATTTTATATCCATTTTTTTTGTGCTGAATAATGGTTTTTTTAGGCGTTTCTTCTATAATGTATACAGTTGATAAAAAGATGTATACACTGGCAATTGATTCTGCCATTCTGCTTGTGAGTAGCACTTCAATAATTTTTGGGAACTTTGTTGATGGAGTGCAACATTGTTATAGCTGACAAATTTTGTACCATTTTATTTTTTGCCAACTTGCCATGCCTTCTGTCTCTATTTTTAGGACATTGTTCTCTGCCTGGTGTTGGCAAAGACAATGGTTCTTGTATGTCCATTTGGTGTAATGAGATTTGGAAGAATTTCAAATTTGTTGCTGCTGCCTGCTGGCATGATATTTCGATATTCTCCATCTGTTGCTGTTTATTTATTGTATTTTCTCATTTGGCCTTGTCCATCTGCTGCTGCAGGAGAAGCTTTTTACAAGTAAAAATAGAACAGAGGCTTCGGTAGGGAAGAAGCTAAAGAATGACATGCTTCCTGAGATTGAGAAGGTTCATAAGGTATTAAAATTGCATTTTGACTGAAATTTTTACTTGATTGAATGTTGACCAAGAAAGAGAAAAATGTTGCTTTCTTGACTCGATTTATATTTCTTAATAATATTTGGCATCAATTTTTGCTTTCCTGTAATGAAATCATCTTGTTTGCTTTTTCTGTGAATACTCAGAGGAAAGAAAGATTGCTGAAAAAGCAACATAGACAGGCTCTACTTCTTGATAACTTTTTGAGTGTGGATGGTCTCTCATTAGGACGTTCACTTCGTGACAGAAAACCTGTTACTTATACTTTTGGTAAGATAAAAAAATATATATTATTAAACACATAAGCAAGAGTTAGACTTCTTTTTTAGACAGTGAGCGATAAAAGTTTCTACTGATGATAATTACTCATAAACTGATGGATGCATGAAATCTGAACATTTCTGCCAAATGTTTTTGCAGATGATTATGACCGGTCAATCAATGAGGCTATTAAAATAACCAAGTACGAATTTTATTAAATATTGCTCAAATTGTTTTTTTATTTACTCCTTTTTCCTCTTTTTTCCCCTCTGGGAGGAAGTTATATTTCCATTGGGACCAACTTGCATTATTAATTTATTAAATCCTTTGCATTCTTCACCCTTATGATAGGCGAAAACCACCATCCCCAGAGCCTATTCACAGAAGAGAAGGTATTATCAAACCTGAAGCTTCAACAAATGGTAGATGGAGTGGTCCTTCACATGTCTTTGAACATGACACCTTCAGTTTGACAAACCCCAATTCACCCAGTTATGATGATAGTGATGAAGAGAATAAACCTGAATTATTGGACCGAAGGTAGGATAAGTTACACAGCTTCTTGCATTGCCTTGTAATTGAACCATGAGCTTACCATTGCATAATTGCTTGCAGCAATAGGCGAAGGCAGAGGCCTCAACGGTATTCAGCAAAAGAGTTTGTTGAAGCAGTTTCTGATAATGAAGCAGACTTCGACAGTGATGATGACATAGTTGGAGAAGCTGTATATGATGAGGAATACTTGAGGAAACGTAAACAGAGGAGGAAGCTGTCAAGCAGCTCAGAAGGGGATGAGGAGTATCGGTGGGATGAAGAAAATGGTGAAGAAGAGGAAGAAGAGGAAGAAGAAGAGGATTCATCAAGTATCAGTGAGGATAGTGATGAGCCCCAGAAATTTAAGAAACTGCCAGGCCGAACACGGAGGGAAACTAAATTAAGGTCTGTTGATGAGCTTCAATCAGGTTTGAGACGCAGTAAAAGGGCTACACGAAACCGGCTTAATTACCGTCAGTATGTGCTGTCAGATTCAGAAACAGAATCAATGAAACCTGAAAAATCAAATCCATCAGACGAATACTCAGATGCTAGTGAGAATGGAGAGTATTCGGCTGGAAGTCAAGATTCTGATGACAATGAGGATGAAGAACAAGATATGAAAGTTGATCAGCCTGATGAAGGTTACACTGAGACCGTTGAGAAAGAGCAAAATCAAGCAGCAGAGAAATCCAATAGCCTGGGCGAAGATGAAGTTGAGGGTGTAAGAAAGCGGCGTTTCCTTGATCTAAATGAACTTGCCCCAGGCTCTGGTTTTGATGATGGTTCAAACACAATAATGAAAGATGAAGATAGAGACAATTTTTAAGTTTCCCTCCCTCCTAGAAAACAAGGTTTGTTGGTTTTCTCTAGGGAAGCTTAATGTACGATAGTTGAAGAAAAATATAAATTTTGTGATAAGCCTGTGGAGGGAAACTATGGTCAAAGTTCTTCCAGGGTGTAAGAAACAGCCTTATGCAATTCATTCAGGATTTGCAGAAGGGAACGGCTTGATGCCAAGAGCTATGTAGATTAGGTAGTCATTTTTTAGTATGCCTACATTCATAGAAAACCTACAACGGGTGAATGAGAATTCGTCAGGATTTCGTTATGTTATCCAATTAATGTACAATAACCTTAACTGATATTGTAACTGAAAAATTTGGCTTTTAGATGTTCAAGCCCTGTAGTTTTATCCTTCATGATAACAACAATGATCTGCCCATTTGATCATTTGGGCTTGGCTGTCTGCGGATAAATTGGTTGGATCTGAAATCTTTTTATGTAATGGACCATCCTCCCTCAAACGGTGACTAATGTTTCATTTCCCAGTTAAGAATGAGCATTCTTCCTGTACTGTTACTGTTACTGTACTGCCACCATTCTCTGGGTTTGTAATGCTGAGACGACAATGCGAGCTTTGTTCTCTTGTTAAGCTGAAGATGACTGGGTGAAACTTATTATGCTGTTTGTATTTTCTAATTATATGTAACATGATGCAGACGCTCCAGTGATGTTAGTTTTTGAGTTATAAATGGACTTGTTGCAAACAGATATTGGGAACTCGTACATGATAATAATTTCTTCAAGCTTGTACCCGAAAATTTACGTGGGCAGAATATTTAATACAATAATTTTAATGACAACGCCGACTGATTATGGTTTTTCTGCTTCTCCATTTTCCACCTTGACAGGGTACTCTACTTTCTCATTAGCTGCTGCTTTCTCTGCTTTCTCGTTTGATGCTGCCGCCTCTTCTTCTTTCTCCGATTTAAGAGCTTCTGCTTCTTTTACTTCCTCAAGGGCTTGAATCAAGTTTGATAGGCACTTCACTGCATTATCAAATGGGGACTTCGGCATTAGGTTCTCTGCAACATCAGCAGGTGTAATCTTGGTCTCCTTCATTAGCCCTTTAATTGTCTCGAACAGAGGGTGTGCTTTGAGTTTCAAGTAGTTCCATGCAAGCACCTTGAACCCCTCAAAACTGCAGTAAGAAAGTTCAATGTGTTTATCCATTCTACCCTTCTTATCAAAGCAGGATCCAGCTTCTCCACATGATTGGTGGTGAAGACAATTAGCCTCTCACCTCCACAAGCTGACCATAACCCGTCAATGAAATTCAACAACCCTGAAAGTGTCACCGTGCTGCTTGCCTCTTCTTTAAGGTCTTTACGAAGAATTTCCTTTTCTAACTTCTCATCATCTAAAGATTTCTCTGCTTTCTTCTTCCTCTGACCAGTAAGATCAAGCGAGCAGTCTATATCCTCAATCACTATGATCGATTTACTGGTAGTTTCTATCAAAAGCTTCCTTAGCTCTGTATTGTCCTTCACTGCCGTGAGCTCCAGATCATAAACATCATAGTTCAACAAGTTAGCCATTGCAGCAATCATAGTAGACTTGCCAGTCCCTGGTGGACCATAGAGGAGATACCCTCTTTTCCATGCCTTTCCAATTCTGGCATAGAAATCCTTGCTCTTGCTAAAAGTAACGAGATCTTCAATAATCTCCTGCTTCTTCTCAGGCTCCAAGGCCATCGTCTCAAACGTGTCAGGATGCTCAAACACTATATGGCTCCACATTGTCTGCTTGTAGCTTGGCCACTTGTAGCCAGTACTATTAGTGTAAAGCTTCCTCTGTCTATTTCTCACTCTAATCTCTTTCCCTTCCCTCACCACGTGCTGCAAGTAAGCCTCAGCGATCATCTCCCTGTGGCTCTAATGAAAGGTGAGCTTGTAACACCTCCTTTCTTGCTGAGGATACATAGACTGGCTAGGTGACACCAGCTTGCTGGAAACCCACCAAACTTTAACCCCCCGAAATTCATCGGTAACCCTCTCATACTCATCCCTGCTAAGTACTAAGTTACTGCAATCTTTACCCATCTCAGCTTTGAGCCTTTTAGCACACTTGGAAGAGTTGACGCCAAGATAAGCCTCAACAGCAGCATAGGCCTCACTTCTCTTGAGGCGATCCCCAGTGTACTCATGGATTGAAATCTTAATAGAAGGGTAGAAGAAGCTCATGATTCTTTGACTATATTTTTCCAAGTAACGGCGAACCTCTTATGGGCAGTATTGACGAAAGATAGCCCAAAGAAACATGAAACTGGCAATTGTTGAGCCCATTGTCGCCCACATCTCAGTCATTGTTTGAGGTGCAATTGCCAACATGGTTTCTTTTGCTCTCTTTCTCTGGGTTTCTCCCCCTTCTTTTTTTCTTTGTTTTCCCTCTTCCTCTTAGCCTAATGCAACAACGGATCTTGTTTTTCTATAGGCTACGTTTGGTGTCATTATCTGGGTGAAAATCATACTTTGATTAGTGGGATAGTTTGGATGGTGGTCATAGAAATAAACAGGGTGGCAAAGGATTTGGTGTGACCATTTGATTGGTCAATTTCCTAAAAAGTCGAATTTAAATATTATATAATGAGATTTAGAATGAGTTCAAATTTGGTATATGATATCCCATTTCGGTCGAGTTTAAGTTTTGGGTAATTTGTATGGATACTCAATCCGACAAAGGGCAAGCAATAAGAGTCAAGATGATAAAGGCATGCAAAAAGAGTCAAGACTGACTAAGCCTGGCTCTTACAGAGTATTATCGGTCCTTGAGTGTATAGTGCAGCTAATCAATGGCCATAACACAAGTACACAGTACACTTCCTCTTCTAACAGAGCTCTGAATTTGGCACATTATTGGACACGTGGTCCTGGATGGAGGTAAAGGTCTCGGTGGTGGTGTTAATTTTCAAAGAAAATAGACAAAATCAGTTGGTTAATTATTACTAATGATTCTCTTGAGAAAATCCATTCAAAGGTGCAAAAGAGTTTATTTTATCCACCCTTGTTCGATGCACACCAAATAATTGACTTCATAAGTTCATGAATATTATGAGGGCTGGAGTTGTTTAGCAAATGGGCATCCACCACAGATAGCTTCCGCAGCTGATGGCTGAGCTGAACATCAGCAATTGAGACTCGTTGATCTGACTTGGTCACTTTCATCTGCCAAAAGAGGACAAATGGTCAGTCATCTCACTCACGTGGCTTAGTCGTTATGGTTCAAGTGCTTTGGTAGCACGCCCATTATTTCTCTTCTTTGGAAAGTTGCTTGTCGCTTTTCCAGTTTCTCTCCTGTTCTCAGACTGGGCAGAACCGCTCCAACTCAGTTCCACAATTATTGATCTGCCCATAATTTTGACCTAACTCAAAACCCAGATCCGTCTATAGTATTGAACTAATTAACAAAAAAAAAAAAAAAAAGAATTATTATTATATTTTAATTTAAATCAAAATAAAAGTAAAATTAAATAATCAAAATCTAATTGATTTTCCTGATACCAAATCCCAAGTCTCATATGAAATACAAAGTTTTATGTTATTATAATTTTATATAAAAAATTTAGCAATTATCATATTTTAAAATATTTGATCATATTAATAGAATATTTAAGTGAATAGTTTAGTATAAAACATACTTTATTTTATGATAATTTATCATTTTTTGACTTTAAATTCTTTTCACAAGTTTGATTTAAAAATTATTAAATTTTGATACACTTATGAAAGAAAAAATTTATTATCCTTATCATTTCACTCTACTTAAATAATAAACTAAAACAATCAATAACTCCATAATATAATAAATAAATAAATAATCTTCATAATGAATGAATAGTAAATCCTTGTAGATGAGAAAATATTAAAATTTTCTCAAATAAGAAAACAAAACTGAGATAATATAAGTACAAGCACTGATTTATTTTAAAATATATAAATATGAAAATTACTGAAAAAAAAAATAAAATAAAAAGGTAAAAGGACCAAAGAACTAAAAGATAATTTCATCTATCAATACTTAATTTAAGTTATTGTATTAATGAAATCATTTAATTTTGATTTTATTATAAAAATTTTAAATTTTAATTTAAATATCATTAAAATCCTTATTATTATCGATTTATAAGTTAGTTTACACCTAAATTTCACTCGCCCTTCATTAATTTATTTAGATATATCATACATATTCATTAACTTTAATTGATATTAAGAAAATTTCATATATTATTTAATTTTTTCATGAAAATAAAATCAAAGGAAAAAAATTAGATGTGACATTAACCCAAAATCAATGCAATTAAAACGATATTATTAATTTTCTTTAAGAAAATAATAATAATAATAATAATAATAATAATAATAATAATAACATAATTTTTAATAAGATAAATTTAATAATTAATTATAAATATATTAGATTATTTCAAAAATGTAAATTTTATCTTAAATAAGTCAAAAATAAATATAAATTTTAAAAGTTAAATTAATTATTAAGACTCCATTTGTTTCGTAAAAAATAACTTGCATATGGAAAATATTTTCTATAAAAATAATTTTTATGAAAATATTTTTTATTATTTGATTGCAATTGTTGACCCCACAAACTCAAAGGAGCATAGATTTTGATGATACCAAAACTCAACTAGAATCAAACTAACATTGTTTTAAGTGTTGTGAAAAAGACTAAGGATTTCATGATGGATTCGTGCTCTTGAAGAAAGGATGACATTCTAAGGATAACACAGGACGAATCAAAGGAGATAAAAGAAGAAAAGGTTACCTTCTAAGGCTGCATTGAAATATCAGATTTGAAGGTACATCTAGTATAGAAGTTAGTTATTTTCTAGAATTGGTTGTGAAAAGAATTGAGGAGTAAAAGTCAATGATGCTTATTTTTAATCCCTCAAAAGATTTTCTTTTAATCATTACTGGCCTAAAAAGTGTTTGACTATGATTTGGTGTAAAGTTTTATAGTTTTGAAAGTTATGCAGAAAAGTTTTCCTGGTATGCTAACTGGTTTGCTACTATTTTAGTATGCTAACTGGTTTGCTATTTTCTCAAGTATGCTAACTGTCTCAACTCTGCACAACATCGCAGAAAACGACAAAATAACGGCTATTTTCTTGAAATTCGTATCAGAACGTTCAAATGAGTTCTCGGTAAAAAACGTTCCAAAGCTATAAATACACCTTCCTTTGGCCATTTTGCACTTAATGAAAGTCCTCTTGTTCAAAATCAGAAGCTTTCATTCAAAGTGCTCAAAGTGATTTATTGCTCTTCATTGGCTTATTTACTCAACTCTTCTTTATAGATTCTGTTGTAATTGAGTGAGAGTGAGTTTTAAACACATTATTATCATTTGTGAGAGGTCATTCAAGCACCTATTGAAGCTTGGTTGTGAAAAGTGTTTGGGATAACACTTGGTAGAAGTGTAAAGCTACTTGTAAAAGCTTTGGTGTGAAGATTTGTAAAGGGCTTTGTCTCTTGCCTTGAAAAGAGAAGAATAGTGGAGTGAAGACTCAAAGTGGGATCTTTGAGAGAGTGGATGTAGGCTAGTTAAAGCCGAACCACTATAAAAATTTCAGTGTTCATTTTCTCAACCCTTGCTCTTTACATTTATGCAATTTAACTTTATGATTGATATGCTTTTGCTGATATGAAAATTGATATCATATCGTTGATCTTCTTTGCAGATCGAGAAAATTAGTTTCTTGCTAAAAGCTACGATATCCGATTTAATCGCATGTTGTTTGATTTTCTTTGTCGCTTGGAATATTTGGTATCTTGCTCTGGTTCTTTGTGTTAAAAGCGTGTATTGATTCGATATATTTCTTGAATGCTTATATAGTCATTATATCGATTATCTTGATTGCATATAGCTTAACCTTGAGTCAACTTGTCAATAGAGCTATATTGTTCATTTTTCACATTAGTTAATTTAGTTGAACCTAGCCGCAATTTTCAAAGGTTTTGAGCAAGAACCAAAATTGTTTTAAAGTCCAATTGACCCCTCTTGGACATATTTTGGGACATCAATTTGGTATCGAGCTTGTCTCTCTTGCTTGAGGTTTATTCCTCTTTGAGTGATCCACACACATGGATAGTTCATCTAGAAATTTCACGTATACTGCCCCCTTAGTCAAGGTTATTCCATCACTAGACCACCACTTTTTAATGGCACAAATTACTCCTTTTGAAAACTAGAATGAGAAACTTTATACAATCTGTTGACATTGATGCTTGGAGAATAGTTAAAGATGGTCCTTATATTCCTTATAAAACCAGTGAAGGAACTGTACAAATTCCTAAAGCTGAAGTTGAATTTGATGATAATGATTGGAAGAAAATTTCTATAAATGCCAAGGCTATTAACATTCTTCATTGTGCTCTTGATATTAATGAGTATAATCGTGTTTCAGGATGTCAAACTGCAAAAGAGATATGGGACAAACTAGAAGTCACATATGAAGGAACTGATGTGGTAAAAGAGTAAAAGGCAAACCTCCTCATCCGTGATTATGAATTATTTGAGATGAAACACAGTGAAACTATTCTTTGAGAAGAGTACCAGATTTACAGACCTTGTAAATCTACTTAAAGCTCTTGGAAAGAGATTTGAAGAACAAGAACTTGTAAAGAAAATTCTGAGGTCTCTTCCAAAGACGTGGGAACCAAAGACTACTGTTATTCAAGACACCAAGGATTTCAGAAAGTACACCTATGATGAGCTAATTGGTTCTCTCATTGCACATGAGATGATTTATAAGAAAGATGCGAATGAAGGTAATCAAAAGAAAATGAAAGGCATAGCTTTCATGTCCGAAAAAGTAGATGAGAAAAAGAAAAATGTTGCTCTTAAAGCTAGTTCAAGTGATGATTCAAGTGCTTCAAGTGATGATGATGAAGATATGGCTATGATAGTCAAAAGATTCAAAAGAGCATTTAGAAAAGGTGGAAGCAAATACAAGAAGTTCACAAAGAAATATGCTCCAAAGACTCCAAATCATTCAAGTGAAATAGTTTGTTATGAGTGTAACAAACTAGGCCACATTAAGCCAAAATGTCCTACTTTGAAGAAGAAAAATAAGTTTAGAAAGGACAAAAGCAAAAAGGCAATGGCAGCAACATGGAGTGATAGTGACTCTTCATCAAATGATGAAACAAGTGACAAAGAGGCTGCAAACACTTGTATGATGGCAATTGAAGAAAAAGGTGAAAGCTCACACATCGAAGATAGTGAAAATGAGGTAAATCTTGAACTTTCTAATGTTGATGAATTAGAACTTGCATTTGTGAAGACATATGATAAATATAGAACTTTTAAAAAGAAATGCAAAATTTTAGTTCATGAAAATTGTACTTTAAGATCAGAAAATATTTCATTAAGTATAGTTTCAAAGGAAAATGAATTTTATAAATCTCAAATGAAATTATTTAAGGAAGTTAATGATGAGCTTCAAAGATCAAAAGAAGTGTGTGAACAACTTCTTGAGAAAAATAGAATTCTTGAAGAAAAAGTTGAATCTTTGACAAGAGATTTATCTAAATTTACAAAAGGTAAAGAAACACTTGATATACTTCTTGGGAATCAAAGATCCACAAATGAAAAATCTGGAATTGGTTATGATGGATTTATGAAGTATGGATAATACAAACAATTTTTTGTTAAAGCTACATCCTTTTCTCAACCGAGTATTACATGCTTTTATTGTAATCATAGAGGTCATATGATTAATACTTGTCCTATTAGGAAAGGAACCTTTAAGGCAAAGAAAGTATGGGTGCCTAAAGGAACCCTACCTAATGTTACTAACATTTAAGGACCCAAAGTTGCTTGGGTAACTAAGAACGATTAAGCGATTTCAGTGCCTAAGGAGTATCTTTGGAAACAGAACATTGGTACATTGATAGTGGCTGCTCTAGGCTCATGACAGGAAATAAAGGCAAGTTTTCCTCTCTTACCTTGAAAGAAGAAGGTTATGTGAAATTTGGTGATAAAAGCAAAGCTAAAATTGTTGGATGTGGAACTATTGGTAAAAATCCTTGCATTGAGAATGTTGCATTAGTTCAAGGATTAAAGTATAATCTTTTAAGTGTTAGTCAATTATGTGATAATGGTTTTAAAGTGATTTTTACTTCCACACACTGTGAAATTCATGGAAATAATGTTATGTTTGCTGGTGCTAGAATAGATAATATTTACTTACTTGATTTAACAAGTCTTGAAGAAAATTGTGAAACATTCTTTATGACTTCAGATGATAGTGCATGGTTATGGCATAGAAAATTAGGACATGCTAGCATGAGTACACTTGCTAAGCTCTCTAGAAAGAACCTTGTTAGAGGACTTCCAAAGCTAAGATTTGAAAAAGAATTTCAATGCAAAGCTTGTGCACTTGGTAAGTATACAAAATCATCTTTTAAATCAAAAAATGTTGTAACTACGTCTAGACCATTGGAATTGTTGCATCTTGATCTTTTTGGCCCAATCACACCTAGAAGTCTAGGAGGCAAGGCATATGCATTTGTAATTGTTGATGATTTTTCAAGATTCACATGGACTTTCTTTCTTGCTCATAAAGATGAAACCTTTGATATATTTGAAGCTTTTTGCAAAAGAACTCAAAATGAAAAAGGATATTGTATTACATCTTTGAGTGATCATGGAAAAGAATTTGAAAATAATTTGTTTGAAAATTTATGCTCTCAAAATGGTATTTATCATACATTTTCAGCTCCTAGAACTCCACAACAAAATGGAATTGTTGAAAGGAAAAATAGATCTTTGCAAGAAATGGCAAGAACAATGCTGAATGAAAACAGTTTACCAAAATATTTCAAGGCGTAAATGTAAATACAGCATGCTACATTTTGAACAGAGTTTCCATTAGAGCTATTTTAAAGAAAACTCCTTATGAACTATGGAAAGGAAGAAAACCCAATATTGCATATTTTCATGTCTTTGGTTGCAAATGTTACATTTTGAATAACAAAGACAGCAATCTCAAGAAATTTGATGCTAAATCTTGTGAAGGAATATTTCTAGGGTATTCAACAAATAGCAAAGCATATAGGATTTTCAATAGAAAAACTTTGACCATGGAAGAATCAATGCATATACTTTTTGATGATGCTAACACTTCCTTGCAAAGGAAAGATTCTTGTGATGATGAAATTGAGCAGATTCTAAATTCAAAGAATTCGAATAATGATGAGCTTGAATCAAAAGAACCAGTGGAGGATGATCAAAATGACAAAGAAGAAGAACTCCCTTGCTCCACAAATGTTGAAATTCAAGATGACTTCCAACCAAATGTGGAAGAACTACAAATTGAGGAACCTCAACATCAAGATATTCCACAAGAATGGAGGTATCATAGAAATCATTCCAAAGATGACATTCTTGATAGTCCATCACAAAGAATGATGACAAGAGCTCAACTTAGAAGATATTTTGGTAATGTTGCTTTTGTTTCTCAATTTGAACCCAAAACATATGATGATGCTCAAAATGATAAAAATTGGCTTTTTGCTATGCAAGAGGAATTAAATCAATTTGAAAGAAACAAAGTTTGGAAACTTGTTCCTAAACCTAAAAACCACTCTGTTATTGGAACTAAATGGGTATTTAGGAATAAGATGGATGAAAAAGGACATGTAGTTAGAAATAAAGCTAGACTAGTAGCTCAAGGATACAACCAAGAGGAAGGTATTGATTTTGATGAAACCTTTGCTCCGGTTGCTAGAATTGAAGCTATTAGAATGTTGTGTGCATTTGCATGTTTTAAGAATTTCATGCTTTATCAAATGGATGTTAAAAATGCATTTTTAAACGGATATATTGATGAAGAAGTTTATGTAGCTCAAACTCCTGGTTTTGAAGACCCTCACTTTCCAAATCATGTTTACAAGCTTACTAAAGCTCTCTATGGTTTAAAGCAAGCTCCTAGAGCATTGTATGAGAGACTTAGTAAATTTTTGCTTCAAAATGATTTTAAAAGAGGAAAAGTGGATACTACTCTTTTCATTAAGAAAATTGGAAAAGACATGCTTATTGTGCAAATTTATGTAGATGATATTATTTTTGGTGCTACTAACCATTCTCTTTGTAAGAAATTTTCCAACATGATGAAAAGTGAATTTGAAATGAGTATGATGGGTGAACTTACTTTCTTTCTTGAATTGCAAATTAAGCAAATGAATGATGGAATTTTTATAAATCAGTCCAAGTACATAAAGGATATGCTAAAGAAGTTCAAAATGGAAGATATGAAAAGTGTTGGAACTCCCATGAGCTCAACAATTAAATTGGAGAAAGATGAAAAAGGTAAAGAGGTAGATAACAAATTTTATAGAGGTATGATTGGTTTTTTACTCTACTTAACAGCATCTAGACCAGATATTCATTTCAGTGTATGTTTATGTGCAAGATTTCAGTCATGTCCAAAAGAATCTCATCTTGTAGCAGTTAAGAGAATTTTTAAATACCTCATTGGCACTCACAATATTGGCTTGTGGTATCCAAAATGTGAATCATTTGATCTTATTGGTTATAGTGATTCAGATTTTCTTTGGTAGTAGATTGAATGAGAAAAAGCACTTGAACTTGTCAATTTCTAAGTCATGCATTAGTTTCATGGCACAAGAAAGCAAACTTCATTGCACTTTCTACAGGTTTGAATATATTGCAGCTGGAAGTTGTGTTGCACAGATTTTGTGGATGAAACAACAGCTTGAAGACTTTGAAATTAAATTTGATCACATTCCCATAAGATGTGACAATATTAGTGCTATAAACCTATCAAAAAATCCTGTTCAACACTCTAGAAGCAAGCATATTGAAATTAGACATCATTTTATTAGGGATCATGTTCAAAATGGTGATATTCAAATCGAATTTGTCCCTTCTGAAAAACAGCTTGCTGATATTTTTACAAAGCCACTTAATGAGGAAATTTTCTGCAAAATAAGAAGAGAACTTGGTATGATTGATGCTTTTGATTAAGTTTTGATGCATTCTTATGTTTCCATATGAAAATGAAGTGATATATGTTGGTTTGTAGTGTTAAAGATGCATTCTGATATTTTTGGTGCAATTTGAAAAATTCTGGATTTTATCAGATGTGAACAGTAATCTGCAGAATTTGATCACAGTGGCATACTAATCCGTTTGCTAATTTTCTTGTTTGCTGAATGCTTTACCACTGCTCCTACTTTTTCGTTGGCAAACTGGAAGTCAGGTCTGATTGCACTAAAACTCTAAAATTATTTTTTTTTCGAGCGCCTATTCTGCATGTTTAAAGCCCATATTACTTAAATACCCCTCTACTTAGAGTATTGCATCTTTATGTATTTAAGGGCAAAATGGACTTTTAACACTTTAATTTGCGCAGGATTCAATTTTTTTTTTTTCTGAACCATCAATCTTCTCGCCGTCTCTCCTCTGCTACACGCTACCTATTCCCTGCAAAAACCTACAGTTGTGTCTTTTCAAGTTTTAAAATTCAAAACTTCATTTCCTTCCGTCGCTCCGTCTCCCAGAACCCGAACGGCTGCGTTTTTCCTTTCCACCTGCAAACCCATTTCGGTCGCACCCTTTCAAGACATCGTCTCCCTTCATCATTTTTAAATATTTCCGAAACCTGTTGATAGTGAATCGATTAAATTGATTGTTTGCAGAAAGAAAATCCCCAAAATTCTTCGTTTCCTTTATTTCACTAAAACTGCCGAAAGAAATCATTTGCTGTTGGATTTTTTTTTTGCCTAAGTCGATTCGCACTCTCTGTTTCAGTATATTTCAGGTATAAAATCTAAACCTTTAATGGAATCGTGTTTTACATTTTATCTATGCCTGTTTTATTTGCTTTCGCAATGTGCTGATAATTTTTTTTTTTCTGTTTGATTTGCTCTCGCTTGTTTGTTCTGTTTTAGCGCTCAGTTGTTAATTTTTTTTTTGGGCATTAACATTTCGTAAAATGTGGTATATAATAATAAATTGATTGCCATGGATTTGTAAGAACCCAAATATCTCTTGCTGTCTGTTCTAATTTTTTTTTTGGCCATTGCGCTCTGTTGTGCTAAATGAATGATGATATGCTTCGATTGATTATATATATAAATATATATTGGCTGCTCACATCGCTGAATTTATAATCTCAGTCTTCACTGTCCTTACGGCCTATTTTGCTTCTGAGATTGGTTATGGCGCGAGACAAAGGAAAAGGGAAAGCCAAAATCCCCACATATTCATCATCGGACTCAACTGACGCAAGTGTTCCTGCGTCACCTCCTCCACAAAAAGATGCTCCTCTGGTAATTGGCAAACCAAAAGAAACACCCAAGAAAAGAACCAGTGAGCCAGTTCAAGAAAAGGGAACCAAAAAGAAAAAGACTTCAAAAGCTCCAGTTGTACATATGGAGAGGGCTATTCATGAGCCAAGGTATATTCACTGGCCTGCTTTTATTGAAGTTTCTGTTCCTTTGCAATCCTTGTTTGAGTATCAAAAATGGGATAAATTGTGTTCTGACACTGAAGGAGTGTATGTGGATTTAGTGCAAGAATTCTATAAAAATTTGAGGGTTGATGATTCTGACAAAGATGAGTCTTTTAAGGTGAAAATGAAAGGGAAAATCTATGAAGTGACAGTAGCTAGATTAGCTAAAGCCCTAGGAATTCCAAACAGTGGGAACAAAATCTGCTCCCACAAAGATGTTTTTGCTGTTGGTGGATTTAACAAAAGAGATTTTGAGGGTGAGGTGTTTAAAGGGGAAGTGAAGGATAAAACTAGCATTACTCATGCTCATCAACACATTAAAATTCTTCATAGTTTTATCATTTATGTGTTGAATCCTAGAACTGGTAGTCCCAACTATTTGAGTACTCTTGACCTCTGCATAATTTGGCATATAGTGAACCAAATTGAGTTTAATCTTGCCTATTTTATGCTGAAGCAAATCATGAAATGGAAGCCACCTTACAAGCTACCCTATGCCCATCTTCTAAATGGTCTGTTTAGAGACTTTGGGATACCTTTGGAAACCGAGAAACTTAGGACCAATATGATCCCAATCACAAGTTTGCAAAAAGATGATGATGGTAGAAAGCTTAGGTTTGAACAAGGTGCTAGCTCCAAAGATAATGCAAGTGGCACTATTAATGTTGAAGGTATTTTGGAGGAAGTAAACAACTTGAGAGAATTTGTTGAAATGGAACTTGGAGAGCTACAGAAATTTAGAAGTTTTCAAACTGTTCTTATGAATGCTCTTGATTCTAAAGTTGATGGGACTTTGATGTTAATGTACAAGATTGTGGAAGAATTGTTTAAAATCAAAGTTCATTTGGGTATTTCAACCACTGAGGCTGGAGAAACCAGTAAGGCTGCTACTGGTTCTGTTCCTCAAGCCGAGAAAGAAAAAGAAAAGGAGGAAGAGAAAGAAAAAGAGGAAGAAGAAGAAACAGAAGAGGAAGAAGAAGAAGAAACAGAAGAAGAGGAAGAGAAAGAAACGGAAGAGGAAGAAAAGGAAGAAAAGGAAGAAGCTGAAGCAGAAAAAGATGACAATGATTCTGATGATGAGAATGGAAATGGAGGCAGCAAAGAAGGTAGTGGGAAAGATATGAGTGACTCAGAGTCTGAGGCAGAACCAGAGACCCCTGCTCCTGCTGCTCCTGCAAAAGGAAAGGGAAAAACAGCTCCAAAGGAACAAAGCAGTAAGCAGAAAGAGCAAACTGGTAAACCCTCTGGCAAAAAGACTAAAACTGGCAAAAAGTCTGCAGCTGAGTCTGGTACTACTATTGTCACTGAGCTCACAGCTGGGCCTATTGTTCCTTTGACACCCGGAACTAAATTGGCTGCTGCAATTCTTCAAACCTTGAGTGACAAACCTGTCAAGCCCAAAAAGCTGAAAATGGCTGCTCCAAAACCAATCAGAAGAAGTTCTAGGCTGAAAGGATGAACTGAATTTTAATTGAATTTTGTCTAACAGTCTGTCTGTTAGTTTGCTACTTAGTCTACTACTTTTGGTTTTTCTGAACTTTTAATTAGTTTGCTATATCAGTGACTGTTTTGACTGTTTATTCACTGCACTTAGACTGAATTTTGACATGCTTTCTCCCATATTCTTTTGATGCTGACAAAAAGGGGGAGAAAAGTAATGAATGGTAATCTTGATACTTGATATAGTTTGTGATTAATGGTGCATGATATAGTTTGTGAATAGTATATTGTTGATATAACTTTATGGTGTGCATATTGTTGATATCACTTGTGAATGATATACAATTTGTGATTAGTGTGCATAAGTATAGTTTGTGATTAATGGTGCATGATATAGTTTGTGAATAGTATATTGTTGATATAACTTTATGGTGTGCATATTGTTGATATCACTTGTGAATGATATATAATTTGTGATTAGTGTGCATATTGTGCATATTTAGTTAGTATCTTTAGTCACACTTGACTCCTTAAGAAAATGCTTATGAATATTTCATTAAAATTATTAAGGGGGAGTTATTTGTGATTAATTGTTGATATAAGCACATACATAGGGGGAGTTATTCACACATATACATTCATACACATACTCACACTTATTTACATTTGCATGGTGATTCAATTGAGTTTTGTCATCATCAAAAAGGGGGAGATTATTGACCCCACAAGCTCAAAGGAGCATAGATTTTGATGATACCAAAACTCAACTAGAATCAAACTAACATTGTTTTAAGTGTTGTGAAAAAGACTAAGGATTTCATGATGGATTCGTGCTCTTGAAGAAATAATGACATTCTAAGGATAACACAGGACGAATCAAAGGAGATAAAAGAAGAAAAGGTTACCTTCTAAGGCTGCATTGAAATATCAGATTTGAAGGTACATCTAGTATAGAAGTTAGTTATTTTCTAGAATTGGTTGTGAAAAGAATTGAGGAGTAAAAGTTAATGATGCTTATTTTCAATCTCTCAAAAGATTTTCTTTTAATCATTACTGGCCTAAAAAGTGTTTAACTATGATTTGGTGTAAAGTTTTATAGTTTTGAAAGTTATGCAGAAAAGTTTTCCTGGTATGCTAACTGGTTTGCTACTATTTTAGTATGCTAACTGGTTTGCTATTTTCTCAAGTATGCTAACTGTCTCAACTCTGCACAACATCGCAGAAAACGACAAAATAACGGCTATTTTCTTGAAATTCGTATCTGTAACGTTCAAATGAGTTCTGCAACGGTAAAAAACGTTCCAAAGCTATAAATACACCTTCCTTTGGCCATTTTGCACTTAATGAAAGTCCCTCTACTGTTCAAAATCTTTAAAGCTTTCATTCAAAGTGCTCAAAGTGATTTATTGCTCTTCATTGGCTTATTTACTCAACTCTTCTTTATAGATTATGTTGTAATTGAGTGAGAGTGAGTTTTAAACACATTATTATCATTTGTGAGAGGTCATTCAAGCACCTATTGAAGCTTGGTTGTGAAAAGTGTTTGGGATAACACTTGGTAGAAGTGTAAAGCTACTTGTAAAAGCTTTGGTGTGAAGATTTGTAAAGGGCTTTGTCTCTTGCCTTGAAAAGAGAAGAATAGTGGAGTGAAGACTCAAAGTGGGATCTTTGAGAGAGTGGATGTAGGCTAGTTAAAGCCGAACCACTATAAAAATTTTAGTGTTCATTTTCTCAACCCTTGCTCTTTACATTTATGCAATTTAACTTTATGATTGATATGCTTTTGCTGATTTGAAAATTGATATCATATGCTGTTGATCTTGCTGCAGACTGAGAAAATTAGTTTACTGCTAAAACTGCTGATATCTGATTTAATCTGCATGTTGTTTGATTTGCTGTCAGTTGGAATATTTGGTATACTGCTCTGGTTGCTGTGTTAAAAACGTATTCAGATTACTGATATATTTACTGAATGCTTATATAGTCTGTTATATCAGTATACTGATTGCATATAGCTTAACCTTGAGTCAACTTGTCAATAGAGCTATATTGTTCATTTTTCACATTAGTTAATTTAGTTGAACCTAGCTGCAATTTTCAAAGGTTTTGAGCAAGAACCGAAAATTGTTTTTAAAGTCCAATTGACCCCCCCTCTTGGACATATTTTGGGACATCAGCAATGCTAAACTAATGATATATATTTATATCATATATGTATAAATATTTTTATATTTTAATAAAATTATTAAATTCTAAAAAAAAAGTCATTTTCCTTAAAAATAGCTTAATATTCCCTTTTATTAGAAAAATATTTTTTGTTAATTTATTTTTCTATGTGTCTCAAGCGTTAAAAAATATAGAAAATATTTTATATGAAACAAACGAGTCTAAAATTTGAAATAAAAATTATATAATCATAATTTGTTATTTATTGTCAAAGAAAAAATATATATTCAAATGAAGTTTAAAAATTTTTGTAATGTAAATACACTTATTTAAATAATAACAAATTGATACTGAAATTGAAGTTTATGAAAATATCAATTGACTGACTGTCAATGAAGTTAAACAGGAATTGAATTTGAAAGCATATATCGTCCATGAATAGAAATAATTCATAAATTTAAATAAATTCTGGAAAATAGGAAGAAAGATGAAATGAGGTTTAGCTGTAGAGGAAATTGAATTCCTAGCTGGTGTCCCATAACAAGAAAAAGGAAATGGACGCAGTGGATCATGTAAAGCCACTTTTGGTTTAATTATAAAATTCCTTGATTGGATTATAATACTTTTTCATGCAAGCAGAAGCAGGTCCATCTCCTACACAAACATCTCAATTCTCGTCTTTATAAAATACTCAACATAGATGCTGCTAAACATGATTAATTAGATATGGTTGCAATTTAATAATAATAATTAAAAGAATACTAAACCAGAAGGTGTTCACTAGCAACTTGCCGATTCCTTCCACTGAAAAGCTTGCTTTTCCCCATAAATTTTTGATATTTAAGTGAGTGACTTGCAGAGAGATAAAGTTGGTCTCATTATCAGATTTATCTGGAACTAGGGAAAGGGATATATATATATATATATATATATATAGAGAGAGAGAGAGAGAGAGAGAGAGGGGATATTTAAGCATCAAGCATCTTATGAGCAAAGCAACAAAAGAAAAGCTAAGCATATGGAACACTTTTCCTTTGTCAAATAAATTAACTAAATTTATTATTAAATATTAATGCTTGCTGAAAATTCCAGCTAGATTACAACATACAAGGAAAAAAAAAAAAAGCCTGTTCTGTGTATAAAATAACCATAAAGATATACATGTCCAAAACTCAATCCTGTGACTTAAGTATAATCATCAATCTCCTTGTGGGTAGATAGATCTATGGATGAAGATTCTTTATATCTTCTTCCTTGGCAAACCAGCTTGGTACTATCTGTAACAAGTGAGGATAAAGATCCTTATAGGAGTTCTTGATGGTGCCTTCAGCGACTTGAGTAACAACTGAAATATCTGCAAACATAAAAGCATTATTATTTTTTGGGAAAAGAAGATGGGTATCAGGACTCATGTCTTCCAAACCTTTGAGAGGCTTCTTATCGTCAGTAAGTTGAGTAATAATGTAAATAACAGCTGCTGCCACTGATATTGGACTCCTCCTGCGGAAGAAATAGAAAATTGTTTTTCCAGTCCAAGCCAAATATCCAGCGTGACCTTTGATGTTCAGAAAAGACAATGCAAGACATTACCCCCTGCCCCTCTCAAATCACACAGAGAATTAGTCACAAAATTTAAATATGTTTCTCAAAGTAATTTATGACCAATCAACTCCAACAATGATCAGTATGCTTTTCCTCCAATATAACCCCTTTCCCACTTCGTTCAAGAAAAGCAGCATTCATGGAGTGCTACATATCATGATCCCAATAAATTAAAGGATTTATTCAAACAGTGAAGAGAATGTCTGACAAAAGTTATCATATCCTTATACTATATAAGGCAGGAAAATGAGAGAGAACCAAACAATCTAATGGGGGACCATGTGATCGAGAAGATCAAGACAGACTACCTAAGTCAAACAAGTACGGTATGATTCCTGGGAACTGGGTTTTTTCCACTCGCAAATTTTTTCAAGTAAATTTGATCCTTTGATACCTGAATCAACAATCACATATAAGTGGTTCCAGAAGGAAACTACCAATTTGATTGAAGACAAACCAGTAGGTGAAAACATTTAACCAAGAGCTAGTGCCTGGCAAAAGCAAAAGGTAGCCTAGTGCTAGTAATCTGTGAATCAACGGATTGGCAGTTGTGCACACCATTACTGAATTGAGATATGCACAAGCATACTTGTAAGGTCTTCAAATTATACTCTGTAAAAATTGCTTAGGATATAAGTTTCATTTTTTTTTTCAACATAAAACAGAGAGGGGAAAAAAATATATGTAAAGCAGACAAAACCAGAACTAACCTTATATCAAGCTCTTCAGATTTCTGTACAGTTTCTTGGGCAGCCTTAACTGCTTGATTGATCATTCCAAGGTTGGAGCAAAAACGTCTCTGCAAAATGAAGATAGTCTACATTAAGTACAGGAAAGCAAGCAAGAGGTGTAAAGAAAAGAACAAACTAACCAGATAGTCTGCAGCATGTATAGTTCCCATTTCCACAGCATGCCCCATCTCTACCTCCAGATGTTTCACAATAAACTCTTTTGCCCGGCCAATTTCTTTCTTTGCAGCCCCATTGACAACAGAACAAATTTCTAGAAGCCATGCACAAATTTAGTAACTCCCATATGCATAGAGGGAAATAAATAACCCAATTAATTGACAAAACAGAGGCATGAAAGTTTCATGCCTTTTACAGTTCGTGGCTTGTTCTCTTGTCGACAAGCAATATAGAGACATGCAGCTAAAATTGCGTCTTGATTTCGCCCTTTTAAAGGTTTCTGACCTTCTACCTTCTTATATATTTCATTAGCTCGATCCTTATGATTAAAATAAGAAAAGGTTAGAAACCCAAAGAAGATAACCACTCACAATCAAAAGTTAAGGAAATCACGGTAGAGTAAGACTACTTGATCTGGTTAAATTCCATCACCAAGAATTTCATTAAAATGAGGTATAATCAATCAACAAATCATAAAATACAATATGAACACAATGGAAATGCATTAAACTTCAAGAAAGGAAACAGCTTCCACATCTTAATTCATAGGTCGTTTAAATGCTGGTGACGAAGGTTTGAATCCAAATCAGAAGCACCATGCCTAATGCTAGTTCTATTAAGCATTTTATGAGAAAAACAAACTTAAAAGCTTTGCAGATCAAGTATAGAATTTGTATTTATCACATTCAACAGGATATGAGTTGCAACAAAGCTAGCATGTAAGAGAAGAATTTGGCTGCTAAACAAGCTAGACATCACCAAATTTTGGCAGATACATTAAAAGGAGGTAGCGTCCAGTATTAGCTACTTCCAGTGCCACTTCCCTATACTAAGTCATTTCCCATGTCATACAAAATCATCAACTCGAGAATAAGACGCCTCTAGACATACTATAATATGTGGCTTATTCTCACACTTGATTTTCAAAGCATCTCTGAAGACCTAGCCTTTCCATTTCAAACTTATTAATCAATGATTCTTGATTAACACTTGATATAAGGCTCAGTCAATTAATTTAGACCAAATCTTCCCCTATAACAGAGAACTGCATTGTCCCATACTGCTCATAGAAAAGACAGCCATTTAACCTCTGCTCTATATTCTTCTCATGCACTTTGACATTTCGTCCGTACCAACTTTCCATTAATTGAACCATAGTTTAAAAGGACAAACACCAGAGTCACCAACTCACCATGATCAGAGAAAATTGTTTTGCAAGTGGTATAACGCATTTAAACTTGCACGATGATATGAAATAATAATAAAATTTAAATTTTTTTAAAAGAGGGATAAAAAGGCTAAAAACCAAATAGATATGGAGATAAATTTAAGTAACCGACTCACCTTTATGGTTGTAACGAGTCCCAACCTGAAACCGGCATTGTCCATTGAGTACATGAGTTAACATATACAATTACTACCTTCACGATTGCATAACAATTCAAAACATATAGCAAGAGTATAACATGAAAATTTCTTCCATTAAAAAAATTACTAAGGATTCATTTGGAAAAAATTTCAATTCTCACATAATTATTTTTATTTTTTGCTTGATTTTTATTTCTTTTAAAATGAAATTTTTTTTAAATAAATAAGAATTGAATTCTCTCACCGTTTGGAAATTATACAAGAATTTAATTTATTTGATTTCTTTTTATCAATTCTTATATTTTGGAATGAAATAATTTAATTATTTTTTACTTAAAAAATAGTCATTTTAAAGAAATGGAATAATTCTTTTTTTTACGAATGATTTATTCAAAGAAAGCCACTAGATTTCCAAATATAGGAATTAACAAAAATGAAATCAATTAAATTGAATTCTAATTTCCCAAAAAAAGTCAAAGAAAACATTTTTTTAGAAATTGAAAAATTGTTGACAGCTTAAGTGATGTCCATATTAGAATACCGAATAATTTGCACATATTACTAAATTGAAGATCACAAATGGCAAGTCGATAATCTCGGATTACATGTTATTTGAACACATTATTACACATCAAACAAGGTTCTGCATGCAATGTCTATAAATGCAATCCAATACAATAACATCTATTCTCACTTTCAACTACCGAAATAAAAATAAATTGTGGAAACTCAATATTTTATCTATTTATTTATTTTAATTAGCTAATAATAATTTAATATAATTATCTAAACAAAAGAATATTGTATTGGATAGCCTGCTTATTTATTTTTATAGATATATTATTTTTAAAATTAAATATATATTTGTAATCTGAACAACCCAATTCAATAGTAACTATTATATCATTCTACACCTAATGGAACTCTTAAAATATATATACCATAATAATCTCTTTCTGCTAAACTTTGCTCTCAAAACTTGTTTATCACCTCCCCAAATACTCTCAACAGGTATTTTCATCATCTTTCATTATTGTTATATATATATACATATATATTTCGGTGGATGGTGGGACGACAGGGACGCTTTCTGTCCTGCGTCCCTGTCGTCCCACCATCCACGCCCTTGTCATTATACCATCCACCGAAATATATATATATATATATATATATATATATATATATATATATATATATATATATATATATATATATATTAAAGTTATTTTGTTTTATTATTATCTGATATTTTTCTTTTATATTTTGGATGTGTAGAAGATTCGAATATTCAATTTGTCAGTTAAAATTGTCTCTCTTTCATTGAAAATAACCATTGTCTTGGAGGTTCCATGTGAGTGGTAATTATAGTACATGACGCCGTTTTAGTCTCTTTTAAAATTTCTTAGCATTAAATTTGTTATTAAATGAAATTTTAAATCAATATTTTAACAATTATTTTAATGTGATTTTCTAGAGTTTTATTTTATTATTGAATTTTATTTCGATTTTGATTAAATAATTCATTTTATCAATTATCTCTGCATTAAAGCCATTAGGATTCCAAGAACTGGCCTTTAATGTCTTTATCTTGATTGATATCTGACTATAAAATTTACCAATGTGTTACACTGAATTTATTCGAGATTGATTTGATCTTATTAACTCTCTGAAATTATTGAAATAAACTGTTAGAATTGCACTATCAATTATTATTTGCTATCTGAAATTTTTTTATTGATTTTGATCGATTTGTACAAATTGATTTTCTGTTTTGAATTGGTACCTGTGCCTAGTATCTGTATCTGTTATCTGGCCCCACCATGTGGACTATCACGGTATTAGGTTACATTGTTGAGTCATGCATCATTGCAATTTATGGTTTGCATTAGTATCATATGCATTAGCTCCGCCTAAGTAGTTTGCACTTAGCTGGTCCCAAGCCTGGATAAAGGATGAGAGTTGCGGTAGGTGACAATCAGAGTAAAAATTTCGTCACACCTTATGATATGGATTCAAATGATATAAACATTGGGGCATCCTCTACTTACGACGCTCTACATCGGAGCCCGGGTGTAGTGAGAAATATGCCCGAAAGTGACGCGCCATGCCAGCACCCGGGTGTAGTGTTAAGTGAGCAAGGGTTCCCACATCATGGACTGGTGTGGGTAAAGAAGTTAGTCCATATGACATATAGTAGAACATATAGTGGAACAGAACACAAGATAGACATAGAAAACAATAGAAAATATCATAGAAGGAGACCAATTAGGAAGGAACAGGATAGGAGGAGGATCAGGGTTGGTACTTGGAATTTTGGATCACTTACAGAAAAATTAATGTAGCTTGTGGATACCTTGGAAAGGAGAATGGTGAATATTGCTTGCATTCAAGAGACTAAATGGGTAGGAGAGAAAAGCAAGAAAGTAGGTAATTCAAGGTATAAACTGTGGTTTACCGGAAATGAGAGAAACAAGAATGGAGTGGGCATAATCATAGAAAGGACATTGAAAGACGCTGTAATAGCTGTAAAAAAAGTAGAAGATAGAATTATACTAGTAAAACTAGTACTAGAAGGAGAAACAATAAATGTAGTTAGTGTTTATGCTCCACAAATAGGACTAGATAGTGAGAGTAAATAAAAGTTTTGGGAAGATATGAATGATTTAATGCAAAGCATACCGAATGAAGAGAAGGTTTTCATTGGTGGAGATTTGAATAGACATGTAGGAAGTGATAAGCAAGGTTATGAGAATGTTCATGGAGGTTTTGGTTTTGACAGTCGAAATGAAAAGGGAAAAAGCATCCTGGATTTTGCTATGGCATACGACCTAATACTAGCAAATCCCTACTTTATAAAAAGAGAGTCACATTTAGTGACTTTCAAAAGTGGGCAACATAGAAGCCAAATAGATTTTCTCTTAACTAGGAAGACAAATAGAGCTCTATGCAAGGATTGCAAGGTCATTCCAGGAGAGGCTTTAACAAGTCAACATCGGTTAGTGGTCTTGGATGTCAAGTTTAGGAATAATTCAAGTAAGGTCAGAAGAAATAGTGTAGCTCAAACAAAGTGGTGGGAGTTCAAAAGAGTAAAGCAAGTGAAGTTCAAAAATGAGCTTCTCGTGTTCGAAGCATAAAAATTGGATATGGAGGCCAATGATATGTGGATAAAGATGACATCAAAGATTAGAGAAGTAGCTAGAAAAGTACTTGAAGAGTCAAGGACATGGACCACCCTCAAAAGAGAGATGGTAGTGGAATAATGAAGTACAAAAGGCAGTGAAGAGAAAAAGGGAATGGTATAAGAAATTACCTAATGAGGCATATAAACAGTACAAGATAGTAAAAAAAGAGGCAAAAAAGGCAGTTAGTCAAGCAAGAGCACAAGCCTTTGAAAAGTTATATGAGAAACTTGGAACTAAAGAAGGAGAGAAAGATATTTATAGATTAGCAAGGAGGAGAGAAAGGAAATGTTAAGATCTCAATCAAGTTAGGTGCATTAAGGATAAATAAGGAAAAGTGTTGATGAAAGATAAGAACGTTAAAGAAAGATGAAAAAATTATTTTAATGATCTCTTTAATAATAGTCAAAATGGTAATAGCGTGAATATAGACTATAGAATAATAGAAAAGAATATGAATTATACTAGAATGATTAGATCTTTAGAAGTAAAGGAAGCACTTAAGAGAATGAAAGTGGGTAAAGCCTGTGGGCCCGATGGAATACCAATTGAAGTGTGGAAGTGTTTGGGAGATATGGGAGTGGTATGGTTAACTAAATTATTTAATAAGATTCTAAACTCAAAGAAAATGCCTGATGAATGTAGGAGGAGTATTTTAGTACCTATTTTAAAAAATAAAGGAGACATACAGAGTTGCTCAAACTATAGGGAAAGTAAACTCATGAGCCATACTATAAAGTTGTGGGAGAGAGTTGTGGAGCATCGACTACGTTATGATACTTCTATCTCTCTCAATCAATTTGGCTTCATGCCTGATCTTTCAACTATGGAAGCGATCTTTCTCAGTAGAAGCTTGATGGAGAAATATAGAGATGTGAAGAAAGATCTACACATGGTTTTTATTGATTTGGAGAAGACTTATGATAGTGTTCCAAGAGATGCCTTATGGAGTGTGTTAAAACAAAAGAGGATATCTATTAGGTACATACAAGTGTTGAAAGATATGTATGAAGGAGCAACTACTATTGTGCCACAATGGGAGGGGACACAAGAGATCTTCCGATTTCAATTGGATTACACCAAGGATCAGCTATAAACCCTTACCTTTTTACATTAGTTTTAGATGAATTGACGAAACATATACAAGAGAGTATTCCTTGGTGCATGATGTTTGTGGATGATATTGTTCTGATAGATGATACGCGAGGAGTCAATAAAAAACTAGAGCTTTGGAGAAGTACTCTAGAGTCAAAGGACTTTAAGTTAAGTAGAACGAAGACAGAATACATGCATTGCAAGTTCAGTGAAGGCCAAACTGGTAATAGGAAAAGAGTTAGTTTGGATGGAATGGCACTGTCCCAAAGTAATCACTTTAAATATCTCGGCTCAGTCCTTCAAGTAGATGGGGGATGTGAGGAGGATGTTAGTCATAGGATTAAAGCCGGATGGTTGAAATGGAGACATGCTACGGGAGTTTTATGTGATCGCAAGATTCTCAATAAGTTGAAAAGAAAATTTTACCGTACAGCTATACAACCGGCTATGTTATATGGTAGTGAGTGTTGGGTATTGAAGGAGTCGTATGCGTCTAAGATAAGAGTTGCAGAGATGAGAATGTTAAGGTGGATGAGTGGCCATACTAAACTAGATAAAGTCCGTAATGAGAGTATTAGAGAAAAGATAGGAGTGGTGCCAATTGAGGATACATTGAGAGAAGGGAGATTGAGGTGGTTTGGTCATATGAAGTGTAGACATATGGAGGCTCCAGTTAGACAAGTAGAGTACATTAGGTTAGAGGATAGAAAGAAAAAAAGGGGTAGGCCTAAATTGACTTGGAGGAGAGTAGTACAACATGACCTAGAAGCATTACACATTTCTGAGAATTTAACCCAAAATCGTTTAGAGTGGAGAAAGCGAATCCATATAGCCGACCTCAAATTTTTGAGATAAAAGCTTAGTTGAGTTGAGTTGAGTTGTATTAGTATCATATATCATATGCATTAATATATGTGAAGGAGGAGAAAGGCATCTAATATCTGGTAGCGCGCTTACCCTTTGGCCTTTGGTGATGTGGGGTATCATCACCCTAGTGTATTGTACCATAAAATTTTATTGAATGAATTTCTTTTACATATATGTTTTATGAAATTATTTTATTAATGATTTTGATAGCATGAGCATGATTTTATTGAATAGAAAATTTATTATGAAATTAATCAAGCGTCTGCCTGTTTCTATTCCGTTGTGTGCTATAATTACCATTCACTGAGCATTAGCTCAAATCACGTTTTTTCTGTCTGTTATCTGTTTCATATCAGTAGAATTCTGCAATTGATCCAAATATATAGCCCATTTTCTAGAGAGGGACAATCTTTGATTTGTTCTCATGGTATGCTCGAATTCATGTTTCCTCGGGCTAATAATTAGTTTAGTTTATTGAACAATTTAAGTTTTTATTTGAAATCTGTAGAGATTCCACAATTACTTATGAGATATTCATGATGTTTATTCAGCATTTTGTTTATTTGGATTTTATCATTTTTTGGGATTACTAAGTAACAATATATTTATTCAAGATACTCTGATAAGGCTTGCATGATTTAAGAATACTTAAATTATACGCTGGTCATGACACAAAATTTTGGATCGTGACAAAGTTGGTATCGGAGCCTAGTTGAGGTTTAGTAAACTTGCGAAGCATAGGATCCTTAACGTCTTTTCAGTTTATAATTGCTTTAGATATCTGCGTCCTTTATACTTTTTTCACCTGTCTTAATTTGACTCACATTTTCACACTTAATGCTTGTTTATTAAAATGAATAGGTGCCTGGGTCTGTTAGATATAAGAGGAGAACTAGGGCCAAGGGTCTTAATGGTGCAAATCTTGATCCAATAGGGGAGGTACCACCTCAAAGTATTAATCAAACATCTGAATAAATGCTTATGGCTAAGACTGGGGCACAACCATTCCAATTAGCTACTACAGCTCAAGCACCTAGAGCTGGTCAGGTTACTGTGGCAGATCTAGCAACGGGATTGCACGCAGTGAATCGTGTTATTAATACTATAACTAAGTACCTTACAACTCAACCACAGCAACCAGTGGTTGGCCCTATTTCAGCACCAACTCAGGATAGGGCTCGATTCCTTAACTCTACAGACATTCTCAAGCTAAAACCAAAGGAGTTCACTGGAGATGATGCATTAGCTAATCCCTTAGATTTTTTAGATGAAATGGAGAGGTGTTATGACAAAATGGGTTATAGTAGTACTAGGATGGTAATGTTGGCAGGAAATCAACTTAAGGGAGTTGCTTGTGAGTGGTATCTCTCTAAGAAGAATGGGCGACCCAAACGTTCTATCTTCTGGCCTTAGTTTCATTCTCTCTTCTTAGAGTGATTTCTCCCTCCTAGTGTTCAAGAGGCTAAGGCTTTAGAGTTTGAAACCTTAAAGCAAGGCAACATGACAGTTACAGAGAATGAGATGAAGTTTACCAAATTATCCCGCTTTGGTAAACACTTGATTCCAAATGAGAAGAAGAAAGCTCACAGGTTTGAAAGGGGCTTACGAGACAGGCTAATTGATTGTGTAGCTCCTTTATGACTACCTAAATATAAGGAGGTGGTTGATCGGGCTAGACAGATGGAGATGTATGATGATAAACGTTGGGCTCACAAGCAGTGCAAGCGATTTAAGAAAGATGGTTAGGGTAATCAGTTTAATAGAGGACAGAGTCATCAGGGTTCTTATCAGGGTAATAAGCAGGGTTCTCAGTCTACAGTTGGCAATACAGCACATCAATCTGGAGTTGGTCAGGGACGTGAGCAGAGGACTCATGCATGGAATGCTCAGTATAGTCAGATTAGCACTGGGCCTATTTCCACTCCTTGTCAGCATTGTGGTAAGCTACATAAGGGCACTTATCAATGGGTCACTGGAGCATGCGTTAGTTGTGGACAACTGGGACACCGTAGACAGGACTATCCTACTAGTGGGATAACTCAGAGTGCTGGTCAGCCAGCACATCCTGCTCCCTCTCAAGTTCAGCCAGTTTCACAGTATGGTGGTAGAGGTTAGGGTTTTAGTGGTCATGGTCAGGGTGGTTGAGGTTCTGGTGGTAGAGGATATGCTCAAACTCAGGGACAGACATCTGGTGGTAGAGGTCAAGCAAGGGTTTTTGCTTTGACTCAGCAGGATGCTCAAGCATCTAATGCAGTAGTGACAAATACACTTTCTATTTGTTCATTTGATGCTAGAGTACTGTTTGATCGAGGTTTCACTCATTCCTTTGTTTCTCCATACTTTTCCATGAGATTTAGTACACCACCTACTTTGTTAGAGTATCCTTTATCTGTATCAACACCTATGGGGAATGCAATAGATACTGATATGGTGTATAGTGGATGTATAGTTCACATTGGAGATAGGGAATTAGCTGCAGATCTTATCTCTTTGGATATGTTTAAGTTTGATATGATTTTAGGCATGGATTAGTTAGCCACTTATCACGTTTTCTTGGATTGTCATAATAAAGTTGTACTATTTAAAATTCCTAGGGAGGCAGAATTTCACTTTCAGGGAGATCGTAGTATAGCCTCTAATAATCTTATCTCAGCAGTGAGTGCTAGACGATTGTTGCAAAAGAGGTGTAAGGGGTATCTAGCTTATGTTAGAGACGTTCAGGTAGAAGATGCAGGTTTGGAGAATGTTGCAGTGGTTAAGGAGTTCCCTAATGTGTTTCCAGAAGATTTATCATGTTTACCCTCGGAACGAGAGGTAGAGTTTAATGTAGACTTAGTTCCTGGAACTGAGCCCATATTTATGCCACCTTATCGTATGGCACCTATAGAACTTAAGGAGTTGAAGGAGTAGTTACAGGACCTACTAGATAAGGGGTTTATTCGCCCTAGTGTTTCTCCATGGGGTGCGCCTGTGTTATTTGTACGGAAGAATGATGGATCTTTGAGAATGTGCATTGATTATAGGCAATTGAATAAGGTGACTATGCATAATAAGTATCCTCTTCCACGCATAGATGACCTGTTTAATCAACTTCAAGTTGCAAAGTGTTTTTTCAAGATTGATCTTCGATCTGGGTATCATCAATTGAGGGTCAAAAAGAAGACATACTTAAGACTGCCTTGAGGACTAGGTATGGACACTATGAATTTGTCTTACCAATGCCCCATCCGCTTTTATGAATCTTATGAATAGAGTCTTCAAACCTTTCTTAGATCAGTTTGTTATAGTGTTCATTGATGACATTCTAGTGTACTCAAAGAGAAAAGAAGAGCATGAGCAGCATTTGAGAATTGTCGTTCAGACCTCACGAGAACACAAACTATATGCCAAGTTCCCAAAATGTAAGTTTTGATTAGATAGTGTGGCTTTCCTAGGCCATACAGTTTCTAAGGATGGGGTGTGTGTTGATAAGAAGAAAGTTGAGGCAGTGCTTCATTGGCCTAGACCAACAAATGTGTCAGAGATTCATAGTTTCTTGGGTTTAGCAGCGTATTATAGATGGTTTGTTCAAGACTTCTCTTGTATTGCAGTACCTTTAACTAAGTTGACACAGAAGAATGTGAAATTTCAGTGGTCTGAGGCTTGTGAAAAGAGTTTTCAAGAGCTTAAGAATCGTTTGACTACAACACCAATGTTAGCTCTTCTGTCTGGATCAGGGGGGATATGCAGTTTATTGTGATGCCTCTAGGGTTAGTTTAGGATATGTTTTGATGCAACATGGACGAGTTATTGCATATGCTTCTTGTCAGTTGAAAAGGCACAAGCAGAACTATCCAACTCATGATTTGAAAATAACTGTAGTAATTTTTGCTTTGAAAATCTGGAGGCACTATTTGTATGGTGAGACTTGTGAAATCTTCACTGACCACAAAAGTTTCAAATACATCTTTGACCAACGTGATCTTAATCTTAGGCAAAGTAGATAGGTAGAATTGTTGAAAGATTATGATTGCACCATACAGTATCACTCTGGAAAAGCTAATGTGGTAGCTGATGCTCTAAGCAGGAAGTCTTCTGATAGTTTAGCTCATATATCTACCAAGAGGAGGCCTCTGATTGGTGAACTACATGAGTTGCTAGATCAGGGAGTAGAATTTGAAATCATATCTGGATCATTCTTAGCACATTTTTTAGTTAGGCCTATCTTGATTAATCGAATTAAGGCTGCTCAGAAGAATGATTCTTAGTTGTGTAAGATTATAGATTGTATCCATCAAGGCCAAGCTCAAGGGTTCATGTTATATGATGATAGAGCTCTTCGTTATAGCGCTAGACTTTGTGTCCCTAGTGGTGATGAGTTGAGAAAAGAAATCATGGAGGAGGCACACCATTCTGCTTACACAGTACACCCAAGTTCAACTAAGATGTACCGTGATTTAAGAGAGCATTATTGGTGGGGTGGCATGAAGAGGGATGTTGCAGACTTTGTTGCTAAATATTTGACTTGTCAACAGGTTAAGGCAGAACATCAGAGACCATCTGGGTTACTTCACCCGTTACCTATTTCCGAGTGCAAGTGGGAGTACATTGCCATGGACTTTGTTGTGGGTTTACCTTAGTACACGAGGTGGTTACAATGCAATCTGGATGATAGTAGACAGATTGAAAAAATCTACTCATTTCCTTCCTGTGAAGACTACATATGACTTTGTTAAACTTGCACAGTTGTATATAAACAAGATTGTTAGTCCTCGTGGTGTTCCAGTTTCCATTGTCTCTGATCGTGGTACTCGGTTTACTTCTCGATTTTGAAAGAAATTCCAAGAAGTTTTAGGAACACGAGTAGAATTTAATACTGCTTTTCACCATCAGACAGATAGACAGTTAGAAAGGATCATACAGACGTTGGAGGACATGCTTCGTGCATGTGTTATGGATTTTGGTGGCTGTTGGGATCATCATTTGCCTTTAGTGGAGTTTTCTTATAATAATAGTTATCAGGCAAGTATAGAGATGGCTCCATACGAGGCATTATATGGTCGAAAGTGTAGGTCACCGATTTGTTGGGATGAAATTGGAGAAAGAAGACTTACTAGACCAGAGTTGATACAGTTAACTTCAGAAAAGATTCGACTAATTCGTGATAGACTTTTGACTGCTCAAAGTCGACAGAGAAGTTATGTTAACGCTAAGCGTAAAGATGTAGAGTTTATGGTTGGTGATCATGTATTTCTGAGAGTTTCACCTATGAAAGGAATCATGAGGTTGGTCCATTTGAAATTTTGGAAAGAATTGGAGCAGTCGCTTACCGTTTAGGCCTTCCACCTGGTGTTGCACATGTACATCCAGTTTTCCATATTTCTATGCTTAGGAAGTATGTCCAGATCCATCTCATGTTTTGCAACCTCAAACCATACAATTCAAGGATGATATGTCATATGAGGAGCAACCAGTAAAGATTTTAGATCGACAAATTAGGAAACTCCGGTCTAAAGAAGTGGCTTTGGTCAAAGTCTTGTGGCATAATCACTCAAGTAGTGAGGTAACATGGGAGGCAGAATCTGAAATGCGAGCCAAATATTCTCACGTATTTGATTCTTTAAGTTAGAATTTTGTCTGTTTAAATTCAGGAACAGAATTTCTTTTAAGGGCGAAAGTATGTGGAAACCCAATATTTAATATATTTATTTATTTATTTATTTTAATTAGCTAACAATAATTTAATATAATTATCTAAAAAAAGGAATATTTTATTGGATGACCTGCTTATTTATTTTTATGAAAATATTATTTTTAAAATTAAATATATATCTGTAATCTGAACAACCCAATTCAATAATAACTCTTATCACAGTCTACACCTAATGGAACTCTTAAAATATATATACCCTAATAATCTCTTTCTGCTAAACTTTGCTCTCAAAACTTATTTATCACCTCCTTTTTCTACCAAATACTCTCAACCGGTATTTTCACCATCTTTCATTATTGTTATGTGTGTGTGTGTGTGTGTGTGTATATATATAATTGTTCTGCGTCCCTGTCGTCCCACCATCCACGTCCCTGTCGTTCCACCATCCATCGAAATATATATATTAAAGTTATTTTGTTTTATTATTATCTTAAATTTTTCTTTTATATTTTGGGTGTGTAGAAGATTCGAATATTCAATCTGTCAGTTGAAATTGTCTCTCTTCCATTGAAAATAACCATTGTCTTGGAGGTTCCATGTGAGTGAAAATTATAGCACATGACACCGTTTTAATCTCTTTTAAAATTTCTTAGCATTAAATTTGTTATTAAATGAAATTTTAAATCAATATTTTAACAATTATTTTAATGTGATTTTTTAGAATTTTATTTTATTATTGAATTTTATTCCAATTTTGATTAAATAATTCATTTTGTCAATTATCTATGCATTAGAGCCATTAGGATTCCGAGAACACACCTTTAATGTCTTTATATTGATTGATATCTGATTATAAAATTTACCGATGTGTTACACTGAATTTATTCAAGATTTATTTGATCTTATTGACTCTCTGAAATTATTGAAACAAACTGTTGCAATTGCACTATCAGTTATTATTTGCTATCTGAAATTTTTTTATTAATTTTGATCTATTTGTACAAATTGATTTTCTCTTTTGAATTGGTACCTATGCCAAGTATCTGTATCTGTTATCTGGCTCCACCGTGTGAACATCACGGTATTAGGTTGCATTGTTGAGTCACGCATCATTGCAATTTATGGTTTGCATTATATGTGAAGAAGGAGGAAGGTATCTAATATATGGTAGCGCGCTTACCATCTGGCATTTGGTGATGTGGGGTATCATCACCCTAGTATACTATACCATAAAATTTTATTGAATGAATACATATATGTTTTATAAAATTATTTTATTAATGATTTTGATAGCATGAGCATAATTTTATTGAATAGAAAATTTATTGTGAAATTAATCAAGCGTCTGTCTGTTTCTATTTCGTTGTGTGCTATAATTATCATTCACTGAGCATTAGCTCAAACCACATTTTTTCTGTCTGTTATCTGTTTCAGATCAATAGAATTCTGTAATTGATCCAAATATTCAGCCTATTTACTAGAAAGGGACAATATTTGATTTGTTCTCATGGTATGTTCTCATGATTTGTTCTCATGATTAGTTTAGTTTATTAAACAGTTTAAGTTTTTATTTGAAATCTATAGAGACTCCGCAATTACTTATGAGATATTCATGATGTTTATTTAGTATTTTATTTATTTGGATTTTATCATTTTTTGAGATTAGTATGTGACAATATATTTATTCAAGATACTCTGATAAGGCTTGCATGATTTAAGAATACTTAAATTATACGCCGGTCATCACACAAAATTTTGGGTCGTGACAAATAAGACTTGCATGATTTAAAAATATTTATATTATGCGCCGGTTACGACACAAAATTCTGGGTCGTGACATTAATTCATTTCAAAAAAGCTACCATTTTATCACTATAAATCATATATATTGATCAAACAAAGGAAAATTCATTTTAATTTCTCTCAATATCCCATATGTTCTATAAAATTCCAGAAATCTTCAGGTAAAGAGAGCTCCACAAGTTTAGGAAGCAAAAGAATAAAGTAGAATTAACATTAAAAAAAAAAAAAAAAGGCTTGTTCCATAGCTATCCCACCAAAAGCTCAGAGTTAACGTTTTTTGGTTACTAAAAATTCTCGCAGTCTGCCATCAATTTTACAGCGGAAACTAGCAATCCATGTGAATGCTGAACAAGCTATTAAAGAATGATTAAAAAATCCCTTTAAGAAATAGCAGTTCTCCAAGGCTGAAAATCAGAGATAACACAAAATTTATGAGCAGTGAGACAAAGGTGATGATGATGATACACACCTATCGGCCATAGCAGCAATGGACTTGAAAGCCTGAATCAAACCACGATCAGAATTGGCGCCACGGCTCTGCCATTTCCCGATAGAGCCAGAGCGAAGCTCATTGGAGGAGCCATTCGTTTTGGAAATAACAGTGGTAAGGCCACCATCGCCGAGGAGAGGGTTAATGGGACCACCAACACGGTTAGGATCGTGATCGGAGGATTCGTTGGCAAAAGTACGCCACTCGGATGTCTCATCGACGGAGTGAGCTTCGAGGACCAAACCGCACTCGGAGCAGATGGTGTCTCCGGCGGCGTGATCGCAGACTATCTCAGTGAGTCGCTTACAGTCAGGGCAGTAGGAGTCCGACATGTTCCGTCCTTTTTATTCTCTATCTTCTGTTGCGTGAGAGTGAGTACAGTGTGGTCTTGCAATATTATATTTTTGTTCGTTTGTCCGTTAGCATATGCACAAAAGGAGCAATTTTTTTTCCTTTAAGAAATAATTTAATTATTATAGTTTATATTGAACAGGTTGTTTACAGATAGACCGCTATCCTGGTGGAAAATCCAGTCAAGCACACAAGTCATAACAAAGGACAGAGAGAGACCCACATCTCTTCAGGACAGGTGGCCATGGCCAGTTTGAGCACGTTTTGATTTATGATCAGAGAAGTTTGAACCTGCATGATTATGACCATTTTTTTAGTTGGATTTCGATTTTGATTTCACCTGATTGGGAGCCGAAACATTTTTTTTTTTAATTTCTTCTTTCGTAAAAAAAAAATTGCATTTTAAATTCTAAGACCATCTATTTCACACCCAAGGCTAATGGATTGAAACCGATCTCTTGGACGGTTTGACTCCTGAAACTGTTCAGCAATCATATTTATCAATTTTAATTTGATATTTTACCGATAAAGATGGCACCTATTATCTTTATCATCTTCCATGTTCCTGAACGTAAGGGCTAAACAGGAAAATAAAAAGCAAATGGGAGAAAAAACAATGAATGAATTTGAACTGGAATTTGTTTAGCTTAGGAACAACTAAGCCAACATCACAGAATATACAATATTTGATGCTATGGCTGCAAAACTTCTTTCTGTAACCTATGCCAACTTCTTCAGACAATCATCCATCGTTGTAGTATTCCACCGGCTTCAGTCACCAAATATTGTGACCATCACCCCATGTTCCAGCACTCTGAACTCTCCTCCATGGTGTCAAGGATTTGTCATCTCATATTGCAGCATTGGGGCCTTCCCGTCTTTTGCAGTTTATCCCAAAGGCAGATCATCTGCCTTGGGGACTGATAATGTGCCGTGAAATAGCCTTCAATGCATCCAAACTGGCAGTACTTCAAGCTGTGTACATACTCCACAGGTTTTGTGCTGTTAAATTGCTCCACCCACATTCCCATGCTCACATCTTCCATCTTGAACAACTGCAGAAAGGCCACGGTGCAAATCAGTTTCAATGTTTTACCTGTCCTCTCTCTCTCTGTGTATGCGTTTTTTCTTTTGGGGTGTGTGTGTTTGTGTGTAGATGGGGGATTACTTACCCTTAATTTATGTTTCTCAAACTCAGAAACAACGAACTGGGCAATGTCAGAAGACAAAATGTAGCCTGGCCCATTTGCATAGGGAGGATAATCTTCCTCTGGCCACTCCTGAAACCACAAAAACGATGGATAAATGGCAAGCGAACGTCCAAAAGAATCATCGGCAAAAAGAAGAAGAAAAAGGAGGAGGAAAAGGAAAATGTTAGTTCAACAACCAAGTTAAAGAACAGCAGACGAAATATCAATGCCATCATTTTTTTTCTTTCAATTGTGAAACAAACAATTAATAAACATGGGAAGGGATATAGGAGAGAGCTTTTCAAATCCAGGATTATCACAACGCATACAACTTGATCAAGACAAGCATCATTTAAACCCAGAGTACAGTGCATCGCATATGATCTTTTTTGAAGAGGTAAACTAATAGATCTATTCCTTCAGATTTGATTCCAATACATATAGCATGAGTAATGCTACACATCCATCACAACCAAGGGGCTAGCATTGACATAAAATCTAAACATTAGACAGACTAAATGCAACCCAACAATGTGTATCAGTGACCTCTCACATAAAATTGAATGCACCAAGTCTTATTAGCTATCTGATAAAATTAAAGGATGAAGCAATTAATTGGGTTACCCATACCTCATATGTCACTGCCCATTTACCATATCGAAGAGGCTTATGGTAGTAATTTATGTTCCCAATGTACAAGCTCCTACCCTCAGGAACTTTTCTTGCTTCATCAATGACTGCGTCCACTCTAACAAATGTGTCATCATCACCCTTCATAATGTACTTTGCATGCACAGTGCGGACCTGCGAAAAACCAAAGTTATTTTATACAAAATAAATATTAGAAGGAATTACTAAATGTTCTAGTAATTATAGAAGTATTCCCTTACCCCGTATTCACAGATGGCAACTGTTTTTAATACCACAAGATCATAGTTATCCATGTAAGGCACAATAACAATGTCACCAAAAAATTCTGCCTCTCTCTTCAACTCCAAATTCACTTCTTTCCGGGCATGCTGTTCAAACATAAATTCAGATAAGTACCTTCAATTATAGTAAGAACAATGAAAAATGCAGTTGCTAATGTTTTTTCACATACCAATGCTACAAAGAACCGAGCTACCATATTTGAAGATTTAATGAGCCTGTGCTGCATCCAAGACTTCCTCACAGCCATCCTCTCAGCAAAATGGTTGCCTGCAGAAAGAACACCAATAAAAAGTTCTGCTGGCCCGTCAGGAAGAGGTGGTGCTCTCCATCTGTCTGTCATCTCTAAATGCCGCTGAGGAGCAAAACTTGGGTGTGTTGTGGGCAACGAAGCAGCAAATACAGAGTGAACGTCCACGTCACCATTCACAGTTAGCCCTGTGGCATCCTCAAGAGTATAACCCTGTCAGCATTACCAAACAATATTACAAAATGCCCACATCTACCATGATATTAGAACAACCACAGGTTATGACTCACAGTGCGATAAGGAAACGAAGTGGCATGCCTCCCATCAACAGTGACATGATAACCTTCCAAACCAGCACTAAGAGTTAGAACAAACAGCCTCTCCTCTACAAATGGAAATGGCCAGTCAACAGACACCTTTTTAGTTCGGCCTATTAGCCGGCTTAACCACCAAATAGCCTTTGACTCCTCTGAGCGATTGTCATCATCACGGATCCACTTCTCACACTTCACTTGATCATCAACTGCAACCAATGTAAAGAGTTACTCTGGTGGAACTGGAGAAAATATTAAAAAAAAAAAAAAAAAAAAAAAGAGGACTTGTACAAAAAATTATTAAGTGGTTCAAATAAAGAGAAATTTTTTATCACTGCCAAAGCAATTTCAAAAGACAACTAGAAACAGAGAGAGAAGTGGGGGGAAAAGAACACGCTAAGCCACAAAAAGCTGCATTCTTAATGTGCATGTTCTATTCAGTTGCCAAGGCTATGGAAGGAGGATTTTCTTTTCTTTTCTTTTCCTTTTGGTGGGAGAGGGAGGGAGGCCGAGGGAGGCCAAGGGAAGGAAAATTGTTTGTTAATTTCATATCATAAATCATAATGTAATATAGAATCAGTAAAAAGCATCCACAATGTAGCTTCTATTTAGGAGGCCTTTCAAACATCCAATTTCATCAAGAGTAATGTTACCTTTCCAGTGGTCATCTTTTCCCCCCATTTTGATAAGTAAAAGATAAATATTGGCAATGTCTGGCCTAGACTGCTAAAAAAGGGTTATTTCAAAGTTCCCATGTTGATAAGATGACACATAACCTACACAACCCATTAGCACATAGTTACAATGATCCAATTCAACTGTGCATGTCTAACATTTAAGGGTCCTCCAAAAGAACAAAACCTCTTACCTATAAAGCATTCAAAATCAGACAAATTAGTGAATTACAAACTAGGATAGTAGGATCCAATTACATTAGAATGAGCTAAAATTCCCCACCACCCCCAAACATGAGCTTAATACTCTTCTCCTTAGTAGTCAGTATAATACCAAAGATAATCATTTCAGGCTCTCACTTTCATGGGGGGGAAAAATTATAACCCATCATCCTAATACTGAGGTAGCAATACATACCGAAAGACAAGCTCTTTACAAGTTCACCTTGTGTTAACTCCATAACAATAAATCTCCCTTCACAGCATCAAACTCCAAAATTAAAAAGCACATCCTAATTCTAACTAACCTATAAGCCACGTTCACGTGTTATTAAACTATAACTAATTCATTCCCACTGATCAACCACAAAAAGCATAATACAATAATCCGTAGTAAACATCTCCAATGTCCATTACCGGCTAAGAACTCACTAGCATATACAATTATACTACTTTCAAACTCTAATGCACGCCTTAATAAATCAACAAAAATCAAATATCTATCAAACACGATTGGCAAACAAACAATAAGTAGACACTAACTCACCCGTCTCCTCATCAGCCTTAGACTTCCAACCCTCACAACGTAAAGCAGTCCCCCACTGCATCCTATAACAAGTATTCTGCTCAATCACCGGCTTCCCACTCCAATCCCCCTTCAGCCTCGGATTGAAATGCAGAATCCTTGGCGGGTCCTCGCCTTCCACAATCTTCAATCCCTGCAACTCCATCATAAACTGCGAAACCATCACCAGCTCTCCACCATCTTTCACCAGCGATATCTTTGGGTCGTTCTCAGCATGGGCCCTCCTTGGCTTCCCCACCACCGTTACGTGCGACCCCAAAGTCAGCCCACATGGCAACTCCACGACCTTCCCTCGCTTCAAAAAATCGGAACGAGATAGAGAAATCGAATGCGGGCACGATTCGGATAGGTTCTGGGGCTTCTTAACTTCCAAAACCTTAATTTTACCCGACTCTATCCCTTCCCAAAGCTTACTTCCCACTTCCCAAGCAGTCTTAGCAGTCCTATGAAGCTCCACGGATCCATCTTTTTTAGTAGGATCAAATGTTTCCGGATCAAAATTCAAACCTGACAACATTTTAACGGGTCTGTAGGTACTTTGGGACTGAGTTGGTTGGGCCGAGTTATGAGAGACCCAGTCAAGGGGACGAGTTGGAGCATCTCTATCCTGCAAATCCTCTTCGCTTTGAAGCATAGAAGGGCGAGTGAGGGTTTCTTGAGAGACAGCACTGAAACCAGTATTGAACACAAAAGGGATTTCTAGAGTTACGAGGCATATATACAAAAAACCAACACCAATCAGGATTTGAATCGATCTTTGCCTGCTTAAAGACACAAACATGTCAAATTTATCCAATCTGGTTTCCGATTTGCCCCTCTTCATATTGCAAACAAATATCAAAACGAAAAAAAGAAACCTAATTTCTGAAATAAAGAGGGAAAACAAAATCTGGGTTTAGAGAAATTGAGGAGACAGAAGCGAAAGATAGGTATTATAGAGGGTCCAAAGGCAGAAGAAGAGAAACCAATTAGGTGATCAAGAACGTAAACGTTCACAGAAGAAACGCGTAGAGAAGAGAGAGAAGATTTGAAATGCAATGAAACGGGCAAAACCGCAAAAGATATTGCTCTCTCCTCCTTTGCAAAATTTTTAATTATGGGGGCATTTTGAGCAAGTCGGTCACGTCAAGCTTTTATTTCCAGGAATGTGAATGGGAGAGAGAGAGAGAGAGAGGAATTTTCCTCTCCGAATTAGGATCACGGATTAACCAGGGAAAACAAAAAAAAAGAAGAGAAATTACAAATTCAAAATGACTATTATAAATTTTATAAAAATTTAAAAAATGGTAAACTTTTATAATTTATTTTTAAGAAAATTAAATTCTTTTACCATTTCACTTATATATAATCATCTCACTATCCCTTTTATGGTAACAGACAAATTGAGGATTTTTTTTTTCTCCTTTCTTTTTCAGTGCGTTAGCTTTTAAATTTTTTTTTTAATTGGTTTTACTTGTGCCTTGTGGGGTCATTCTGTACTCGTTCTTGCATAGCGTGTTATTCGAACACCGTCCGTTATAATTTATTTATATTATTTATTTTTAATTAATAGTAATATTTTAATTTCATAAATTATTGATTTTATTTTATAAATTCTTTGAATAATTAAAAGATTATAATAAATTTCATATTATAAATGAAATTATTATTAAAAAAATATTTTAAAAATATAATTTATTTAATTGCAATAATATAAAAATAAAAACTTAAATTATTTTTTATTAATATTTTTTTATAGAATGTGTTTTATATAAAGCAATAAAAATAAAGAGGAGGGCGTGTAGGTTATCAACATACAAGTGTTGCGAGTGGGTGACCGAAAATTAATGAGAGAGGAATCTTTTATTCTGGGTATTTTGAAAAGTCGACCTGTGTTTAAAAGGAAGCAGTGCTTAGATGCCACCTCAGCTGGGCTTACCAGACAGGTGCTTCCACACCATTCGTTGTTACACTCGTCTTTCCCTCACCAATGATTTTTATTTTTTTTTTTTTTTTTTTTAAAAAAAAAAAAAAAAAATAAAAAAAAATAATAATATAAAAAAAAAAAAAAAAAAAAATAAAAAATTAAAAAATTATTTTTTTTTAATTATAATAAATACTGTGTATATATAAAAAAAAAAAAAAAATATATAATATATATTATTTTTGATCAACTTAGACTGTGAGTTGGGAAAGAGAAATGATAAATTAGTTGGACTAATTCCATTGGGATTATTTTTGAGGGAAAGAATGATGATAAATGCTTATAACAAGTCAAAGCAATACAATTCAATATTCAAGGATTTTGGACCCAAAATAAACTTCAAAGAAGTCTGCTCTAGTCAAAATTTAGCACCCAAATCCTATTTATGATAGTTAAAGTGTCATTAGCAATAATCCAAGTGATCCCACAATAATTAATTAATACATTGGAATAACATCAATGAAGTTGATGGTGGTGATGTTGAAAGAATTGACCATCATTGCCCAATGAATTGCAAGTGCAATTAATGTATCTTGGAAATTTTCTTTTTTTTTTTATAGAATAAATTAGATATATTTAACGTTTAATATTAAAATTACGATCATTTTAATAGAATTATTATTATATAAATTTAAAATATGTATTTTTAATAAGCGACGTGGGTCGTTAAAATGCTAGTTCATTAAGTTAATTAGATATTATGCACATATCTCTCATATTCACATAATTTTTTATTTTTTTCTGTTGAATAGATTAGATACACATGTATACAGAATTTAATGATTAGAATAGACCACTGTTAAAATCATGACAACTTTGATAAAATTCTTTCTCCAATATAAGTTTAATATATGCACTCTCCATAAATGATATGAGATACCCAAGCACTGAATTTTTCTCATTTATACAAATAATATATAAGATATATATAAATATAAGAATGAGGGGTCAACCTTAAATGAACAAAAATATTTTTATTTTTTTACATTATTTATAATTATATATTATTTTTTATTATTTAAATTAATATTAAAATTTTAATAAATTTAAAATTTTTAATTCTACTTATATTTTTTATTATAAGTTAAAATAAAATTTTATGAAAAAATAAAAACTGTAAATTTATATTTTTCAATATTAAATTATATTTTTGAAAAAAAAAAAAACTCAATTTCAATTTCACTAAAACTTAAAGTCATAATCCATCCAATGTTTCTAATTTTAATTTTATGACCTTTTTATTCTAAAGACAAAATTTTTTAATTAATTATTAAAATTTGATAATTTATTTTTATTAATAAATTGTGATCTATCTATAATATATAAAAATAAAAATTAGGGAGTGAATTTATAAATTAATTAAAAAATGATTTTAATTTATATTTATAAAAAATATATGTCATTGTAAATTATTAATTATAAAAAATCATATTATTTATAAAAAAGTATACTTTTCAAATTTTAATGGGATAAATACTAAAATATAATTAAAAAAATATCATTATTGAAACTTGTATCCTAATCCAATTTGAATGTTATAAAACCTATTACATTTAATTATTAAAAATAAATTTCAATAATCAGACAAAATATATTTATATATTAATTTCTAACAAAATGCTAATGTGACATTAATACTAATTAAAATAAAAAAAAATTGACATGACAGCATTTCGATAATGGATATAGAGACTATGAAATAATAAAATTCCATGATAATTTAATAAGAATAAAAATTTTATCTTTTAAATGAAAATACATTAAATTATATGGTACATATTTTTTGGAAATAATCTTAAAAATTATTATAAGATTATATAATTTTATTTTAGATAGGAAAATATTATTATAGAATTAAGTTAACGAGTATATCAATCAAATAATAAATTATTAAGTATGTGAATGAAAATTTGAAACCAGTAAATATATTTATAGATTTACGAAAAAAAAAAACATTAATTATAAATTATTGAAATATGAAAATTTTAAACCAGTAGATATATTTACAGTCTTACTACAAAAAAAAAATATTAATTATATATTATTGAAATATTAAAATATAGATAAAAAAAACTAAAAAAAAAGAGTTTAAATAAATTTAATACTTAAAAAACTTGCACGTAGTATTATTTATTATTTTAACTTTTAAGTAATATTTTCATACATTTATATTTTTTAAAGAATTAATATTATATTATATTTTTAAATTAGTAATTTAATTTAATATTTTATGTCATAATTAGATAAATTATAATATATAAATTTTTTATAAAAATATAATAACTTTTAAATTAATAAATATTTTTACTATTGAATTAATTAAATTAATATTTTTAATAATTAAATTTCATATTTATATATAAATTATTATTATAAATCATTTGATGCGCGCGTGCTTCAAAGACTAGTTATATATAAAGGTTGACAGTGAATTAAGATTTTTTTTTTTCAATGGTAATGACATAGTATCACTCAAAAATAAATATCAATTTAATTAAATTATAATATCTTAATTAACTTTATTTCCTATTTCCTCCATTGATTCTTTGATTGGCAAGATAGATTATTATTTTTTTTAAAGTTTCTTTATTATACTATTTTAAAAAAATAATTATAATTGCTAGATTAATAAATTTTTATTTAGTTAATTAAAATTAAAATTTAAAATTTCATAGTTTTATACACATTTTATTTTTATTAACAGAATGGATTTCAATTTTAAAATTTAAAATAGAGATAAGTATTCAATAATAAAAAATTATTGGATTGAATTTAAATTTAAAATAATATGATTAATATTATCATTTTAAATCCTTATTTTTTTTTAGTATTTATTTTTTTTATTTGATTGAAATTTAAATTTTTTTTTAAGCTTTTTAAGTAAGATATTTGATTCAAATCTAAATCCATAAATTCAAATTCATGACTCTAAACACAAATTTAATATTAAATTAAAATAAATAAAAATTATAAAATTTCAAATTTGAGTTATAATTATCTTAATTTGATTGCTTTGCTTGCATGCATTGTGAGCTAATTATTAAGATAGGAGTATTAAACTAATTAAAATTTTAGTAATTATCTATTTTAGATGAATACTACCGCCAATAAATGTTTGATGTGTGGTCTGCGATCAGATTTCAATGAGTTGATTTGGAATAAATTATTTGTAACATAATAATATATTAATTTTATTTTTTTAAAATTATAAAAAATTAAAATTTTTTTATTATAAACATAAGAATTAGGCAAAAATAAATAATTAAATTGAATTCCTCCAAAATTTTACATTCCAAACAGAGATTCAATATATAAAATTTTCATATGAATTATTAGTCTATTTCTGTTGGTATAAATTCTTTAAATTAATCATATCCTACTTAATAGGATGTGAAAAACTTTTGACAATTTTGAATTTTAGGCTTCATTTATTTAAAAAAAATATTTTTCCACAAAATGTTTTTATATTTTTATTGTTTGAGAGTAAAAAAATTAAAAATATAATGTTGTAGAGAAAATTATTTTTTCATTCATGGAAAATGATTTTTAAATTTAGAAAAATGAGTTCTTATTTTAAAATTAAAAATTTATTTACTTTTTTCAATGCTTACTTAATATCATTTTTTTTTTATTATTGGAAGCTCATTTAGGGGTTATTTGGTTTAATTGTTGAATACAACTGATACTATTACTGTTAGCTGATAGCTAATAACTAGCAGTCGATGATAGTTGATTTATGTTAAATATTTGATAAAATTATGTTTAGCTGTTACTATTGATATACGAAATGATTAATAAGGGTATATATTATATAATTTATTTTATTATTTAAATAAATATAAAATTATAAATTTATTATATTATATTATTTATTTTATTATTAAATTAAATATACAATTATCAAATTAATATATTATATCATTTATTGTATTATTAAAATAAAAATATAATTATTAATCTATTATATTATTTATTTTATTATTGAAATAAGAAAATAATTAATTTTTTTTAAAAATAATTAAATAATTTAAAAAATATAGATAAAATAATAAGTAATTATTATTGATAAAGAATAGCTGATTTGGTTTTATTTTTTATTTTACCCATATTATTTTTTTTATTTAACTTGAAAATTAACATTATTAATATTTTTATCTTTTTTATTTATAATTTTAATATTTTAATTTTATTAAAATATTTTTTTATTAATAATATAAAATATAAAATATTTTTTTATATCTAAATACTTAAAATTAATTATAATTTTTTTATTAACAATAATAATTACTTTATTATTTTATCTATATTTTTAAAGTTATTTAATTTTTTTAAATAATTATTTTCTAATTTCAATAATAAAATAAATGATATTATACTATAGATTAATAATTATATATTTATTTTAATAATATAATAAATGATATAATATATTAATTTAATAATTATATATTTAATTTAATAATAAAGTAAATAATATAATATAATAAATTTATAATTTTATATTTATTTAAATAATAAAATAAATTATATAATATATATCCTTATTAGTCATTTCATATATCAACAGCAACAACTAAATATAATTTTACCAAACACTTAATATAAATCAACTATCATCAGCTAACAGTAACAGCTATAAGCTAACAACCATCAGCTATATTCAATAGTTAAACTAAATAGGCCATAAAAATAGAGCTGATACAAACTGTAGTTAGCTGATGGGTACCATATCAGCTATCAGCTTTATTTTTTAAAACTTACTAAATACTCTAGTTCAATTATATGTGTGTCTATTAACTGCACTCAACAGGTGAACCAAATACCTCTTTAGGCTCTTAAGATCGCGAGGACTAGTAACCAATTAGTTTTTTTTTTAGTTTTCATATAATAAATTTAATTATTTTTAATTGATTTTTAATGTCATACTAAACAAGAAAAATAATTTATTTCTTAAAAGAATATCTTCCACATAATAAATGAAGCCTTAGACTCTGTTTATTTCACGAAAAATAATTTATATATAGAAAATATTCTAAAAAAATATTTTTCATGAAAATGTTGTGTGATTAATAAGCTAAATGGGGGCAAATAAGATCATTTAAGCATGTGGTTGACGAGTAATATGTTCTCTTACCATATGAAATGGGCGGTGACACCTCTTCATAATTAATTTTATATATATATATATATATATATATAATACAATTTTTTATTATTAATGAAAAAATTATTAGGAAAAACTTAACATGAATATATTTATTATGCCCGGTTAGTATACTTTCTCATTTATAGTCAATCTAAACATGACAAGTTTAATGAAAAAAATAATGAGAAAAAGAAGAAAAAAAGAACAAGAATCCAAAACCTCCTCATAAAGTTTACCACTCATAATGGCCTTACCACCAAAACCCAACAATTTAATATGATATGAATACCTTGCTTTAGTTGAAAATTAAGTGATAGTCACACTTTATGAACTTAGCAAAAGTGGGATTTTTAGTGCATTTTCCACCAAAATGTTGTCACCAAGTGGAGTGGACTATAGAAAGTTAAATACCCATCATGTTAATTTTTATTTTAGATTTTATTTTAAAATAAAAAATAATTAATTTATATTATTGGTGGTCATATTTTCATAAATTAATTGTTAAAGGGAGCAATTTTGTTTTTTCAAATGTTTTTAGACATGTTACTCTCTTACTTTATAAAAGCTATCCCAAAAGCAAATTAACCAAGGTTTAATTAGTCTTTCTTAAAGTTTATTTTTTACTTTCAATTAATTTATAATGACAATGACTGAGAGAAACTGCCACCACATCCAAATGCACTTAACCAGAACTTTTTCTTGTCATTGAAAATTATTTGTTTTCCAAATGAGAACTTGCTAGCTAGTTACTACTCTTGATGACATATATAATTTAGGACAACCTCAGCATTTTCAGATTCTGATACATAAATATGAGTCATGCTAATGTTGTGGTCGGAGCTCACAATTACTACATGCATACACTCAAGTGGGTGCCTACTAGCTATTTGATTTCTTAAATTAGTTGAATCTCCTGTATAAATTAGTTACTCTTATCAAACTTGTGATTATTAGAAATTAGAAGCATACAAGTCATTTCCTTTTCACACAAGTTACTAATTTATCTTGTTAATGAATAGTTTATACTGTTTTTACTTAGATTAACACTAAGCTGAACCAAAAATTTTACCCAATTCGAACCAGCTTGTTGAAATGCTCTTGAAACCAAGCATTCTGCTATACATATTTATATATGTGTGGTGAATTTATAAAGAAAAAGAAAAGAGAAAGAGAAAGAAATGATCTCTGCACATCATGCAGATAGATTTAGTTAAATGGGAGCAGGGCTTCATGCTTTTCTTACCTCCACACTTGTTATACATTTAAACTCGCATTCTTCCTCCTCCTTGATTTCTACCACTCTCAAAAGGGGTATTTGGTAAAGAGGCTTTTGAGTTCTGAAGTTCTAATCACTATAACTATTACATCTCTTATATCATTAACATTCGACAGATAACATTTCTTCTTCTTTATTCTTTTTTTCTCCATCCCTTTGTTTTATTCTGTACTTGTTGATTTTATAACTTTGCATATATAATCTGTAGGTTAAATCATGGGGAGACCTCCTTGTTGTGACAAGCTGAATGTGAAAAGGGGCCTTTGGACGGCAGAGGAAGATGCAAAGATACTTGCTTATGTATCCAAGCATGGGACTGGAAACTGGACCGCCCTTCCCAAGAAAGCAGGTTACAATATTGATGTTTATCTTATCAGTAGGATTAGGAATCACTGCTCTGCTACCATTTTTTGGGAAATGAAGTGAGCAAATTAAAGTTCAAAAAAGGACAAGGCGGAACACAAGTTTCCCCTTATACTGAATAAAATTGCTGTATCTTTAAGTTGTATATTACAGTTCCATGTTTTTGCAGTTATGTGATTATAGCTAATTTTTGGTCATTTTTAATGTGAAAGCTATCATATGCTATGCTATATACATAAGCATGCACGTTTGTACAGGACTTAGGAGATGTGGAAAGAGTTGTAGGCTTAGGTGGACTAATTACCTGAGGCCTGATCTCAAGCACGACAACTTCACACCCCAGGAAGAGGAGCTCATTGTCAGGCTTCATGCAGCCATAGGTAGCAGGTGGGTTGGGTGCAGTCTTTTGTTTAATTATCTTAGATTTTTATATGGCCTTTTAGCCTGTAGAGGAGAGGACTGAATGATACTATATACAACTGATCCCAACTGTTTTAACAGCCTTCTTACAAGAATTAGTTACTCCGTCTCTCTTGGGTTTTGTTTCTTTTGGGTTCCAGGTGGTCTATCATAGCCCAACAACTTCCAGGGAGAACTGATAATGATGTGAAAAACTACTGGAACACCAAGCTAAGAAAGAAGCTCTCTGAAATGGGAATAGACCCTGTTACTCATAAGCCATTCTCTCAAATTTTAGCTGACTATGGAAACATTGGTTGCCTTCCAAAATATGGAACTAGAATTGGGTCTCTCACTAGAGACATTAAGAATGCTTTTATCTCCAAACCTGCAGAGCGATGTCCATACCAACCAGAAGGAATTATTGCAAACATCAGCAACCATTTGGTGCCCCCTAAAGTGGAACCAATCCAAGAATGTTTCTTGAACAGTAAAAACACTATCAGTAATAGCAACCACTCATTGGATCTTCTTGATCAACTTCAAGCTATAAAACTGGTGACGGAAGCCTCGAGTTGCTCCAACTATGAGATCATCTCAGATCAGTTCCTTAAAGAAGGCTCATTGTCATCATCATCATCCTCTTCTTCTTCAACTTGCTCAACTGCAAACCGAGAAAAATCCACACCAAGCTTTAGTTGGCGTGATTTTCTTCTTGAAGATGCATTTATGCCAAGTGATCATTCTCAAGAAAAAGAAAACGCGACGGAGCTTTCATCAAATTACTTAACTAGCCAAGCACAGAAGGTGATAGCACAAGGTCAAATTGGCAGCGAGGTCACTATGAGAGGCGATGTTGGAGCTGAAGGAATAGAATTGGCAATTCCCAGCACTAGCTTCCAACTCCCACCTTCCTCTCATACTTCTTCGTTCGTTGAAGCCATGTTAGATCAAGGAAACGAGAATTTCTTGGATTTTCCTAACCTAGTAGAGGAGCCATTCTCCTACTAAGTTAATTACTTTCAAGTCAAAAAGAATTAAAGCCGAACTTGGAATAAGCTATAGGTTTTCCATGACAAGGATGTATTTCTTGTATGCCTTTTAATGGGTTCTAATTTCAATCTGCAGTGGACATTGAAAGGCTAAGATCTATTGCTATCATTCTGTTAATTAACAAGTTAATTTCATTTAGTCATTTGAATCACCTATTTCAACATCACTAAAATCCAGTTCTCAAAAAGGTAAAGTCATCACTCTTGATTTTGCCATTCATCTAGTATTTCGATGGTGAATGCTTTCTTTACAGTATAGTTGAAATTATTCCATGCATCCGATATATATACATTCTTGTTAATAATGATGTGCGCTTGAGCTTTTATGGTCTAGTCCAAAATGTTAAGGCTGGATCAGGAAAATAAAGCCGAAGCCCGCTTCCGCTTTAGACATAAACGACGTAGTATTGTTGACGAATGGAGCAACGACAGGTCGTTTTGCTTCAGTAAAAAGCAACGACAAGTAGATTGATATGAATGCTGGGATTGACAGAACGAAGAAAATCAGCGGCAGCGAATGGCGGACTTTGCTATGAATCTAAACACAGGCACACACACACACACACACACAGAATCTTATAGAACCCTACTGAGAAGGGAAAAATGGGGGCGATTTATCTGTACAGGGGGAAGCTCCACAGAGTCCCTGACATACCTTGTCGATGGCTAATGCCAACCCGTAAAATCTCTCTCAAAGACTTCAAATCCCTCTTACACCGCCGCTCTCAGGCCTTCACTCACCTCCGCTCCTCCACCAACGCCGTCGCCATCACTTCAAATCATAACCCGAACGCTGATAAAAAGGACACCGTGAGTCCAATTGAACTTAAGTTGGAAGCTGGCGACGCGACTAATCGTGAAGAGGAGGAGGGGACTTCCAGAAGTTCAGCTTCTAAGGAGGTCAAGGATCAGAAAGGATGAGATTGTGGTGAATGCTCGGGTAAACCAGAGGGCTTGTCGGATTTTTCGCTTCCTGAGAAAGGCGATGATGAGGCGGTTAATGCCGATGGGAATTTTCAGCCTGAAAAGATTGATTTGTCAGCGAATCATAAAACGGAGGTGTATTTCAATGGAAAATTTCACCATTTGTATTTTACCGCATCTTATCTCATGTTCTTTTGTTCATTTTGATTTTTGTCGCTCAACCTTTGTCTTTTCTGCGTTATCAAAGATCTTCTGTTGTGTGAATCTTGGAAATAAAGGATTTTATGGAAGGCCTATGTGGTTGCTTGAAATTAACCAAATCACAAGGCCAAATATATCTTCATTGTGGTTCATATGTTAGTGCATATGCGAGCGCTTTGATGATTCCCTAAAACTTTGAATGATCCAGTAAACCTTTATTTGATAAATTTTGCTAACGTTCCTACAATTACGTGCATCTTCACGGAAGGTAAAATGCTACATTGTACTCACTGCGTCCCACAAAATAGCTTACTTTCCTTTTTGCTACTTTCCTCTTTGAAATAATCGTTTATTTATTAATTTATCTATGCATTGAAAAAGTAAAGTCTATTAGTTCTAAGATAATTCAGTAATATAAGTTATTTAATTTTTAATAGAGTAATATATGAACAGAGGGTATAATAGAAAAAAAAAAACTAAAAAAAAAATTATTAGTTTAATGTTATTAACTATATTTTTTAAATCCATGCGAAAAAAAAAGTAAACTTCTCTTTGTGTGGGAAAGAGGGAGTATCTTCAATGATTTCTTGTATTTAAGTTATTCTTTGTAATTATTAACGTCCATAGTAAATGACTTTTCTCAAATCATGTATTTGTGATTATGCATCGTCAGACGTGCAAAGTTGATGTTGTAAATGATAAGGATAAAAGGAAAAAGGAAGTTGAGGATAAGTTACTGGTTTTGAACTCGAAGAAGCATAATCTTGTACAAGTGCTGAAGCAGATGAGCTCTTATCTTACCCTCATCTTGTGTGGAACAAGAGATTTTTTTATCATGTGAATGTAAATCGTTGCATGCTGTTCTTGGACTCCCATTTCCCCTTTCATTTGTAAGAAATGAAGAATTTGGAATTGTTTGGTGGTGCTTTACCGATCTTGAATGTGGAGGAGGAATTAAAGAGACGAAATAGTATGCAAGGAATTGGAATTCGCCCATCTGCCCCTTTTCAAGTGGATGTTGCTAATGATTCTTTGTCAATAAGTAGGCATAATACTCCTCGGATGGGCTCAGAGGGAAATCCTGGTGGTGATATGGAAAAGGGAGAAACTGAAGATGTTTCAAATCCTAGTAATCATTCCCATCAAATACATCAAATGAACAGTACATCTCATCATCAGAATCTCCACTAAGAAAGCCTCCTTACGTTCAGCACAATGTGGTAATGCACTACAATTGTATCCTTCTATTGTGATGTTCCTTAGATATTTTCCATGTTTGAGTGATCTTTTAATTGTTGATTAAACTAGATTAAGGGCCTTTCTGAACTACATGTTTGATAGACTGTCAACACTCAACACTTTGCCCTGTTCATCCTAATTTCATACCCTAATCCAAGCCAGGTTTCAAAGTATGCCAAATTAAGGACAGCCAGAATTGAAAATGGGAATGACAGCCAAAAAAAAGACAAAAAAAATCAATGTTTTGTTTTCAGTAATTTAGAGTTGTAGACATATAGGTCCTTTACAATAAAATTATATGAGAACATCCACTGTGCATAAAATAGAAGTGATTAGTGCATGTTCACGGACCATTAGCTGCTCGTCAAATAGGAAAAAAGAAAAGAAAAAAAAATTCAATATGACTGACGCTTCTAGTTTAGGATTATACTTAATTGAGTTGAGCATACGTGTTTGTAATTTGTACATGTACACAGATAACAGTGTGTACTATCTACTATGTAATGAATTACAATAACTTGTGTCATCTGCTTGGAACTTGTTCTAACTGTAGCGGATTGGCACCTAGCCTGATTAGTCAATTGATGCTTCAAGTTGAGTGTCTGAATTAATTATAATGTCTGAAGCATGCCTTTTTTTTTAGACATTCTCCCAGGAGGAATTATTAGGATCCCATGCTCCTAGGACATTTATGTAGTTTCCAATTGTTGAACCCACAAGGTGAGTGCCTCATGGGTTGCTGTGCTTCTAGATCACCTAATAATTTATGTGATCTTAGTCATTCAAACATGTCCATTGAGACGTCAAAAATTATACCATTCTTGATTGGATTACTTGCACAAGGGATTTGTAGGCTACTAAACTAGGTAGAATGAAGGCTTCAATAAAAGCAATTCAATATTGGTTCCTCCAATGGTAGTTGATTGCAGGGCTAGGAATAAGCAGCAGAAAAGGATCATCAATTTTATTTGCCAAGAAGTTGCTGTGGGTACTCAAAAGAAGTAAAAATACGTGGGATTGGCAATTTACAATGTCATATGAGGTTAATAGCTTTATCAAATATTTTGTCCAAAATGTTGAGGTTAGAAGTGCTTAAAGTTTAGAGTTGAGCTATTTGGCACATGCCAATCATGCCCCTTTAGATAAATTTTGGGCTTAATCATACACTTATGTACTTGCATATCACACATCATCCAGGAGTTGCATCTGGATATATGATATTAGAACACTATTCTGTTACAACACAATTGGAGGATTTGAGTAGTGGCTGCATTTGGATGTTACCCTTGTCTTTCCTTTAGCTTCTTTATATTGATTCAAGGTGTTTATATTTTGTTGCTGCAATTCTTTGCAGGTTCCATACCCCTCTCGACCTAGTTTAGGGACCACTACATTGCATCTTCTCCTTCCCCTGCAGCAACTGGTGGCACGTCAGCATTTGGAGATGCTCAGCAGCTAAGTCCATGGAATTAGAAGCTATGAACTAACATGATTTGATATTTTGGCTCTGTTTCTGCAACTTCAGTCTTGTTGATCAGGCATACTGAGCTTACATAGGTGTATCCTCCTTTGCTCAGTGTTTTTACCCATGCCAATTGAATGTTGGCACCTTTTAAAATGTTCCATTTATGGGTCTTTCCATTGTTTGGAAGGTCTCAAGTTGAAGATGACCAGAATCCAAGCAGTACCAGAAATTATTTTTTTTTTAAATCATTGTAAATGTAGCTTTGTCCATTCATTGCTAGTTATGTGTTGTTCTTTGCAATATCTTAAATTGAAAACGTTGAATATCCTCACAAATTTAAGCTGTAGAATTGTTGAAAAAAACGGAATCACAGGGACTGAATCAAGCATTGTAGCGTTGAGATTGTATGTAGTTAAAAGACATCTGAAGAATACGATTATTTTGTTGGAGATAATATGCGAAACAGTCTGGTGCATTGGACTTCAGTTATTGGGGTTTTGTTGAATTTTGAGCAGAAAAAAAATTCTCAAGAACAGAGAAATAAAAACCAAAGCAAAACAGAAGAAAAAAAAATCTTCTTCAGCAGAACATTCCTCTTACATTGAGAGCTAGAATTTCATTCATAAAATAGGTATGAGAGAGTTGTTTACACTTATTACAAAAAACTAACTTCTCTAGCAACTAAAAATAAGCAAAACATGGCTGGAAGTATGGTAAAAAGTTACATAACACAGCTGCAAAATTACATCAGTAAAAAATGCATTTTCAGTACAAGTTCCAGCATTAAATTAAGCAACTAAGTATCAAGGAAAAATCACATTTCAGTCAACACTCCTCCTTGAGATTTTTCCTTGATACTCCAAGCTTTTTCCTCAGCTCTTCAAACCTGTTCTTGGTCAAAGCTTTAGTAAGTATATCAGCAAGTTGTTCTTCAGATCTACAATGCAACAGCTTAATCTCTAAATTCTTTATAGCCTCTCTTAGAAAATGAAACTTCACCTTGATGTGCTTAGTTCTTCCATGCTAAATAGGATTATTTGCAATGGCAATTGCAGATTTGTTATCACACCAAATAACCATAGGCTCACATTGCTCTATTCCCAAATCTTTCAACAGCTTCCTAAGCCAAATTGATTGGTTTATGCGAAGCATTGAAATATATTCACCTGCGATGATTGAGCCACCACCTCTTGTTTCTTAGAATTCCAAGAGAAAGGACTTGAACCTAGAAAAAAAACATAGCTTGATGTGCTCTTTGAATCATCAACACACCCAGCCCAATCACTATCCACATAGCCTTCAAGTTTGACAGATCTTCCTTTTAGATACCATATACCATAATCAGTAGTACCTTTCAAGTATCTCAACACTCTCTTAGCAGCAGCTAAATGTGATGCATGCATTTTAGATCATCATTTAGGTGTAATTTTTGCACATAATTTACCCTTGTTCATAGCCATTATTATAGATATTAGTATTTATTTAGTCAATTTTGCAATTTTCACTTTTCTTAGTTTAATTTTTGGAATTTATTTGTTTTGTAGGGTAAATTTGGAGAAATTTGATGTATTTTGATCAGAGTAGCCATTTGGAGGAGATTAAAGTCGAATTGCAAAAATTTTGAAGTTGAGTAAAAAATGGCCGAGAGCGACACAACTTGCAAAGACAACGGTTAGCTTATGTCGCAAGTTGTGTCGGTCGTCAGATATTCAGGCCGAGAGCTACACAACCCGCGACACAACCCACGACACAACTGACTCGGCTTATGTCATTTTTACTGGAAATAATTGACGTGGCATTTCCGTTACTCCAGCTTTTTACCTCACTTTCTCTAGAACCTTCCCCCTTTTACCCATTCTAGGGCAGACCCTTAGCCTATATAAAGTCTCATTTTATCATTTTCTTTCCATAGAGAGCAAGAGAGGCATTTTTGGCAAGATTAGAAAGAGAAGGAGGGAAGCACGTTCTGCATTTTTTCCAGCAGCCTGCAGAACTCGTTTTCTGCACTTTTCTGCAGCAGATTCTGCTGCATATTTCTGGGTTTTTCTACCCCTTAGCTTACACTTCCATTATTTCTTCATTTATACATTTGGGTTTGTCTTTAAACAATGATTTGTGAGTAGTTGATTGAGATTCTAGAGATGGGTTTGTAAATATTGATTTGTATTGTGGTTTTGAACTGATTTAGCCATTTAAATGGGATTTGTTACATTTTGATTTATTGCTTGTGAGCTTGTTGCCTTGCTTGATGAATGGGCCCTCATTAAGTTAAGCTTTAATCCTTAATAGATGGACTGAAAAGTGAATATTAGGGATAGATAATCTTGCAATAAACTTTATTTTCTTGGTGTTAGAGATAAGCTAAGAAGATTAAGGGGAACTTTCCAAAAATCAATTAGAGCTTTAAATGGGTTTTTGTTAGGTTTGAAATACCGTGAAAACAGGGTTTGATTTAATGAAAACCAACTTTGAAATGCTTGAAAAAGGTTTCAAAAATTTAAGAATTGATTTCCCTCAAAATTGCAATTCTCATGTGTTTGGCTAAATTAGGGATAAACCACATGCAAACAATATTGAAAAATCCAATATCTAGAATCACTTTATTTTTTATTGAATTTAGATTTAATTCCTCTCAAATTTCATAAATAGAAATTTCAAATTATTTTTTGGTAATCTAGTTTAATTAATTTTAGTTAATTGTTTGATTTAGTTTTAATTTCTCAAATACCAATTTTAATTCCAAATTTCATTTTACATCTTTAATTTTTGTCATTCTAATTAGCTTATACTTTTATTTCCAATTTAAGCACAATTCCCTGTGGGATCGATATCATTTTTTTTAAACTATACTACTGTGACCCGTGCACTTGCGGACACACCGTATCAAGTTTTTGGCGCTGTTGCCGGGGAATTGTTTGTTATTAAGTTGGATTTTAATTGTTTTAAGCTAATTAGAATTTTTATTTTCTTTTATTTTCACTATTGTTCCTTGTGTTTTTCAGGTACTTTTCTTGTTTATGAGACGATCGAAAAGCACAAGTGATACTGAATTGTTGTTCAACCCAGAAATTGAAAAATTCTGTCGAGCCAACAAAAAGGAGTACAAGAGAAGAAAAGAAGCAGAAAAAGAAGAACAACAAAGATTTGAGCAAGAGGTGACAATTGAAAATATGGAGAATCAAAATAGAGCTATTGGTGGAGACAATGGAAGAAATGAGCAAAACGGGCAAAATGCAGTTGCTAATCAAAATGATCCTCAAAGAAGATCCATGTTGGATTATGCTTTTCCTAGATGTGCAGATGTGAGAGATAACAGACCTATCATTGGAGCTAATCAATTTGAGTTAAAGACTGGTCTCATTCAAATGGTTCAGAATTCATAATTTGGAGGTAGTCCACTTGAAAATCCTCATTCTCATTTGAAGAAATTTTTGATGATATGTGGTACACAAAGGCAGCCTGGAGTTTCAGATGAAGTTATTCGGCTCACCTTATTTCCATTCTCTCTTCGAGATTCAGCATTGGAGTGGTATGACTCACTTCCACAAGCTATTATAGCTACTTGGGAGCAGCTATCTCAAGCTTTTCTGTCTCAATTTTTCCCACCTGGAAAGACCACTCATTTGAGGAATTTGATGGTAGCTTTTAAATCAAGGGATGATGAAACTTTGTATGAATCTTGGATGAGATTTAAGGAGCTTGAAAGGCAATGTCCTCATCATGAAATACCGAAATGGATGATTGTTCAGAATTTCTACACCAGAGTTACTCCAGCCATAAGAAACACAATTGATTCACAAGCAGGAGGAGACTTCATGAGAATGACAAGTAAAGAATGCTATGATTTATTAGAGAAGATTGCTCATAATACCCATTTATGGGGAAATCCTAGAGCACTTGAGCCAAAGAAGGTTGAGATTTATGAACTTGACTCAGTTAGCTACATGAATGCAAGATTTGATCAGTTGACTCAGCTTCTTAGTGATTTTTGCACAAAGGCAACAACCTCAACTCCTACAACTATGCAACAAGTTGCCTTCACATATGGAACTCAAAGTTGTGGAGTTGATTACTCTTCTTATGGTGATGATTATTTGCAAGAACAAGCTGCTTATGCAGGAGGTTATCAACAAAAACCTATGGGAAATTCTTATTCTAATGTGAACAACTCAACATGGAGACCACAAGCAACTTTTGCTCAACAAGGCCAAAACCAGCAGTATGTGCAGCAAAATAGGCCTCAATTTTAGCCTCAATTTCAGCCTACAAGGCAACCACAGCCGGGATATCAAGCAAGAGCACAACAATCCCTTCCACCTCATGAACCGAAGCCAACCTTGGAAAGCATGATGGAGAAATTTTTTGCTGAACAAAGTAAGATGAATAGCAAATTGGAGGAAGAAATGCAACACATGAGACAAACTATGGATCAATTACAAGTCCACAACCGCATGTTGGAGACTCAATTGGCTCAACAAGCAAGCTCATCGGGAAGCAATTCCTATGGGAAACTACCTAGCCAACCACAAAACCCTCATGAACAATGTAAGGTTGTAACCTTGAGAAGTGGTAAAAAAGTTGGTCAAGAGAGTGAAAACAAGAGAGAAGAAAAAGAGAGCACAAAAGAAGAAAATTCAGTTGAGAGCAAGAAAAATGAAAAAGAAGAAGAAAGCAAAAGTGAGCAAGATGAGGGAGAGAAACCATACATCCCACCTGAACCTTACAAGCCCACCCTTCCCTACCCTCAAAGATTCATCAAGCATAAGCTAGACAAACAATTTGGCAAATTCCTTGAAGTGCTAAAGAAGTTGTATATCAATGTGCCATTCACTGAGGCACTATCCCAAATGCCAAGTTATGCCAAGTTTTTGAAGGAGATTCTTTCCAACAAGAGAAGGCTAGAAGATTATGACACCATCAACTTGGGAGAGCAATGTAGTGTTATAATTCAGAAGAAGTTACCTCCCAAACTCAAAGATCCGGGTGTGTTTTCCATTCCTTGTCATATTGGTGATAATTGTGTGGCAAATGCCTTATGTGACCTTGGAGCTAGTGTCAGCCTAATGCCTCTTTCAATTTATGAGAAGTTAAATATGGGAGAGTTGAAGCCCACAAACATGTATCTTTCATTGGCTGACCGTTCAATTAAGTATCCAGAAGGCATTCTTGAAAATGTGCCTATCAAGGTTGGGAAATTCTACATTCCGGTGGACTTTGTCATTTTAGATATGGAAGAAGATACAAAATTTCCTATCTTATTGGGAAGACCCTTTTTGGCAACAGCTGGTGCATTAATTGATGTAAAGGGTGAGAAATTGACACTTAGAGTGGGAGATGATCAAATGATATTCAACATCAATCCAGCCATGAAAAGGAAACATGAAGAAGTTGAGTCTTGTTTGCGGGTAGACATCATTGATGAGATTGTTCAAGAGCATTTCAGAAAAAGCTATCCACAAGACCCTCTTGAAAATTGCTTAGTCCATGGTGGGAGCATTAATGATGATAATCACAACATAGCTGCTTTTGCACAACACTTGGAGAGCTCTCCACCACATCCTGAAGCCACAATTTTTCAACTTGAAGAAGTGCAAACTTTGGAAATCAAACCACCATCATTAAAGGTAGAGGATGCCCCAAAGGTAGATCTTAAACCTCTTCCTTCCAACCTCAGGTATGCTTTTCTTGGACCAAATAGAACATATCCTGTCATAATTAATGCATCTTTGACTGATATTGAGAATGAAAAATTATTGAGAGTTTTGAGAGAATATAGAAGAGTTTTGGGTTATGCAATTGATGATATAAAGGGAATTAGTCCAACAGTTTGTATGCATAGGATTTTCCTTGAGCCAAATAGTAAACCTTCCATTGAACACCAAAGAAGATTGAATCCTACAATGAAGGATGTTGTGAAAAAGGAAATTCTAAAATTACTAGCTGCTGGAATTATTTACCCTATTTTTAACAGTGAGTGGGTGAGTCCTGTGCATGTTGTACCAAAAAAAGGTGGGGTGACAGTTGTTAAAAATGAGAATAATGAATTGATACCCACTAGAACTGTTATAGGTTGGAGAATATGCATAGACTATAGGAAGTTGAACAATGCTACAAGAAAAGACCATTTTCCCCTTCCTTTTATGGATCAAATGTTAGAAAGATTAGCCAAGCATTCATTCTTTTGTTATTTAGATGGATATTCTGGTTTCTTTCAAATTCCAATCCATCCTGATGACCAAGAAAAAACTACATTTACCTGTCCCTATGGCACCTTTGCCTATCGAAGGATGCCATTCGGATTGTGTAATGCGCCTGGCACATTTCAAAGGTGCATGATGGCCATTTTTTCTGATTTTATTGAAGAAATTATGGAGGTCTTCATGGATGACTTTTCAGTATATGGCACTAATTTTGATTCATGCTTGATTAATTTGTCTAAAATCTTGCAGAGGTGTGCTGATAATGATTTGGTGTTGAATTGGGAGAAATGCCACTTTATGGTCCAAGAGGGAATCGTTTTAGGGCATTTAATCTCAAATAGGGGAATTGAAGTGGATAGAGCTAAAATAGAAATTATTGAAAAAATGCCACCTCCAACCACTGTCAAAGGAGTGCGGAGTTTTCTTGGACATGCCGGGTTTTACCGGCGATTTATTCAGGATTTTTCTAAACTTGCTAAACCCTTAACAAATCTTTTGAATCATGATGTTAAATTTGATTTTAATCAAGATTGTATGGTTGCTTTTTGCAGGTTAAAGACGACATTGACAATGGCTCCTATCATGCAACCCCCGGATTGGACTTTGCCATTCGAAATCATGTGTGATGCAAGTGAGTTTGCTGTTGGAGCTGTCCTTGGCCAGCGAAAAGATAGAAAACCTTATGCCATTTACTATGCAAGCCGAACCCTAGATGAAACTCAAGTCAATTACGCTACAACTGAAAAGGAGTTCCTTGCGGTAGTATTTGCACTCAATAAATTTCGTTCTTATTTGGTCAACTCAAAGGTAATAGTTTTCACTGATCATGCAGCAATAAGGTATCTAATAAGCAAGAAAGAGGCTAAATCTAGGTTGATTAGATGGATTTTATTACTTCAAGAATTTGATTTGGAAATAAGAGATAAAAAGGGTGTTGAGAATGTGGTGGCTGATCACCTTTCTAGGATAAAAACTGAAAATAAAGATGATGAAATTGTGCCAATTGATGAATTTTTCATGAATGAGCAGTTGTATGTGTTGAATTTTGCACTTCCATGGTTTGCTGATATTGTGAATTTCTTGTCTTGTGGTGTTTTGCCACCTGATTTATCTTGGCAGCAAAAGAAAAGATTCTTGCATGATGTTAAATTTTATTCTTGGGAAGAACCTCTTTTGTTTAGGAGATGTAATGATGGAATAATTAGGAGATGTATACCAGAGGAAGAAATACATGATGTTATTTACCATTGTCATTCCTCTGAATATGGTGGTCATTTTAGTGTCTCAAAAACTGTTGAAAAAGTCTTGACATCAGGTTTCTATTGGCCTAATATGTTTAAACATGTGAGAGACTTTGTAAGCAAATGTGATAGGTGCCAAAGGGTAGGCAACATTTCCAAGAGAGATGAGATGCCCCAACAGTCCATATTAGAAGTTGAATTGTTTGATGTGTGGGGAATTGATTTCATGGGGCCATTTCCATCTTCTTATGGGAATAAATATATCTTGGTAGGGGTGGATTATGTATCTAAATGGGTAGAAGCTATTGCTACACCTACCAATGATGCAAAAGTTGTGGTGAAATTTCTGAAAAAATTTGTTTTGACCAGGTTTGGTGCCCCACGTGCCATAATCAGTGATGGTGGTAGCCATTTTTGCAACCACCAATTTGAAAAATTGATGAGAAAATATGGGGTAAAGCATAGGATTGCCACACCATATCACCCTCAAACAAATGGCCAAGTAGAAATCACAAATAGAGAAATCAAGCAAATCTTAGAGAAAAGCACAATAAGTCCAAAAGATTTGTCCCTTAAATTAGATGACACTCTTTGGGCATATAGAACAGCATTTAAAACCCCCATAGGAACTACACCTTATAGGTTAGTTTTTGGGAAATCATGCCATTTGCCCGTAGAGTTAGAACATAAAGCTTATTGGGCCATTAGAGCAATCAATTTTGATTTACAAGCTGCTGGACATAAAAGACTTTTGCAACTTGATGAATTAGAAGAATTGAGACTTGATGCTTATGAAAATGCTAGGATCTATAAAGAAAGAACTAAAAAATGGCATGATAAGCATATCAAGAAAAATGACTTTAAAGAAGGAGATTTGGTTCTCTTATTCAATTCAAGGTTAAAATTTTTTCCAGGAAAATTAAAATCAAGATGGTCCGGTCCATTCAAAATTGTGAAAATTTTACCTCATGGTGCTGTGAAAATTTTTGGTGAAAAATCTGGTAATTTCAAGGTAAATGGACAAAGGTTGAGGCACTATTCAGTTGGTGAGCCAATTGAGAAGATAGCAACTTGCTATCTCTCTCATTCTCCATAAAATTTTGATTGAGTATGGTCAAGCTAAAGACCTAAACTTAGCATTTTTCTGCATAACTCATAATTTTTCATTGATTCTTTATTTCTTTCATATATTTGTTTTAAGCTTTTCTATACTCCTTATTCAGAGTTTAACATTGTTCTAATTTCCTTGTGCAGATGGGATACAATTCATTGCAAGCAAATGAGCATAAAAAAATTTTTGTTTTTGTGTTAGCTTTAAATTTTAGCTTTAAATTTTAGTTTTAAATTTGTTCACTTATAATTTTCATCTTTTTTTTGTTGAGTATTTGCTGGTGATTTTTGCTGGATTCATTGCCCTTTTGGTTAATTTCAAGAGAAAATTTTTCCAAATTTTGACATCTTGGATTAAAAGGAAAATTATTTGAATTTGGATGTGTGAATTGGTGCTTTGAAAAATTATTTTGTGTGAGTATTTGATGAACATGACAAATTGAACAATTAGAATTTATGTTATAAAGGTTTAATCATTCGAAATCTAATTTGTTTCAATTTTTTTTAGGTGCTATGAAATTCGGTCATTTTTGGGCAGCAGACTGCACAACTTGCGACATAACCGAGATAAAAACTTCCTTCACCGGAATGGGCCAGCAGTAAAACCCAAAAGCCCACACCGAAAAATTAAATCTAAAGCCCAACCGATTAAAAAAACCCAAAGCCTACAAGCCCGAAACCAAACCTAAAACCAGCCCAACCGACTAAACCCCAATCCCCAAGCCCACAACCCGTAAACCCATAACCCCTTCTCCCTCTCGACATCGCTCCCGACACAACCCTCCCATCCCGCCGTCACCTTCATCTTCACCGTCGCCTCCACCACCCACCATTCTTCCCATATTTCTCTTTCTCCGATCAAGACCCTCCATTTCGCCATGTCCGACTCCCCATTATCCTTCGAAAACTCGCCTCCCCACTCCTCCCAGCTGGCACAGCCCCAAGGCACCCCACCCATGTACGCCGACCCATCGCCGGCCCATTCTGCTGACGCTCCGATCGCCACATTCAATAAGAAAAATGCGAAGAGTATTAAACCTCACAAATCAACGGGCGGCGTCAAGAGGAAGCGACATGACCCGACCACACAACAACCCCCAATTCCGCCCCCAATGCCGGCCGCACCTGCTGTCCGACGTGGCATTCCGAAGTCAGCGGTCAAGCGCCCCGGTACATCTAAAGGTAACCTCGCATTCCCCTCCTCTTTGCCTACTGCTACACACTGGGTATTACCTACTGCCGACATGAAGAAAAATAAGGCAAGAGTTGTAGCCCGACAAATGGTTCAAACTCGGTATTTGGATGTGTCTGCACTTAAATCCTTGAAGATTTATGATGAAATGCAGACTCTGTTAGAAGCTTTAGGTTGGGTGCGATTTGCACATAAACAGGAACTGGTCTACCCCATTTTAGTGCAGGAATTTATGGCCTCCCTATCCACTAATGAGCATAAAATTGCCTTGGACAATGACTTGACAATCCATTTTAGATGCCTTGGTCAAGATAGGGTGCTGTCTATGGATAATTTTCATCATATATTTGGCTTTCCACCTGATGGTATGTTCAAAATACCTACTAGCCAATGGGACTACAATGCGTGTGAATTTTGGAAGCGAATTGCACCTTCAGCAGGTACCTTCAAACCAGGACACAGTAAGGCCTCCAAGATTGAGAATCATGCCTTGAGATTGCTTTAGCGACTAATTGCAAATACAATTTTAGGCAGAGGATCTAGTGTTGGCACAATGTCACAGTATGATCTCTTCTTTTTGTGGTGTGCAAAAACTGGCAAAAAAGCTTCCCCTGGTTATTATTTCTGCCGCCATGTGATCCGCCAGACCACTAGGGGTACTGGTAATATTGTCTTTGGAGGATTGGTCACACCCATTGCCCATTATTTTGGCTTTAATCCTCAAATGTACAAGTGTCCTGCTCTTCCAACGGGTTTGTTATTTTTGGATGGACCCCATCTGGCCAACCAAAAATTTTGTATCAAAAATGAGGCTACCAAGCTGTATGAGATTCCTGCACTAACAGACCCACCACCTGGTTCTCCCACTGCAATTAGCTCCTCCTCAGCATCTGAGCGACCATTTGCACAGCCTTTTACACAACCTTCAAGCCGAGCTCCACCAGCTGCTCAACCTGCTTCATCAACAGCTTCTGGACCATCCATAGCAACTCTTTTGACATTCATGGAGAATCTCAGTGATGAAATTTATTCTTTTCGGCAAATGACGGATGTATCTTTTCAGACACTACGAGATTTAGCTGACATATATTTGGATAGAAGTGCTGAAATGCAAGACGAGTTGAAAGTCATGCGAGCTAAGCTGGAGAAGATCGAAACAAACCAAGCACTGATTTTGAGCATCATCTCTCCACAGCAGCCACCACAAGCACCACCACATCCACAAGATGACAAGGGCAAAGGACTTCTCATACCTGACTGACCAGCTTTTATTCTCCATTTACATTTCATGTCTTTAATTTCGTTGCTTAATTCATTAGTATTTTGAACTTGTTTAGTTAATATTTTGCTTGTGTTGTTTTTATTTTACTTGAACCATTTACTCAGTTTTTTTTTAGTTCCTCATAAAATACATTTTTCTTTTATATCTTTAATACATTGCTCACTTGCTTTTATGTGCTACTTCGAATTTACACTTGATGGTTACATTTTTGAGCTTAATTGATTTAATGGATTCCATTGCACTGTTTCTTTTGCAATGAGTGCAGCAGCTGTCCAAATTTTATCTAATTAAATTGGCTGCACTTCAATGAGGTAACTATTCTCATCTCAGCTTGTGTCACTGTCAACACAAGTTGTGCTATCGCTTATGCAACAGGGTAATAATTCTTTATGCACATATGAGCTACCCATTTTTTGCACATTATCCCATTCCATGCACTCTTTTAACATTGAGGACAATGTTCATTCTGAGTATGGGGGAGAGGGTAAATTTTTTGCAAAAATTACTTTTTCTTTTTTTCAATTGCATATAGTGACATTACTTCATACTTGTACATATTCACATACATACACTTGCATATAGCTTCATACACTTAGTTATGCATACTTAGTTACATATAGGTTGACTTGACATTTACACTCATGCATTTCATTTGTTCATTTAAAATTTTTGAATTTTTAAAACAGTCTTTGAATTCCATAAGTCACTTATTCAAGCAATCCAACTTGCCTTTAGATGGTTAGTGGAATGAAAGTTCCAGCTGGGTACAAAGTCTTAAGCATTATTCTTTCTCTTACTTAATAGCTGAAAATTAATATATCAATCTAGGTATGCAGTACTAGTTAGTTATTTTGAGTTTTGAGTGTCTGGATAAGCCTTTAAGGAAGAAAATGGTCCTTGTCGTCTCACCATTCCTAGAACAAGCATCTTAGATCTTTCAAAGCGAAATTTTTAACTTACATTTGATAAAAATATGATTTAGGCATTCCTTCATATTTTAAACCTCACATTTAGCCTTAACCTACCTTAATCTCATTTCAACCCTTGCAAACCCCCCTTGAACCTTAATTCCCTAATTTCTTTGGAACCCAAATCATTTACCTAGCCATAAAACCTAAACACTACCACCTATTATGAGAATAATACTTTAGCAATTAAGTGCATAAAAAAAATAAAAATAAAATAAAATAAATAATGATATAAAAAAAAAACTTGGAGGATTGAAACATCTTGAAAAGTGCTAGAGTAATTGTGAAAAGTTGATAAAAAAAAAAAAAGAGTCACAAAAATATCCCAAAGGTAATTTTGGGTGTGACGTGAAATAGAGACACATACAAAATAAAAAATATATTATAAAAGTAGTCCCTTTATTGTGTTAGCACTTAAGATTCATTGTGAATTTCTTTCCTCTTGATAAAAAAAATTACTAAAAAAAAAAAAATGGATGCACTTTGAGTTTCATGATTAATATTATTCTCATATTTTGTTTACCTTATTCCCTTTCTTTGTTAACCACAATCTTACCCTATTTGACCCCATTACAACCCTTAAAAAGACCTAATGATTCTTTGAAAAATGCTTGTTACATTAGTAGAGTTAGATCTTTTATGCTTACATATGGGTTTGGCAATATAATCTTCCATACATTACTCACCATCTATTTGAGACACATTGGCTATCTATTTCATTTAGGTTTGTTTTGGCACAATTGACTCTTGTAGCTGGTTGGTATTTGTTGCTTGGGTTGATTGGTTAATTCTTAGCTATTCTGTACTTGTTGAGAATGCTTGCTTCATTCTTTGTGCTTTTGCTGGTGGGAACTTGGAATGTTGGTGGCTAGAGGTAAGTTGGCGGTTTGGATTAGTGATTTTTGTGTTTTCAAAGACTAATTCTATTCCCTTCCAAATGAGTTTTAATGAAATTTTGCTTGGGGACAAGCAAGAGTTTGAGTATGGGGGAATTTGATGCATGCATTTTAGATCATCATTTAGGTGTAATTTTTGCACATAATTTACCCTTGTTCATAGCCATTATTATAGATATTAGTATATATTTAGTCAATTTTGCAATTTTCACTTTTCTTAGTTTAATTTTTGGAATTATTTGTTTTGTAGGGTAAATTTAGAGAAATTTGATGTATTTTGATCAGAGTAGCCATTTGGAGGAGATTAAAGTCGAATTGCAAAAATTTTGAAGTTGAGTAAAAAATGGCCGAGAGCGACACAACCTGCAGCATAACCGAGTTAGCTTATGTCGCAAGTTGTGTCGATCGTCAGATATTCAGGCCGAGAGCTACACAACCCGCGACACAACCCACGACACAACTGACTCGGCTTATGTCATTTTTACTAGAAATAATTGACGTGGCATACACTTGATAATAAATCTGGATAAATCTGGAAATGCACTTGACTTGGTGAATGCATAAATCTGGATAATAAGCAAGTTGAATACATTAAATCAGTCCTTGATGCAGTCAAGTATAGCAGACTACCAACTAAACTTCTATACATTGAAGCATCTACTTTCTTAACTCTGTCTTCCTTGCTAAGTTTCTCATTCACAATTAGAGGAATTGCAACAGATTTGCATTTACCCATATTCTACCTTTTTAATATTTCAAGAGCATATTTTCTTTGAGAGACAAAGATTCCTTCAGTACCTTGCTCAATTTCTAGACCAAGAAAGTAACTCATACTCCCCAAATCAGACATTTCAAACTCAGTTTGCATTTTCAATTTAAAATCATTCAATAATTGAAAATTTCCACCTGTCACTAACATATCATCAACATACAGTGACACTATCAGCTAAGAGTCATCTCCATCACCACTCACATACAAGGTTGGTTCATTCTCACTCCTCCTAAATCCATTTTGGATCAGATGTGAGTCAATTCTTGCATACCAAGCTCTAGGAGCTTGTTTTAGGCCATAAAGAGCCCTTTTCAGCTTATACACTTTGTCTTCTTAACCCTGCACCTCAAATCCTTCAGGTTGCTGCACATAAATTTCTTCAATCAACAAACCATTCAAAAATGCAGATTTGACATCCAAGTGAAACACTTGCCATTTTTTTTGAGCTGCTAAAGACAACAATAATTTGATGGTATCATGCCTACCAACTGGAGCAAATGTATCTCCATAATCCACCCCTGGTTGTTGAGCATGACCCTTAACAACAAGTCTAGCTTTATATCCAAAAATAGAACCATCAGGATTAACTTTAGTTTTGTAAACCCATTTTACACCAATTACATTTTTTCCTTTTGGTTTGGAAGTCAATTCCCAGGTTCCATTCTTCTTAATTGCTGCAATTTCTTCCTTCATAGCATGTTGCCATTCTTTAACTTGTGAAGCTTCTTCATAGCTGCTAGGTTCTGACACAACTAAATTACAAGTTTCATAAATCTCTGAAAGAGACTTGAACTTAGGAATATGTGCTTCACCATCAGAGTTGTACTCTTTTTCAGACTCAACACATTTATTGCTAGAACTTTCTAAATCAACTCTTTGCTGAACTGAATTTGTTACTCCAACAACCTGCTCTTTTTCAAAGTTCCAATAGGCTCCTTCATCAAATTTGACATCTCTACTAACAACCACCTTCTTTGTTTTCACATTGTAAATTCTGTAACCCTTGGATATGGCTGCATAACCCAGAAAGATGCCCAATTCTGCTTTATCATCCAGCTTGATTCTTTTGACATCAGGAACAAGCATGTAACATATTGATCCAAAGACCTTTAAGTGACTTGCAGAAGGCTTTGATCCAAACCATGCTTCAACTGGAGTTTTTCTTTCCACTGCTCTAGTAGGAAGTCTATTCAACAAGTACACAAATGTAAATGACCTCAGTCCAAAACATCTTTGGTAGCTCTTTCTCTTTCAACATACACCTAGCCATCTCAACAACTGTTCTGTTCTTCCTCTCAGAAACTCCATTCTATTGAGGTGAGTAAGGCACTGATAATTGATGTTGTATTCCAGCTTCCTCACAAAATTTGTAAAATTCATTTGAGGTGTACTCATTCCCATTATCAGACCTCAAATTTTTAATAACCTAGTCACTTTGCTTCTCAACCAAAGCTTTAAATTTCTTAAAAACACTGAAAACTTGACCCTTGCTACTTAGAAAATACACCCAAATCATTCTAGTCAAGTCATCTATAAACAACACAAAGTACTTGTTTTGGCTCAAAGAAAGCACACTCATAGGGCCACATACATCAGTGTGTACACTTTTTAATTTCTTAGTAGCTCTCTTAACTTGATTCTTGGGAAATGATTGTTTATGCAATTTTCCAAATTGATAACTAGAACATACCTCATCACAATTAGAAATAACAGGCATGTCTTTAATCATATCATGAGATTGCATAAACTTCAAAGAATTCAAGTTATAATGCCCATATCTTTTGTGCCATAGCTAAGAATCATCAGATGCAGCCGTAAATACATGATCAGTACCATTGCCAGACATTAGAGGAAAGCTATTATCAACCATTTTAACCTCCATTACTTTAGAATTATTGGAATCATAAATATGACACCAACAATCTTTGAAAGACAAAGAATAACCTTTTTTCATCATCTGAGCAACACTCAATAAATTTTGATCTAAGCTAGGAATGTAGAGAACATAAAAAATATGCTTAGTACCTTTCTTTGTTTCCCTTGCCCATAGCCTAAACCATCTCTCCATTTCCCATCTTGAAACTTGCTTTCACTGATCTGTTTAAGGAGGTAAATAAGCTTTCATCTCTAGCCATGTGACTTGTACAGCCACTATTAATGAGCCAAATAAACTTATCAATAGCTCTACATGATTGAGAAACCATGAATAAATGATCTTCTTGCTGCTTTGGTTGATCATCAGTAAAATTTGCTTGCTGGCCCTGTTGTTGTTTTTGAGCTTTACTTTGCTTGATTATGCAATCTCTTGAAATGTGGCCATATTTTTTGCAATAGTGACATTGTATGGGTTTTACACCATTCTTCTGCCAACAATCCTTGTCCAGATGATTTGTTTTTTTACAAGTTGGACAAGGTGGAAATATGCTCTTCTTGACAGCCTCACTTCTACTTTCAGGTTGCTTCCCATTGTTGTCTCTTTCTTTTGAACCTTTCTTAACCTCCATCACTTGCTTCCCTTTCTGTTTGGCAACAAATGCCTCCTCAGAAGCATTTTCTTGTCTAATAATTCTTCTTTGCTCAATGGCTTGCAAGGAATTTATAAGTTCAAGTAAGGTGATCTTACTCAAATCCTTTGAATCTTCCAAGGATGAAATCTTAGGCTCAAATCTATCAGGTAGACTTACAAGAACCTTCTCCACAACCCTTTTATCTGGTAAATCTTCACTCAATAATCTGATTTTATTGACCACAGACATTAATCTATCCGTGTAATCCTTAAGAGTTTCAGATTCTTTTATCTTTAAAACCTCAAATTCCCTTCTTAAATTCAGCACTGACATTTGCTTTGAGCTTTCACTTCCATGGAACTCCTCCTTAAGTCTGTCCCAAGCTTGCTTTGCAGTTTCACAAGCCATAATTCTTGTAAAAATAACATCAGAGACAGCATAATGTATACAAGACAAAGCCTTAAACCCTTTAGCACACTCCTCACTATGTGCTTTCAATTGAGCAAGAGTGGGATCTTCCCTTAAGGGACCTAGTTGCCTTCCAGTTTCAGTGACTTCCCACAGGTCAAAGGCTTTGAGATAAGCCTTCATCTTCACTGTAACACCCCAAAATTTTAAATTTTATGAGCATTTTTGGTATTTTAATTTTATTTAAATTTTAAGAATTTTTTTGAGATTTTTCGGATTTTAAAAATCGGGTTCGATTTTCCAAAAATATAAACTTTGATGATTTTTAAAAATTAATTTAAAGACCACGTGGCAAAACTAAAAATATATTTGGAGTCTACGTATTTTTCTGAGTTTTCTGGAATTTTTTCGAAATTTTTGGACCTCGTTTTCGGTCCCGAGGTAGAGTAAAAATTCAAAATTTTGTATCTTGAATCGGACAGGCCGAATCGAACGGGACCGGATCGGACCGGTCGAATCGGACCGGCCTTTTCCTTTTTCTTCTTTCCTTCCCCGCGCGCGTCTGACCCCTCTCCCTTCTCTCTCTCTTTTCTCTCTCCTCCCTCCTCCCCTTGCCGCGCCGCCGCCTCCCCTGCCTTCCCACCTCGCCGGCGCCCCACCTCGGTCCTCCCCCACGGCCGACCGCCGCCTGGAATGCCGGAAAACGGCCTCAGAAAAGACGCGCAGCGCGCGCGCGACACCTGGACTTCTCGGCCAAAATCCGGCCGATCCGACCACTAATTGGACCGGGTCTTGTGTCTAAAATCATCTACTCGGCGAGAGCTTTCCATAGACACCAAGAACGCCGAAATCCATCGAGCGATTTGTCCAATTTTTGCTCGGGAAGTTTTTAGCCCATTTCGACTTTTGGGCTAGATTTCTCGAAAACCGTGAATCCCAAGAGAAAACCGAGAGTACCAGAGCACTCCACACGTTGAGAGCTTCGCGGGGATATAAATTTCAAAATTTTCCGACACCATTTTTCGGTGGGTCCCACAGAACTTCGCAGTGTTTTTCCGAGCATTAAATGAGCTTAGAAAATTCTGAAAAGTTTATGTACTAACCCCCGTGTTATGGGCTTCGTGTAGGTATCCTCAATTCGCGGAAATTCGGCGGTTGTGCAGTGCGTGAATTTCCAGGCACAGCACAGTTCTGGAAAAGTCTCCGAATTGGATCGAGGTTTTGGCTATCCCCCCATTGTCAGACGTCCCGAGCGCGTCCCAAAAGTCGGAATCGGCAAAGGTAAACCCAAACCTTGCTTTTTCGTAATTTTCTAGTGCTTAAATAGGATTAAAAATCCATAAAATATTCGTGGTAGCTTAGAAAATTATGATTCTTTTTGCAATAGCCTAGTAATATTGCTAAGGACCGCGGGGCAAAGTTTTAGAATTTTTAGAGCTTATTTGGGCAGTTTTTGCAAAAATGGTCAATTATAGGGACTAAATTGAAATTTTACATGTTGTGATGGATGATTGATTTGGTGGGCCTAGGAGGGGCTATGTGATGTGATTGAGTTGTGGACATATGGATTGTGAATATAGAAGTGTGTTTTGAGCCCTTTTGCAGGTTGGGTAGGTCCTAGGTGTAGGGGAGACTCTGCCGGATTTTCGGCACGACTTAGGACGTATTGGTCTTTTTCTTTGTTTGTATTGAGTCAAATTTATTAAATGATTATAATAAAATTGTCGTGAGTGGATGACAGACCTTTTCCTCCGCCCGGCCACACAGAATCGTTGTTAAGTCTGTGAGTAAAATATTAATTTTAATTGTAATTTCACTATTATTATATGTTCAAGCATGCCCATGCATCACTTATATGCATATATCTATGTAGATAAACTTTAGGCACGATTTATGTTGCATTGATAACTGTTAAAGTGCCATGGATGTTGTTGTGGTAATTTGGAGCAGTGTGCGTGCGTTGGCGTGTGTGTGATGTGGTGTAGACTATGATAGGACGGGTAGTCACGGCTTCAGTTCTTCGTTGGGGCCCGATCCTTCGGGGGGTAGTCACGGCTTGAGCTCTTCGCTGGGACCCCCGATTTGGTTTATTAAGCGAAAGTCCGGCTTGAGTTCTTCGCTGGCACCAGGTTGGATTTAAGAGAGTTGTATAGGGGATCAGCTCCCATATATTATGATTGATACTACAGGGTGTGTGAGTGCTCCAAATTACCTTTTTGATGTTACGATGTGAAAATGTTGTTGATGTTGTATTTCACTCTACAGGGTGCATTAGTTTTAGATAGTTATAGAGATTATGGTTAAAATTGATATTTTACTCTCTGAGTCGAACGCTCACTCCTGTTCAATATTTTTCCAGGCCACAGGAGGATATTTTTGAGGTTAACCTGCTTCCTTTCCTCGCAGGTTGTTTATCAATGTATGTGTAATTTTATTAACTCCTAGAATTTTCGCATGTGTTAGAAGTATTTATTTGATTTTGGTCTATAATATTATTATCATGTTGGACCTGTAAACATATAATGATATGCCTGTTTGATGGATTGGATGAGGGAGCTGAGCTCCCATTTATTTTTATGCTGATGAGTATGCGGAGGGTGAGCTGAGCTCCCCAATTGATGATGTATTTTGTTTACAAGTCGGGTGAGCCAAAAACTCCCCGTTGAAAGGTCCACTTTATGGCCGGACTCCGTCCGGTTGATTTCTTGATATTGGGCCCAAATGGGCCTTAGAGTTGGATTAATGAATGGTTAGGCTTACTACGGGCATCGGGGGCTTTAGGCTGGCCCAGGTCTTAGTGCCGGTCCGGCCCATAGGTTGGGTCGTGACATTCACAGACCAAATAGAGTAACCTTCTCCAGAAAATACAGGAGGAGGTGGAGCAGAGTACCCACTTGAAGCCATCTCTCTCAACTTTCTAGTGTTTTGGTTCTTTTGTAAATGGGATTCTCACTTGTTTTCTCTCAATCACAGGCCCTCAAAGATCATGAGATGCTCGGATACCACTGTTGAATTTTGAGCAAAAAAAAAATTGTCAAGAACAGAGAAATAAAAACCAAAGCAAAACAGAAGAAAAAAAAATCTTCTTCAGCAGAACATCCCTCTTACACTGAGAGCTAGAATTTCATTCATAAAATAGGCATGAGAGAGTTGTTTACACTGATTACAAAAAACTAACTTTTCTAGCAACTAAAAATAAGCAAAACATGGCTGGAAGTGTGGTAAAAAGTTACCTAACACAGCTGCAAAATTACATCAATAAAAAATGCATTTTCAGTACAAGTTCCAGCATAAAATTAAGCAACTAAGTATTAAGGAAAAATCACATTTCAGTCAACAGGTTTGAACACTACAATCTAATTGCTTTCATAAGATTTTCCCTTTCATCTTCACTTCAAAAAGGGGTTAAATGACAAGTTGATGCACTTATTAAAAACGCAATCTAATATCCTTCCATTCTGACCCATGTCTCTTAATTCTTAATTCTTACAAAAACGTGACAGCTTCTCGTTGCTGTTTTGTTTGTCATGTATGATGTATCTTATGGCCATTGTGAGGTGCCCCGTTTCTTAAAATTTTGCCGGAGAAGAAGTTTTCTATTCTATGAGGATTTACTATTTAGCCTAAAAGAATTCAATACTCGACTCTACGACTATATATTGATGTAAACAATTTCACTTATTATCTTGTTAAAGGACCTCAAGTTTCAGACATTAGTCAATGAATTGGGTCCTGGGACTAGAGAGCCCCACTGGCCAGCCCACAGTGCTGCTATATTTCCTTATTTCCTTGCCCATCTGGGATCACCTGGCTTTGAAACTAACCTTCAACAATGCATTAGAGGAATGGAGGTGTGGGCTGGTTGTTGGAGTATGGAATGCGGCATGTAAAGGTTGGGACCAGAATTACAGGAGCCTTCACTTGCCGGAGAGAGCCGTTCTGTCCTGTCACCAAGCCATTAATTTTCATGTTTCTCTTCTGGGTTTAGGGTAACTTGTGCAAGTGATATGCCTAAACAAATCCCTAAATCCAAATCTAAATCATGAGGAAACATCAGAGTTGGGCATAAGCATGTGCATGGAAATAGTGCAACTATGCTGAAAAAACAGATCACCAAACTCTATATAGGCCATTTTCCGAAGTATTTATTGCAATTTTCACCCATATGTGTATAGGAAGTCCATGTTTGCTTTGCTATGCAAGATGGGAAAGCTTGTTGTTGGCTCAAAAAGTGGCATTCAGAAAAAGGAAAGAGACAACTTGTTTCTAAAAACTTCATCTAGATGTTTGCATTATTGATGGCTTCTCAATGAACCATCATCGAACACTCTTTGCCAGTTCTAGTGCCCTGGAGAAATGAGGCCTCTGCATTGCTCCATTCTTCCAAGAGGTGGCCCTATTAAATATTAATTGCACGAGGTGGAGGTGCTCACCACTATTTTATGCTCAATCTTTTAAGAAATTGAATATAAATTTTAAATTAAATATTTTTATTTAGATTTATATATTTATTATATATATATATATTTTAATTGATTTTGCATGTATTTTAATAAAATATTTAATTTATATTAAACTTATTTTTATATAAAACTAATTTTATATTAGATACACTATTTTATGAATATACTTACACGGTTCGGCTCGGCTTTGTAAGCCGCTTGTCATGAAGAAGCTTCAGCAATGTAACCTCGAAAAGTCCTCCAATCCAAGTAAATGTGAAATGTTTCCTATGATTAAAAAAGAAGGGTGAAATGTTTGCACGAGTAGTGGGTTGGCTGGCCTTCTGTCTCGATTATGCGTGAGACATCATTCTTTGGCATTACACTATCTGTTTGGTAAGTTTATCCGAACTGAACTTCTTCCCTTCTGAGTAAACCCCAATTTCATTTTTTAGTTTTGGTCTCTACTTTTATCCAAAAATTGACCTTTCATTTCCCCTCCATGAATAACCATTAATGACATATACAAGTACTATACGCTCATGGCCCTACCTTATCACTATCTCTTCTATAGTTACTTGAATTTAAACTATCGATACAAAATATGCATTTCACTTCTTATCTTATTTATTCTAGTTTGATTCAGTGGTCTCCGATCCCTCTCCTCAAAAAAGAAAAGGGGAAAAAAAAAAAAAGCACTTCTTGCCTTGCCGTGTGATGGGGATATGACATCCATGTTGATGTAACAGTTAAAGCAACCTTAAGGCAAACATCCCTTGTGTGTTTTGCATTTTTGTGCAATGTGTCGTGAGGACACTGGAAAAATGTGAAGATGATGCATAAACAAATAAAAGGCAAATTAATCAATTTCCAATACCCAAGTTTATTATCAAGCACGTGTTGAAAACTAAATTGGAAGAAAGAGAAAGGATTAGTCCTGAAAACCACATATACCCCATCAACGAATGGAATAAATCCTAGCTAGGCATGGAAAACAGAGGCTTTTCCAGTGATGAATTCATTTGCTTAGCTAAGTATGCATTTTTCTTCCATGCAAGTTAGGTAGCCAAGACAAGAGTGACTTCAAATCTTAATCTCTAACAATTAATGACGATAAGAAGATAGGGAGAGGGCACAAGGGTTAGGCAGTGGTGATGCACTCTCACCTGTGAAAATAATTGACAAAGATAGATGGCACCAAAACCTCCCTGTTTGTTACTTGTATTCAGTAGACACAGTGGCCATGCTCGCTTAAAATTAAGATGGTGACAAATTAAGCCTCTCACTTGTGCTTGCATTTTCCATCAAAATGTACTAAACTTCATAACATTGATAATTAGTCAAAGGGAAAAAAATAATTAAAAAAAAAACCTTTGGTCTCTATAGTCATACATTTTCCAAGTTTTTTTTTTTTTCTAAAGGCAATTTGTTTTCATAATAAACACTTTGATTGCTATTATTTGTGGGTTGATAATAATTTTGTGCTTTATTCCTTTTATTATAAAATTGTAAACTTTTCTTTATATTTTAATTATAATATTTTAAATTAAATAAAATTTATATAACTTACTCATAAAATCGAGTCAAGTAATCGAATGACTTAATCAAATAGTTAACTAATCAAATAGCTTAGCCAAAGAGTCAAATAGTTAACAGGCTCAATCAAAACAATTAAGAGAATTAATCAAGGAAGTCAAGTAGTCAATATACTCAGCCTAAAGAAACCCAATATAGATAACTTGATCTTCAGCAACAACAATTCGAACGATGACTAAGTTTAACTTAATGACTTGCATAACTCAAGTAACGAACTAATGAGGGACATGCAATTGGTAACGAATATAACTGTTAAGAATTTTCGAATCACATCTGAATAGTTTGAGATTCTGATAACTATCTTTAATGATTATTAAAGTTACAACTTACAAATATCAGAAAAATGCCATAAGACAATTAAGTTTATTCTGCTCAATTAACTATAACTCTTTGCTTACATTATTCATTTTCTCTAACTAAAATTACCAAATTGAGAATCAAAATAATTAGTTATAGACCACAAATTTTATTATTTATGTGTGTTACAGGCTAACATCATCATCAAGCTGGTCAAAGAAGTATTCTGTAGCATTAATAATTTATAAAATTTTACATCTAACCACGCTTTAATTTTAATTTTAAATAATAAAAAACATATATTTTTTAATTTTAAAATAATAAAAAATCGCAAATTTGAGGAAATTGAGAAAAAGTTTGGGGGAAAAAAAAGGTCTGATCTACGCCCCTTTGGCACAAAAATATAAACTAGCGAGTAAAAGAGTATGAACCGATGGAAGCCGTTAGCAGTATAAATGGTGCCGTGGGCGTAGTGCGCACACCATCCCCAACCTCTCAAGAGAAGTGAAAAGATCACTCATTTTCTGCTCATCTCTCTGTTAATCACTAGTTAAATAATCCATCAGGCATCACCGCATCAGCTTACTGAGCACCGAGTCATTCGTTCATTGACTTCACAAGCTCTCGAAACCAAGAAGAGAAAGGAACACGCCCTTTTCTAGCTACCCCCAGTTCGAATTTCAACTTCACACACCTGCCTTCTCTAATGAACCACAATCCCTGACAGGATTATGGATCCTCCATTGATAAATGAGACCTCCTTCTCTGCAGCTAATCCATCTTCCTACACTTTGACCGAGATTTGGCCTTTTCCCGCAATTAATGGACAGGCGGGCGGGGGTGGTGGGTTGGGTCTCCGAATGGGGAATTTGGCTGGGGTAGTTGGAGAGCGAGATGGGTCGGTGGAGGAATCCACCGTGACGGAGCAGAGCGTTGGCAGAGGTGGTGGGAATGTGAGGAAGAGGAAGGATTTGAGCTCAGAAGACGAGTCATTTAAGATGGTTTCTACTTCCAGCAGTGGCAACGAATTGGTTGGTTCTTTACAAAATTTGTTGTCTTTGGCCTGTTTTATCTCTCTCTCCTCTCTCTCCTTCTGTTTAGCTGCTGAGAAAATGGAAGAATAGTGTCTTTTTTTTTTTTTTTAGATGTTTGGCTTTTGTAGCTTTGTATTTTGGATTAAAGGGAGGTTCGAATTGACAGAATTGTTGATTTTTCTGGTCCCAATCGCTAGTTATTCCAAATTTTGCCGAGGAAGTGATTATATATATATATATATATATATATATATATATATATAAAGAGGAAGCTTTGTTTAGATTCTAGTAAGTGAGGATTAAAATAAAAGTTAGATTTATATCTTTGTGCGATGTTCTCTCGGCAATTTAACTAAGTATTTGGTTGCCTATTAGTTTTTGAGACGTTTCCTCCACCTGTGACCTTTGATCTGTAGATTTTCTTGAAACTCATTTGCTGTGTACCTCAATTTTTGTTTCTTCAATTGAAAATAGGGTTTCTAACTGTTACTATTATATGGTGTGATAATTCCAGCTCTATAGAATTAAATCTCGAGAGGTTATAAATGGGGTAGTTTCTAAATCGAACTTGATATATGTTTTTTTCGTGTATTTTTATTTTGTTACAATTTATCTTTTCTTTTTTTTTTTTTCCTTTTGATTTTCCTACTGTGATTCATCTTATATTTTTAAGTTTGTAACAGAATGATTCAAATGGTAAGCGGATGAAAATATCAGGATCCCGGAATGAGAGCAGCAATTCAAAAGCTGAAGCAGAACCAAATTCTGTTGCCAATAAGAAGCCATCTGAGCAAAACAGTAACCTATCCGAGCCACCTAAGCAAGACTATATTCATGTGAGAGCAAGAAGGGGTCAAGCAACTGATAGTCACAGTCTAGCAGAAAGAGTAATTCGCTTGAACAATCTTAAATTTTCAATTTTTAGTAATTTCTCATCGTCTAAAATGATGAACTCAATGCGATTAATAAGTTTAAGTTGATATAGAATTATATCATTTCTGTTAAAGCAGTATATTAATTCACTGTTGAGATGTGTTGCTTTGGCAGGCTAGGAGAGAAAAGATAAGTGAGAGGATGAAGATACTCCAAGATTTGGTTCCTGGATGTAATAAGGTGCTTATTATTGTGTACCTGCTGTTACGCTAGTCAAATTTCTATATTGTGTGCAGAAAAACTCTGCCTAGTTGAGGCTATGAAGACGACATACAATTAATCCACCTCGTCCCTATTATATTTCATGTTTCATAAGCCAGTATTGAGATTTGTCTGTAATAGACATTTGTTAACATCCAGGTGGTTCACTTAAATTCCTAATTCAGTCTCATTTGACTTGGAATTATGTCCTTCTATAACCAGGTTATTGGTAAAGCACTTGTTCTTGATGAGATAATTAACTACATCCAATCACTACAGTGTCAAGTTGAGGTACTCTCTACATTTTTTCAATTTGATTGTCACTTTACACGACGATACAAATTTTCTCTTCTGCTGAATCTGAACCTGGATGTGTGCTATTTTAACTATATTGTAGTTCCTGTCAATGAAGCTGGAAGCAGTTAATTCAAGAATGAACGTGAACCCTGCAATTGGAAGCTTCCATCCAAAAGATGTAAGTCTACTGTACTGGTTGGTTACTTGTCAGCATAGAAGTTATTACCCATTTAGTTTTCAACACATTGGCATCTTCAATTCCCTCTTTAAATGATGACTTTTGAGAAATTAAGGAATTTGTAGACGTTGTCAATATGGAATTTTCACCTTAGTGTGTGCACTTCTAAATAGCCTCTCCTTTATGACTACAACCAGTCTAAGACACCAATTGATGCTTGTCTTCATTGCACATCTTTTGAAAGTAACAATCTGTCTTCATAACTATTTGTATTTTCTGCATCGTGTTCTATGTTTGTTCAATTATTTTAGTATTCTATTTTGTTTATCATTTTACAGATTATTTCATCACTATTTGTGTCATACTATGTTTGTTCAATTATTTTAGTATTCTATTTTGTTTATCATTTTACAGATTATTTCATCACTATTTGTGTCATAATGCAAGTGAAAGTAAAAATTCTTTTATATTAATGTTCTGTTCAATGTGATCTTAACTTTTGTTTGATTAAAAAAACACAGACCAGCCTGCCATTATATTTTTTATATAAATTGTTTGAATCTTTGTTTGGGTAGTGGGATGGTGTTGGGCTTTAGGGTTCAAACTAGTTGGAGTACTTTAATCAAGCCAAGAACAAACTGCTGCTTAGAATGAGTAGGCTTACATCATTCCAAAATCAGATTCTTTTACATGCATTCTAAAACAATTTTTTTGTGATTTTTCTGACCAGTTAATTTCTTCTTGTAGGTTGGTGCACAGCCATTTGATGCTTCTGGAATGATCTTTGGCCCCCAGGCAGGAAGAGATTATGCTCAAGCATCACAATCTGAATGGCTGCATATGCAGATTGGTGGAAATTTTGAAAGAACAGCATAATCAATCAAGAAGAATTGTTCTTCTGTTTCTTTACTTGGAGGGAAATTCATTATTAGCTGCTTGCATGCGGTGCATAAATGTGTTGACCCATACGCATGTTCATTATTGAAGTTTTAATTTTATACCATTTGTAGAAAATGCATCTAATCCTTATTTGTACCATCAGGTTAGTAACTCAACAAAATCACCTAGTGACAAGATGTTGAATTGAAGATGCTTATAATGCAATGGACAAATTCTGTGTGGTATGAAAGACAAATGAGATCATTTTACCCTTGGAAATAAAAAAGCCAAGTGAAAAAATTGCAATGCCTGTTATTGTACCTTCATTTCTCTGGGATTTAATCTAAACCCCATCTTTTATTAGCTTCTGCTTGGGGCTGAAATCAAGAATCACCAATCTCAAGATTTCAGTAATTTGATATCATGTATTATTACATCCATCAAGGAAAGGGTAGGAAAAAACCACCATGACAAGCATACATTAAAACAGACACAATAAATCACAATCAGATGAATGACTTGTGATGCAGAAAAACAAGTGTCTTCGTACAAATTTTGGAAGGGTTTTCAAGAATGTTTAAGATCCAAACTTGGATTTTATGGTTTTGATTGTATCTTCCCCAACTTGGAAGGCCTTTGTTAACACTTGATTGGGAATTGGAGGTGTAGAAGCAAAAAGAGTAGTTGGGGCGACTGCAGAACCTGGGAAATGGCTGTTGAAAGCAGTGAAAAGGAGGGCCTTTTCTTCTCCAACATTTAGTTGAAAGTGAACAAGACCACGAGGAACAACAAACATCTGCCCAGCACTCAAAACTTTGGAGTGAAACACATTGCTAGTTGTCACAAATCCTATAAGGAGCTTCCCTTCTATGACCACCCCAGTCTCGGTTGCACGAGGATGTGAATGAGGAGGATTCAGCCCTCCGGGAGCAAAGTCTACTCGGTTCATCGAAATTCCTAGAGTATTGAGGCCAGGAAATGAAAGAACATTAGCTGCAGTCACAGACCAACCAAAGATGTTTGTTGTGTTGCCCTCTTTGCTCAAACCATCAAAGAAAAAATCATTAGAAGTTACTTCTTCTGCAGGTTTGCAAGGGAAGCCATTTAACGATGCAGAGGCTTTTAAGTCAGCAACACAGAAATCCTGCAGAGGATCTGGGTCAGCTGAATTGATATGCATAGGAAGAAGCAGCATCACTATCAGGCTACCCAGAAGGCGAATGGAGGAGGAAAAAGCCATGGCAGATATGAACTCTTGTGGCCAAAAGAAAGTATGTAATAATGGAGATTGTGCTTGCAGATATATGGCATCATTTGTGCCTCTAATTTATATCAAATCTCCATTAAGACTACTGGACTTGTAATAGCAAGTCAATGACCAAGTTGATAGATATATTAAAGGATGAAAATAACGTTCAAGACAAATTGCAATTGCAACTTTTTTTTTGAATCCAGATAATAATAAACAAGGGTTATTTCACTATTTTGCACAGAGTTGAAACGGTCAACAACAATTCAATAACTTATACTTATAGGGACATCCCACCTAATCTCAATACAAAAGGGAGGAAAAGTGGTTTCTTGTTGCCAAAACTTTGAACAGTATGTGTTTATGACCCATTAAAGCCAATGGAGCGTGGGAATTGTATAGTTGTTGTGATTTTAGTCCTCGAACTCTGAAAAGTTGATGTAGCTTACTGGGAAATTTATTGTTGGAGTGTTACTCGGGATAACTTGGGCAGACTTCTTCCAGCCATTGGAAATAATCCAGCTACATCCATGACTTTAGGGGCACATACTCTTTCAAGGTTTCACACTGTTATAATTACTTGTAGAATTTGATGTAGCTGTCACTGTCCATAATCATTTACCTGAAAAATTAACAATTGCTCTCCAAACTATTGACAGGACTTAAACCCGTTTAGGGCCCTTAAAATTATTTCAGAAGCAGCCTTCAGAAAACAAGCCTTCGCCCAGTCTGCACTTCGCAGCCAAAAGCACAAGCCTAGTGGTTGGCCAGCAGCATCTCAAAATATCACTGTTCACGTCATAAAATGTGTGGCAACCTACCATTTGGGATGTTCTAAAGGGCAATTTAACCGACTTCATTTCTTGACAATCACTGCTGGTCAAACTTTGCAGCTACAGTAACTCAATATTGCAATTAGTTCCATTTGATGATTCAAGCATGACAACAACTTCTGAAAATAAAAAAAAATTGAACAATGAACAAAAATCCTTTATTCTAATCCATATTTAGTTATTTACAAAATATCAAGTTTGATGGTTACACTCAAAACAATACAAATCACGCAAACTCATTTCACATTAGACTCTCTTTCTAGAAGGCTCATGCTTTGGAAAATTGACTATGGCCTTCCGGCAATGGCACACGGGAATCTTTTTGATGGCACTGGCACCAATCTAACATTTTTGCTCTTAACAACATATAATCCTCTTTGTCAGGTCATAAACCAAAATCAAAATTTTAGAATTCCATCCAAGAAAGCATTCTAGTGTCACTTCAACATCCAACATTAGATCTGCACTCCACAAAAATAAACATAATCATGCAACCACGGAAAGTAATAAAATTTTTATCTTTTAAAAATAACAGACAATTAGTTAGCAAAACCTTTCTAAGGCGGATGGGCTAATGGGAATCATGCCAGATGGAGTCACAAGAGCATCCACCAATAAGTCATGCAGAGTTACTGGTATAACTCCTCCATCCATGATTTGCAGAAAATAAGACAGTGCAACTGCAAAATCAAAGCAAGTTTTCTTAAATAGAAATAATAAAATAAATTGACCTAATTATAAAGGATTGTAGCATATCTTGCGCATCATATCATCCATTCTAGAAAGAGATTAAAAGAAACATACCAAAGAGGTTGTCTCCAATTCCTCTCCCTTGCTAGCTCTTGATACTTCCTCAAAAAGGCATCATAATAACTTTGAATTGCATCGCATATGTCAAGAAGAGAATACAAAAATTAAAGAATAGAAGAGTTGAGGGCAAAAATGAAGTTATGAAAATGTAATTGGCACAATAGAAAATCATAACATTAGAAAACTTCGTCAAATATGCGCAAGCCTAGATATGCACAAAGATTATAAGCAGTAATGATTACTCTCCAACAGCTATGAAAGTGGATTCTCCAATTATTTAGGACAATAAATATAAGCACAATCTCCACAGGTCTTGCAACGACTCATAATCCATGCCTCTTTCTAGGATATATGGTTGAGACTTAAAGCAACTAGTTATGGATTGGAAGGAACCTGACCTCTTGTCCTAGGCCTGGAATTACAGAACTACAAAGTGTGGGAGTGTGACTGAGTGTCTGTCTGGTGTGAATATGAAAGACCTGTCAAAAGGTTCAAGTCAATGAAGGGAGTAAATAGAAGCTTAGGCAAAGATGCATGACCTCACCCTCCGCCACGGCCCAGGCGTCTTCCACATCTGTCAAATGCGAGCCCTGGAAACACACACCAAGAATGTGTTGACTATTAAATTTTGGCTTTCTAGTTTCTAAGCATAGAATTCATTCTATGGAGTTTAACAACACATATAAAGCAAGGCATAAAAAATAAAAATTTTACCAGGCAGGAGGAACAAATCAACTGGGTCACTTGCCTGCATTACTGCACCACTACAGACCTTTAATATCTATTGGTATTATACAAAAAGCAAAAAAAAAAAAAAAAAAAGTAAAAAAAAAAAGAAATAAACAATGGATTAAGTGCTAGCATTCTAACTTCTAGAGATGATGCACATAAGAAATATAATATCTAAAGTAGCATTGAAATGTGTTCAAAATGAGGGCACAAAAAATGCTTGCACATAGAGAGATATGTTACACATATCTGATGTAATTTTTAGGCAAAGGAAGCAGAAACGTTGTCTCCTGAGGTTTTGGGAATCTGGCGATAAGTTTCTTGATATTGAACAGCTTTTGGACACGACTGTCAATTAGCACCATGAAAGGCAAACACTAAGACACGTTGATAAGTTACGTGCTTTTGTCATTTCTGACAGGAATCAACAGAACAGCCTGCCATTGCTTTCAACCACTCAAACTCATTGATTAAGAGGGGATAAAGAAGCAAGTTGGATGGCACAAAACATTACACCACAACATAAGGTTATGAAGGAGTTCCTCGCAAGGAGGAGGATAAGATCAAGGAGTAGTCCACATTCCACAACCAAATTCTCTATCACAGAATTTAATTTAAGCAGAGAATTAGCTAATCACAATGACATATCTAGATGAGAGATTTCTATATGCATACTTCCTAGGTTCTTACATCTAACCAAAGGGAGAGAAAAACAACTGTTATAAAAAATCAAGCACCACATGAGTTCATTGTTTATTATAGGAACATCAAAATTCTAATAAAAAAAGTCTGTTATACCAACCATCTTCTCGTGCATTTCAACATGATCTACTGGAGCAGGTTCTAAAATATTCATTGAGTTTGCATTTAGATCATCCATGCTTGAGATGTTGAGCATTCGCATATGACTGTTCTTGTCCTCTAGCCGCGGAACATAAAGCTTCTTCGCGGGCTAAGTACAGCCATCTATAGTTTTACAAAAAAATACATAGGATAGAAAAGTGAGAACTTCGCAATTGTTACAATAGAGAAGTGAGAACTTCGCAATTGTTACGAGCACAGAATTTAAAAATCTAACCTTTGGCCGGATTCCGCAGAATTTCCGACATCAATTTGGACGTATCAACCATATAGCGCGCTGCAACTTATATAAGCACATAATCTCCGGCTAGACTGCATCTAAGACAATACCCTGGATTGCATTGTGTAGCAAACAAAACACAGATGAGAGTTAATTAAGAGAGTATCTAAACAATGAGTTAATGATAGAATTCTGAAGTTAACTTCTAGGGATCGGAGGGAGGGATCCATGGACTTAAGGTCCTCGCGGAATTTTGGTTCGGAGAATCCGTTTTTGCTTGAATATTTCGCTGAGATGGGTGGTTTGAACATGTTCGATGCTCATGGTGAAGTTTGGGCGGAGAGTGGCGGTGGGTCGGCAGAAGCGGGCCGGGCGGGAGGGGAGGAGTAGTAGTGAAGTTGCTGGTGGCAGCAGTGAAGTAGGCCGAACATGAGCGCTGCCTTGAGTCGGCCCTAGTGCTGTGAAAGCGGTAAGCCACCTTGTCCACATTAATCATTCTTGCACTGCAGCCCCTTTGTTTTTCAAATTTACGCTTATACGCCAACGATATGAATTTTTCGCAGGCAAAAGCCGATAAATTTTCAATGATAAAATTGGATTAATTATTAAAAAAATAAAAATAAAAAATATTTACAAATCCAACATGATTTTCAAATTATTAATAAAGATAGTATTTACTTAGAAAAATACTCCTAGAAAAATGAATTTTTTTAATAAATCAAATGACTTATTTTCTATTAAAAAGTATAATATCATTGAAAAATGAACATTCTTAAATAAAAATTATTTTTATAAATAGTACAATATTTTCTAATAAAAATAATTAATTTAACTTGTTAATAAAAACTTATTTTTCAGTGGTTTTTTTTAAGTACACACTATTTTTATAGATAATTTTAAAATCACATTAAATTTATAAATACTTTTTATTTTTATATTTCTAATAATTAATTAGATAAAATTTGATAAATTTATTTTCTCTTTTTAAATATTATTTGAGAAATCTTAATCAAACACACCTGAAATTAGTTATATTAAAAAAAAATCTACTAAAATCTTTGAAAATTGTTAATAATGGACAGTATTACTTTTCTCAAATCGTTACCTGAAATAGAATTCAATGCCAATAAAATACAATTTTTGATAAATCAAATGATCAATGCATTATTAATGGTAAGGGAAAAAAATAGTTAAAATATTGTAAATAATATTTTTTTTTCAAAAAAATTTTTTTTTGTCGCATAAATAAATAAATATGGGAAAGAAATCAACAATTACAAAAATAAAAGTAAATAAATATAAATATGGAAAAAACCAGGGACCAGCACTATAAATGGTCTAAATAATGCTAACCTGCAACGAAACCAAATCCAATTCTCTCTCTCTCTCTCTCTCTCTCTCTCTCTCTCCTAGAAGGTTAACCCTAACCCCAAATCTCCTTGACATGACTTGAGCTAAGAGCCCAGTACGTCTAAGCTCCATTACTGGTCGAATCAAAAAAATTAGAATTAAAAATAGAAAGGCAGAAAACGATGCCGTCTCATGGTGACCTGGACCGGCAGATCGAGCACCTGATGCAGTGTAAGCCACTGACGGAAGCGGAAGTGAAGGCACTGTGCGAGCAAGCAAGAGCGATCCTGGTGGAGGAATGGAACGTGCAGCCCGTCAAATGCCCCGTCACTGTCTGCGGTGATATTCACGGCCAGTTCCATGATCTTGTCGAGCTCTTTCGCATCGGTGGAAACGCCCCCGACACTAACTATCTTTTCATGGGCGACTATGTCGGTCAGTCTCTTACTATTTAGTTATGGACATGTATTTTCTATTATGTTGAGCTGGAGCTGAGCTTCAATATCTGGAATTTTTTGTTTTTTAAAAGAACAAAAGATTGATCAAGCTTACTGAAAGAGATAATATAGATTTCAAAGTTTGAGATTTGTAAGTTATATGTTTTCAAGCCTTTTTTTTTTAGTTTTTGTTATTAGGTATTAACCTACATATCATAGAATATTTAGCGAAATTTCTGAAAATGATTGCCTGGGGATGTTGGAGTATGGTTGCCCACTGTTATGATAGTTAATGTGCGTTGTTTTAATTTAAGCAGTGAGAATATGATTAAAGTGGCGTAGATAACATAGAAGCTATACCTTCATTCTACTGGAAAGAGTTAGTTGCGCGTCAGCAGATGGGTAAGCACTGTGCAATGTTTATATTGAAGCGTTACAACCACATTTTATGATAAATAAAACTAGGATTACTCTAACAGGGGTTCTTGCCCATGTACACTAGGAGTAAACTGGTAGTTCTTTGCAGAAAATGTTATGAACAAAGATTTCTGGTATCAGAATGATGAAAAAAAGAAACTCTCCCCATAGTGAGAAATATGTAACCAGTTTTTTTTATGGTTCAATAGCAGCATTTACCCACTTTCAAAAGCTTTAAAGTTCCTCTCTCTTTTGATTACTTTAGGTCAATTGTTAGAGGACCAGAACTTATTTCTGATATGAGCATGCACAAGTGGAGTATCTATTATATTCCTTTCTGCTATTGAAGCTATGCTTCTCTGTCTCTGTAGTCTGTAATCATGTTTTCTTACTTGGTATACCAGAAATTGCAACTGTATTTAATTTTTCCCCCCTTTCTTCTTTTGCTATTCTGTAGATCGAGGATATTACTCAGTGGAAACTGTGACTCTTTTAGTAGCTCTGAAAGTTCGATATAGAGATAGGATTACAATTCTAAGAGGAAATCATGAGAGTCGTCAAATAACTCAAGTGTAAGAGCTCTATTCATTTGAAGTTCGCTTATTCATAGTTGCACTATTATTACCTGTGCTTGTGAAATTAACCTATACTAGCAGTTGTGGGTCTAAAACTGCTTCCTTGCATGCTTCCTAGTTTTAAATTTTCTTGAGTTATGACTGATGAATGCATTGTTTAAATGTCCTTATTTTTTGTCCAATTTTCTTTTGTTTTAAAGTCACAGAGTGAAATGAACAAGGACAGATAGCATGAATGGATAATTCTCTTCATTTTATTTATAAATATGAGCCATTCAATCAAATTCTTGTGCATAGGACAGTGAAAGAATGAAAGACGAAAGGTGTTGGTACCTTGGCGTTTTAGTTATTTGGATGTGTAAATGTTGCATTATAAAATCTGCAGTTTCTACAAGAGCTATTATTTTTTCCTCTCTCCTTACAGGTATGGGTTTTATGATGAATGCTTAAGAAAATATGGAAATGCCAATGTCTGGAAATATTTCACTGACCTCTTTGATTATCTGCCACTTACAGCCCTAATTGAGAGTCAGGTGTGAATTCTAGAATGCTGCCTTGATTATACCCATGATCTTAACTTCTAAATAATCTTTGTGAACTTATCTGATAATCATCTATTATTACCCTGTAGATCTTTTGCTTGCATGGTGGTCTTTCTCCATCTTTAGATACATTGGATAATATCCGCTCCTTGGACCGAATGCAAGAGGTACAGTTATAATGTTACTTTAGCAGTTTATTTTCATAACATTTTCTTGAGCCGCTACTAATTGCTTACTAAATTTATTATTCAAATTGATTTTTTCTTATCATATGTGTATAAAATCAATTTACATGATTTGGTAACTATGAGAAATTTAAAAGCCAAAAAATTTTGCACTTGGTACAATTTCTGCTGATAGTCATTTACATAAATGTCTGGACAACTTTATCTGGTTTTGGGTAGCCGACAACCTTATACTTCCCATCAGAAGTAAAACCAGCATATGTATTTCCATTGAGTTGAATTAAATACAAATTGCTTTGTTCCTCTTTTACGTATTGAATTTTTGGTTATGTTGTGCATCATTTATTGGTGCTGAAGATAAATATACAAAACAAAGTCATGTCATGGGAAATTTTGCCTAAGGAGAGAGAACTAAATAATCTAAAGATGGAACTAATGCCAGTGGTGCTGCTTAGTGAATGATATAATTAAACCAGCATCTGTTAACTGATTTGGTACTGTTTTTTCATTGTGCTAGAAATGACTAACTGGTGTGGTTTCTTTTATGTTCCTTTTCCAATAAGTTTACCTATCTAATTGGCTGCTTGTGGTTTCATGGATGACTTAGGTTCCTCATGAAGGTCCAATGTGTGATCTCTTATGGTCTGATCCAGATGATCGTTGTGGTTGGGGAATTTCTCCACGAGGAGCTGGATACACTTTTGGACAAGATATATCTCAACAGTTCAACCACACTAATGGGCTTACTCTCATTTCTAGAGCTCACCAGCTTGTCATGGAAGGATACAATTGGTCCCAGGTTTGTGGATTTTAAGTAAATAATGGAATTGTTTTTTGAACAATGGAGTTCTTATGGATTTATCTTTAATTGACCCACTTCAAATCTTTTCAGGACAAGAATGTGGTTACTGTTTTCAGTGCACCAAACTACTGCTATCGGTGTGGGAATATGGCTGCAATACTTGAGATTGGGGATAATATGGAGCAGAATTTCCTTCAATTTGATCCAGCACCACGTCAGGTTGAACCTGACACCACACGCAGAACTCCTGACTATTTTTTGTAATTGTCACAGCATGCCCTCAGCGGGCAATTTTTCAAATTCTCTGTCATGGTTTTGTAGAGGAATCTTATAGAATAGGGGATTTTTGGAGTTTACCTGATAAAGGGACAAAAAGAAACATTGTCATTGTCATTCTTTTGGTTGGAATTGTTCTACTGGTTCTGCATTTATGTGAATTTATAGGTTACTTTGTAGTTGGTTTTTGTCTTGTATTTTAGAAAGTGAAGGAACAGCAATAACAAGGTATTCTTATGCGATTGCACACTCAAATTATTTTTCATTTATATTATCAAATGGATAAATTGTTCAAAATTGTTACATTGCCTCGGAGAACATTCTCTTGTAATGATAGCAAGCAGCTAGTGGGATGCAGTCTGAATGGATAGATGGAAACTGTCCTCTAACCATTGCATCCTCTGCTGTTAGCTGATTTGAAATTCGTCCATCTTTCATATAATTTCATAGTTTTTAAACATATTCAATTCAATTTATTGCCCACAACTTCAATTCGATTGAAAACACATTCAATATTTTAAATCTCTGGTTTAAGAACTTCGTTCATTTCAGCTGCCCCTTTTTTCCCGCCTTTACCCTTGTACTGACAGCAAGCGCAGAAGTCACAAGCATAAAATTATATTTTGAGAAATTTTTTTGAATTAACTGGATTAAAAATTGAAAAAAGGAAAACTGCATTACAATAATGCGGTTGAAAAATACAGTTATGGCTGAGGCTATCCAGTACTCTTGGAGTTTGCTCATCAATTATGAAGACCCTTGCTTCTTCTTCCCTAGCTTCCCTGACATCACCAATTATCTCTTAGCGCCTCATGAATGTCGACTGAGAAGAACATGGAATGCAAAACTGAGTACATGAACACGTCGATTGAAGTTGTAGCAGCAGCCCATTGTGTAATTACTTGATTGACAAATTACCTGACACAAGAAATAAGAAACAAAAAGGCATCTTACCACGACAATCGAAGCCAGTAATAGCTAAGATGTCCACTAAGCTTCAAAGCCAGAAATCCAACCTCTTCCAGCATTTTGCATTAGTTGTATATACATCCTAACAAGAAAAAGGGAAAACTGCCAAAAAGAAGAAGAAAAACTACATTACAAATTGAATTCTGGTTGGTTTATGGAAGTATTATTGGAGGGTGTCCCATATCTAGCAGAGATGTTACTGGCCTAAGAAACATATATATGAAAAATGAAAACAAATAGAAGTTAATGATTAGAAGATTGAATTCATTGAAGAATTCATTAATCCTATGGGCTCATAAGCAGAAGAATGAGAGGAACTTCCTAAATAGCATGCAGCAACATCTTAAAAATTAAAATGCATGCATATGCATACACATTTAAACTAAGAAATCAGAACCATCAAATTCATGAGCGTTTCACAGCATGTGCTTCTTTGTTTATGGAAATCAACATGGTGGTTCAGTTGGGCTAAAATAATAAATTTCTGCAGCTCAGCTATTTGGCGGTTTACAATGGAACTCTTGCAGGAATATCAAAGCTAATTTTTAGCAAAAACTTCCCGACATTTGAGGAAATAGCTTCAACTTTATGATTTCAGAATTTAGAAACCTATCAGGGGTGGCATGGTCATCTCCCCGCTTGTGCAAGCGATGGGAGGTCCCGAGTCTCGTTTCCCACCAAATATGGCTGAATTATTGGGTGGGCAGGTGGCAGGTGCTGAGTCTCATTTCCCACCAGTATATAGTTTCTTTTCAATGTGTCATCTACACGAAGATTCATGTCAAAATCGAAGAGTTTACAGAGGAATTACCATGAAACTGACCAGCAAGAGAATCAAGCATCATAGTCATCATCAAAGGGCAATGTGATAAACTGACGAAGCTTCTGAAGATTATCACATATCTCTGTCAACAATTTTTCTCTTTCACTATCATTCTGAATTGTATAACCAGCGTGCTTTGAGAATTCATCATCTGCTTCACGGGCCTTCACCCGCTCATGAAGATGCAACAGTTCTTTCATTAATTTGCTTTCTTGTCCTGACATATCAAACGACAGTTGATAAAGGGCAGTGAGAATTACCATGGGTCTGTTTAGTATAACTAAAAAAAAAAAAAGAAAGTAAAAACTAAATATTTAAATATATTAATTAAAAATATTAAAAATTAAAATTAATACTTTTTTAATTATAAGAACTACTTTTTTTCGTTTCAATATCATTTAAAATAGTGATGTTCTAAAAAATATTTTTATTCTCCACAATCTTTCATCCCTCCTTCCCAACCCTTTGCTGCCCACTCAGTGAAGATGAATTATTTAGTTTCCTTCAATTTTGCACAAAGCCCTTTGTTGCCAACGGAAAATTGGGTTCTTTGTCGCATATCTTTGAAGAAGAGAAGCGCCAAAAATGAGGAGGAAAAACTTCGGTTTTGCTATGAAAATTGTGTGTGCAAGCTGGGGAGCACAAAGCCTGTGTCTATGATTTCCTAACTTAAAAAAAAGGGACTGATTTGAATCTTTCTCTTTCCTCACCCTCAAGGCCAAGTGGAATCACAGAAGTGTCATCAAATGAATTAGATGAACATGAAGAAAGTAGTAGTTGCAATAGTTTTCCATAGTCAAGTTCTCATTTCCAAATCAGAAAAAACCATCTAAGAGATCTAATGCTTTGCCATTAGGTTTCTTGTCTCTTATCTGTGATTATGACTAAACAGAAAGAGATATACAAAAAGCAAGAAAAGAAAAGGATAAAACCGGCTTTAAGTGTTATCTGTAATGTGAAGAGTAATGGATACTACTCTCTTTTTGCATATGAGACTCTTTTCTGAACATCTTTGGTCCCTTATGCTATTCCATTAGCTCATCAACCTTGTGCTTTTCCATTAATGAAGCAGAGCTCATTCTTTAACTAAAAGACATTAATTGAAGGAAATCTTGAAAGTTAAAATAGAGAAAGTGATAGAAAGGCGGTGGATCGATATTGTTTTTGGAAAGGAGATTGTGTTTGTTGATTTGCTAATTTGAACTTTATGGAGAGTCTCAATGCATTCTGAAAATATCTATCGTTTCTTTTTTCCTAATTTTGTTTTTTTCTAAGTTTGATTGTTTGATCTGAAAATGTCTATAGCTGGATGAGGGAAGGTAAGAGATGGGAGTGGAGCCGAAAGAGAGGGAGAGGGAGAAGAAAATAGAGAAAAAAAAGGGAAGAGTAAGAGAAGCTTTAAAGAATAATATTGGTATTATAAGAGTTTTTTTTTTCCAATTTAACTTTTATCTATTAATTCATGGCTAAAAGCCATTAATATAGAATAGTAATTTGAATGGAGAATATTTTGTAATCATGAATGCACTTGGATGGAATTATGACGTTAGCATACAGAACTACAGATACCTGTCTCTTCATCCATGCGGGTAACATTGTCAGAGCTGGCCTGTGAGGAAGGAGCTCCATCATCTGACGAAATGTGTGTTCTTTTATCCAGGTTTTTCAACCCACCTAGACGGCAGGATCTGCCCCCTTTATGTAATTTTTCTGGGTTCCCCTCTCCATTCTCATCCGACAAAGAAGAAGACTGATTGTTGCTATGCAGATTTTCTTGGTTAATACACCCATCAGTGAAACAATAGGCTGGGCTGATATATTCAGATTTTTCAGTATAGGATGAGAAAGATTGTGAGTTCATGTCCTGGTAACCCTCATCTTCAGATCCCTCGAAACCTTCTTCTCTTAAGAGACCATATCTTTCTCTATACTCGTCAAGTTCAGCCTCTAAAACCGTAATATCTTCCTCTCTCTTGGCAAGTAAATCATTTGTTGCTTGCAGGGCTTCTTGATCATATTCTGCCTGCTCCTCCATCATTCTTTGATATTGTAAGGCCTCCATCTGAACTGCTGCCTTCTCTGCCTGCAACTTGGTGATCATGGCCATTGCATTATTAGCGGCAACAGCAGAAGCACTTCTTTCTTCATCCAGTTCCATGTACAAAGCCATCAATGACTTGCGATCCAATCGAGCCTGTCCCTTCATATGGTGCAAAATCAAGTCACCATCTGCTTCACTTGGTGCACTGCCTTCCGTGTACTCTGAAGCAAATTCTGTTTTTTCAAGTAGTGACTTTCTTGGGATCCTAGTAGTCCACCTAGGGCTGGCATTAGCTGAATCTGTTAGTGGAATTCCAAAAAACCTATTTCCTTTGGAAAAAATAGGAGTTCTATCCTCATTCATATCCTCAGCTTCTGGCAGCAATGGCACAGTAGCAGCTTTCACATCTTCCCTAGCTAATACACAAAATGCATGAAAAAAAAAAAAAAAAAAAGAGTTTAGATAGAAGCAAAAAAGAAAATACAAGCAGCGCTTAAGCAATAGATTTCAAGAATTTGCATTGTGGTGTCCGCGAACAACTCAAAATGACTGAATTTTAACAGGTATAAAGATTATGTATGAGCAAATGCAAGGCATCTTCAAGAGTTTGAAGAATTCAAATCAAAACTATATAATTGAAGGAAAATAAGGGGAAAGTTTAATTGATGGGAAAAACTTACCAAGATGTGATGTATGGGGACCATCTTCATCTTCATGTAGCTCAGATTCATTATCTGAAAACTTGAGTTCTGTGTATCTTATGTGAGGTAATTCCATGTTACGATGATCCTCATTTCTCAAATTTGCAAACGGAGCTCTTGGAGAAGGAGTGGGAGCTTGTGAAACCATGCTACATCCCTTTCCTTTAAAATAGGACTTGGCCTTCAATGACTCGCCACAGCATGAACATCTATTGAGAATGATCTTCTCAGCCTGAACCGAATCATCTTTTCTTCCAGTAGGCAGAGTGAAATGATGATCTCGATCATTATCAACAAACATTTCAATATCTTTATGCAAAATCCCAACAAGAGACTTGTATGTATGGCCATCAGTTTCCTTCTCCGTCGCAAATGAAAGAAGGCAAGTCTCACACATTTTTCTTATATCAGAAAGCTTCTTGTGGTTGTGACAAAAAGCCAAACATGAAACCTCCTTCTTGTGAGATTCACATATAGAATCATTGTAATAAAAGTTAGCAGCTCTATGAACCAGAACATGATCAATCCTTGTGCAAAGCAAACAAGGAATTTCCAACTCAAAGAATCTAGCAAATTCATTAGCAAAAAATGCAAGAAACCCATCAATAAAAAGCCCAATTATCAACAACCATTCGAGTACAGCATAAATCAGGAAGAGTGGGAACTTTCCCAGTTCTTGTTCCACAAAATGTTTAAAAGATCTTTTAGCCATAGTATTTTTCAACCCAAAATCAACAACTAAAAATGGGTATCGAAATTAACTAAATATATAATCTCTTCTTTGTTGCCTATACTCAGCTGGTTGTTAACGATATAGAAAGGAGCTCTCAAGGTAAAAAGGCTCAGAGGCTGACAACAAAATAGAAGATCATGACCTTGGTTGTGGAATTAACCGGACCCAGATCATGACCTTGCCCTCTGTTATCAGTGTAAGAGCGAGAGGAGGAGGGGGAGAGAAACTGAAAGATTATGTTGCAGTTTTAGAATTCAAATTTTGGGTGGTCATTTTCTTCTGACTATAAATGGAGAACAAGTTTGTGGGAGTATTGAGGTTTTGATGCAGACCATGTACCTGAATTAACGGTCTATCAAGCACTCTTCAACAAACTGAATCAAAAAATAAAAGACCACCAACACAGTGAATGTTGCCATTTTGGGAATTATTTTAGGCCGTGACACAAATTATAGTCATTAGTTTTGTATAATATCCCCAAAAAAATATTATATTGAGAAATTAGATTGTTTGATAAGTTAATAGATTATATAGTTGAATGAATAAAAAAATAATAAATATTATTGTTCACAATTATTATTTTATATATATTAAAAAAATTGTGATAAAATATTTATCTATAATATAAATAAAAGTATGTTTAATTATTTACCCTCTATGTACTTATTTTAATTTTAATTTTTATTTATAATTACAATATTATAAATAAAAAAAATTAACAAGAAATATTGTGCAATTGATTTAATTTTACTTACTAAATTATTTGTTATTCTATCTAAATTATTATTTTTCCAAAAAAAAAATCCCTATTGAAAATTGAAATATTAAAAGGCCTCGTTTTTCTATGGCCAAATTTTTCAGGGTAATCTTATATATATATATATATATATATATTTACAGTTTATGAAGACTAATTCTTTAAAAGGTTTGTAATTTTTCCTTTTAATAATATTTTCTCCAATATTAACCTAAATTCTCTTTTTAGAAGCATAATTAACTTTATCACTCAATACTTGTCCTAACTCATCTTCTTAAATTTTTTAAAAATAGAAATTAGAATATAACGAAATTGATATTTTTATTAATATAAGCTGTCATATTTTTATTAAAATTTGAAAATTTTAATGTTATGTTTATTAATTTGAAAATTTTAGTGTTATATTTATTAAATTTGATAACTTTATTGTTATATTTATTGAATTATAAAGTTTTGATAAATTAAAAAAAATAGAAAACAAAATTTGATAATATAAGATTAATTTTTTTTTGTAATTATCAGGAAATAAAATTTAAAAATATAAATTTAAATTAATTATTAAAAATGTTTTTAATAAAATTATTAATCAAATAAATCAAAACTTTTAGCTTTGTTACTTACTATATATTCAAATCTTTTAATTTTAAATAATTTAATTATATCTTTTAAAATTCAATTATTTAAGAATTTATAATTAAAAAACAGTTTCAATAAAAAATATTTAATAAAAAAAATTTTTAAAAAATTATTTTAGAGCATTTACAAGGAAGTCAGATGACATATCAAAAATGCAGCATGCGTCATTGCCTTTGGCTGGTCACCATTATAAGTTCAGTAGAATTTTGCTTCAGTTTGTTCATTGGTTTGGTTCAAGCTTATTCTTCAGATTATTTTATTTTTAATTACATTATCATGTACAAAAATAGTATTACAACATTCTAGATTACTTATTTTATTTTATAATATTGTTTAAAAAATAATATTATTAAGTTTGCTTTTATTTTTATTTTAAACAAAACGTTTGTAATGAAATAAACTTATAAATATTTTTATTTAAATATTAAATTTATTAATAGATTTTAATTTGTTTAAACCAGCTTTAAAAAGTACTTGATATAGGATGAAGCGAGTAATTTTTTCAAATTTTTTTTTATCTTTATTAAAAATAATAATTATTTATATAATTTTTTTTTTAAATTTATTTTAATATTTTTAAATTAAGTGACATAAATATTAAATTAAGAGTATTATTTTATTATAATTTAAATAATATAATTGTGGATAATATATTGTATCACAGATTGGCGAGTGACGCCACGAGCACTGAAGGCGCGTTACTTTTTATTGCTCGACCGCTTCCTTCCTGGTTTCGGTATTTAATTCATTCCATTTTTGGGAATCTCTCTTTCTCCATTGTACTGCTCTTCCCTTCTCCGGTTATGGTTTAACTGTCTAAGCTTCTTTCCTTTTAAGATGTAATCTCAGCTTTCACGGCCCGCCTTGATCCAAAATTCTTGGCTGGCTCTTCTTCCTTTCTATTTTCTATTAATTTCTCTGCTTTGTATGTATTGGAATTGGATTGAAAATGGTTTCCAATTCTCAGAAGAAAAACCTTCAGTCTGTGTTTCCCAGCAACCTCAAAAAGCTCACAATAACGCCGCCCAACCCCACCTCTCACTTCGACTTCTCTGATGTTTTTGGCCCACTGACCCCACACCCAAACCAATCGCAATCTCCTTCTACATCCACTTCGTCTTCTTCCTCCTCTGCTTTTGTAGGGGACCCACTTGTCATTCACAACCGGTCCCACTCCTTCGTGGGTCCTTCCCCTCGCTATCCCTCTCCTCTTCCCTCCCTTTCCAAATCCATGAAGAGGAACTCGAAAATGAAAATGAGGTTATTGTTGAGGGGGAAGACGAGAAGGGGAAGAGTGAGCAAGTGAGTAGTAAGATTGGCCCTGGTGATTTTGAGATCCTGAGAGTTGTTGGACAGGGAGCCTTTGGTAAGGTGTTTCAAGTGAGAAAGAAAGGGAGTGATTGTGCGGATGGTGATGGGATTTATGCAATGCAAGTGATGTCATAAAAAAGAATCATGTCGATTACATGAAGGCTGAGAGGGATATCCTTGCCAAAGTCGTGCATCCCTTTATTGTTCAGCTTCGTTACTCTTTCCAGGTTCTTTTTACTCTCTCCTTCTCTTTATTTTTGTTGTGGTATAAAATGTGTTTCTTAATGTGGATGATCCATGAAGGAAAAAGGTGTTTGCTTTGCTCTAATCCGGCAATGTAAATGCATTTTGGAATTAAAGCTTGTTGTAGTTGAATTCACACGAAAATTTCTCCACTAAGAAGAACGCTTTATAGGTAGCAACACTTTGAAGAGCATTAATGCCATTCCAATAGAACATTATTGTTGTCTGTAAAAGTCGTTTAGGCCTTTCAACCCAACTTTGTTTCGAATTGAGACCTACTTGATAAATTATTGCTTTTCTTTATTTTGCCTTTTGTCTCCATTTGGTTTTTAAAATTATCCTTTTTTGATGATTAATGTTGTGGGTGTTTCTCTTTCTCTTTTTCAAGGATTTTTTTTTTTTTTTTGACTTTCTATAGAATGATAGCCTCGTTTAGCTTGAATATTTCTCAATAAATATAGCAATGTTAGTGGGCCATATTATCCAACTGTAATACGAGCAGGGAAAACATCATAACTGTAATCAAATTGCTAGTTTACATGAGCAACTTAATGGTACAAGGGTTGATCAATCTCATATGAATCTAGATAGTTCTCACAGTCATTGACACAAGTCACTCAACATTTCTGAATGTGTTGCTGATGTGGGTAGGTGTATACTTTATTGTTTATTTCCCTATGGAATAGAAGTGATTTCACTATGAATTACTAAAATTAGACTGTCTTCTTGACTTTTCAGACCAAGGCTAAGCTTTATTTGATCCTGGATTTTATAAACGGAGGTCATCTCTTCTTTCATCTTTATCGGCAGGGAATTTTCAGTTATCATATGTGCTAATTTTTAGACTTCTTATCATGATGTATATTCTTCTATTTTAGTTTTGACTTTTGGTATGTCTTGAGTAGTGAGGATCAGGCAAGGGTTTATACTGCTGAGATAGTATCTGCTGTTCCACATCTTCACAAGACCGGGATTTTGCATCGGTATCTTAAACCTGAAAATATTCTCATGGATTGTGAAGGACATGTAATAGCCATGCCCATGCCCATGCCCATGCCCTCCATTCTGTGGCAGTATTTATGAAACTCATTACATTACATATTTCAATTTTTAGATACTTATATTTGGTTAATGGTTCAGTTCCTAAAAGATATATTTGTCATTCAGGTTATGCTAACTGATTTTGGACCGGCAAGGGAAATTGATGAATCAATTAGATCCAATTCAATGTGTGGGACCACAGAATACATGGCTCCAGAAATTTAACAGTCTAAAGGCCACAACAAAGATGCTGATTGGTGGAGTGTTGGAATACTCTTGTATGAAATGCTAACTGGGCAGGTAATACGTAGCCTTACTGTTGAGCATTAAAGTCTGGTTAGAGGCATTTTCTTTTTTGCTTGAAGGAGTTCACAGTGATTGGTGAGGGTTTTGCTTTAGCCTACTCCCCTCTCCTGTTATGTAACAAGTCGGTGCTATTTTCGGTACCTAGATTTGACATGGGTTCTGAAAATGATCTTAATATATGTAAACATCTACAGCCTCCATTTACACACAAAGATAGAAAGAAACTTCAGGAGAGAATTATCAAAGAGAAAGTCAAACTTCCACCATATCTTAGCATTGAGGCTTACTCTTTGCTCAAAGGAGTAAGTACAATCATGTGGTTTAATCTTTTTTTTTTTGTTTTAACGCTATTTTTCCTTCTCTTCTTCCAATTTCAAACAGTCACAGATAAGAGAAAGTTCTTTTTATTTTTGCAGTTGCTGCAGAAGGAACCATCAAGAAGGCTAGGCAGTGGTCCTGGTGGAGGGGATGCGGTCAAAGGTCATAAATGGTTTCGGTCAATCAACTGGAAGAAGTTAGACGCAAGAGAATTGCAGCCAAAGTTTAAACCAGATGTGAGTGGAAAAGATTGTACTGCAAATTTTGACCAGTGTTGGACGACAATGCCTCCTGATGACTCACCTGCTGCCACACCAACAGCTGGTGGACATTTCCAAGGATACACCTACATTGCACCAAACCCTTGGCTTTCATCTAGATGAATTAAGGGTATTATGAAGCCAGGCCATCCATGTTTTGTAAGTTTATATTTCCTAAACTTTTTTCCTCTAGAAAAAAGAATAAAAATGAAAAATAAGTACATGCTGATATCTCGCATGTGTTGTACATTGTTCTTGAATAAAAGATTAAAGCTGGTTGTTGATTGCTTGGTCTATAACTTCTTTTGGTAAATGGGAGGTGAAATTTGTGCCTTCTTTATTTTCATTTTTCTGTATAACTCAAAAGCTTATAATTAGAGAAAACTTTGTGAACTTCAAATATTTCCAGATTGCATTTATGAGTTTGAGTCATTAAATATCTCCAATTTTTTTTATTGGAGCAAACTTCTGAAGTTTCAGAACACGTATGAGGACAATCTTGAAAAAGTTATCTCTAGAAATCATTATTGTGTAATATTTATGTCAGCTGGAGGATCATAATTCTTACAATCTCTGGTGCAACCTTTAAATCAGTTTGTATGTGTTGAAACTTCTCTTATGGGGAAATGCATTGAATTCTATTAAGACTAATGTGCACATCCATTGTGAAATGAGTAAAATATGAAGTGACAAGGATATATTTTAATGTTAAAATCACCCTTAAAGTATTGTTTGGCAAGACAATGAGGACTCCATCTTATCTTGGCATGACAATTTAGTATTTGGTATCTCCGACATTCAGATATATTTTTAGTTGGTTAGGAACATGATTACTTAAGTAATCTATTGAATGATTCCTTTAATTGGGATATAGCTTTTGTCCAGAATGTTAAAGAGTGGCACTGGCACATAGGGATCTCTGTTACATATTATAGAAGGAAGAAGAGAAATAATAATGTTAGGCAGAATAATCTAGTAGAGAATGTTTTGGAGGGAAATGTTGAGAACTGAATCTGGTCACAGTTAAGGAAGAACTGAATCTGGTCACGATTAATCAACCTGGTCACAGTTAAGGAAAACTGAATCTGGTCACAGTCAGTTGTGTATCTGCTCTATAAAAGGAAAGATCCTCATCTGTATTCATTCATTCCATTAATGAATCAAAAACAGACTTTCTCTCTCTGATTCTACTCTTTTCTTTTCTCATCTAAATCTAAATTCTCTTCTCATCTATTTCTATTCTCTAAATCTGTTTTCAATCTTGCATTCAGAGGATGAATTAGGGTTGAACCCTAACAATTTGGTATCAGAGCAAGGTTACGATGGGATTAGATCTGCAATTGTGATTCTGGCAGTCGCAGGATGACCAGATCTAGAGTAGTTACTCAGGATTCAACTAATTCAGCTAAAATAGCTGAATTGGAGGAACAGATTAGGGTTATGCAGGAGGTATCGAAGAAGGATAAGGAAGAATTGAGGGGAGAAATTAAGCAAAATGCAGACAAGATCTTGGAGGAGATGCGATCCTTGTTTGCAGTTGTTATGATGGATAAAAGTAAGGGAAATAATTCTGGAGAAAATGAAGTAGCTGGATCTCAGAATCGCCGCTGCTCTCGGAGGGAAGGGAATTCTGCCCAAACCAAACGAGAATGGGAATCAAGAATGTAAAGAAGATAATAATGCTGGATCTACAGCAGACGATGAAGGTATGTCAAAGATCTTGCCTAAAGTCAAATTAGTGACATTTGATGGGAAGGAACCTAGGGCTTGGGTTAGGAAATGTATCAAATACTTTGAGGTGTATAGAGTACCTAAGGATCAAATGGTAGGAATTGCTAGCCTGTTTTTAATAGATAGGGTTGATGCCTGGTATCACAATTGGATAAAGGCGGATGGACCTCATGCTTGGGATGATTTTGAAAGGGAATTGTGTGGAAGATTTAGAGAGGAAGGGCTAGAGGATATTGTGGAAGAATTTATGAAGATGAAACAAGAGAGATCTATTGAAGAATACTTGGATAAGTTTGAGGATATTAGAATAAGGTTGGAAAGGATGATGCCTAGTTTGGGAGAAGCCTATTTCCTTCTGGTTTCATTGGAGGATTGAGAGATGACATTAGACCTATGGTGAGAATGATGAGACCTACTAGCCTTGCCCATGCTTTTGAAATTGTAAAATTTCAAGAACAGCTACTTAATTGTAGTAAGAAACCTAATTCTTTAACCAGAACCTACTAGAACAGTACCAGAACTTCCTTTGTTCCATCATCATCATCTTTTCCTTACAAATCTGCCCCAACTTATCAAAATTTCCTTATGCACCCAAACCACCCAATTCTGATCAAAATAATAACCTGAAACAGCCCATCTCCACCCAAAAACCAAGATTTGCAACCATCAAGCTTCACAACCAAATCGCTACTAGACCAAATCCTAATACTGCACCTAATTCCAACAACATTAGACAACCAAGGCCCTGCTTTAAATGTGGAGATAAGTACTTTCCTGGTCATCAATGTAAGCAACAGAAATCTGTGATGGCTATTCAATCTGGTGAATATGAGGAATCTGCATTTCAAATGCAAGGGCAGGATATGGAAGATGGGGAAGAAGTGTGGCATGATGTTATGGAAGGAAATGGAAGTGGAGAAGTAGATGAGATAACCCTTTCTGTACATGCTATTGAGGGTAGACAGGGGATAAAAACTATAAGAGTGTTAGGGAAGCATAAGAACAGGGAGTTATTGATTTTAATTGACTCTGGCAGCACTCATAGCTTCTTAGATGTTAAAGTAGCAAGGGATTTGAAGGTGCTCAGAGTAGATGTGCTTTTGCGAGAATAATGAGTTGATGGCAGAAGAATTTTCAGCACTTGTATCAGTCCTAATTTTAACTGGAAAATGCATCATTATTCTTTCTGTTTTGACTTTAGGTTGCTGGATATGGGGAGCTTTGATATAATACTTGGAGTTGATTGGCTGAAAACTTTTAATCCAATTTTATTTGACTTTGAGAGTTCCTCAGTCAGTTTCCATAGGGCTGGTACAATGATTACATTATGTTATGGAAAGTCAATCACTATGTTATGGAAAGTCAATCACTATATTATTTTTCTGTATATTTTGTATTCTGTATTCCTATTTAGGATTTCTTATTTAGGATTTCTTCCTAATCAGTAGAATACAATTATAGGAATCAATTGTATATATATACCCATGTACAGATTAATTGAAATCAATAAGAATCATCTCTTTCTACATGGTATCAGAGCAGGTCATCAATCTAGGATGACTATTTGTTCTCACTACCCAGCTCAGGAGAGACCTTGGTCGCCGACCACTGCTTTCAACCCCGATTAACATTGCGGCTGCCTCAACCCCTCATTCCACCACCGTGTCTTTGTTGCACGATCCAAAGATAACCATTAAAGTACTTATGAGGTTTGGCTCTCAGATCCTATTTCAGTATTTGCTTGATTTGTGATTTTGGATTATTTTGCTGCGCTAAGCACTTTGGATTAGCGTTTCGGTTAGTTTTCTTTGTCTCAACAAATGGCAGACAATAAGAATGTTATTTCGATGTGATTCCTGATGACTAAGATCACGGAACACAAACTTAATGGTTCGAATTACAGAGTGGAGTAAGACTGTTAGGGTCTATTTGCGTAGCATTGATAAGGATGATCACCTTACTAAAGATCCACCCGCTGATGATACACGACAAACTTGGCTAAGGGAGGATGCTCGATTGTTTTTGCAGCTTCGGAGCTCGATTCATAGTGAGGTAATTAGTTTAATTAATCACCGGAATTTGTTAAGGAATTGATGGATTACTTAGATTTTCAGATTCGCAAAGGAATATCTCCGTATTTATGATGTTTGTAAGGCATTCTACCGTGCTGAGAAAGAGGATAAGTCTCTCACGGCTTATTTTATGGATTTTAAACGGGTATATGAGGAACTTAATGTATTGTTGTCTTTTAGTCCGATGTGAAAGTTCAAAGAGCCCAACGGAGCAATTGGTCATTATGAGTTTTCTTGCAGGCCTTCCTTCGAGTATGAGATGCTAAATCTCGATTCTCTCCGATCGAGATTTCCTCTTTGCATGAAACGTTCACACGGGTCCTTCGTACAGAGAGTACTCATCTTCACAACCTGTCAGTAGTGCTCTTATTAGCCGTAATCCAAATGGACAACAGGGTAATAGAAGAGGAAGTAGAGGAGGAATTACAGCAAATGTAGTAATCAGCGTAATGGAGAGGCTAGTTCTAATCAGGACTCAAGAGGAGTCATTTGTTATTATTGCCATGAGCCTGGCCATACAAAATATAATTGTCCGCAACTTCAGAGAAAAAATCAGCGATCACAGATGGCAAATATGGCAGCAGAGAATTCTACAGTATCTTCCTCTGAGAAAACTATTTTGGTATCTGCAGAGGATTTTGCACAATTTTCCCAGTATCAGGCATCTCTAAAGCCTACCAGTTCCCCTGTCACTGCGATCGCTGAGTCAGGTAAATCTACTACATGCCTTGTGTCTTCTTCATCCAAATGGGTTATTGATTCAGTGCGGCATGCATCACATGAGTAATTCTAGTTTTCTATCCGCTTTGACCTAATCTCACTTCTTCTCATTACTTTAGCCGATGGCTCTACTTATTGTGTCATGGGTTCGAATCGCGAACCCGACTTCACAATTTCTTTATCTTCTGCTTTGTGTCTACCAAAATTCTTTTTAATCTACTTTCATTAGTAAACTTACTCGTACCTTAAATTGTTCTGTTTCCTTTTTTCCTGACCAGTGTTTGTTTCAGGATCTTACGACGAAGCAGATTATTGGTAGAGGACGCGAGTCAGGTGGTCTTTACATTCTGGAAAATCATGTACCGCGGTCGCTTGTTTGCTCCAGTACCTTAACACCTCTTGAAGCTCATTGTAGATTGGGTCATCCTTCTTTGTCTACCATGAAGAAGCTGTGTCCTCAATTTCAGTCTTTATCAGTACTAGAATGTGAGTCGTGTCAGTTTGCAAAACATCATCGTTTGCCTTCTGTGTCTAGAGTCAATAAACGGGCTTCATCTCCTTTTGAGGTAGTTCATTCTGATGTTTGGGGTCCTTGTTCTGTTACATCTAAAACTGGATTTCGTTATTTTGTTACTTTTGTTGATGATTACTCTCGTGTTACCTGGTTTTATTTAATGAAAAATCGTTCTGAGTTGTTTTCTATCTTTTGTGCCTTTTGTAATGAAATCAAAACTCAATTTAATATTTCTGTGTGCATATTAAGAAGTGACAATGCCAAAGAATACTTTTCAGCACAATTTCAGCCTTATATGACACAAAATGGCATTCTTCATCAGTCTTCCTGTGTGGATACCCCATCCCAAAATGGCGTGGCCGAAAGAAAAAATCGTCATCTTCTTGAGGTAACTCGTGCTCTTCTTTTTCAGATGAAAGTACCTAAACACTTTTGGGCGGATGCAGTTTCCACGGCATGTTTTTTGATCAATCGTATGCCGTCTTCTGTCCTTAATGGGGATATTCCTTATACTACTTTGTTTCCTATAAAATCTTTGTTCCCTATTGAACCCCGTATTTTTGGTTATACCTGTTTTGTGCGTGATGTTCGTCCACAGGTTACTAAATTGGATCCAAAATCTCTCAAATGTGTCTTCCTTGGGTACTCCCGGCTCCAAAAAGGGTACCGTTGTTTCTCTCCTACTCTTAATCGTTATCTTGTTTCTGCAGATGTCACATTTTTTGAGTCCACTCCATTTTTTCCTCCATCATCTGTGTATGAGAGTCAGGGGGAGGAGGATGATCTCTTAATATATACTGTCCAACCAATGTCTAGTACTCTCCCACAGCCTGTTCCTTCTGTCTTTAGACCTACTCGACCTCCCGTTGTTCATGTTTATTCCAGGAGATTGGAGATTCCTGACTCAGATCCTCCACCAGCTACTTCGTTGGGAGATCCTGCACTCATACCGATCATGATTCGATCTAGACTTACCCATTGCTCTTCGTAAAGGTAAACGTTCATGTACTTACCCTATCTCTTCTTTTGTTTCTTATAATCAATTGTCTTCTTGTTCTCGGTGTTTTGTTACTTCTTTAGACTCTGTTACTATCCCTAATACTGTTAATGAGGCACTGTCTCATCTTAGCTGGTGTGATGCTATGAAAGAGGAAATGGAGGCTTTAGATGCTAATGGTACATGGGAACTATTGCCTTTACCCACTGGTAAGAAAGCTATTGGTTGTAGATGCTAGTGGCTAGGTTAAAAGCACGCCTTGTAGCAAAAGGATATGCTCAGACATATGGGGTTGATTACTCTGATACTTTTTCTCCTGTAGCTAAACTTACTTCTATTCGCTTGTTTATCTCTTTAGCAGCTACGTATGATTGGCCCCTGCATCAATTGGATATCAAGAATGCTTTCCTTCATGGTGATCTTCAGGAGGAGGTGTATATGGAGCAACCACCTGGGTTTGTTGCTCAGGGGGAGTTGGGTAAAGTTTGTAGGCTTTGAAAGTCTTTTTATGGCTTAAAACAAAGTCCTAGGGCATGGTTTGGGAGATTCAATGAAGCAGTACAGGAATTTGGTATACAAAAGAGTAAGTGTGATCACTTAGTATTTTATAGGCAATCTGAGGCTGGTCTAATTCTCTTGGTAGTCTATGTGGATGACATTGTCATCACTGGGAGTGACTCTGCAGGTATTTCATCTCTTAAAACCTTCCTCCAAACTCAGTTTCAGACCAAAGACTTGGGATTGTTAAAGTATTTCTTGGGTATCGAAGTTATGAGAAGTAAGAAGGGTATTTTCTTGTCTTAAAGAAAATATGTCCTCGATCTATTGACAGAGACAGGAAAATTAGGTGCTAAGCCTTGTAGCGCACCAATGACTCCAACTTTACAACTGTTAGCAGGGGATAGTGAATTGTTTGAAGATCCAGAGAGATACAGGAGATTGGTAGGAAAATTGAACTACCTTACAGTCACTCGTCCTGACATTGCTTATGCCGTTAGTGTGGTAAGTCAGTTTATGTCTTCCCCAATTGTTGCTCATTGGGAAGCCTTGGAACAAATCTTGTGTTATCCAAGGGCGCTCCAGAAGAGGTTTGCTATATGGTAATCATGGGCATTTGAATGTTGAATGTTTTTCGATGCCGACTGGTGGATCTAAGGTTGACAGAGGTCAACTACGGATATTGCGTTTTTATTGGAGGAAATTTGGTATCTTGGAGAAGCAAGAAGCGAGTGTAGTTTCGATCTAGTGCTGAATCCGAATACAGAGCCATGGCACAATCGGTATGTGAGGTAATGTGGATTCTTCAATTACTAGATGAGACAGTTTTAAGACCTCCCGCTCGTGAAATTGTGGTGTGATAATCAAGTCGCTCTTCATATTGCTTCTAATCCGGTGTTTCATGAGCGAACCAAACATATTGAGATTGATTGTCACTTTATTCGTGAAAAGATTCAACAACAGATCATCTCAACAGGACACATCAGAACTGGAGAGCAGTTAGGAAATATTTTCACAAAAGCTTTGAATGGAGCTAGGATTGACTACATTTGTAACAAGTTGGGCATGATTAACATCTATGCTCCAACTTGAGGGGGAGTGTTATGGAAAGTCAATCACTATGTTATGGAAAGTCAATCACTATATTATTTTTCTGTATATTTTGTATTCTGTATTCCTATTTAGGATTTCTTATTTAGGATTTCTTCCTAATCAGTAGAATACAATTATAGGAATCAATTGTATATATATACCCATGTACAATAAGAATCATCTCTTTCTACACATTACAAGGAATCACAGATGCTACTCCACAGCAAACACTTTTGAATTGTATGAACTGTGGTAAGCTAGTTCATAAGAAGGGAGGAGACTTTCAAACCCCATTATTCTGTCTACAAATATCTCCAGTGCAGGGGTCTAATGCTGAAAGTACTGCCATGGCAACTAATTCATCCTCTACTACTTATCCTATGGATTTGCAACTATTATTGGACAAATTCCATTGTATATTTGAGGATCCTAAAGTGTTGCCACCTTTTAGAAGCCATAATCACTCAATTCCTTTACTGCCATCTGCTCAGCCTGTTAATATCAGGCCATACAGGTATCCACACTTCCAAAAGACTGAAATAGAAAAATTGATGAAAGAAATATTAGGGAGTAGAGTCATACAGCCGAGTAACAGCCCTTATGCTTCTCCAGTGTTGCTTGTCAAGAAAAAAGATGGCTCATGGAGGTTTTGTGTTGATTACAGAAGATTGAATGATCTCACCATTAAAGATAAATTTCCAATTCCTATTATAGATGATCTTCTAGATGAGCTTCATGGTGCTTCAATCTTTTCTAAGATTGATTTGAAAGCTGGATACCATCAAATTAGAATGAATCCCTCAGATATTCATAAGACAGCCTTTGGAACACATCATGGGCACTATGAGTTTACTGTCATGCCTTTTGGGTTGACAAATGCTCCAGCCACATTTCAAGCTCTTATGAACCACATTTTTCAATCTTTGCTGAGGAAGTTTGTTTTGGTATTCTTTGATGACATTTTGATATATAGTTCCTCATGGAAAGAGCATTTGTAGCACCTAGAAGCAGTGTTTAAAATCCTGCAACAACAGCAGCTGTATGCTAAGCTTAGCAAGTGTTCTTTTGGGCAGCATGAGATTGATTATTTGGGACACATTATTTCTGGCAAAGGTGTAGCAACTGATCCTACTAAGATACAAGCCATGATATCTTGGCCTACTCCCAAATCAGTTAAAGAACTTAGGAGTTTCTTGGGATTAACTGGCTACTATAGGAAATTTGTTCCTCATTATGGAATAATTAGCAAGCCCCTTACTGATTTACTCAAAAAAGATGCATTTCAATGGGATGAGAAAGCACAACAGGCCTTTGAGCAACTTAGGGCTGCTATGTCCCAAGCTCCTGTGTTAGCCTTGCCAAATTTTACAAAACCTTTCATAGTGGAGACTGATGCTAGTGGTATGGGTATGGGAGCTGTGCTGCAGCAGGATGGGCATCCACTTGCCTTCATTTCTAAGGCATTTGGTCCTAGGACAAGGTCTTTATTAGTTTATGAAAGGGAATTATTGGCTATAACATTTGCTGTGTCAAAATGGAGACATTACTTGGAACAGGGACCCTTTTTTATAAAGACTGATCATGAAAGTATCAAACATTTGTTAGAGCAGAGGTTGCATACTAACTTGCAACTTCGAGGGGTTTCTAAATTGCTGGGTCTGCAATACAGAATCCTATACAGAAGAGGGGTGGACAATAAGGTGGCAGATGCCCTGTCTAGGAGACCTGCACCTTTGGAAGCTACTTTACTGGCCTTGCATTCTTCTTCTCTGCAGCCTACTTGGATGTCACTATTAATTCATAGCTATGCTACTGATAAGCAAGCTAATGACTTAATTTCTCACCTTTCTATTGATGCAAATGCACATCCTGGGTACTCTTTAAAAGATGGATTGTTGTTTTACAAAGACAGACTTTATGTGGGCAGAACAGGACATTTGAGGGAGCATTTATTAGCTCTCTATCACAACTCACACTTAGGAGGACACTCAGGAATTAATGCTACTGCAGTGAGACTTAGCAGGCATTTCTTTTGGCCTGGGATGCTTAAGGCAGTAGTTGAGTGCGTAAGAAGTTGTGATGTTTGTGCCAGGTGTAAGGTTGAGACTTGTGCCACCCCTGGGCTGTTACAGCCCTTGCTTGTTCCTCATCAAGCTTGGCAGCACATCACTATGGACTTTGTGGAGCAGTTGCCAAAGTCCAAAGGCAAAGACACCATTCTTGTGGTTATTTGCAAATTTACTAAGTATGCTCACTTTTTGCCACTTCAGCATCCCTTTTCTGCCTCTGATGTTGCCAAATTATTCTTGGATTTTGTCTTCAAATTACATGGTTGTCCTATTACTATTATCTCTGATAGAGATAAGATTTTTACTAGTTCTTTTTGGAAAGAACTATTCAGGTTGTTGGGAACCAAATTGGCTTATACTTCAGCATATCATCCCCAATCAGATGGTCAATCTGAAAGGTTAAACCAAAGTCTGGAAGGGTACTTGAGGTGTAATTGTTATCAACAACCACATTCTTGGGCCAAGTGGTTACCATTGGCCGAGTGGTGGTATAATACTAGCCATCATTCTTCCTTGAAAATGACTCCATTTGAGGCTCTCTATGGTTACAAGCCACCTCCCTTGACATTTCTGCCTTTGGATAATACTGTTGTAGGTGCTGTTGTTGACTTTGTGAAGGATAGGCAGCACATGTCTCAGCTAATTAGGGACAATCTATTAATGGCTCAGAATAGGATGAAACAGTATGCAGATAAAAAGAGGTCTGAGAGGACTTTTGAAGTGGGGGACTGGGTTTACCTTAAGTTGCAGCCCTACAGACAAACATCAGTGGCTCTAAGAAAGAATTTCAAGCTAGCAGCAAGGTTCTATGGTCCATTCCAGGTAGAGGCTAAAGTGGGTTCTGTTGCTTATAAATTGAAGTTACCTCCCACAGCATCCATTCATCCTGTTTTTCACGTGTCACTCTTAAAGAGAAAAGTAGGTGAAGGTAATGTTGTAGTCCAAGATCTTCCCACTTTTCAGGATGACATGATTGTGGTAGCTCCTGAGAGGGTGTTGAAGACAAGAACTGTAACTAGGCAACAGCAGCAGGTCCTTCAAGGCCTCATTAAATGGCTTCATTTGCCTGAGGAGGAAGCTACATGGGAAGATCAGTCTTTTATCCAGAGCCAATTTCCTGACTTCAAATCTTCTTGGGGACAAGAAGATTGTCTTGGGAGGGGTATTGTTACATATTATAGAAGGAAGAAGAGAAATAATAATGTTAGGCAGAATAATCTAGTAGAGAATGTTTTGGAGGGAAATGTTGAGAACTGAATCTGGTCACAGTTAAGGAAGAACTGAATCTGGTCACAGTTAAGGAAAACTGAATCTGGTCACAGTCAGTTGTGTATCTGCTCTATAAAAGGAAAGATCCTCATCTGTATTCATTCATTCCATTAATGAATAAATAACAGACTTTCTCTCTCTGATTCTACTCTTTTCTTTTCTCATCTAAATCTAAATTCTCTTCTCATCTATTTCTATTCTCTAAATATGTTTTCAATCTTGCATTCAGAGGATGAATTAGGGTTGAACCCTAACAATCTCATACTTTTTTAATTTGTTGTGCATTATGGTGTTGGATATATAAAGAGAGGATTGTGCTTGGTGGATGCTTACTAAAGGAGGATGCTTTGAAATACTAAAACTATTCCCTAGTCAAGGAGAGCAAAAGCAATGGGTGGTTTACTTCCCAAGGAAGGCAATTTGGAAGAATTATGCTCCTAGAAATGTGTCCATTTTGCTTGAGAAGTAAGAAAGGCGAAGATTTTGATTATTGATAGCCTCCGACAATATGTTATGAAATCACATTGCTTTCATGGGATTTAGATTTGGATTTAGTTAGTCATGAAACCACTGCAAGAGTTGCAGTGGTTTCAACGACATAGATAGTTCTATGTTTTATATGCGACTGTACAGACAGGACTAAGAAACAGAGATAAAGATGAATTTGAGATAAGCTTATTGCTTATGAAAATCTGTTGAGAGTGAAAAAAGAGGAGTGAAAGTTGATTTTTGATGGTTTGTAGTCACACACCATATTTGCTATTCATATTTAGAGAACTAACATTGATATTGTTTGAACCATTCTTTTGAAATGGTTTGAGCTATTAGTAAGGGTACCAGATGCAATTAGGGTATTGAACACAAGGCAGGATTCTCGTTAGTTCTAAATGGCAATTGGCAAACAAGGTTTAGTGCATTAAGTAAATTAACGCTTTGAGAGAGAGAGAGAGAGAGAGAGAGAGAGAGGTCCCAATCTGATAGGAAGTTCATGTTTTTCCTGTTAACCTTTTATTCCCTTAATTTACATAATCTTTGATGTGACATTTAACAGTATAAACGTTGGGTTTCTTGTCACGGATGCACGGTGTTTCTTGCCGTAGTTGCTTGACCATTCTCCTTGCGCAAGTTAGAAAGCACAAGAACTCGAGATGGTTTGCGTTGTGGTTGTTAATTGAAAGCATCTCAGAATATCCAATCTGGAGCACTAGAATACCTTATGGGGGTTGTGTGGGTTGTTGGTGGGAGAGAGAGGGCTGAGATTCTGTGTAGGAACTTCTTCATGAAGGTCATACAAAGTGATGGTGGGGTGTGTGGTAAAGAGAAGCTTTCAGAAAGTACAAAGAGGAAAGCAGTGTGGAAGAATCTTGTTCCTCACTTGACTTGCAAACAAACACCACATTGATACCCTTAAGAAAGGCTCCAATTTAGGAACCTCAAGTTTTGTTTAGTTTCAGCAGCATATCTGAAAGCATCAGCCAATCATATTTTAAACACATTTAGAATAGATTGGCATGAATGCGCTATTGGTACAAATATTCCTTTTCTAGACCTGTGGGGAAATTGCATTAATCCATAATGCAAGTAAAACTTTGCTGGGAGATTATGATTGAATTGATAATCAACCATGTGACTTTCATCAGTGAGATATTTCGCTAGATGCACACTTGTCATTACGTAAGCTAGTGGGGAATATTTGATTCTTTGGGGTCTCCCTAATTAATTTATCATCCTTTAATGAAGGAACTTACCTGAAGGGTTGAGAAAGGAATCTCCACAAAATAGAGGAAGTCTATATTTATAGGGGTGGCCATAATTAAGAATTTGCACAAACTGAGGAGAACCTAAATAACAGTTGCCTCATCTGTCCCCTAGATTGTGTCAAGAACAAGTTTTGCATGCCCATTTGGGGTTAATTCTGCAGTCAATCTTGTTTGTTCTATGAGAAGTTGAAACTAGAAATTTCTTAGAGCAGCCATGAATAGTAAGGACAGGAGCAATGATTCCCTTTGGGAGAAGTCGATGAAGATGGTGGTAAACATCATTAAACTTTCTTCTTTTTCTATTGTTAAGATGAGTCTTGGAGCAACTGGGCCTACAGTTGTTACAAAACAACTGGCACCTGTGACAGGCTCTGTCATGGATGCTGATGGACCATTACTGCCTCAAATTCCTCGCAATCACAAGTCACAACAGGTAAGGAGCAGGACAAAGCCTTTTTCATTTGTAATGCAGCTTGATGATGGGAATGGTTCTCCATATACCATTTATGAAGAGAACAGTGTTATAGATGGAATGGCTTCTGACTATATCAGGAAGTTCCATGAGAAGAATAGCTACGATGCATATCTCCACGAGACATCAAATCTTTCTTCAAGAGCAGTGAAGTAGTCATCTTGAACTGTATCTGTATTTCAATATTTACCCATATCTGCTATAATTAATGTTTAAGCTTCTAAATAAGATTATGTGTTTTGCTTGCTCGGGCTAGTTGCTGATTCGTAGTATAGAATCTTTATTCATTTTGTCCACTGGGTTCTTTACTGCTTGTCTACCAGGGAGGATTCATGGTCCTAAACAGATCTCAATATGGAAATATTTTTGTAAGAGCATATCTTATATTCATTAATCATGTGATTAAAAAAAGAGCCAGACGAAGAAAGGAAAGAACCTCTTTATCTATTATTCCTTGTTGAGGCTAAAATTTCAAAGGATTCATTCCATTTTAACAATACTAAATCATCTTGAAATAGTGCCTTGTTCTTGTTGGGCATCTTAGAGGAGATTTTCACTTCATGTTGTGCTATTTGTTTTTATTTTTTGCTTTTTAATATTTCTTAAGAATATTCATTTTATAATTATATTGTAAATTATACAATAATAACCAATTTGATAATGTTACACATTTTAGTTATTTTTTAATAAGAAAATTTAAATAAATTGAGTTGTCCACGTAAGAAAAAAAAATTAAATATACAAACAAAAGTATAAAGATGTTCGTGATTCATGAAAAAAAATTTTTTTGAAAAAAAAACTCTATAAAAAAAATTAATAAAAATCTCGTATTGGGTGCCAATAGAAAGTAGGAAAGTTTTGAATTTGAGTTTTTACATTTACATATTGTAACAGCCTATTTGGCATTGAGTTTAGAAGACTAAAACTGTTTTTTTAAATAAGAGTATCATTTTAGATTCTGTTGAAAAAATTAATTTGAAAAAAAACTGTTTTGTTATTTTAGTATTCTTATAATTAAAATTGATCAAATTTAATTTTTAATTATTTTTTAATACTCTCTAACTAGTATATTTAAAAAAATGATTTTCTCAACAACAGTTTCAATAGCAATGTCAAACGGGCCTTAAGAAGTGTTTGACTTAACTTATTAAAATCAGTTTATAAACACCTAAATCTTATAAGATAATTTGAACTTATAAGTATTTAAAATTTTAAACAGTTATATGTTTGATTTAAATATGTATAAATGATTAATAAGCGGTTAATGTATTTAGTATAAAATAAATTATAAATATATTTATTATTAAAATAATTAAAAATATATTAATTAAGATTTATGATGAAAATTTAAAAACTAAATAAGAATAATATAATAAAATACTTATTAAACTAAATTATAAACACATGATTATAAATACTAAAATAAAAAATTGTGAAAACCCATATACATTTATTATTTATTATTATTTTATTTTAATTAGCTAACAATAATTTAATATATTTACAAAAATATATATATATATTTTTTATTAGATGGTCTGCTTATTTATTTTTAGATAAATATATTATTTTTGAAATTAAATATATATCTGCAATCAAAAACCCAAATAATATAAATTATCTCATCTCAACAACAACCCATAATAAATAATAACTATTATACACCTAATAGAACTCTTGAAATATATATAATCCCTAATCATCTCTTCTCTAAAAACTTTCTCTCAAAAAAAGTTTGTCACCTCCTTTTCTATCAAATACTCTCAATAGAGAATCCTAAATTTTTACTAAATTTTTACTTCTATGCATCACGTCGATTCTGTTTTCAATGTAAGAATTCTCATTCCTTATTCAATAATGGGTGAATTTAATTTAATTTTATTTTCTTGATCTGTTACAACTACTCTAAAAATTTATTTTCGATCATTGGTATTAAATTGGATTGATCATAATTATTATTAGATAATAATTAATTATTATTATTATTATTATTATTATATATATATATATATATATATATATATATATATAAAGATATATATATATATATATATATATATATATATATATATATATATATATATATATATATATATATATATATATATATATATATATATATTTTTTTTTTATTTTTATTTTTATATTTTTTTTTTTTTTTTTTGTATATTAAAATTTTTAATTTATTTTTTTTATTATGTCTCTCTCTTTATTGAATGGCTATTATTTTTTTTGTTTTTTTAATTTAATTATATTTAATTATTTTTTTTTTTTTTTTTTTATTTTTTTATATTTTTATTTTTTTTATATATTTTTTTTTTTTTTTTTTTTTTTTTTTTTTTTTTTTTATTTTTTTTTTTTTTTTTTTTTTTTTTTTTTTTTATTTTTTTTTTTTTTTTTTTTTTTTTTTTTTTTTTTTAATTATAATTATTGTATTATTTATGATTTTTGATTTTTGAAATTTATTGTTATATATTTTATTTTTTTTTGTTATTTTTTTTATTTTTTTTTTTTTTTTGTTTTTCTTATCATTTTTTTTTTTTTTTTATTTTTATTTTTATTTTTTTTTTAAATATTTTTATTATTTTATTTTTTTTTTTTTTTTTTTTTTTTTAAATTTTTTTTTTTTTTTTTATTTTTTTTTTTTTTTTTTTTTTTTTTTTTTTTTTTTTGTTTTTGTTTTATTTTTTTAATTTTTTTTATTTGAATATAGCCATATTCCGTATTGATGCATCATTTATTGCATATTGCATAGTTATTATCATTATCATTAGCATCATTATAGCATGGATTATGAATATATATGAATAGTATCGATATAATATTTTCCTGATTTAGGTGGTATCATAATCGTCATATCATATATCCATTATTGATTTTTTTTTTTTTTTTTATATTATTTTTTTTATATATATTTAATTTTTTATTTTTTTTTTTATTTTTTTTTATTTTTTTTTTATTTTATTATATTATTTTTTTTTTTTTTTTAATTTTTTATATTTTATTAATTAATTAATTTATAATATTTATTTTTATCCATCTATCTCACAGCTCATCATTCCTGCTTCAGATCTATCTTTTCATCTTTTATAATTTTCATCTCAAAGAATTCATTCTTATTTGATTTATTTTTTGATTTGATTTAATTCATTTATTTTTTAATTTTATTTCAATTTTATTTTAATTTATTATTATTTTTATTTTATTTATTTTTTTTTTTTTTTTTATTTTAATTTTATTTTATTTAATTATTTTTATAATTTTATTTTTTTGATTTTTTTTTTATTTATTTTTTTATTTTTTTTTGATTGATTTTTTCATATTTTTTTAATTTAATTAGTATATTTTTTTATAATATTAAAATAATTTAATATATTCATGAAATATTTATTTATAATTATGAATGATTAATTGAGCCTCTCAATTTTTTTTTTAACTTATAAACTCAATTTATAAATTCAAAAATTGTTATAAATAAACAAATTAAGATATTTTTAAAACTTATAAATTAAGACAAATATCGTCTAAAACTATTTATCTTTATTATAAAAGTAAACCTTACTTACACTTCGGTGTATACACCCAATAATCAATAATTGGGTGCCAAATACACATAAGAAAAAAAAAATTAAATGTACAAATAAAAATACAAAGATGTTCATGCTTTATTAAAAAAAATTAATAAAAATCTTGTATGAGTGCCAATAAAATAATATTTTATTTTTTACCGAGGAAGATAATTTAATTTTATTTATTTTTAAAATATAAAGTATGAAAAGCTTTTGAATTTGAGTTTTTTTATATACGTATTCTAAGATTATTTATCTTCATAGTAAAAAAAAAATTAACTTTTGTTATATAATCAATTATTAACCGATCCATTGTTGAATTATATATATATTCTCTAATGATCGAATGGAAAGCTACCAAGAATAAATAAAAGGAAAATGATTTGATAAAGGCGGTTCTGTCTCGCATTTATATAATAATAATAATAATAATAATAATAATAATAATAATAATAATAGATCCCGTCCATCCATTGCTTAAAAATAAAGAATTATTACCTTATGAGTGGTTGCATCTAAGTTTTAATACGTACTCACATCTAATGTTCAATTAAAGAATCATTTCCTTATGGGCTACGAGTACTTCCACGTTAAAACTGTTTTTTTTTTTTAATATTAATTTAATTAGACATGCGAAGCTCCAGTTAGATAAGTAGAGCACATTAGGTGAGAAGATAGAAAGAAAAAAAGGAGTAAACTTAAATTGACTTTGAGGAGAGTAGTTTAACCCATTTATGAGGATTTAATCCAAAATTATTTAGAGTGAAAAAAGTAAATCCATATAGCCGACCCCAAATTTTTAGGATAAAAATTTAGTTGAGTTGAGTTTTAATATTAATTTAATTTTAAATCATTTTAAATTAAATTAAATAAATCATTTTGGCTCAAATCATATGAGCAATCAGATTGATCTTTAATTAAATTCTTCAAATTATTTTATTTAAATCAAATTAAAATTTATCATCATTACATTTTATGTCTAATACAAATGGTAATAGCAGTAACAAGGAAGCACACTGTTGATATATAAAAAAAATAAAAAAAAGAAACACACCAAGTCCATGGGTTTGGTTTTCATATCTAAAAAGTAATTTTAATTCATATTTTGTATTAAAAATAATTGCTAGTAGAAATAAATTGGATAACAAACCTGAACTCAAATCTATTTAATATAGAAACCTTTTGAATCCAATTAAAATTCATTTTTAACTATCTAAATTCGTATCAAATCTAGTTATTATTTGAATAATATACAAATTTATTTAATTTTATATATTTTAATTTTATGCAAAATCTGAACATGCCATAAGTAGTATGAACCTACCACAGATATTACTTCTTACACTCAAATTTATTTTAAATTTAATTATATATTATTTAAATTCATCTTATTAAAATTTGATCAAGTCAAATGCTCACAAATACCTTATTTATTATCACCCTTAATTACTAATTTGAACTTTGAATTATATTTCACATTTACAATTTATCAAGCATGAATATTATGTGTATAGGAAAAATAAGATCTCCAACTACCATTCTTTATATTTTTTTGGGTATTAGTCTTACCTTTTACTTTATTTAAAGATTCCACAAGAAAACAAATTAGCTTCAGCCTTTTATTTCATGAATATATATAAAATAAGAAAAGTAAATGTACATTTAGAAATTATTTTCTTATTCTTATCCTGTATTATTGCAGCACTTCGTCATCTTTCCCCTTTTTTTTTATGTGGTTGGGAAATTTTCTTTTTTTTTTCTTATATTAGATATGTCACGACCCAACTTATGGGCCGGACCGGTACTAGGACTTGGGCCGGCCTAAAGCCTCCGAGACCCATAGTAAGCCTAACTATTCCTCAATCCAATTTGAGCCCAATTTCAAGAATCCAACCGGACAGAGTCCGACCATAAAATGGATCATTTAACGGGGAGTTTTTGACTCGCCCAACCTGTAAACACAATATATAATAAATTTAGGAGCTCAGCTCACTCTCTATATAATCAAAATGTCATTACTCAAATGGGAGCTCAGCTCCCTCGTCTAATCTCATCATGCATACAGTTAATAATTTTACAGGTCCAACATAACTTTTATAATACAGGCCCAAAATAAAAATAAGTACTTCTAACACATGCGGAGTCTAAATTTTAACTCAATTGTACAAAATGCATTAAATACTATTAATGAACCTACGAAGAAGAAGAGCATGTTAGCCACAACAATAATCATCTTGTAACCTGGAAAAATAGATGAACAAGAGTGAGCGCTCGACTCAGAGAATAAAATATCAATTTTAATCATAATCTCTATAGCTATTTAAAGCTAATGCATTATGTGGAGTGAAATGCAACATCGTCAATATTTTCATATCATAACAGCAAAAAGGCAATTTGGAGCACTCACACACCCAACACTGTCAAACAATACATATATGGGAGCTGATATCTTATATAGTCCTCTTAATCTAACCTCTACCAGCGAGTGTCTCTCAAGCCAGACTTTCCCTTAATAAACCAAATGCGGGGTCCCAGCAAGTGTCTCTCAAGTCGTGTCGACCCCGAAGGACCGAGTCCCAGCAAGTGTCTTTCAAGCTGTGTCTACCCGTCCTGTCCATATCCAATACCATACCACATGCACGCCACGCACACACACTGCTCCAAATTACCACAAATAACATCCATGGCACTTCAACAATTATGAATGCAATATAAAACGTGTCTAGTATTTAACTACATAGATATATATTTATAAGTGATGCATGGGCATGCTTGAACATATAATAATATCGAAATTATAATTAAAATTAATATTTTACTCACAGACTTAACCGAAGTCACTGTGGCGACTGAGCCAAGGAATAAGGCTGTCTCGGCTCACCTGACAATTTTATTACAATTATTTATTATATTTGACTCGATACAAACTAAGAAAAGACCAAAGATGTCCTAAGTCATGCTGAAAATTTGGCTAAGTCTCCCTATACCTAGAACTTACCCAACCTGTAAAAGGGTTTAAAATGCACTTCTATATCCACAAATCACACACCCACAACTCAATCACATCACAAAATCGCTCCTGGGCCCATCCAAATAGTCAACAATCACAATATAAAAATTACAATTTAGTCCTTATAATTATCCCTTTTACAAAAACTACCCAAATAAGCTTTAAAAATTTTAAAACTTTGCCCCGCGGTCCTTAGCATTATTACTAAGCTAATGCAAAAGGAATTATAATTTTCTAAGCTACCACGAATATTTTATGGATTTTTAATCCAATTCAAGCACTAGATAATTAAGAAAAAATAAAGTTCAGGTTTACCTATACCGATTCCGACCTCTGGAATGTGCTCGGGACATCTGAAAATGGTGGGGTAGCAAAAATCTCGACCAAATTTTAAGACTTTTCCAGTAGCCTGTCTGTCTGGCCCGAAATTTACAGATCCGGGCAACCATTGAATTTCCAAAAATTAAGGGTACCTACACGAAGCCCACAATACGGAGATTAGTATATAATTTTTATGGAATTTTCTAAGCTCATTTAGTGCTCGGAAAAACACTACGAAATTTTGCGGGACCCATTGAAAAACGGTGTCAAAAAATTTTGAAATTGGTAATGCCGCGAAACTCTCGACGAGTAGAGCGCTCCTGTATTCTCGGTTTTCTCGTGGGGTTCACGGTTTTTGAGAAATTTAGCCCAAAAGTCGAAATGGGGCTAAAACTTTCCGGACAAAAATTGGTCAAACCGCTTAATGAATTTTGGTGTTATTGGTGTCTATGGAAAGCTCTCGAGATTTAGAAGATGTTTGGCACAAGACCCAGTACGATTGGTGGCCAGATCGGCTGGGGAAGACGAAATGATGAGCTGTGTGTTGGGGCGCCTTCGGGCGCGTTTTCCCAGCGCCTCAGGCGATAGCCGGAGAGGGGGACGAGCTAGGGCGGTGCGCCGATGAGCTAGGGCGGTTGGGGCGGCGAGAGGAGGAGAGAGGAGAGAGAAAACGAGAGAGAGAGAGAGCAAGTATCGGACGCACGCGCGGAAGGAATAAGAAAAAGAAATGGCCGGTCTGATTTAATCGGTCTGACTCGATCCGATCCGATTCGATCAGTTTGATTTGATCCGGTTCGATTCGTTCAGTCCGATTCAGGATATAAAATTTTAAATTTTTACTATGTCTTGGAACCGAAAACGAAGCCCAAAAATTTTGAAAAAATTCTATAAAACTCGAAAAATTCTTAGAGTCTAAATATATTTTTAATTTTACCACATAGTCTTTAAATTAATTTTTAAAAATCATCAAAGTTTTATATTTTCAAAAAATCGAATCCGATTTCTATAATTTAAAAAATTTCAAATAATTTTTTAAAATTTAAATAAAATAAAATAAAATATTAATATTTATCCACAAAATAATAAATTTAAAAATTAAGTATGTTACAAGATATGACAATACGAAAAATAACATTCAATGGCACATGTTAATTAACTGTTTCACATAGCTCTAAACTTTTTTCTCTTAGTAATTTTATTTTGCTTATTTCATCAATTGATATAAAACAAAATGAGAATCAAATAATTTGTTTATATAAAATAATAATCCTTAAGTTTTAGTTCAGATTTTTAAATGCAACAAACGATAACCGTCAGCTCATCGTCATAAGAGTGGAAATTTGGTGTGGCAGTGACTATTTAACTTGTACTGTTTTTCAATCCACTACCAATCAAATCACGTGGGCCACCATTAGTGAATCATTGTTTTTTCTTCGATGATAGAATGAAATCCATAAGCACATGAGAAATTAGATTGCTCATGCATTTGGGAGATTACCAATCGTTTGAAATTTGCTTCTTCCTCTGCGCTGGTGGAGGTAGGAAGACAAAAGGAAGCCTCTCCACAAATGTTTTCCCAACACACGAAACATCATCACAAGTCCCACTTGCAAGGAGCAGACAAAACTCACAAAATTAAGATCCTCTAAAGCAACATAACAGCAACCCTACTTTGACTAATTTAACACCTAATCAAACCTACTAAGATGCTAAAATAACACTCAAATGACTACTCTCTTTAATATAAAATCACCATCATGCGATTAGAGGTCCATAGTACCATAGCCATTAAAAATACCTAAGCAACCACCGCCATCCATAGTCCAATTTATCCCTGTAGATTTTTGTCCATTCACAAGTGAAAGTGCTTCTCTGCTACAAAAACCCAGCTGATATTTTTCTCAGTAAAATAATGAAAAGGAAAAAATTCCAGCAGTCATAAACAGAGTACTTGGACTTATTTTTTTCCAGCCATATCAAATTACAAAGAAAAGAACAAGAACCTAACTTAATAGCATTAACCAACAAGAAATGAGATGGCAATTCCATTTCTGGTCTGTACATGAAAGAAAGGATTAATTTTCCACTCATCTAATTTACTTTTTATCTTCTCTAATTCATACCATCTAACCAATGCACTCGCCTCCACATTTGCAACGTTATTATGCTTAAGCAACACTGATGATGCTATCTCCATTGTTGGAGCTCGGCATCACCTGAAATGCTGAAGGCCTTGGTGATGATTCCCTCTGATCAGAGAGTAAAGACAGCTTGAGTGACAACGGCGGCAGGTCCACGGTTGACTTCAAATTTAAGTTAAAATCAGATATTTCAGAAGTATGAGGGGTTAGGAGGACAGGAATTGGTCGGATGAGATTTGCTGAGGGGTTAGTGGCCGGATTGCCCTGTCCCATTGAAAAGTTTTCCATTGGACTCTCAATTGGGACAGGCAATACAACAGGATTGGTGATCATAGGGAAAGCCGGCATCATATCGAAATTGTTGACATTGCTCATTTCAGGTAGCGGAGGAGGTGGCAATGGATGCAATTGAGGTGGTTTTTTCTTGTTGTCTTGACAATGAGCTTGATCTTCCTCCACTGGAAATGCCGATACCTTAATAGAAGGTCAACGCTAACTGCTTAACAAATTCTGATCAGAGAAATAATGAAAACCCAAGAAAATAATAGATGTTAAATCCAGCACTCAATCGTTTATAATCCTGAAAAGAAGACACTATCATAATATAACTAAAATTGCTACAATTTTTGCACGCCCAAGTAAAAAAATTTCACTTCCAAGAAATCATAACTCGCGTGTGTGATTTTGGCTTTCCTATTTATCTCAACAACCAAGAAAAAGATCCTAAGAAATTAACAATTTTTATAACATAAATGATATTAAAAATCCAAGTTAAAACTTTAAATTTGCAATTGTCTAGAACTGAAGAAAACAAAAACCTCAAATCAGTCGATCCATATTCAACCGTCCACCTCGATTTGACTCAATTTCTCATATTTAAGAAATCAAAACAAAGGCAAATAAAAAGTCTGTCTTTCCATATTTCCTCAAACTTTTCTCGGCAGCAAACAGATATCAGATTTTAAGAAAACATAAAAATATGAGAAGTATAAGAGATGGATACCGCATCAGTGGTGATATCAAAGAGGCTAGATCGGCGTCGGCGGCGATTGAGATTACTTCGGCGAAGAAAATACTTTTGAGCATGGCTTGCGACCTGCGTTGGAGTTCGAGTCTTGACAAAATTGCGAGAAATTCCTCTCCAATCTCCTTTCCCTACTTTCTGCAATCCTAAAAGGAACAGCTTGTGCTCCTCCTCTGTCCATGGAACTCCTGCTCCCCATACATATCATCATTAGCCACAAATAATTTTTTTCATATGCACATCTAATTGAAAAACTTACAGAAAAATTCATAACCAATGAAAAAACAGAGCAATGATTCAGTGCATGGAAATCACCAATTTGTAGATTTGAGAAATCATAAAAACAAAAGAAAAACACATTAAATAAAACCATGAATTCTAGAAAGCAAATCTTTTTTTTTTTTTCTTGATTTTGGAAGGCGTGATTGGAGATCAAAATCGCACCTCGCTTGCGCTCGCCGCGACTACCGGAAGAGTGAGGAGCGGCATCCTCTGCAGATGCGTAACCAGCAGCAGCAGCCACATCCTCCCTGCTGCTGCTGTTATTGTTATTATTAGTGCTTCCATCCTTACTACTGTTAGATTTATTCAACTCTGGAGGCTGCTCGTACTGCGACAAGTTGTTCAAACTGACACTTTTCCTCATAGAATCAACCACCACTCTGACACCAAACAGCATGATCTCACCGGCTCCTCCACCAGCAGCGCCGCCACCGGGGGTGCACGTCCCAGCCATATCTCAACAATTAACGAAGAATCGCTTTTCTTTTGATGGACGGTCGTCGTTTTTTGAGATGGATGGGTGCGGAGGAATATGCGACCCGTGACCGTACAATTGTCAAGAGGGCAGAGGATGAGGAAAAGAAATAATAAAGGAAATACAAATGAAAGGAAATTTTGATAGAGCTGGAAACGGGCAGCGTCCGCGGGAGTAGTATAAATAGGAGAAAAAGAAAAGCTAGGATGCACGATGTGTCTGAAAGCTGTGGTTCTCTGATGATACGTGGCATCCGCCCGTTCGTTTATCTCCTTTTTTATCAAAATCTCTCCCTTTCTCCATATCTTGTTGACTGGCTCAGTTTTGTTCTTCTGCTTCTCACTTATTGCACGGATGATAGTGATGATGATGATGTTGGCCATCCAAATAATGTCTAGAGAATTCCAACTCACGTAAAAATAAATTTATTAATTAATAAAAATTATAATAAATAAATTAAATTTTTATATTTAAATTCATATATTTTATATATTTTTTAATTAATTTTAAATATAATTAAATATAAATATTTAATTTAATTATTATTAACTTTATTTTCAGATAAATTCATACATTTTTATCTAAATTTATTTTGGTGATTATTGGGAATTTTATTATGTTTTCTTTTGCTTGGAGGGCGGGTTATATCTAGGAAACCCTTATAGGCAATGATTACGAATTTGTGAATTTATTATTCAAAAATTTGGTGTAAACATGCAACTTATCTAGTGAAATAAGTTATGATGTAACGTTTTATTTGAAACAAACATTATTCTTAAAATTATTAATTTATTAAAAAAGCAAATTGTTCATATTAAATACGAAAATGGACTATGGTTTAAGGTTAATATAAATATTAATTTAATAATATTAAAACTATTTCTAAAGTTAAAAATTTTGAATCTAAATTGCAATGAAAGTTAAATTTATAAGGAAATAATATAAATTAAACTAAACTCTAAGCAAAACGTGTGTTAACCTTTCTTTGTCAAATTAAGTTGAGCAATAATAAAGAAAAAAAATCACCCCATTTGAATTAAGAAAGCCTAAATCATCAGTAAGTTCACGTGGTAATCACACTAGATAATAATAGAAATAAAAAGATAGTCATTCAAAATACCATATCGATTATGGATAATGTGTATAAATGCTTTATATAAATTAGAATATTTTGATAAAATTGTCATAATTTTTTTAAGAGGTGTATCTTATCACTGAATCACTCGTGTACATATGTTTACCTTTAAATAAAAAAAATCAAAATAATCAAGAAGGTGAGCTAGTGTACGCGTGAACTTAACCGTTCACATATGAGTCGCGTATACGTAATCTACTATGTGAAGGATTGATCCTTCAAAATTTAAAATCAATTATAAATAGTATGTATAAATAATTTATATAAATTAACTATTTCGATAAAATTATCTTAATTTTATAAAAAAGTATATTTTGTCATTCAATCAATTTTATATAACCTTTAAATAAAAATAAAAATAAATAAATAAAAAGAGACAAAGTGCACATGAAGGTGGTGGAGGAATTTCAAGGAAACAATATCTTAGGCAATCCCTTTTAGCTTTGAAGTCAGATGAATCTAGTCAACCCCAAACGCCTATCTTCTTTCTTGTTACCTAAACTTTTACATGCTTCATCCACCCATCTTCGTCCCTCATCATAACAAACCAAGTAATCTTGGCCAGCCTGGCCCATTATTTGATTTCCCTTCCAACCCTACACTTTCATCAACTCTATATTTTTATATTATTAAACTATTAAATTTGAAAATTCATTAATTTTTTATTATCTTAATTTGATTTAATTGTTAAGAAACATTTATTCTTATTATTAATTGCCATCCAAAATTTTTTGTAAGAGAGGGATATGATATGATATGATAGACACTTAGAAAGAAAGAAAGTTAGAAGATATTTTTGTTTACTATTAACAGGTTTTTTTTTTTTTTTATGCACACCTTCCATGGTGGGCTGTGTCTGCAACTGCAACTGCAACTGCAAGGATAAGCAAAGACAAGGTTTTGTGGGGTACCACCGTATGGCATATGCTTCATCACCATCAACTCCATATTTTCATCGCCCTCTTGCTTTTTCTTTTTCTTTTTTTTCTTGCTCTTTTTGACTTCAACCAAAAACGACACGATGACATTAAATAAAATGTCCAAGTGCATTCACATTTCAAGCTTTAACAAATGTACCATTTAATTGAAAATTACATCAATGGTCCATTCAATTTAATTAAATGTTTTCTCTCTAAAAAAAAAAAGAAGTCTTTCTCATTTTTAGAGAGAGAGTCTCCCTTCTTTTGTTTTCTATCTAGGGTTTTTTACTCTTTCTTTGTCGGATTTTGCGGTTTCCTCCGTCCTTCATAAGCATGAGACTCCTCCTTTTACCAAGAAGCGGGTTAGTACCTCCCCACCTCTAGGCAGGATACATATAGTTTTATTTTGTGTAATTTTTTCTTATACAGATTAATGGATAATAGAGTGGGCTAAGGTTTTAGGATCTACTATTTTGGTATCTCTATTTGGTTGGTTGCTCTCTAGTGTTGAGCTACAAACAGGGAGGGCCGTTACCAGTACTAGGGATCAGGTTAGCTTAAACCTGTTGAAACCTATAGTAAGCATAAAACTTATAAAATATACACATATTCTTGTATCTGGCCATATAAGCATGCTCCAAACTATTGCGCTTTAGTCTTTTCATGCATGCTTAGACATTCATAACATAAATTTAGTTTAAAATTTAAACCTTAACATATATAAAACTCTAAAGCATAATGGTTTAGCATGCATATTCTCAAAGGAGTTAACATAAACATAGACATCATTACTCATACTTAAAATGTTATATACTCCAATTCTCTATTATTACCAGCACAATGCTATCCATTTACATATTACATGTCCATCTCCCCTTACATAATACATAAAGAAGAGCACTTAAACTGTCCTTGATGACCTCTCTTCAAAAATCTCTTCTAATCCTATAAATTTACATCTGGAGATTAGGGAAAAGGGGTAAGCTTACACAAGCTCAATGAGTAAACTAATCAATATTAATTATATCATTTATTTCATACATATATAGTGCATCATCCAAATGGGTTTTTACATCATAAACATTTCACGTAGGATGAAATTGTCACTAATAATTCTTCAAATCTAATGTGTCCGGCTTATATAGAGGCTTCTCAGGACTTTCGCTTAAAATATGACATCTATCATACACCCGGCGCAACGTAAAGATCTCTCCTGATGGGGCATCGTAAAGATCTCTCCATGGGATTTATTTATAGATCTATAATATACATAATATAACATAATCATAAATATGGTGGGAGTCAGTGAGTTATCCATCACTAATCAATGCACCAACAATAATTATGTAATTATGCAATATCTTCATATTATAAATATATACATCCTAAATAAATATGACATGATACAAAATGATGATTATAAATTAAATTTAAAAATTTATATTTATTAAGGTTAGAATTACTCACCTCTTGTAGCTTATTAACCAACTAATTCGAATGATAGTTATCATTGGATCATTAACCTACTGAGTCCCTTAAGTCTGATCCTATAAAATTAGACCCTAGAGAGTTATATAAGGTTCTAAAACTCGATATACATATTAAATATTTTATTTTAGGCCCTTAAGAACCATGAAATTGGGTTTTGGAACCTTGAAATTGAAGGAGAAATAAAATAGGCAGAATCAAGTTTAGCTACCAGAGTGTTGAACTTCGGTTGTCGAACCTAGAAAATTCTTAGATTTTTCAAGAAACTGCATACTTTTGACTACAAAACTTGTAGTTTTCGGCAGCTGAACCTGGAAATTTCTAGAATTTTCAAGTTGAAAACTTACAGAATTATTCTCCCATCAACACTCAAACTCACTCCAAAGTTTTAAAACTCAACCCAACTATGTAAACAAGTTCCTAGGGCATAAAATAACTTGAAACGATACTTTATACCCACATACATTAATCAAAAACTTAAATTCTAAGTTTCCTCCAAACCTAACATAACATATTTATGGGTTTCTTCAAATCCATCAAGGGGAACTATCCATTTAAGGCCCGAAATACTTAAACATTACTAAACTAATAATAAAAACATGTAATTCCAACATAAATCATAAAACCCTAACCCTAACATGCATAACTTCCCAAACTCATCTTAAAAATAATTTTACATGAAATTGAAGTTATAGAAACATAATCTTTCATCAACTTTCTTAGATTTACCTATTAGATCAAGAAGAAAACAAAGTTGTCTCTTTTCTTGGAGTTTGAATCTACTCTTTTATACTTCTAAATAGAAGAATTCACTTCAAAATCTTTAAAAATCAAAGGAAATCTCTTCAAAGAGCTCCTTATATGCTTCAGCAGTTGAGAGAGAGAGAAGAAGAGAAAACTCAAGTGTTTTTTCCAGTAAAAATAAGTTTTAGATCATTTTTATACCCTCATTGTCGAGAAACTTTCGGCTATCAAAAGTCTACCAAAAATACTTATTTAAAAATTTTTAGAAAATAAAACATTTAAAATATTTTTATTTTTAAATACATTTTGAACATCTCGAACATACATATACACATACATAAATATATTATCACATCTTACCGCCACTCCCTTGTCAGTGAAGTTTTAATTTTTTTTCATCGAATATTCCGTCAAAGATAAATATTTTGATATCAAAAAATTATGGGTATTACATGGGAGTTACAAGAGAAGAGTGTTATTCTCAGTTTCTTACTACTAATACCCATAGTCTCCTTCTGACTCTAGAGTTCTAACTCTCTTCTCCATTATTAGCACAAAAGGGAGAGCTGCTTTAACATCCGAAGTCTATGCATTTTTGTGATGTGTTGGGGCTTCTCTTTGGGCTCAATCCTTGCTTTGCATGGCTGCCAAAGGAATGTGCCCCTGCTATCTTATTCCAACCAGATGTTTTGCCTCACTTCCATGGTTGATTTCTTGGGTATTTCTGTTATTCCTAACTTCTTTCATTAGTCACCGCAGGTTACAATTTCTAGGGGATTCTCCTTCAACCATTTTAGCCATGGCCCAATCCCAGAGGAGGCGAGCTCCTCTTCGTCTGCGAGGAGTTGTACGCAATGAGTAGGAATGGCAACAAGACGGGTTGAGGGTGGAGATCACTCCTCCCGTCTCTATCCCACAGGAGTTTAGAGTCAAGGCGGGGCATTCCCCATCGGGGTGCAGGGTGGGGCGGGTTTCCCCATGGGAAATTTTTTTCATTCTTTCATTTTAATTTATTGGTATATAATATAAATTTATTTATTAAAAAATAAAATATAATTAGAAATAAAAGTTTTACATATTATTTTAATAATATATTTATATATTTTATTAAAATTATAATATTTAAATATATAAATATATATAAATAAATTATTTTTTAATAAAAAATACTAATATATTATTGTGCGGGGTAGGTATCAGCGTTTTGGGACAAGAAGAGAGTCTTTCCATTTCCACCCTGCACAAATCGAAGTAAGGAAAAATTGATCGGGTTCTAAATGAGACGAGTCAGGTTTGGAAACTTTTGCCATTCCTAGCAATGAGTGTTTCTGTTGGGTTACAACCTGGGTCGGGTCTTTGACCCATTTTATGCTAGGGTTTATTGAATTTTGGGCTTAGCCTCTATTGTCTTAGATCGGGTCTTTTTCAATTTAGGTTTTCTTTATTTTTTACCAAAGAACTATATTTCTATTTATAGACTTGATTAATGAATTTCATCCATTTGATTAATTAAATTAATGAATTAATCAGTTAATTAATGGGTACTATTTTAAGAATCACTTAAATAAATCAATATAAAAAGAGAAATTTCAATTGACATTATTAAATTGAGGCCTAGATGGTGTTTTCAATCTAAGATATGTTGTTAAGTGTTAATTACTATAACTTATTAATTTCCTAATTAAATGCTCAAACAAAATCTGTTCTGGTTTCTAGCGGCCTCTTCCAGCTGATCTTGATGGTGGAGGTGCAGCAAGGATGAAAATCACGGCTTTGGGTCTCCAAGGTTTTCGGGTTAGGGTTGGCTGGAATGTTTCGGGTTAGGGTTGGTTGTTGGGTTCTGAGCTCATAGGATTTGCCTGCATTAGATTGGGTGTAATTTTTTTCAAAGCTTAAGCCTTTCTGATGTATTAGGCTTAAGCTTCTTTAGATGTACTTTACCCTTTGAGCTTTAATGTAACAAAAGAAAAATTTTCAAACAAAATATATTATGGATTTTGACATAATGACAAAACATAAATAAGATAACTAAATCCATTATTCTTATTATCTATTTGTACGATTAGATCGGACCAAATCTCAATTTGTGTTGGAAACATTTTCTTTGTAAATCAAAATAATTGATTATGACTCGAAACTAACCTTAATTGTGACTATGTGCAAGTTTTCAGTTTGAGCATGTGTTATTCATAATTTGCTTCTTTACTTTTCTATGAATCAAAAGCTGAATCTTTATCCCAAAAGGGTTTTCTTAGTGTCAAAGGAAATAAGCCTTAGCTCATCCCGTATGCAAATAACACAAGTTCAGTGCAGAAGCAAGGTTATATATATATATATAAAAGTTGAAACAGCACAAGGATTTTGATTCTCAGACTAAAAAGGCCAATTGGGAGAACAATGATAAAATCAAATTGGATGGAATGTAGAATTATCTTTAAGAAAGGTGGCATAATTATTATAAAAAAGTAAGAACAATATGGTGATGATGGCTTTGACATGAGTGGAAAATATATATATAAATATATAAAGAAATGGTAATGATTCATTTCACCCTGCAAGATTGCAATAAATACCTTTCCTTGCTTTTTTTTTTTTCTTCTTTCTCATCATGTTTGTTAAACAATAAGAATGAAAACTTAAAGGCTGTAAAGTGGGCAAAGCAACGTATGCTTATTATATAATACATAATTTTTCAAAGATTCTTCCGTATTGAACCTTCTTTATTTTTTCATAACAGCCTTTCTATAATTGCATTCCTGTCTTGATTAATGTTAGTGCTCCATGATTATTCTATAGCTTGTATCAATATAGGCATTCACACCTCTTTAACTTTGAAATATTTCTGTTTGAGCATTTTCTTTTTATTTTTCTTGTTGCAGGAATAATGTTCTCCTACTCTTTAGGTTAAACAAGCTCTGGATCATTTGCCAAATGGCTATATCACCAAACTGGACTTAAAAAGTAAAAACTGAAAAGAAACTCCTTTCTTTGGGAATTGAGAATTCTCAGTGTTCATAGACAATAGACAAGTTGTTCTTCTTCCACTTTGGATAGATTAATTCTGTGGGTACCCGTGCCACTCTGCAGCTGTATCTTACCACACAAACAGTCATTTGACAGGATATCAATGTCTTGGAATGTTAAAGCAGCTGCTTGTCAGAAGCTCTGTCATTGTTTCAGGATTAGAATTCTCATGCTGACTACTCTTTACATGGCTTGTTGATGTCCTAGAGAATAGAGGTTTAAAGTATCCAATTGACAAGTATATATCTATTCGATACAAAAAACAGAAAATCAAACCCAAATAATATAACACAACGGTGCTTTCTTCCTATTAACACTCTCTCACCATAGTTATAGTCTGCAATTTGTTACTTACAGAATATCGTCTTCTAACAATACACCACTAATACCTCTGACATGCTTGGCAGTAGTTTGACTAATAGTTCCCCACTTCACATTAGCCATAAACAAATTCACTTGGATTCAATCTCAAATCATTCTCATCTCAACCATTCTTGTACTCAAACAGATGGACTTGGACTGCATATTCCCGTTTGAGGTTTCCTTTATTTATTAAATTTTGCCATGAAAAAAGACTTAGAAACATGCATTCTTAACCAAGTGGCCTAATAATCCAGCAGCCGAACATACTTATCAGGTGCATATGTATATAAATAATTATCAGCCAAACATACTTATCAAGCGTAAATTTTTCTCTTTGGAGCTCCACTGTGAGCATTTTCCTTTAGCAGGATTACTATTCTGATACTGTTCAGGTTACACATGCTTTAGATCATTGCTAAAATGGCCATACCATCAAACTGGAGTTAAAAGTGAAAACTAAAAAAAAAAAGACTCCTTTTTTCTGGAAATTGAGAGTTCTCAATGTCAACAGGCAACAGACAACTTGTTCTTCATCCGCTTTGGAGAGATTCCTTGGGTGCCACTGTGAACCTGTACCTGACCACACAAACAGTCATTGGATAGGACATCAATTTCTTGGAATGTCACATTTGTTGAATCAGAACTAGGTTAACAGTACTTTTCTATTTGATATGAATAGAAAAAATTTCCCATTTATCACAATGATTCATCAAAGAAGATAGCCGTTGGACTTTCTCTCCCTTTTCCACTAGCAACTTCAAGAAAACTTCCTGTTTAGTTAGAATAATCATCCGAATACCATCAATCAGTTTCATATTTTGAGATGGACAGATTTTTAAGTTTTAACAAGACCTACTCTCTTTAACTTCTTCAAAATAAGAGAATAAACAAAATCCATTTGCACATGAAGAATACTAAACTACAGTTAAACTACAATCCTTCTTAGTTTTTATCACCTAAGCTTCTACCACTGCTAAATTAAGACTCGTCAAGTGTCATTGAAATCAAAGTGGTAAGCAACAAAGCCTCTCTTACTAAAATCGTCTCCCTCTGATTCATTCAGCAATTTGGTGAGCTGATATCCAACTCAACCCCGACTTGTTGTGCATCTTCCACCAAATCGAAACATCAGAAGATATAACAGTAGAAGATCAATCAGAGATTGGCTCTGCTGACTGCTCTTGCCACTTTCCAAATCTGCTTGGCCTTTTTCTTTTGAAGTATTTAATGTGGCCGAATACTCAAACGGACAGATGAAAAACAAATTAGTTACATACATGATTTTGTGTGCCAGTGAATGCAATCTCACTTCGCTTGATGGTTTGTCTACGTCTAAACATATATATATTATTTTGCATAAACTCATAATTAAAATATCATGTAATGAGATATCGAATTTGCAATAATAAGATGGAGATTACATCAATCATTAAGTTTTTAAAACCAGTTCAAATGCTAAATCACCCTGCTCGTGAGCAAAGAAAAGATTGCTAACCTATCAGTCAGCAACTCTGACTTGAGTTAAAGATTTTGAGTAAAAGTAGAAAATTGAGTGAGAGAGAGCTTGAATGGTAAATTTAGCACAATAATGTTTGATTCTCGTATTTATAGACTAAAGTCAAAAAAAACTGTGCAGCTATCTGCAATAATTGTGGATACTCAGCTGATCTTCCTAAAATTTCTGCCTACAAATCTGTTGGTATTGGGTGATGCTCGGTGCGGTAGGGTTGATACTTGAACTGTCGTTGGGCGAGCCTCCACGCTTATTTTGATATTTTGTTTGTTCAGCCCCATCAAGCTGAGCATTCTCTTACTCCGACTGAGTTAATAGGTCTAAATAGTCTGAATTTTCTTATCATCATTCTCTTTATTCTGATCTCTAAACTACCATATTAAATACTTCTGAGTGCTGATCACTCGATATGAGTAGCATTATATATATCTTTTTAGTTTTAAAGAAATAACGATTTTTTCATTAAGTAAAATTACCAAAAAAAAAAACAAAAGAATTGCATAATTATTTGTTTATTAGCCAAGCAATATTCTTCATCACAAATGACAGAGACAGAGGAACACTACTTGATTCCATCATGTCGTTTTTACGAAGCTGCAGTGCAAGCAAGAGTAACTCGTTTTCCTTAATAACTGTAACGAAGTTGACAACTCAAGTGCCCAACCACTCTTTATTTACATTCACAAAACACCCCAACCGACTCTTCGTCGTCAAAGAGGCACACTTCCCTGCTCCTCTACTCTCCACCCCATCGTAGACCCGCTATCAATACCGCCAACAACTGTTATGCCCACGCTTCCCAATGCACACTTCCCCATCACCAAACCACGACATGCTCCCAGGCACGTTTTCGTTTTGAAAAACCACGCGTGTGGGGGCAACGTTGAAATTAAATGAAACTCCCGGTGGCAGTCGAGTAATAATATGTTGTAGACACTACAGGTCTTTCGATTCATAACAGACAGCGGCGTGTGAAGGAATTTATAAAAAAAAAAAAAAAAACTAAAACCACCCACCGTTTTTCCCCTCTTAACCGGCAACTAACTAACACTTCTCTTCATTCTCGGACCCGATGACCGACTCCGAGGTACAATTACGTCATTACCCTTCCTATCAATCTCGCCGCCACTGTAACCACCACTTCCACTTCCAACAACCTTTTTTTTTTGGCGTTGGAAAGGAATTTTGATGATTCCATGTTAAATGTCTGTGCCTTTTCTTTGATTTTTTTTTTTGGTATTTTTTTTGGGTTTTGGGCAGGAATTGACTGCGTTGAAGAAGGCCTACGCCGATATAATACTGAATACGGCGAAGGAGGCGGCGGCGAGGATAATGGTCTCGGAGAGGAAAGCGCAACGGTTTCAGCGTGAGCTGTTTGCAGCCAAAGACGAGTCGCTGCGTCTGCTTCTTAGGCTCAAACAGATGGTTAATTCTGAGGTACATTTTTTTTTCCATTTTTCCTTTTTGTTGTTGGTGGTGGTTGTAGTTGGGGCGATTGCTAGTGTTTATGGTCTTGTTGAGTTGCTGTTTGGTGTGTGGATTCGCCCTTCATTGATTTATCCGAGTGGATTGGTTGAGCACCTCTTGTGTGATTGGTATTGATTTCCATAGCATAGAGTGTTTGTTATGTGCCCCTTAACAGTGTTTTTTCTGCATGAGTCAAGATTATTGATCCTGATGTTTATGTCAATTTGTAATTAAAGTTCTTCATTTTCAAAACCAGGTGCCAATGTACAATGCTGAGATATATATATATATATATATATATATATATATATATATATATATATATATATATATATATATATAAAGTCATTGCAAACATTTCTTAATTCTATTTCTGAGATCTTGTCCGCTAATATTGAGATTAGCGTATAGTATAATGTTGTTTCACTAATGAAAGGTGGGTTATCTTTTAACAAATACAAATGCCTTGTGAATTTTATTGTAAGTTGTGTTCTGGTTACACAAGTGCCAAAGGGTTGGCAGGGGTGAGGATTGATATCCTAGTTTCGAAACTCAATATAGAAATTTCATTCATTGTAATTGGATTCTTTATTGTTTTATGAAGAATTTTTATGGAAGTATGGACTTGAGCTCCGCCAACGAAATCTTGTTATGATTTGATAGCTCTGAAAGAAATCATTTCATAGAGAACAAGTAATATATGTAATTAAGGAAATTCACGGGTGTTCAGAAAGCTTTTATTCTTTCAGATAACTTGTAGTCATATTAATTTGTTGGTTCAGCTACAACCAGATGTTGTGTCTTTAGATTTTATATGTTGCTAATTCTCCCAAATATTAGTTACTGGTGAACTTTATTTAACATCGACTTGATGTAGCTGGCACCAAGGATAGGGATTAACTCTAATTGAGTCGATAAGATATAATGAAGTTAGTTAGGTAACTAATGTTAGGAATTCTCTTTGATTCTTTCAACCTGCTATTCTCACTCTACCTTTATATACTTATTCATTTATTTAGTTATTATTTTATTTTTGTTTTTAACACAACCAGTTTAAAAAACTCCTGCATTGACCAATTCTTTATATTTCTAGGTGAGTGAAGCAGAAATGAGATCCTTGAGTCAACAGAGAAGGATTGAAGAGCTAGAAGCCCAACTTGGGGAAGCTGAGGATATAGTAAAAGACCTTAGAGCAGAGTTGAGAGAACTACAGGATGAATTGGAAAAGGTGACAAACAGCCAGATGCAGCCTTTGGGTGAACAAAATTCAGAGGGCGAAAATGCTACTCAGGTAATTGCATTCGAGGATAATAGACCAAGTACTTCTGGGTTAGCTCATTTGGCTCTAACAGCCTTACAGTGTGATCCTGTCACAAGTCTTGAGGCGAAAAATTCAACTTTGAATATGACACGTGATGGCAATAAGTGCTACAGTGAAAATGATTGTGACAGAGACAATTGCTTTGTTTGTAATCCTGATTTTGCCTCTATAGTGATGAGAAGCAAAGAGCCTGAGCTGTATAGAAATGGATGTACACAGAGAATTCGTGCTTTTGAAAGGAACCTTTTAGGCAGAAATCTGCCACTTTCTGGGCAAGCTGATGGTGTAAAGAATCAGATATTTATTGGAGTAGATGAAGAAGATAAGGATATGTGTAAACAACTCACTGCCAAGGTTGACAATATTTGTGATGTAGAAAAAGGTCCAGATATATTCAAGGATATTGAAGCTGCTAACAGGATTAGGAAAAGACAAAGAAAAAGAAATCTATCTCGTTTTGGGCAAGCTGGTGGTGTGAAGAATCAGATATTTATCAGAGAAGAAGATAACTGTATTTGCAAAAACCTCACTGCCATGGTTGATAATGGTTGTGATGTAGAGAAAAGTCCAGATGTAGACAAGGATGATAGAGTTGGTATTCCTAGAAGACCAAGAAGAAAAAGAGCTGCTAGATATAGGAGACATAGAGAATGTAAGAGTTTTCATCATCAGGCTGTAGTAAACAATGTTCAAACCAAGGAAGAATATAGGACAATTGATAATATATCTCAGAAGGATCCTGTGCCCATAACGTCCTCAAAGTCACCTTTAAGTACAAGTGAAATGATCACACAATCAGGATCTGTAGAAGTTGCTGAAAGTGAATTAGAATTTGATAGGACATGTTCATTCCGGAATACAAAAAGCAATAAGTTGTCAATAGATGAACTGGAGTTGACTGTTCAAGATATTGAATATGCAGAGAGTTCAGAGTTTCCAGTTAGCAAAACTGATTTTGGGATTGCCAGTGTATTGCTGTCAAATTCAAATCCAAAAGAGCCTGATGCGACCGACGCTGCTCCTACTCAATCAATGAGTAATAAATTTCTCAAGTACACATTCCAAAGGAAAAGGAAGAGGAAATTGCCAAGCAGCCCAGATGGTGATTCCTCTCTTAACAATGGTATTTTTAAGAGAAAGATGGGGGAGAAACAAAGTAGTTCTATGGAGTCACTTGAGTCGAGCATGATAACTGAATCATCAAGAGACAATCAGAGGATGGCACAGGTTGCTTGTCAGGTTGGTTAATGTTCAGGTTTGCCTGTTTAGTGTACAACTTCTATGGTTGTTCGTCACTGCTTGTTTGTTTGCCTATATGCTTATCTTGTAATTTTGCATGGACATTATCTCTAAAACTGATGAAGTTTTAGATCAAATTCAAATGATATCACTACATGTTCAGGCACAATTGGAACAATAACATGAAGCCCTGTTCTGAACTGGAATAATTATGCTTGTGATCTTGCTCAGGATGAATTGTTATGAAATTGCTTGCTTAGTTTATTAGTAGAGTCATATCTGTGGACAACAGAGAACCTTACTCATGGAAGACTTCTAGATACTCTCCACTTTTATACTTTTCTCATGGTATGCCCCAGCAGAAGCAACCTGGTCACTGAAAGCTTTTGGAGATCTTAGAAGATCTGCAATTTTCTACGGACAGTAGGTTTTCTTGCACTATCAAATATCATGGGATCTCCACAATGTAGATATTCTAATGTGTTTTGTTTAAATTTAGATATGTAAAAACCATCCCACCGGCATCATCATGGGTCCTAGCTTTTCAGAAGAATTTTTACAAATACATTATTAGCAATGACTCAATTAAATTAGAGCAATGCTTTAGCAACATAAGACAGGAATAATTAGTTGCATAATCAACCATAGGAGACATTAGTACAACTATGTAGTTTGAATCTTTCCCATTAAAGATTCATTCATAAACTCTTGTTTGATAACTTTTATTGTGTGCTGCTGATCTGTACTCTATGTTTAATACTCTTGCCGTGCGAAGGTATGTGTGTGTCCAACTGTGCATATATAAACTCATCATCTCCAACAAAATCCATATGAGTTAATTCCCTACACATGATTCCCAGGAAATTGAACATAATACTTGAGTGGTTAATGACACCCATGTGGAAATATTAATCTGTGTTGGAAAAAGGTGAGTAATTCACTGGAATGTTTGATATTTCTGTAACAATGACCAAATTGTAAACAAAATAGAAGTTCCAATTGCAAATCTTAAAATTTTGACTTTTAGTGACCAACTTGAAATTTAGGCCAAATTTTGTTTACTGATGGAACAATTTACACTCATTTTTGTGATCATTCCAATATCTGCTTTTTGTAAAGCTGTTTGTTCTTTTTTTGGTAAATATCCTGTGGGAGCTGTTAATTTAGAGGCAAAGGCAAAAATCTATGTTGTAATTCATGCACCAATGTGACTCAACCTGCCGCAATTTTTGTGCTGTTGATGCAGTGCCAATCCATACCCCACCATGTTTATGATGTTAACTAATTTGACTGCAAAAGTTGTGATGAAACTTGATTGTTCTTTGGGAGTAAGCTTCCTTCATCATAAAAGCAAAAGTTGAAGAGGAGAGGAGAGGAGAGGATAGGGGTTGGCAAAGTAGAGTTTATGATTTTTATTCATTCAGGAACCATGTTATATCCTCACATCAAAGCATGCATGTGAGACTAGGGGAACATGTGTAATGAGATTAAAGCATGTGCTACGCCGATAGCATTGCTGTTGCTGTTAGCAGCTTTATCATTCATTATTGTGTTGTAAGTAGCATCATAGTTGGTATATGGTGTTTGCAGTCTCATGCCATTGTATAGATAGCCGACTTCTTTTAAATTCTCTTATGCAGCTTATATCCTTGTCTGAAAAGAAGTGGCAGTAGAGTTTCATTGAAGTCATGTGGATTCTGAATTTGGACAATGAAACCAAACCTTATGATCTGCAATGTAGTTTCAAAGATGGCGTATCATGAAGGAAGTCCGATGAAAATGGCAGCTAAATTTTCAAGAAAGAGCAATGGATTCTTTAGCTTATTTAATATTTGGGCATTGTTATATCCATCTAATTTTCTGCATTATAGTATTTCTTTGATCTCTATAGAGTATTGAAGTTGTCAAGATTTTGAACTATTTGGTTAAAACAATTGAAATTTTTACCGATTATGCAATGATATGATACCATTTGTATTACGCCTTTCTTTGGTAGGTGGTCATGAATAGGCGTCAAGCTTCAAGCATGTTTATTGTAGACGGGTTTTAGTTGGTTTGGGCTTGGTAGACAATATCTAATAGGTAAAACGTTTTAGTTATATAGGTCGATCTTAGTGGGCAGTAATTTGAACTATTCACGTTAGATGCATTGATTCCTTGGAGTAAAGATGGTGTAAAAGGAAAAAAAAAAAAAAACCACAATAGCTAAAGGATAGGGCTGAGCTTTCCTTTGTTTGGGGTTAAAGCTTCCCTGGTGATGGCCCTTTTATGTTATTGGCTGTGGCGCGGTTGCCTCCTTACTGCAGAAGTCCCCTACTCTTGGCAGATCTCCTATCCTAGTTGGGGGTTTATTTTCTATGGACTTAGATATATTGTGGGTTGGGAGGTTGGGATCTAACTTGTTTAGGCTATGGATTTGTACTATGCTAATCATTGATATTAATGGAATTATCTTTTATCTCTGGAAATAAAAATTTGAGATTATTTTAAGTGCAAAAACCAGGATATTTAAAGTTTACCCATGTCATTTTCAAAAAAAAAAAAAAGAAAAAAGAAAATCACCCATGTAAAAATGCTTCTCAACAATAAGTATTCGTACTCTTTACCATAATAAAGTCAATCTCTAAAAAGTTTAATGTTATTATTTTGAGAAAAAAATAATTGAAAAGAAAAGAAAAAAGGAGGGTATGCCAAATGCAAAAAGTCGAAAAACTCCTTCGTTAGAGCGAAAATGATTTCACACAAAACCCAAGGAGTAGGACAGTCGAGGTGAAGGAAGCATCGGCGTATGAGAGAGAGAGAAGTATGGGACTGTCAAGCAGAGTAGGAGATTGGGCTTTCAAGGCGTTCACCGCTAGTCTAGGCGTCGCCACCATTTATCTCACCGCCACTTTCTCCGTCAACGTCTATAGAGGCCTCGCTTGGCACAACGCTCAGTCGGTACTTTCTTACTTCTTATTCCCCCTTCTCTTCCTCTTCTGGCCTGACCTAGGGCTTTGCTTTTCACTTATGGCTTATTCGTTTTGTCTTAAATATCAATCAGCTGATCCTAATACTTATGTTTTCACTCATCATTTCCGTTCCTCAATAACGATCCATAAAATTTCCAGCTTTATATATCATCTTAGAGATATGTACAATATGGGCTATTCTGTAAATTGCTAAAATTCGAACCTCTAGGTTTTAATAGGCAGGTGTTAGTGATTATTGTATGAGCTAAATCCATGTGGGTTGTTCTAGTCAGCGATAATTCCTATAACAAAAAAATAATAAAAATTATCTTATTTAAGGAATGAAGGGGAATCTGGGAAGATTAACACATGATCCAGTAATGACTTGGAATTTGTGTAGGCATCTCTTCGGTTCTGTTTATTTGAGCATCTTGAAAGACTTGGAAACTGTGTTCATGTCAAAAGGATTGGATCTTGTTTGCTTAGCCATCGCCATGTAGGAACAACTGACCTAGTGGCACCTACGTCAATGAAAGTTGAGTATGTGAAATTCTTTCAACTGAAGCTTGCAAGAGAACTTTAAAACATTGGCCAGAATGCAAGTTTTTTTTTTTTCTTTTTTTTTTTTTTTTTGTGGAGAGAGAGAGAAGAGGAAGAGAGGGGGGGAGGGGGGGGGGGGTGTGTTGGGGTGAAAGACAGTTCTTACACTTTTAGTCTTCTGGAATTGGCTTATGGATGAGTTGCGCAAATGACCAAGCATTGCATTACTCATGGACTCAGGAATTAAAATGCTTACTTAGTGTGCTTGATTACAAAGCATTAAATGTGTTTTTCCGTATCTTTGTTCGTGTTTTCATAAAACATTGGCCAGAATGCAAGTTTTTTTGTTCTTTTATTTTTTTTTTTTGGAGAGAGAGAGAGAGAAGAGGAGGAGGAGGGGGGGGGGGGGGGGTGGGGATGCGCGGGCAGGGTGGTGGTTGTGAAAGACAGTGCTTACACTTTTAGTCTTCTGGAATTGGCTTATGGATGAGTTACTCAAATGGATGAGTTACTCAAATGACCAAGCATTGCAGTACTCATGGATTCAGAGGAATTAAAATGCTTACTTAGTGTGCTTGATTACAAAGCATTAAATGTGTTTTCCGTATCTTTGTTCCTGTTTTCATGTCACATAAATTTTTTAGGCATTATTATTTTTCTGTTCCCTCTTGCTGATTATAAGGCTGTGTTCCTGATCATTCTCAACATATTCGACCGTTATCCATTTAAAATTTCTTTGTGCATGTTTGTTGCATACTTGCATGTTAAATGTAGAAGCATTTTTTTTCCTGTTGTTTTCATAAACGTCTGTTAAGGGACTAGCTAAAACAACATTGGGAAGTTTTTTTTTTCCCTTGCACTTTTATATTGGCTTCTACCATCATATCTGTGGAATCCTTGCTGGACATGAGCTGAGGTTTCTAGTGCCAAGCTTTATAAATTTACCATTCAAGTGTGTTTGGAATATGCATGATGTTACTGGATGAGGTGAGCTTAGCTTATATATGATATTTTTAGATCCCTTTGTAGTGGGTCTCACAATTCATTAGTTTTTTCTTGAATTCGTTAAAGCATAACTTCACAATTTTTCTTTAAAAGTTTAATTTACATGTGTTGACTGGTTCTTTCACTAAATACATAATTTTTATTTTGCAACAAAGCCATTCTTGTTGGAGAGCTCTCTAATTGGGATTTGGCATTTTTCTGCAGAAAGTCGACAAGCAGAGCACTAGTGAACAATCTACATGACTTGAACGTTGCTGTTTTCAGGGCCCTGAACTTACATGTAACTCGCATCTCAACTTCAATGTTGTCTAGCAGGGTAACAATTGAATTCAAGGCCAATGTGCCTAAAATGTTTAACTTTATGCATTACATGGATGTAGCATCCTGTAGTTTGATTTTGCAGCCAATGTGATATGGTTTACCTGGCATTTACAAGCGTCTTTCTTTCCCAGCAAAAAATAATGCTGCTTTGATAAGTTGACAGTTAGTGGACTTCATTTTTAAATGCAATTTTTTGGTTGGTTAAATATTTTTATCATATTGAGAAAACGGATGATCTGGTGTCATTTGACCAACTGTGTGACAACCCTGCACAGATTTGTTAATTCATGTTTTATTTAAAGCCTGGAAAATGACGATTTTCAGGAGACAACCGACCATTTAAAAATTAAAGACTGATTTGACAAGAGCAGTAGTTTATTTCTGATCGTGTAGCATGTTGAAGAAATTGTACAAGATAATCTGGTAATTTGTCAATATTATAAGATAGACTTAAAATGAAGTAAAAAGGAAGTAATATTAAAATATTTATAATTTTTTTATATTAATGCGTTTTTAGTCTCTAAACACAGCAAATATATTCATACAGTTAGATTTTAACTAGTTTGAGATATAGGACTAATCATTGGGAACTTTCTTATGTTGTGTGACATTGAACTCTTGGAAGAATTTAGCACGAACAATACACTCGAATCTGTTGATAAACGTTAAGGAAGTGAATATATGATTTTGACATGTGATTTGAAAGTGCATCCCATAAATGGTAGGTTGTACGCAAGTCATGCCAGCGCTGGCTGGATTTGTGGAGAATCAGGAGTGTCTTTAAGCATCAATTGCTCAATTTTCATCCTTAATTCTTTTGATGGTGTAAAAAAACCAGCTGGGTAATAGGAAGTTTTGGCTCTTGAAGGCTCAATAACTAGTTCCTCAATATTTCCCTACCATTGCAAGGAAAGGCAGCCCCAAAATAGCGATGAATTGGACTGAAGGAAAAAAACCAGAGCTTGGAGTAGCACTATAGGCAGAAATTGTAAAGGGAAAGTTGTAGTTATAACTATTGTCAATTGTTGCACCTGAGCTACGTTAGGAGGCTTTTGCTTTAGAAGAGGCATGAGCTTGGTAATGTCGTAGAAATAAGCTTGGCAAAATTTTGCAATTGACTCGGCTGCGACAAGGGGACGGGGCGCAACCCAAATGAGACATCAGCAGATAAGAGAAAATAACTCGTAGCAGTATAGCACAGCGTAGGCTATGGGAGATGTTCGGGTAACTAGTCATCCGTTTAGCCCTTATGCCTAGGGGTTTTGTAACGCAATCTTTCTGCAGTTCGTTCCACTGCCATTTCTTCGTGATAATCAAATCTACCAAGATCCCAAATTAGGGCAAGGATAGATGAACCATGGTTGTCTGCATTAGGATTGTGCACGATTCTTGAGGTCTCAAACCAAATCGAAGAATCATACCCAACCAACTGAAATCATACTAAACCAATGTTATTTTGATAATTTAATTTGATTCTAATTATTTACTAAGAATCAAATCGAAATTGCACCAAAACCGAACCGAAATTGAAACAAGAATCAAATTTATACATATATTGTTTTATAATTTTTTAAAATGTGTTAGATACTTTTTAATATATATATATATATATATATATATATATATATATATATATATATATATATATATATATACACACGTTATAGTTAAATATTATATAATTAATAAATAGTTAAAATATATATTATATGACACTTATAATATTATATTATATAATATACTTAATCCTAAATTATATATGTATTTTATAATTAAAAATTATATAATTTAAAAAAGCTAAAAAATATATTAAATGATAAATTATGTATAAATTTTTTAAAAAATAATTACATAAAATTATTTTAAAAATCGAGAACTAAATTAAAACCGTACCAAATCAAATCGAAACCGAAAAATTAAGAACTGTATCGAACTGAAATCAAAATAATGAAGAACTGAATCAAAACTGTACCAAAATTTCAGTTCACTTTTGATTTCTAAGTAGACCTCAAACCGTACTGGAACCACACCCTCTCAATCAGCATCTATTTTTAAAATTTAAACTATGACGATATTGCCGGAATCACGCCGTCATTATAATTGAAAATTATAACAATCAAGAAAGAAGGATAAAAGATGAACCCAGGCGATAGAAAGTAGTACTCTCTATACACATTTAACACTCTATATACCGGACTGGGGATATAATTGGTGGTAATTTTTCTTCCAGCCTTCAAAATACTAGTAAAGGAAAGAGAGAGAGAGAGAGAGAGAGAGAGAGAGAAAATTTTATACTAAAATGAAGAATCACTGAATGAATGGCGTCTCTTCTGTCACTTTGTTACTCCAAAAGAGCATGATGAGATATTACTTCTGGCCAGTAAGCTGTACTGAATTGCATCCGTCATATAATTTTCATTAGGCAACTTCGAACTGGTTGGATGCATCCCCCGTACTAATAATCTTGACCTCCCTTAGTTCCTACATCATTTCATGGTTTTCTTAACAATACAGCAAACAATTAAGTGTCCAACCAAATTGTACCATTTTTAAAGCATATATATATCTGCAAAATAAGAGGGGAAAAAGAACTGGTTTGTTAGGTGGGATAACAGAATTTAATCACCAACTTTCATTTTCCATACTTAAAAACAGTAAAAGGCAAATCCATTCTCCAATGGTCATCATAAAAACTGATCACTTGCGTACTGCTCATGGCCTAGTATCTTTATAAATTTTTATCCGTGCAATATACATGACAATCTAGCACATCTGGGGAATTTAACCTAGTCCATACCATTGGAAGTTACCATAACTTCCAAGATACAACATGCAAAGACAAAGGCGGGCATAGGTGTTTTATTGGGGGGGCGCCTGCCGATGGGGAGAGGAGGGAGGAGGAGTTTTTAAAATTAAAATTTTACGCCATAAATTCTTCAAGAAAATTAGTGTTCCTCTCCCCTAAAAAAAAATTTTAAATTTTACCTAAATATATTGTTTAGCTCTTTAATATTTTTATTTTGACTCCTGCACTTTAATGAAAATTTCATTCATATTGTTTACATTATTTAATTTTGATCTCAAAATATTTCTATATTTTTATTTTAGTCCCTATACTTTTATCAAAATTTTATTTAGTTTCTTTTTTAGTATCTATTTTTGGCCCTCCAAAAGATAAACTCCTAGTTCCGCTCCTGTGCAAAGACATCCTTGGATATGAATACAATGGTAAAGGGGCACCCAAGTTGAACAAACAGGCTGGACAGCATAAAGAAGTTTTGGCAGCAGGGGAAGTTTCATTTCCTTGATTAAAGCTTGACAAGGAAATTATTTATAAACAGTTTACTAGAACATTTAACAGAACATGAAGGTCTAGAAGGCTTAACTTTGCAAACGGCACCTACCATCTGCCCTCCTGCCAGATTATCCTAAGTTTCAAAGGCAAGACAAGGGGCACTTGGAAGTCAACAAGCTAGTTCCTTCTACATTCTCAGAATACAAAGCATTTGTTAAAGAATTGCTATTGCATGCTAATCAGGCTAGTATTTAAAAAGCAACTTTGAGTGTGTGCGTCCAGGCATTTTACCGATTCACATTAGGACACATATCTTTCAAGCCTATGAAATATACAACATTGAAGGATGCTTAGAAGGTTAACATCGAAATTCATTATCAAATACCTGCTGATTCCTCGGCTAGAATTTTGCCCCCTCTGAGATTCCCCTTGATTCGTGAATTTCTGCCAAGGGATTCACTATGAATCCACCACCACACTGAAGCCGTAACCTGTGACTCTCCAAGTTATGCGTTTCAAGATTGCCATTTTTATCAGCTCTATGGCGCATGGAAGCCAATGACGGAGTGCCAGTAGAACAGAACCTAGAGGTTGAATAGCGGCTTTCTGTTTTCCTCCATAACTTGGAGCTCAAAAAGTCAGCACCAGGTAGCATGCAACAGGTGGTTCTGTGGGAACCCGTCATCCTTCCACTTGATATAGCCAAGTCATATGAGATCTCATCCAGTGCCAACTCTAAGCCATGAACACGTGTCTCCAGAGAACGCATTCCATTTTGTGAAGTCCCAATGAATCTCTAAATGCAAGAAGATAAGGGTTGAAGGTGAGCAGAAACCTTATTCAAAAAGTACTAGCGAATTATAATGAAGCGCAAACCATGAGCAATTGTTGAATTATTCGATGAAGAATATTTTTTTAACAAAATTGGCTAAGAAATTTATCATTTGTTGTCACTTGTCAGTAAACATTCTGCCGTGAATGTGCCATTTTGGTCTTACGGTTTACTTAAAATATTAATGTTGTGCCTAGTTATGTCCAAAAATTAAATGCCATTAATGCATACATATTAATAGATGAATCGATTCATAATCTGATGTCCCTAGATTTTGAAACTATTTTGGCAAAATAGAAGTAAGGAACTGGAATTGGGTTGTGTAAAACCTAAAGAAAAACTCATAGAAGGAAAAGACAATGCATTTCTTGCAGGCGAGATCTTAGGAAAGTCCAAAATCAAGATTTATGATATATTGAGAGAATGGCATCTATCTTGGTGATAATTTTACAGAATTATCCTCTACCCTATTATTCACCTCTATATACCAAATTTTAGCAGCCCAACTAGGTAGAATAAACAATGAGATCACTAGTTCATTAGGCATACACTCTACTAACAGAGGAATAAAAAACACATGTTTTGTTACTACTATGATATGGAAAATGACAGGGAAATAAAACACAACTTCAAGCAGTTGAACAAACCTGTAGGAGATCTAGTAGGCTAGATTGCTGCCTTTCAATCTGAACAAGTTGGTTGCGAATCAAAGATAAATCCTCACACTCTTTGTGGTTATTATGGTGATTCTCAATGACATTACTTGCTACAACAGTTGATACTGGACTCTCCTCATGGCAAGGAACTACACGAGAACCAGACTTCAGACATCCAAATTTAAGTGTCTTCTGGTCAGAATTCTTACTCAGAGGGGTCCGTTTTGTTTCTGGTTTTGTCAACTTTCTTTCTGGGGCATTATCATTATCACCAAACCCAGATGAAGTACCATTAGGAATTGCAACTTCAACTTTCCAGTCCAAGGGCCTCTTGCAGTCCACTTTTCTGAACAATGATGGACCTGTTTTCTTTTCAGCACTCTTTAAAGAACCCCTCCTCCTAGCTATATTCACTGCTGAATGATCAGGTGGAGTAGTCCTGCTTGCTAAACTGGTTTTTTTCCTCATTTGAGGGGATTCAGATCCAGCAGCACAAGAGTTTTTGGAACCAAGTGGGCAGCGCCCATCACTTGCAACATCTGTTTCCACAAAAAACAAAATCCACAGACTATTCTTTTAGATGAACAACGAGAAAATGCCATTGAAGTTGTCATGGCTTTTAAATAATCTGCCATACAAAGATGATGGTTATCCTAGGTAGATGACTACAACTCAAAAGTCTAAAAATGAATCCAAAACGTCACAAATGATCTATAACAGTGTAGACCATTATAAATCCAATAATTGTAAATAAAGAATCCAAAAGCTAGAAATTCAATAGCTTTCAATCAGCAGGAAATTTTCCTTTTGAAATCTATCCCTTTACCATAACAAATCAAGTGGCTCGGAAACATCTATCATCCACAGATATCCTATCAAACCAAAAAGGGCAGCACCGACTCCTTTTACCTTTTGAAGAAGCCTGAGATCGAGGTGGTGGCGACACATCCTCTGAAACATCTGGAACCTGCTTCCATGCTTCTAGCATCTTATTCATCACCTCCCTTGTAGCCTTTACCTGTACGAGGCAATGATTCAAAATTCCAAAGAAAACACCAGTAAAACCTAATATTAAACGCTAAACAAGCACAGCTACAAGTAAATCATAAGATAATTGAAAATCCAACCTTGTCGAATTTCCGATTCTCCAGAACTTTCAAGCATCCACTCTTGAACTCCGCCATGGCATCTTTCTCCACAACCGCCAACCTCCCAAGCGCCTCCGCTGCTGCCTTCCTCGCTGCCCAGTCCTCGCTGCTCAAGAAGCCGACTAAAGACTTTACCAAACCGCCCATCCCCGCATATCCGCTTACTCCTCCCACCCCAATCACACTGCCCATAACAACCAATCCTGCACTTTTCGCCTTATAACCGTCGCTTTTCAACAGCCTCTCCAGCTTTGGCACGAGCGCCCTCCCTAACCTCCCAGGCTCTGGATCCGGCGCCGCATCGATCGCAGCAGCCAAACACAACGCGGATCCAATCTGCGCATTCAAGTCCTGTTCCGTGAAAACAGATTCGCTCAATGGCTTCAAGAAAGAGGAAGAAAATGGCTGTTTCGTGATTTTCGAAGCAAGCGAAGAAACAGTGGAGACGCATTGCGAGCGGATAGAAGAGTCAGGGTCACGGAGGCGGCGTGCGACGTAGGAAAGGATTCTGGGGAGGAAAGAAGAGAAAGAATTGCAATGGAGGACAGAAAGGGTGGAGAGGAGGTGAAGGCACTGCTTACGGACCAGAGGCTTGTCGGTGGAGTCGGTGGAGAGTAAACATGAAACGAAGGTGGGAAGACTCGTATTATCCAGCGTTCCGGCAATGGATTCTAGCTCGGTGGCCGCGAGGTTGTAGGTGTCCCTGTCTGATAGTTTGGTGATCAAGGTAAGCACTTTCAGCTTCAGGCCTTGGGCCATTTCCTTCTTTTTGCTTGAGTGGCACAATGGAGTTAACGCTGGTTAGGAGGTGGCGCTGGCGGAATTAGTAGCTGCATTGCCGGTGATAATTTGGTCGGGCATGGAGCGGGGCATGTGAGTATCAACCTTTTAAAGTAGAAATATGGTGACAAGGAGCGGAGCGAGGGAGAAGGTGATTATCGATTAAAGGAAATAAACGATGTCGTTTTAACACGATTAGGACACCAAACGGTGCAGTTTAAGGAGTAATTATGATAGAGTAGATAAAGGAACATGGGGTTTCTAATTTTTCACTTCACTCAAAGAGAATAAACAGAGCTGGAAGCTCCTAAGCATGGCAGTTAATCTAATGCATAACTAATTAAGCGCTGCTTAAGTCAGCAAAAAAAACCAATTAAGAGCTGGTGATTAGATGAGGTCGAGTCCATCAATGTCATGACGTGTGGGCTCTCTATTGGTCCAACTAACTTGTTTTTGCGTTGGGTGATTGGATACCCCTGGTTAATGACTCAAAGCACCGACATAAGGGGGGTTCAATTTAAAGTGGCCACGAAACTCGCGGTTTATGGGCGTGTGGTACACCCGAGTGGGAAAAATTAGGATGAGGGCAGGACCACAGTGATCATGAAGACTGACGAAGGGCATGGTACGGAGAAACTATGGTACTGAGAGGCAGTTAATGCTGGTAAAATTAGCGCCCAAAATTAAGGAGGCACGTGAGAGTGGCAACACACGTTACCATGCAAGCAATGAGAGTGTTTAGTAATCAAGTTTTATTAAGGGGTTTGGAGGTGCAAAGCTGAGGCTTTCAAGGACCCATTTTTTATGAGTGGTTGAACGGTTCTATTAGCCGAAAAGAAAAGGTGACAAGATCAATTGGGCCATCCTCTGCTGCTTATGAAAACCTAACTAAGCTTCCTTGTAAATTAAATATGTAATTAATAGTAATATCATATCATATTTGGCCAAAAGTATAATCTAGGAAAGGTGGTGGGTTGTGTCATTGATTGCTAGGCCCTCATCTTTCCTTCCTTGCATGCCCACAAAGCCTGACGAGAAATGAAAAATTTTATAATCATTATTCTTAAACCACTAAACAGAAGCAGAATCAAATGTAATTAGAAGTTAATTAAGGTACTATGTGATGGTTGTATTGGGTTTATGTTTCATTAATTAGTCGAAACCTACTCGATGGATATGTGGGTCTCAACAACCAGCTCAACTCTCTAATTTAAAAAGAAGTTTTGAAGTTTAGTACTTGTTAATTCAAAAGAGTCTCCCCAGTTGGTGAAAAGTTGCTGTGGATTAGTTGAGTGGCAATAATAATGAAAGAAAAAAGGGGGGGAAAATGGCAAACAGATTGAGAAGAGAGAATGAGACATCTATAGAAAATGGTATTTCACTGAATAGAGCCATTTGCAAATGAGGAAGGGGAAAAGTGGAATTGGGGGTGGCACTTGTCTGCATGATTCGAAACAGATGTTCATCAGAAATCAAGAAATGCAAAAGCCAATGAAATGGGATCAAAACTTTCTCTTTAGTTGCTAAGAGTATAGAGAAAGTGGTGGTACCACCAATCATAACCTCTAAACAGACGTAAAATTGAATCCACCTCTTACTGTTTTGTCCCTTCATCCACTATAGTGCCATTTATCCATTGCTTGAAAACTTGATGAATAGTGATATTTCGGGTATGGTTCGAACTATTATCATGAATCCATCTTCCATAGGATGAGGTGTGCAGGGGAAAAGAGGAAACTTGTAATTTTGTTTTGTTTTTTAACTTGGGTCAGCCTTCAAGATTGGGATTGGGATCACTATGATCCAAATGTTGCATCTCTATCATATAGATTAAATTAAAGATTGAATGGTATAATCCACTTATTAAGTTAAAAATATATAAGATTAACATGATGTTGGTTGAATGCGATGCATGATCCATTTTTTCTTGTATTTTTTAAAAAGTTATATAATAAATTAATTAATTTAAATTTATTAATAATAAAATTATTTCCAAAATCATAAGGTTACTTTAAGGATTGATTTGAATAGCTTGGTTTCCTTTCCATTCCATTCACCAGCGCGAAAGACGCCCCACTTTAATGAGTTCCAGTAGTTTCTCAAAACTTTCCTCGTGACTTGGAATTGAAGGAAAGAAAGAGGGGTGATTTTCCGTGAGAATTGTTTTTTTTTTTTAAATATATTATTATAAAATATAAATTTATTCAATATAAATTTATTCATAAAAAAATAAAATATATATTTTAAATATAATTTTAATAATGTACATATTTTATATTAAAATTATAAAATTTAATCACTTAAATATGTAAAAAAATATATTTTTTAAATAAAAAATAATATATCATTATTAAAGTAGGTTACAGATATTTGGAGCGAGAAAAAGGTTCTTTCATCCTCCCCACATGCGATTGAGAACAATTAATTAGGTATACAGTGATTCGAGACAGGGTCAGAAACTTTTGCAATCCTAAATCAACTTGATTGGATAAACTAAATGTAAACATATAATTACAAATAAAAATTAAAAAATAATATTAAAATTTTTTTATGAAAATATTTTTTATATTTTATAATATTTACACATAAAAAATAAATAAAAAAAAAATATTTTTTATCAAATAAAAATAAATAATTTAAAAATATAACTTTAAATAAATAATTTTAAAGAAAATAACTTTTCCTTTTAAAAGATAAAATTATTTTTTAAATTTTAACAATCTTATTAAATTATGAAAATATTTATATATATATATATATTAATTTAATATTATAATTAAAAAATAAAAATATTTTTTTAAAATATTTTATAAAAAATAATTTTTATAAAAAAAATATTTTATATATAAATTATTTTTGGTGAAGTATTTTATTTCTTCCAAACCAACCCATCTAATTTTCAAAGCATTAACATTGACTCTTTTTTCTTTTACTTCCTATTTTCATGTTTTTATGTAGTTCTGGTACACAATCTATTTTAAGACATATTAATTAATTGATAGGAAATTATACCCAATTGGGAATATGATTTCTACGTTCTTAATTGTATTAGAAAACAAATTACTAATAATGTATTCTCTTTATGTCCCTTTGATATTGATCTTTTTTTTTTTAATAATGGAAAATAAAATTTGGTATCCCTTTTTTAATCGTGTGATGTGTAATTTATACTAAAATTGCATAATTTTTTTTAAAAATTTCTACTTTTCAAAACATTATATTTTTAGATATCGTAAAAAATATATATATATAATTAAAATATATTAAATTTAATATAAAAATTAATTTTTTAATTTTTTTATAATAAACTAATACATATATATAATTTAATAATAAAAATAAATATTTATTAAAATAAAATTTTTATTTTCACATAAATTACATGTATATATTTTTTATAATTGATGTAGGACTTTGAATGACTAAAATTTTTAATATGTGATTAGGACCGAAACCGAGAGGTGAACTAAATGCGACGGTGACATTTTATATTCACTCAATTTAAAAAAAAAAAAAAAAAAGAATTCCGGGGATTAAAATTGGGACCTGGGCTTGTGGGCTTCTGTCACGATAACGTAAAAACCAGGAATTGGACTGAAGGCCAGGGACTAGTACAAGTTCTTTTTTAAAAGTAGCTAAACTTTGACTGTTTAACACTGTTATTAAAAAATTATTTTTTAAATATATTATTTAAAAAGTGTTAAAAAATAATTTAAAATTAAATTTAATAAATTTTAATTATAAAAATATTAAAATAAAAAAATAATTATTTATTTTTAATAATATTTAAAATAATATTTTTATTTAAAAAAATAATTTTAAAACTCTAAACACAAAATAGACACTCTAAAACCCTGGACTCAATGGGCCATGAGGTGATTGGGTTGATCGGTGAGTATGATGTTATAGTTGAAAGGGCTGTGCTGCTGCTGACCTCTATGTGTCGTTGATGAGCTATGGAGTGACGGGGCAATCGCATACGTTTCCTGTCAGCAATTGTATGGCGATGCCATGCCAGCATTATTTATAATTCAGATTTGAACTTTCCAGATTTGAACTTTCTATCGAGATCTTTCATCTTTTGGACTCCTTTTATTTCCAAAGTCAAACATGTTGAAATTCTAATATGCCTTTTTCCCTTTTACAAATAAGAATAAGTATTCTATTTAAATTAAATTAAATTATTAAAATTAAATTATTATATTTTAAAATCAAATTAAATTGAAATAAATAAAAAATTAATTCGAATTAAATTATTTTATTTCGATTCGGTCCAAATTGATTATTTTTAATTTTTTTTTAATTTTTTAAATTAAACTTAATTTTTAAATTATTTAATTTTATTTTAATTTTAATTTGAATTTAATAATCATTAATTAATAAAATTTAATAATTTATATGTATATATAATTATATATAATTTATAAATTTTTTATAAAAATAAATTAATTTAAAAATAAAAAATATTATTCGATTTAATTTTTTTTTTAAATTAAACTGAATGAAAATAATTAAATTTATTTAATATTATTATTTAATTATTTTCAAATTTATTTTCTTAGAAATTTAAGTTAATCTAAACAACCAACATTAATTTCGAATTGATAACATAAAATGAAAAAAAAAAAAAGCACAATGCTATTACCATGATAATAATAAAAGGACAACGTATATACATTATAACCACTAAAAACGGCCACGCGAGGAGTTAGTGGGATCCACAGAAGAGAAGTTGACCTGTCAAATGGGAAGTGCAACATCATCACCGTACACGTTTGTCTTTAATATACTGGAACGGCATTCACACCAACGCCATTTATTATTTATAAAAATACCAATTATTAAAAATATATATATAATTTTGATTCTAGATTATTAGAAATCTTAATACCATGAAAATTATAATTAAACTAAATTAAAAAAAAAACTTGCAAGCATTTTTATTTGTATGAATTTAAAAAAAAATAATTAATTTAAAAACAAGAGTGAAATTTGATTTAGAGCAATATTGCTGTAAATGCACGCTTTATATTGAAATTAATTGTATTTGTCAAATGGTGTTGGAAACTTAATGGAAGTGATTGAAATTTTATTGTTTTACATTCATAACATACGTATTAAATTTTTTTATTTTAAGTCTTGCTTTAATATTAAATAAAATTTGTGGATATTTTTTATGTATATTATTTTTTTTATTCAATGAAAACACAATCAATTAAATATAAATAACCTCAAAATAAATGAATGAGAATATATATATTCTCAAATAAATAATATAAAAATATTATTTTACTGAATCAAATTAATGCTGTTGTTTTGAAAGTTATCATTAGATTTATGTTAGTTATATTATTTATTAATATTTTATGTTTAAACATTATTTTTTTTTAAATATGTTTAAATATTTATTTATTTATTTCATTTATTAAGTCTTAAATTTTAGGTAATATATTAAAAAATATATAAATTAAAGTATAATGAAAGAGAGAGAAAAAGTATTTAAATTAATATAATAATATTAGATATATTATTTCATTATTATATTTTTTTATTGATAGAAAATTTATTAAAATCAATAAAAATATTAAAATTATTAAACAACTTAATAAAATTAAATAGTTTAACTAAAACTGAAAATACAATTTAAATAAATTGTCAATTGAGGAGTTAAATAATTTCTAATTAAATTTATTGTTAAATTTGAATATAATATTAAAAATTTTATGATTAAATTGATAAAATTAAAAGGTTTAATTAAAATAGATAATTGATGTTTTTGCTAAATTAATGGTAGGTTAATGTTAATGTTGAATTCGTTAAAAAAAATATAATATATAAAAGATAATGAGCTCAAAACTTAATAAAATTCCAGTGGCCTATTTAATAAATTGATGTTTTTAAATAAAGGTTTTCTTTTTTTTCTGCAATAGTCTTGCATTAAAGTCCAAAAAAGGCAAAAAGCTACAAGAGTATATTCATGAAAAATATAAGTAAGCCCATCCAATATCAAGTCCATTACCCAAAAAAATTAGAGTAACAAAAATAAATATAGGTCATCACCGATGTTGGGGAGAGAAGAAAGAATCACCGGAGACAAATGCATGAATGACCCAACATACTTTGCAAGCTTCCATAGAAGCCAACCAAAGCCTATCAGGTAGCAAACATAGCAGCACCAATAACATTTTCAGCGGCAATAACAGGTAAAATTTAGACGCATAGAGAGAGAATGAGCAAAGCCATGGCGTTTAAGTCTTTCATAGCTATGAGGTGTCAGACTTCAAGCTTTTTAGCTCATTGAGAACAAAGGATAAATCATTCTTAATTTGCACCCTCACCACCACTATGCGAATCTAAACATTATCTCGTCGAAAGAAGACGACGACTAATACAGATAAAGTAGTTGCTCCCAAATTGTGAGACTCCTGCACCTCTAAACCTAACAAATATAGATCTAAGAATCAATTTTTAAATAAATATCGATATGTAAAAAAGTGGAAGAAAACAAATAACCCTCACTCAAATCCAAGCTCCTCCACCAGAAGAACAAAATTGTACAGCCTCACCTGATGTGAGAAGGAACAACTACATCTAGTTAGGGGAACTGAGGGTAAGCTTTACTGTCTGGAAGGGCGAGGAAAAGCCGTCCTAATGGTTGAAACTCACGAAACTCTCAAACCAGCGAAGCAGCAGAGTATCTTTTCTGTTTGAAAAGGCTTGCTCCTCTGTAAACCTTCCTTCTAAAATAAATAAAGGTTCAAGCTATACTAAAACATATAATTAATGCATCTTTCCAAGATTAGGATTTGAGTTAATGGAAATCTTCATCGGTATTCAAGTTAAAAGAGAAAAAGAAAAACGCTGCCGTTTCATCTACATAACCACTTCTTAACCGGTGTCGCTGCTCTATATTAGCCTTTCAATCTTCTCAAAGATAACCTCAAAACAAATACTTTCCCCACAAAATTGATGAAAATTTCACGCCACTTGAGAGCATTTTTTCGCAAATTTAGTAAAAATTAGGGGTATTTTTGTACTTTGGACACCCTATATATTTATCAGGGAGCCTATGTTGCAGATTCTAAGAAACAAGGGCGAGAGGAGCAGAGGAGTTTCCGTTATCCATTATCTTTCTCTATCTAGCAATAGCCATCTCTCATCTCTCTCTAGAAATTCTCAGATAATCTCTTATCTTTCGAAATCAAATTAATTAGGGTTTTTGCGAATCTCTCTTGTTCGAATTTGAATCCCTGTGTTTTGCAGCCATGGTTTCCGATTCGATCAACGCTTCCATTCCTTATGCTCCTAAGGATTTCGGCAAGAAGAAGAAGGTGCGTCAATCTATTTTCTCTCCTTTCTCTACAATCTAGCTTTCTTCTTTTTAATTTCTCCCTGCAATGTTCGTACAAAAATGTATTTTTGTTTTCTTGGCCTTTGTTGATTGATTGATGATTTTTCTATTTGCGTTTGGGGATTTTAGGCGAACCGTTCTGCCAAACTGAAGCAGTGCAAGCTTGATGCTCGTCGCGAGCAATGGCTATCTCAAGGTTTGATATCTTTATCTTTCTGTCATTTTAATGAATGTTTGTTAATTTTTATGTCTTGTTGTTTTATTATTTTCGCGGGGATTTAGATTCTGATACAATAGATGGTGGTGGGATTCAATTAGTTGCAGTTAAGAACAAAGGAAGCAAGGAAGAACCGAGTGGCCAACAAGTGTCCCCGTGCGACAACGAGAGAAAGAATGCTACAGAGAATTTGGAGACGAAGCGAAGAGGAAGAGGAGATGAAGATGAGAAGGAAAATGGTACGATCTATCACGATTTCGATTCTGACTCCCCTTCCCACAGTCCGGCTGGCAGCAGCGTTCTCAGCGGCACCGATGCTGGCACCAATTTCTCGGGCTCCTCCCGCAGCAGCAGTAGTAGCAGCAGTGGTGGCTGTTGCTCTGGCAGCATTACAGAGGAGGAAGAAGAAGAAGCGGATGATGATTGCTTGGACGATTGGGAGGCTGTGGCTGATGCTTTAGCTGCCAATGATGATAACAAGCAAGAAAATCGAAACGACAATCCGTGTCCATGCCTGGTGACGGAGTCCTCCCTGCAAATTGAACATGGTGTTCGATCAGATTCTAGTTCCAATAATTTGGGTTCTACTTGTGAGGATTTGAAGCAAGAGGGCCCAAGAAAGGCACTACCTAGACTGTCTCCTGGGAATAGCCGGGCGTGGAGGCCGGATGATGCATTTCGCCCACAGAGTCTTCCTAATTTGTCGAAGCAGCGGAGCTTTCCAAATGCAGAGGGGCATCGTGGACAGGGTGGATTCCCGTGGCATTGTTCAAAAGCTGTTAACGTGCCTTCTTCCTGCCCTATATGTTGCGAGGAATTGGATGTCACAGATACGAGTTTCTTGCCCTGCATATGCGGATATCGGCTTTGCCTCTTTTGTTACAATAGAATACTGCACGTGGAGGATGGGCGCTGTCCAGGTTGTAGGAAGAACTATGAGGGCAATGCTGAGGAGGCAGAGCTGAGCGTGAATGGAGGTAGCCTGAGTTTTAGGTTGTCTCGTTCTTATAGCATGGTCGCTAGGTCTTAGGAGGATGAACCTATGTTTTGTTGAATTGCATATGTTGGGTTTATCGCTCCCCTTTATCTCGACTTGCATGTTCTGTTTTAGACTCAGTTTCGTAGATACTTCTTGTTGCGGGGGTATAGCTGGTTGTCTTTTGGCACCCGGAATTGATTTACTTATCGTATGGGCTTTGTTCTTATCTGTTTGGTGCATATGTTGATGTAGGGAACTCAATGTTTTGGTCTGTGAATACATAAGGCGGTATAGAAATACATAAAAAAAATTTACAATATGTTATTCTCTCTTTTGTTTTAATCCTTTTTTAGATTACTTTATCCTTAATTCTTTTCAGTTGATTTGACCATGTTGATTGGTAATTGATTTTGTAGAGGACCCTTATCTTAGAAGTTTTAGGGATAGGTTGATTTCTAGTTTATTGCTTTTATCACAGTGCATGTCTTGAACTCCTGAATCTTGATACTTCATAATTATATTTTTGGAGTTGGACGCACCAACTCTTATACTGGTGTCTGTCTTTCACATAAATGGAACTTATCTTCATGTTCTTTTGATTTGGGTTCCAATTGTTGAATTTTGAAAAAATCAAAGGAAATTTTTGAGCCTAAAATATTTGTCGTGGTTTTTATCTGGTGGGCATTGATTTGATAAGTTTGAGCCTCATTTCTTGATGTTGCTTTTCAATTTATGTTTATGACTAGTGTTCTCATTAGTAATGTAAAGTTCTCTTGTAACTTTGACATTTGTTTGTTTGTCACTGTGCATGAAAGGGAGAAAATGTCTCTACACAGGCTGAAAGTCATTTTTAATGTTTTTCATATGCATTCATTGTTCAGGCATTTATTCTTTGTGTATTTTATATCACCATAGATACTTTAGATGCTTCAACTTTAGACTTTCTAGTTAAGGGTAACATTAATATAATCTCTTGTAGCATGTGGTTTTTATCATGCCGCTGATTAAATTCGAAGGATGAGGATGAAAACTTGTTTAAAGATGACTTTAAATGCTAAGGAAGAATTTCCATTTCAAATACTCTTTTGAAATATTTGGTTAAGGTATGCTTATGATTTTTCTTTGTTCTTTGGAAGTCCTTATTACAATTTGAACTATTTAAGGGGGCATTTACGTATCTACATCCTGAAATCTTTCCTTAACTGAACGGTTGGGATCTTTATTCATTTTGCACCGGTAATTATTGTCTATACTGTACTTGTGGTGCTGTTGCGGTAATCATTATATCCTTTCCCGGGTGAAGTTATTTTAAATGGCTATTTTATTGGTTTTTTCTTTTGTTGATGGTTCCCGTGCTTGTGAAATAACTTCATTGAAATACTTGGATATAAATGATTAGCCTTTTTTTGTCTGGTTTTATCCTCATAAGTCATAACTATGAGCAGACTGATTGAGTGCATGGAGTTTTAGTGTATCATGCATGACGCATGGTAAGTTAACAAATCCACACAGACATTATTACATCTTTGAGTCTTGGATAACATGTACTGGCAAATAGCTTTTTTTTTTTTTTTTTTTTGAGACATTTGATGGTAGAACATTTAGGTCCAATAGCATGAGGATTTATCTCAACTTCCTGTTGAATGAAGGACCAAAACGTATCCTTATGAAATGATGGTCATGCGTCTGTCACCTTGCATGTGGACATTTAAGTTTTACTCTTCTGGTGTTGTTTTCATGGACAGCATATTCCATAAGGTGTTCCATTAAGCAAATATTTTGATTTTTCCTATGCTGTGTTAGTCTTCTGCTGGGCGTGTTGTTATAGACAACTTGAACGTAAATTCTGAAGTGTACATTTTTAGTGTTTTTGGTATTGGATGATGCATATTGTATACAAGCTAGAATAGAATACATTAATAAAAATATGAAATTATTTATTGGCTTTATTATTTGTTGGGAATTTGTCAAGGTGCATGGGGGATTGAAACTTGTTGGCTAGTGCGAGTTTGATAGGGAATTGGGTATAACAATTAGATATTGGCATTGGCTCCCAATTTGATAGACTGCCACTCTGGCAGTTGATCAGCTGAAGTTAGTGGGTTGGAGAAATAATTACGTATCAGTTTGTTCATACGGTGTTGAGGGCATTGTCGCATCAATTGGAAGTTTCCTCGGAGAGGCAACGGGCAAGTTTCAATTTTACTATAGAAATGCTGAGTTGATAATAAGCCTTGTGATAGGGTTCATCTGCCAACAGCAATTGTTTTTATCTTTTAATTTACAGATTAAAGGGAGATTTGCTTCCTCCGTTGAGCTGATTGTGTGGCTTATTGGTGTTAAATGCATGTAACCATGTTGACAGTTGGAAGAACATATACGTGCCTAGTGCATTTTTTTTAACAAGGATTTATGCTTTTCGGAATTGTAGTTCTAAAATTGCTTTGAACTGCCTTCAACGCTACAAGATACATGCAAAATGCTAAGCTATATTAAGAGTGATGGACCATTTTGGGCAATTTAAATTTGCATCCCTCTCTCTAGTAGACTGATCAAAAAGAAAAGCAATGCAATTAAGAGCATAGTAAAAAGGTTCAAGCAGAGGCAGGTGGTTATAGTTAACATTTCTTTAACCAAATGCCTTGCATTACATTAACGGAAAGAAGTACAACACACCAGAAGTCCTTACAGCGCAAGGCCTACGCATAATAATATTATATTTTATTACGTGCACGGTGTCCCTCATGATCAGCTCCATGATCCTTGAAATACAACATTCTGATCTGAGTTTTTTAAAGAGTGCTCTGTCAACAATTTTTCAAAGGTGGAACCATTCAAGAACACATCTTCATCTAGAACCCCATTTCGAATCCATTCTTCAACTCTTCTCTTCAGCTGCAAAACTCTGTCTCTGATGCTTGGGTTTCCAGATTTATTGCAGAGCTCCTCTGCCTCAGCCCAAAAACATGATTCCAAGGATTCATTTGACATTCTCTCAGCATGCTCTCGCCATCTTTGGGTACATTTATACCGCTTAGGTCTGCCCCTTTCCATATAAGGTCCTGTATCTTCATTCTTCAGGTGTCGATAGTAATTAGCAATGTCTAGGGGCTCAACAATGCGGCGGTACTGGGTTCCTATATCAATCCATGCCTTCCGACCCTCAAATTCGTCAGGGAGTTCATTTCTTTTCAGCATTTCGATTATCTCATCCCATATACCTGCCAGCTGGAGCCTATTCACATTAGCTTCAAAGTCTTCCTTGTCTTCTGAAATCTTGAAGGCATCATAGTAGCCCACTTTATGTTTACATTTATCCTTGTACCCTTGTAGTTTTCCAAGTCCATTCTTAATATCTTCCATTTTTTTGTCAATTGCTTGCTGGTTACTCTTTTTCTGCTTCTCCAATTGTCCAGCAGCACGGAGACACAATCTAGCTCTAGCGCTCTGGAATTCCATACACAACAAATCAGTATCGACTATTTTCGCACAATTTTTCAGCATTCTAACATTAGTTCATTACCTAAACTGAAAGTTTATAGTGACTTTATCAACTAAAATAATGAATAGTGAATTCAGCAGTAAGTGAAAGAAGGTAAACGTACCAGGCCTAGGTCTTTCAAGGCCATGTTACTCTCTGCTGTTGCACTTGCATCATCTGATAATGGAAGTGCTTCCAAATGATGATCATCTAAAAAGGTTACACTTTGCATTTTTAAGCATTCTTCCAGTTCATCTTTGTAGCTCAAATGATCTATTAGGCTTCTGCGGGCAACTGCAGGAAGGTCCCCTTCAGAGCTCAACTGAGAGGTATAGAACAGTAGCTGCAGAACAGCATCTGGGTTCCTTATGACCACAAGTTTCTCATTTCCTGTGCAGAAGACATAGGTACCTAATGGTCTGTAAGGACTTAGCTCAACAAAGTTCGACAGTGTCTCTAACAACAGATTTGTATTCCCCATGATCTTACAGGCGGCATGGCTTACAACAGATAATGCATTCCTCATCACAGTTACAAAGAAATCTGAGGGTTCAACCACATTTTCTTGGGATCTTGCCTTGAAGAAATTGAGAACTTGCCGCAGTTGCTGCTCAACAGACGAGAGAGGGGTGAGTGACATCCTTGGGACAATGTCATATCTCATGACAAAATTTACGAAGTAGCGAGACCAGTTTTCACGCCTAAGTGCATGGCTCATAATGCGATCGCCAACAAGAGGAGATCCAAAAGTCACACATAGAGGTGCCATTTTCTTGGGGTCTGGTCTTATGTACTCTTCCAAGAACCAGATTGCCGCAAGTATAGCAATAGGCCCCCCAAGAGAGTGCCCTGTAAACACAACTTGAACTTGCTTCCTATCTGTCACAGCTGTTCCCACCTGAGAAAATTGGAAAACCAAAGCAAAACAAAATCAACTTGACTAAGCAATCACTTGTTTCGATGTTTTCTTGTACCCTTGATTATTCATTCCTCAGAACTCCTAAGGATTCATGCAAAATTTCCAATTTAACACTGTTTCCAATCTTATCAGAAAATTTCTCTCATGGAACTGAAATAGCACTCTTGGAAAGCTTTCATGCTTCAAGTATATAAGTAGAATCCAAACGCTTTCCAGAATATATACAGGACACAACAAGGAAAATTGAAATGAATGAGTGAATAAACCCATAACTATACTTAAATAAGATGATATTGGAATGGAAAGAACAACTACAAATACATGTACGCTCAAGAATCCAACTACTAAACAAAGACAGTATCATAACCCATAACAGAAAATAGAATTCTACTAGAATAATTAAACACGCATACCTCCTTCTTGAACTGTGTATTATCCAAAATTGCGTTGAATCTGTTAAGGAAAGCTCCATTGACGGTTGCAATTTGATTGAGACCAATATATTTGAGGGAAGGGAACAGCTCAAGATCCACGTTCACTTCTCCAAAGGAACTTCCGATGAACCAATCACTTAAAGACCAAGATCCAGGGAAGCTAAAAACAAGTTCATGTGAATTGCGAATCTTTTCGGCAACATATAACTGTTTCCCTGCGGACTTGTGGGTCTTCATGCTCACTGAGCATGCTTTCTTGATTACCTCTTCTCTGATCCCTAAGTTCTCTCGAAGACTAACACTAGCCATCTCTTATGGTTCTTGTTAGAATATGCAGCTTCTGATGCTAGAAACTCAGCTGCCTCTTCTACTGCTGTTGCTGCTTCTTCTTCCTTGCGATGTAGCTTGAAGGAGATGAGAAAGTATTGAGGGGCCTGGATAAAGGGTACATATGACGATCGCGGCTGCCATTGACTCGACTTTGGTCAAGTCGGATCGTAAATTCTCGGAAGCTTTCGAGCTTTAGAAAAGAAAATTTCTTAGCCCCATCAGCAAGTATAAAATTCTCGAATTTTTTGAGATTAGCGTTGAAGCAGGCCTTATGGTTACTGTTACCTGGACATTTGTGATTCAATTGAGTGGAAAAAAAATATTTAATTTAAAATATTTATTAAAAATGTTTTACTTTTAATTTAATAATTTATTTTTTTTATCAACCTTTAAAACATTTTATAAAAATAATTTTAAATTAATATTTTTAATATTAAAATTTTAAAAATAACTCTTGAATAAAATATAAAAATAGAAAATTATGATTTAATTGATGTCGAAATCAGGTCAAATTTACTATATAATTTGACCTGATTTCCACATCAATTATTGTGTACAATCATATAATATATATATATATATATATATATTACCAGTATTAGCATTTTTAATTATGATCATAATTAAATATTACTTTAATATTTATACTTAATAAAATATTTATTTTATAATTTATTATATTTATATAAAAATAATAATTGTGTACAATTATCTATAAGTAATTTTTGTTTATATGTAATTTTCATATTAGTTAAACATATTTTAAAATTAAAGTTATAATAAAATTTAAATTACGAATACAAAATATTATTTCATATAAAGTATGTTTAGAAAATTTTATATATTCTCATCCATTGAGTTATCAAATATTTTATAATAATGATAGAAGATTTAGTTTTATTATTTATTGGAGAAGTTTAATTTAATTTATTTTTAATTTTTATTTAAATTAATATAAAAACTTTAATTTAAATTCAATTTATGTAACAATTCAAAAAATAATAATAATAATAATAATAATATATTGATTGATTTGAGGTTGGCGTGTGACAGTGGAAATCCACTGTCACTGCCAACCTTTAAATTAAAAAAAAAAAAAAGATTTTGAATTTGGACCATGCCCCCCCCCCCCTCACTCCCTCTCTCTTCTCCCTTTTCTCTCTCTTCTTCTCTTTTTTTTCTCTTTTTTCCACATTTTCACACCAAGACCGGGCGATGAGACCGGTGAGTCTCCGAGTCTCAGCCAAAAGATACTCCCAGCAGCAAGCAAAAGGCAGCAGCAAGCAAGAGGGAGGTTCAGAGAGGAGAGAGGGAGGTGACGCGAGTGCGAGGTTCGCTTTTTTTCGATCTCATGGTGCTTTCCGCGGGTGGTTGCTTTCCGCGGGCAGGGCTCGCTCTGCGTCCGCAGACAGAAAGCTTAAGAACCAGCTTCCCAAGAAGAGTGGGAGAGAGGAGGAGAGAAAAGGGGAGGGAAAAGAAAAAAAAAAACATATTTTCTTTGGCTTTCCACTTTTTCCTCCCATCCGGACCGATCGCCGAATTGGAAGACAAGAATGACGGAAGAGGATGGATGGATATCGATGAGATCTTTCTCCCCGACCGGAAATCGGGATGAAATGGAATGGCGATAATGATTTTTTTCATTTTTGATTTTTTTTTTTTTTGATTTTTTTTTTTTTTTTTTAAAAATTTAAATTAATTTTAATTTAAATTTAATTGGAATTTAAATAGCTCGATGATATCGATGATTCGATTGATCGATGATCGGATTTTGCGGCCAATTTCATCGCAACCCAATCCGTCTACACATCTAAATCAATAATAGATTATTCAGCATTTTCGCATTTTCGCACTGTGTGGCATCGAATCTGTATGTCACCAAAAAAAAAGTGAACATTTTTCGCATTTTTATCGAAATAAATAAAATAAAAAAATATAAAAATTATTTAATTATAAATAAAAATATTAATTTAAAATAATTATAGTATAATATTATAATAATTTTTTCATTTTTTTTTTTGTTTTTTTTTTTTTTTGTTTTTTTTTTGATTTTTATTAATAAAAATATTATTTTAAATTTTTTTGATTTTTTTGATTTTTAGATTTGAGGATATTGGGCCATGAGATGAGATGTGTGATTGATGTGATGATGAGATTTTAGAAGAATTTGTTAGAAGTTTTTGCGTGGGTGGCCATTTGGTAGGAGGATACTTTTTATTATTAAAAATTAGTTAGTTTTTAAATTCTTAGATTTTTTACTTTTTAGTTTTAATTTAAATTAATAAATTTATAATTTAATTATTAGGTGATCGATTTTTTTTTTTATTATTTACTACAATAGTCAATATTAATTTTTATTAATATTAATTGTTAATTATAATTTTAATTGTTATTTATATATATTTATGCCCATTCATATATATGCATATATATTATATGTATATAACTGCATTTATGATATATATATGCTTCATATGTTGCATTGTGGCTGTGTGTGCATGTGCGTGTGTTGGCGCGCGCAGGCGGTGGCAATACGCGGCGATGGTGTGTGATGTCACGGTGGGATATGACGCTGTCACTTTTTGAGGTTCTCTCAGTCTTCACTGAGTGGTTCTTCTTTGAGATAAGTTCTTTTCACTCGATCTTCGTTTTCTGTTATTTTGTTGGTTGTTGAGTTTAACTTGTGCAGTGTTATTATTTAATTACCGATACAGATGTTTAGGATCTATATTGATTTTATTGTATTTTATGTGATGTTATGATGTATTGTATTTTATAATGTTTTTGCATTATGTGATGAATGTTTATTATTGATGTTGCATTTCACTTATTTTTGCATTATTTTATAGATAGTTATAGACTTATGCTCTTTATTATATTTTTTTTAGATCGTTTATTTTTTTATCACTGAACTTTTTTTTTTTTTCAGAGAGATTTTTCTTTTTTTTTTAATTATTTTTTTATCTTATTAAAATTTTTATTCTTTTAATTTAATAAATCTAATAGTGTTTCTTAATTAGTATGTAAAATCAAATTAAATTTTTAGTATAATAATTTTTATTTTTTATTATTAATAAATTTTATTAATTTAAATTTTTAAATAATTTAATGTAAATTTTTATTTTATATTCTGATGATGAGTATTTTTTTTATTTTTAATTTTTTTGAAAATTAAATTTAGACAAATTAAATATAAATTATTATTTAAATTATATTTTATTATTATACTGGCCTGTTTATATAGCTTATTAATAGCTTATAATAAAGCTATTAGTTGCTGCCTGGCTTTTGGGGTAGCTAGATCTTGCTATACCCATAATTCGGGGTAACAATTTAATCTAAAAATTAAAGTTTATAAATTAATTTTTTTATTTAAATAAAAAATAAATGAGTTTAATTTCTTAATTTTTAAACTAAATTTTTTAATTTATTAACTTATAAAATAGCTTAAGTAATTAAGTATAGACATTATATTAAATAATTAATAGATTCTACAACTATCTAGTTAATTACTTTAATTATTTTGTACAATAATTTATAATTATTATGTAAATAATTAAAATAAATTGATTCTTGTAAAGCAAAAGTTTCTAAAATGAAAAGAAGTAAAATAAAGAGAAAAATATTTTAAACTAAATAAATTAAAACAATATAATTTTGATGAGGGTGAAATTTGAATTTTTATACTTTTAAATCCTTATCTCTATTGTCTCTCCTTCCAACACAGCTACAGTAACAGATATTCTCCTCTGATGTATAGCAATGGGTGATGCATTCTGACTGACAGAGATTACAATTGACCAGTTTCAGTTGTTAGTGGTAACTCAAATTTGCCACAATCCCAATTTTGTTATGGTCTGCTGTATGGATTAGTTTTCTTTCATTCTATGCAATTTAGAGCTACTACTGCGGAGAGGACTAAATCATTTTTCTGCACTTCAACCCAAGTTGTCTTAGGTCTATCCCTTGTCCTTCTCTCCTTCAATTTCAAGATGCTCAATCTTCTGTAGTGCAATTGTTGGTCTACAATGGATGTCGCTCAACCCATCCATCACCAGTTGGCAACGAAGGTTTTAGGTAAAAAAGTCCCCACTTTTGTTAAATAAGTAATGATTTTATCATATGGGTACCATTTTAACCGGTGACAAGCTTAGCTCAAGCAATTGACTTTGCATAAGCTTGCTTAATTTCCCGAAATATTAGAACTCAAATTCAATACACTGATGTGATTGTGCAATTCCCGTGTTTTTATATCATTCATGCCTTGATTTTTCTTTCCTTTCTCTCCCTTGAGATTTAATGGGCTGCAGCCTTCAGGCTCGCAGCATTAATTTAATCAGTTCCATCCTGATGTTAACATGTTAACCTATTCAGTAGCCTTCTGGTAGCTTTTTAAGGTTGATGTCTGTAAGAACTTGGTTATAGTAGCTGAAAACTATCAATCTCTTAATATTTGATAACCATTCTGAAGCATTTCTGTTGATAGAATTAAATGACTACTAATAAAGAGCCACAATTTAACTGAATTAGTTGGGTCCTTCGTGTAATAATATGAAGCTAACTTTTATTATTTTTCTACTGACAAATCAAGAATATTTATAATTGGTTGATTCAATGTTGTTTTTCTATACTTTGTATTCCTATTCATGTTACCTGGGGATGGCTTATATGGATCAGTAGAATTCTTTGTTGTATTAAGAACAGCTTAATCTGGTGGCATCGACTGTTTAATTTTGGCTCATACATCTAGTCTTTGAGCTAGTGAGATCATAAATTTTATAATTCAATTTCCATGAGGCCAAAACCTGCAACTTATTTTCTATGCTAATTAGAATTTCCATACAACCTTATCCAATTGTCTTCAGAAATTATCATCTGATTCACTAGAAGATGGAGTCCTTGATGAATCTGATATCAAATGTATACGGAAGTCTGGGAATTTCAGTGGAGCTCTTATTGGTAGTAATGGTGGTGACGCTGAACCTGAATTTGCTGCCAATGCCAAATTCTTCTTCTGGATCTTTTGAGAAATGTCCACGCAGACTTGATCAACCATGTCAAGGAAATCTCTCACAATGACAAATAGTTGAAGGTCCAATCTGTCATGCTTGCAATCTCCTGCTTGATAATATTCTGTTGTTCTCTTCACAAGCTCCAGAATTCTTGTTTGCTCCTCTGCGACTATGTGAAGCTCCTCCTCACACTCCTCTAAAAATCCTTTCATTTCTCTCACAAAACCATCTTCCTCACCCTTGCTGCAGCATGCAATGAGCAGCTGAATTTCTGTGACACAGGATGTAAGAGAGGAACATGTGTTGATGAAACTATCATATTCTATGGTGGCAGCTTTCTTTACATTGGAGAATTCAATTCTCAAACCCCCCATTTCTTGTAATCCTAGCAGTACATATTCTTTCTCTCTCTCTGCTGCTGCTAGAGTATCTGAATTTAAATCACTGTTCCTTCTTCCTTGACTATCATTTCTGTCAAGACTTCTGTTCCGTTTTAGCACATGTCGTTTACCTTCTGATCGAGCTACTTGTTCCACCAAAAAATGAAGTAAAGTAGTCTTGCCATCGGTGCTTTTAATATCAGATAGTTTTCTAAGAGCAGTAAGGTTGAAACCTTGTGCATTGCCTCTGGATGTCCCAGCATTCATCCTATTGCCTGCCTTGAGAATGGCTTCAAGAAGTTTTAAGAAGAGGCCTCGGGTTCGTAGTGCTTGGCATCCCATTTCAAGCGTTTGTAAGGATTCCTTGAGATGGAGAATTTCTGCATCATAATTTGATCTGAACAGCATTGCATTGATCCTGAGGAATGCTGAGGGAACAGCTTTCAGGATATGGTAAAGGAAAGATTCAGCATCTGCAAGTTTACTTGGGTTGTCTATGAATTGGAGGATTTTGGCTTCTTCTTCCTGGGTTGGAGCAATTCTAGCAAGCTTTTCAAGGATATCAGTGGTAAGACCTTGGCCCTCAAGAAGAGAATCAAGGATTTCTTTGCGAGAAATTGCTAATGATTTTAGCACAATTGCCTTGTTCTGGGACTTCCGGGGCTCAAGGATGAAAATTTGAGCTGTGGAGGCAGGGCTGGAACTGCTTATGTTTGATGAGAGCTCATTTTCTCTAGGGATTTGGCAGTTGGAATTTGTGTATCCAAAAAGTGTTTCTATTTGCTCATCATCAAATCTGAAGAAGAAGAAAGAAGAAATAAAAGAGAAACAACAATGCATTAAGGAATTCCTACTAAGGGAAATGATTTAGAGCGTGAAGAATGGTCAAGGAATTAAAATATAAAAGCAGAATACCTGAGAGAGCCATCAATGATCTCATTCCAAACCATTGAATGATCAGCATTAGCTATAACTTTATCCCAGTGCAATGGCTTTAACTTCATTTGGCCAACACTAGTCCCTTTTGAGCATCTTTCTGTTGAAGCCCGTGCTCCACTTTTGTTGTTTGTGTTCCCTTTTGGTGCTGTTGGGGGTCTTAGTGATGAAACCAAACCGCCAGCCCCAGGTGGAGGAGGTGGTGGTATAGTCCTCTTTGATATTCTTGGTGGTGGTAGTAGTGGAGGAGAAGGACGTGGCGGTGGTGATGGAGGAGGAGGAGGAGGTGGTGGTGGTGGCGGTGGAGGTGGCAGCAGCGGGGGCTTTGCTGCTAGTGATGATGGTGCTAGAACTTTCTTTCTTAGAGAGGATGATGGGGGATGTAGTGACAAACTTCGAATAGACGGAACTATTGCCCGAGATTGCTGCTTTGGTTGAACTGATTCTATCTCCTTCCCATGACTATCTTTCACCTCCTGAGGCTTACATTTTATTGGTCTCTCTACTGTCACATCCCCCCTCATTTCTTCTTCTTCTTCTTCTTCATAGTTAGGATTGAACGAAATCTTTGAGAACTTGGATTTAAGTATTTTGTCTTCTAAATCTTTGACATAAACTACATCTCTTCCATTTTCATCGACAATTAGTCCTTTCACTCTTTTACCAAATTTTCTGAAGTCTTCAGAAGTCACGATGCCTTCTTGTTGGAAGCTTGTGTCAACTTTATTTTTCTGCCGGCATCTACCATATTTGTGGCAGAAAAAGAAGATGATAAGAACGATTGTAGCTGTGGCAATTACAGCTATCACAACTTTTCGATTTGATGACGGTGGAGATAGTGGTGGTGGCGGTGCTGGAGGAGGCACTGGCATCGCAAGACTTTGAATGGAAGAGATCGTTTCAGTAGACATTGCGGTGTTCTGTGAGGGGTATTGATTAACAGAAGAAAGGGAAAGAACAGAGGAGGACAACAGTAACAAGATAAAAGATAAGCATAGCCATGGCTGAATCATCATGCCAATACGAACAGCAACAAAGAGAAAGTGAAAGAAACTCTTTTGTTATAGTGTTCTCTTTGGTTATAACCATTTTCAAATTTCTAGCCATTCTGTACTGTGTTGTTTGTGTTTGCTGACAGTTTCAATGAAGTTGGTTGTTGCCGGTAGGTTTATTTTATTCATTCTGAGCCATTTTTTTCCCTTAAATCATGAAATTGCACAAATGCCCTTGTTTTGAAGTAGCAACTGTAGGATTCTCATTGAAGGGTATGCATTTTTGGCATCTAGATTGGATGATTTTGGATTTTGATAGTTTAGCTTTAGCCGTCCTGCCTCAGTTCCATTGCAATCCACGATTACTCCTGAATTTGGAGTCTTATATCATTGTTATGTATTATGGTCTAATGTTTATTCTTTACGATGTATACTTTGGATTTTTTTTTCTGACTGTTAAACTTTACCTGTTGGAGCTCCTTGGCAACATTGCAATATTGTAAGATTATAATAATCCATGGACTCACTTGCAGGTTGCCGTGTGGCGACATTGGTGAAGGAAGGGACAACAAAGCTTTTTGGGGACGAAGCTTTCTATCATAAAAATACGCCACAATGCATCAGACAAACTCTACAGTTCTTGTGCCAATATATGGGTGACCCCCCTGACTAAATCACATCCAACATAACCACTCTGCTCTTAAATCACAATCAATTATGTTTGTTGTGGGATTTTGATGTTGGCAAGCCATAACTAGCTATCAAAATTTGACAACCAATATGAAACTGAAGTAGGTTCTGGGACTTCCGGGGCTCAAGGATGAAAATTTGAGCTGTGGAGGCAGGGCTGGAACTGCTTATGTTTGATGAGAGCTCATTTTCTCTAGGGATTTGGCAGTTGGAATTTGTGTATCCAAAAAGTGTTTCTATTTGCTCATCATCAAATCTGAAGAAGAAGAAAGAAGAAATAAAAGAGAAACAACAATGCATTAAGGAATTCCTACTAAGGGAAATGATTTAGAGCGTGAAGAATGGTCAAGGAATTAAAATTTAAAAGCAGAATACCTGAGAGAGCCATCAATGATCTCATTCCAAACCATTGAATGATCAGCATTAGCTATAACTTTATCCCAGTGCAATGGCTTTAACTTCATTTGGCCAACACTAGTCCCTTTTGAGCATCTTTCTGTTGAAGCCCGTGCTCCACTTTTGTTGTTTGTGTTCCCTTTTGGTGCTGTTGGGGGTCTTAGTGATGAAACCAAACCGCCAGCCCCAGGTGGAGGAGGTGGTGGTATAGTCCTCTTTGATATTCTTGGTGGTGGTAGTAGTGGAGGAGAAGGACGTGGCGGTGGTGATGGAGGAGGAGGAGGAGGAGGAGGAGGTGGTGGTGGTGGTGGCGGTGGAGGTGGCAGCAGCGGGGGCTTTGCTGCTAGTGATGATGGTGCTAGAACTTTCTTTCTTAGAGAGGATGATGGGGGATGTAGTGACAAACTTCGAATAGACGGAACTATTGCCCGAGATTGCTGCTTTGGTTGAACTGATTCTATCTCCTTCCCATGACTATCTTTCACCTCCTGAGGCTTACATTTTATTGGTCTCTCTACTGTCACATCCCCCCTCATTTCTTCTTCCTCTTCTTCTTCATAGCTAGGATTGAACGAAATCTTTGAGAACTTGGATTTAAGTATTTTGTCTTCTAAATCTTTGACATAAACTACATCTCTTCCATTTTCATCGACAATTAGTCCTTTCACTCTTTTACCAAATTTTCTGAAGTCTTCAGAAGTCACGATGCCTTCTTGTTGGAAGCTTGTGTCAACTTTATTTTTCTGCCGGCATCTACCATATTTGTGGCAGAAAAAGAAGATGATAGCAGCAATGATAAGAACGATTGTAGCTGTGGCAATTACAGCTATCACAACTTTTCGATTTGATGACGGTGGAGATAGTGGTGGTGGCGGTGCTGGAGGAGGCACTGGCATCGCAAGACTTTGAATGGAAGAGATCGTTTCAGTAGACATTGCGGTGTTCTGTGAGGGGTATTGATTAACAGAAGAAAGGGAAAGAACAGAGGAGGACAACAGTAACAAGATAAAAGATAAGCATAGCCATGGCTGAATCATCATGCCAATTCGAACAGCAACAAAGAGAAAGTGAAAGAAACTCTTTTGTTATAGTGTTCTCTTTGGTTATAACCATTTTCAAATTTCTAGCCATTCTGTACTGTGTTGTTTGTGTTTGCTGACAGTTTCAATGAAGTTGGTTGTTGCCGGTAGGTTTATTTTATTCATTCTGAGCCATTTTTTTCCCTTAAATCATGAAATTGCACAAATGCCCTTGTTTTGAAGTAGCAACTGTAGGATTCTCATTGAAGGGTATGCATTTTTGGCATCTAGATTGGATGATTTTGGATTTTGATAGTTTAGCTTTAGCCGTCCTGCCTCAGTTCCATTGCAATCCACGATTACTCCTGAATTTGGAGTCTTATATCATTGTTATGTATTATGGTCTAATGTTTATTCTTTACGATGTATACTTTGGATTTTTTTTTCTGACTGTTAAACTTTACCTGTTGGAGCTCCTTGGCAACATTGCAATATTGTAAGATTATAATAATCCATGGACTCACTTGCAGGTTGCCGTGTGGCGACATTGGTGAAGGAAGGGACAACAAAGCTTTTTGGGGACGAAGCTTTCTATCATAAAAATACGCCACAATGCATCAGACAAACTCTACAGTTCTTGTGCCAATATATGGGTGACCCCCCTGACTAAATCACATCCAACATAACCACTCTGCTCTTAAATCACAATCAATTATGTTTGTTGTGGGATTTTGATGTTGGCAAGCCATAACTAGCTATCAAAATTTGACAAGCAATTTGAAACTGAAGTAGGTCAATCACTTATTGCTTAGCCTACCAACAAGCCCATTGTTTTGTTGGCCCAAGATAATGGACCCATGATCTTTGGGTTATACTCTTCTTCCAGGGATGGACATGGAACATGGAAAGAATCTATACCAGTATCTTATTTGGTCCCTTGAACTGGTTACATTCAATATTTCTATCAGTAATTAGTTATCACAACACAGGAATTCTTGCTTTGAGTGCAATTCAAGCTCTTGCATTAACACTCCGTTTGGTGGAAAATAAGGGAAGAAAAATGATAATAGGAAGTAAAAGACTTTTACATCCGCTCACTTATTTGGAAAGGGAGAAAATAAAAGAAAAAAAAAAGTGAAAATATTATGTGGGTTTTTGCGTATCTTTTTTTTTAAATTAGAGAGAAAATGAATAAAAAATAATTAAAATTATATATATATATATCCTCATAATTATTTATTTTGATTGCAAATAGAAAGCACAAAATATATATTTTATTATTTAAAAGTTATTTTTCTCTATCATTTTACTCTTTAATATCCAAACAAGCAAAGAAAATTAAATTTTCATTCACTTTTATTTTCTCTATTTATTTTTCTCCCTTATTTCCTTCCCCTCTAATTTCCCAAACATAGTGTAAAACTAGGGTCAAACATCCATAGATTATAATTAAAAAAGTGAATTAAATTATTTTAATTTAATTTTTCTGCTAAATTATTTGGTGAATATGATTTGGTTTGATTATAATTCTTGATAGTTTTAATTAATTTGCTTCGATTCGTTTAGTGAGAGAAAAAAGATGCAGACTAACTTATTAAAGTTTCAAAAACTTTAAGATTAATGTTTAGCTCAAAACGTCACCTAATCTCACAATTCTCTCATTTTTTTGCTCAAAACGCATCTTCAAAATCTTAGACTGCACTGGATTGCTCCATTTTACAAGCGATTTTGACCTTTTATAAAAATTACATGTTAGAATTTGTCACGACCCAACCTATGGGCCGGACCGGCACTAGGACCTGGGCCAGCCTAAAGCCTCCGAGGCCCGTAGTAAGCCTAACTATTCACTCAACCTAACTCTAAGGCCCATTTGGGCCCAATTTCAAGAAATCAACCGGACAGATTCCGGCCATAAAATGGACCTACCAACGGGGAGTTTTTTACTCACCCGACCTGTAAACACAGTAAATACTCAATTGGGGAGCTCAGCTCACCCTCCACATACTCATCAGCATAAAAATAAATGGGAGCTCAGGTCCCTCATCCAATCCATCAAACATGCATAGAATATTAAGTTTACAGGTCCAAAATAATAATTTAGTTTACAGACCCAAATCAAATAAACATTTCTAACACATGCGGAAATTCTAAGATTTAACAAGTTTATACAAACATTAATAATCGACCTGCGAGGAAGAAAGCAGGTTAACCTCAAAAATATCCTCCTGTGGCCTGGAAAAATATTGAGCAGGAGTGAGCGTTCGACTCAAAGAGTAAAATATCAATTTTAACCATAATCTCTATAACTATCTAAAACTAATGCACCCTGTAGAGTGAAATACAGCATCAGCAATAAATTCACATCATAACAGCAAAAAGGTAATTTGGAGCACTCACGCACCCAGCAATATCAACCATATATATATATGGGAGCTGATCCCCTATACAGCTCTCTTAATTCCAACTGTGCCAGCGAAGAACTCAGCTCGGACTTCCACTTAATAACCAAATCGGGGTCCCAGCGAAGAACTCAAGCCGTGTCTACCTCGAAGGACTGGGTCCCAGCGAAGATCTCAAGCCGTGTCTACCCGTCCTATCCATAGTCCACACCACATCACACGCACACCAACGCACGCACACTGCTCCAAATTACCACAACAATATACATGGCACTTTCACAGTTACGAATGCAACATAAATCGTGCCTAAAGTTTATCTACATAGATATATGCATATAAGTGATGCATGGGCATGCTTGAACATATAATAATAGTGAAATTACAATTAAAATTAATATTTTACTCACAGACTTGACGGTGGTCACTGAGGCGGCTGGGCGGAGGAAGAAGGCTGTCCCGACTCACCTGACAATTTTATTACAATCATTTAATAAATTTGACTCAATATAAACAAAGAAAAAGACCAAATACGTCCTAAGTCGTGCCGAAAATCTGGCAGAGTCTCCTCTATACCTAGGACCTACCCAACCTGCAAAAGAGCTTAAAACACACTTCTATATCCACAATCCACATATCCACAACTCAATCACATCACACAGCCCCTCCTGGGCCCACCAAATCAGTCATCCATCACAATATGTAAAACTCCGCCTAAGTAGTTTGCGCTTAGCCGGTCCCAAGCCCAGATAAAGGAGGAGGGTTGCGGTAGGTGACAACCAGCTTAAAAATTTTATCACACCTTATGATATGGATTCAAATGATATGAATGTTGGGCGTCCTCTACTTACGACGCACTACATCGGAGCCCAGGTGTAGTGAGAAATATACAAGGGTGTAGGGCGTTCACCGAAAGCGACGCGCCATGCCGGCGCCCGGGTGTGGTGTTAAGTGAGCAAGGGTTCCCACATCATGGACGGGTATGGGTAAAGAAGTTAGTCCATAAGACAGATAATAGAACAAATAGTGGAACAGAACACAAGATAGACATAGAAAATAATAGAAGATATCATAGAAGGAGACCAATTAGGAAGGAGCAGGATAGGAGGAGGATCAGGGTTGGTACTTGGAATGTTGGATCACTTACAGGAAAATTAATGGAGCTTGTGGATACCTTAGAAAGGAGAAGGGTGAATATTGCTTGCATTCAGGAGACTAAATGGGTAGGAGAGAAAAGTAAGGAAGTGGGTAATTCAGGGTACAAATTGTGGTTTACCGGAAAGGAGAGAAACAAGAACGAAGTGGGTATAATCATAGACAGGACATTGAAAGACGCAGTAGTAGCTGTGAAAAGAGTAGGAGATAGAATTATACTAGTAAAGCTAGTACTAGATGGAGAAACAATAAATATAGTTAGTGCTTATGCCCCACAAATAGGACTAGACAGTGAGAGTAAACAAAGGTTTTGGGAAGATATGGATGATTTAATGCAAAGCATACCGAATGAAGAGAATGTTTTCATTGGTGGAGATTTGAATGGACATGTAGGAAGTGATAGGCAAGGTTATGAGAATGTTCATGGAGGTTTTGGTTTTGGCAGTCGAAATGAGGAGGGAAAAAGTATCCTGGATTTTGCTATGGCATACGACCTAATACTAGCAAATACCTACTTTATAAAAAGAGAGTCACATTTAGTGACTTTCAAAAGTGGGCAACATAGAAGCCAAATCGACTTCCTCTTAACCAGGAAGACAAATAGAGCTCTATGCAAGGATTGCAAGGTCATTCCAGGAGAGGCTTTAACAAGTCAACATAGGTTGGTGGTCTTGGATGTTAAGTTTAGGAACAATTCAAGTAAAGTCAGAAGAAATAGTGTAGCTCAAACAAAGTGGTGGGAGTTCAAAGGAGTAAAGCAAGTGAAGTTCAAAAATGAGCTTCTTGAGTCCGAAGTATGGAAGCTAGATATGGAGGCCAATGATATGTGGATACAGATGGCATCAAAGATTAGAGAAGTAGCTAGAAAAGTACTTGGGGAGTCTAAAGGACATGGATCACCCTCAAAAGAGAGATGGTGGTGGAATGAGGAAGTACAAAAGGTAGTGAAGAGAAAAAGGGAATGGTATAAGAAATTACCTAAATGTGATAATAATGAGGCATCTGAACAGTACAAGATAGCAAAGAAAGAGGCAAAAAAGGCAGTTAGCCAAGCAAAAGCACAGGCCTTTGAAAAGTTATATGAGAAACTTGGAATTAAAGAAGGGGAGAAAGATATTTATAGATTAGCAAGGAGTAGAGAAAGGAAATGTCAAGATCTCAATCAAGTTAGGTGCATTAAGGATAAAGAAGGAAAAGTGTTGGTGAAAGATGAGGACATTAAAGAGAGATGGAGAAATTATTTTAATGATCTCTTTAATAATAGTCAAAATGGAAATAGCGTGAATATAGATTATAGAACAATAGAAAAGAATGTAAATTATACTAGAAGGATTAGATCTTTAGAAGTAAAGGAAGCACTTACGAGACTGAAAGTAGGTAAAGCTGGACCAGATGAAATACCAATTGAAGTGTGGAAGTATTTGGGAGATATGGGAGTGGCATGGTTAACTAAATTATTTAATAAGATTCTAAACTCAAAGAAAATGCCCATTGAATGGAGGAAGAGTATTTTAGTACCTATTTTTAAAAATAAGGAGACATACTGAGTTGCACCAACTATTGGGGAATTAAACTCATGAGCCATACTATGAAGTTGTGGGAGAGAGTTGTGGAGCATCGACTACGTCATGATACTTCTATCTCTCTCAATCAATTTAGTTTCATGCCCAGTCGTTCAACTATGGAAGCGATCTTTCTCATTAGAAGATTGATGGAGAAATCTAGAGCGGGGCAGACAGATCTACACATGGTTTTTATTGATTTGGAGAAGGCTTATGATAGTGTTCCAAGAGAGGTCTTATGGAATGCGTTAGAACAAAAGAGGGTATCTATTAGGTACATACAAGTATTGAAAGATATGTATGAAGGAGCAACTACTATTGTGCGCAAAGGAGGGGACACAAGAGATTTTCCGATCTCAATTGGATTACACCAAGGATCAGCCATAAGCCCTTACCTTTTACATTAGTTTTAGATGAACTGAAACATATACAAGAGAGTATTCCTTGGTGCATGATGTTTGCGGATGATATTGTTACGATAGATGAGACACGAGAAGGAGTCAATAGGAAGCTAGAACTTTGGAGAAGTACTCTAGAGTCAAAGGGTTTTAAGTTAAGAACGAAGAAGGCAGAATACATGCATTGCAAGTTCGGTGAAGGCCAAGCGGTGATAGGTAAGGAGTTAGTTTGAATTGATTGGCAATGTCACAAAGTAATCACTTTAAATATCTAGGCTCAGTCCTTCAAGTAGATAGGGGATGTGAGGAGGATGTTAGTCATAGGATTAAAGCCGAATGGTTGAAGTGGAGACGTGCCACGGGAGTTTTGTGTGATCGTAAGATTCCCAATAAATTAAAAGGAAAATTTTACCGCATCTGACCATACGACCGGCTATGCTATATGGTAGTGAGTGTTGGGCACTGAAAGAGTCGTATGCATCTAAGATAAGAGTTGCAGAGATGAGAATGTTAAGGTGGATGAGTGGCCATACTAGACTAGATAAAGTCCGTAATGAAAGTATTAGATAAAAGGTAGGAGTGGTGCCAATTGAAGATAAGTTGAGAGAAGGGAGATTGAGGTGGTTTGGTCATGTGAAGCGTAGACATACGGAGGCTCCAGTTAGACAAGTAGAGCACATTAGGCTAGAGGATAGAAAGAAAAAAAAGGGGTAGACCTAAATTGACTTGGAGGAGAGTAGTACAGCATGACTTAGAAGCATTACACATTTCTGAGGATTTAACCCAAAATCGTTTAGAGTGGAAAAAGCGAATCCATATAGCCGACCCCAAATTTTTGGGATAAAGGCTTAGTTGAGTTGAGTTGAGTTGAGTCTTTATAATTGATCATTTTTGCAAAAACTGCCCAAATAAGCTCTAAAAATTCTAAAACTTTGCCCTGCGGTCCTTAGTAATATTACTAGGCTATTGCAAAAAGAATCATAATTTTCTGAGCTACCACAAATATTTTATGAATTTTTAATCCTATTTAAGCACTAGAAAATTACAAAAAAGCAAGGTTCGGGTTTACATTTGCCGATTCCGACTTCGGGAACGCGCTCGGGACGTCTGACAATAGGGGGTAGCCAAATCCTCGGTCCAATTCGGAGACTTTTCCAGTGCAGTGCATGCAGCAGAAATTCACGCACCGGTCAATCGCCAATTTCCGTGAATTGAGGATACCTACACGAAGCCCACAACACGGGGGTTAGTACATAAATTTTTCAGAATTTTCTAAGCTCATTTAATGCTCAGAAAGACACTGCGAAGTTCCGTGGGACCCATCGAAAAACGGCATCGGAAAAATTCAAAATTTATGTCGCCGCAAAGTTCTCGACGAGTGGAGCGCCCTGGTACTCTCGGTTTTCTCGTGGGATTCACGGTTTGCGAGAAATCTAGCCCGAAAATCAAAATGGCTTAAAACTTCTCGGACAAAAATTGGACAAACCGCTCGATGGATTTCGGTGTTCTTGGTGTCTATGGAAAGCTCTCGACGAGTAGATGAGTTTAGACACAAGACTCTGTCCGATTGGTGACCGGATCGGCCGGATTTTGGCCGGGAAGACGAACGGTCGCGCGCGCGAGGGAGGGACGTTCGCGCACGTTTTTCGGCCGTTTGGGGCGGCGGCTGGTGGGCTCGGACGGCTGGGGGTCGGCGCCGGCGAGCTAGGGAGGCAGGGGAGGTGGCGGCGCTGCAAGGAGAGGAGGGAGGAGAGAGAAAAGAGAGAGAGAAGGGGAGGAGGTCGGACGCACGCGGGGAAGGGAAGAAGAAAAAGAAAAGGCCGGTCCAATTCGATCGGTCCGATCCGTTCAGGTTCGATTCGGCCGGTTCGATTCAGCATACAAAATTTTTGAATTTTTACTTTGCCTCGGGACCGAAAACGAGGTCCAAAAATTTGGAAAAAATTCCAGAAAACTCAGAAAAATTTGTAGATTCCAAATATATTTTTAGTTTTACCACGTGGTCTTTAAATTAATTTTTAAAAATCATCAAAGTTTATATTTTCGAAAAATCGAATCCGATTTTTAAAATCTGAAAAATCTCAAAAAAATTTCTAAAATTTAAATAAAATTAAAATATCAAAAATGCTCATAAAATAATAAAATTTAAAATTTTGGGGGTGTTACAGAATTAGATTCTTTGATGGTATCAAGTCTAAGAAGGGTGCTAATATCTTTTAAGAAAAAAAAAAAAAAAGGGCGATAATAAAACTATTGAAGTTAACAAATGTTAGTCATTAGAATATCAAATATAGTATTTTGCTATTAAAAGTCTCATTTAAATAATATTCATTATAATTCAAATAATTAAAAATATTAATTTATTAATTATTAAAATTTATAAATGAATTGTACAGTTACTTCTTAAAGTGACTATGGCCATCATAATCTCCTACACTATCAATTAAATATTAATGGTCTAATTTAAGTATTTTATGAAAGTCCCAATTATTGACCTCAGCAAAACTACAGTTCCATTTGAGCTAAGTTTCTTGTGTGCTTCACTAAACATTTTTATTTTATAATTATTTTTTATTACTTAAAAACTAAAAAATATGAATCATTAATTTTCAATTTAATCCTATCAATAAAAAAAATAATTTTTAAATTATTAAAAAATGAGCACATTAATTTTTTAATTAGGTAAATTTAAAAAAAAATAACTTTTTAAAATCTTATTATAAATTTGTTAAAAACTAGATGTGATAATTTATTAAAGACATGCTTGCATTTAAAATAAGCTAAATTAAGAATTAAAATTTTAAAAGGGAGGCAATGATTCTTTCAGGGATATACAATATTTAGACATAAATATTTTATGTATTTTACTACGAATGTGAATATTTCTAAAATTCTTCTTTTTATTACTTGAAAAGGAAATTATGAAAATATGGACTCTAATTTTTTAATTTAATTGAATCAATAAAAAAATAATCCTTTAAATTTTGATAAAATGAATTTTTTATTTTTCCAATTAGCTGATAAAAAAATTTAGATGGCCTCTCTCGGCTCTCCCTTGGGTTTGTCATTTTAATAGACTATTTTGCACATACCTCCAGTTGATACAATATAATTTTAAATAAGAAATACGTGTCCTTATATAAAGGAGACGTATACTCTACTTATCTGCTACAAAATGCATCGCTTCTCTCATACGACTACTTTGACTTGTGTTACCACTTGATTGAAGAAAAAAGAGATTATATACTCGACTTCTGACTTCTAATTAAAAAAAAAACAAAATTTCATTTCATTAAAAATTTGCCGATTACCATTAATTATATTCTTTTTTTTTTTTTGGGTTAAGAATGCAATTATCAGGTTCCAATTAAGGGTAACCTTGCCATGAAAATACATTCAAGTATAACATTGATTTCTTCATTCGGGTGATCATATTTATTTACCTTATTTGTATGACCTTATTGGTTAGAACTAAAAAATATTAACCTCGCTTGGATTTGCATCCTCTTCCTACTTACTTTCAATGATTGCCTTAGATAAACGTGTCGATTGGTGTGCTATCCCTAACAAACAGGTCAGATAGCCCATGTTTAAAAACTTCGTTAGAAAGAGAAAAAAATAAATAAATAAATATATTATAAGAGTTATTTTATATTAAGAGAAAAAATAACTTTTTAAATAATAAAATATTTATTTTATTTTTTATTTAAAATTAAAATAAATAATTATAAAAATAAAAAATAATTTTATTTATTTTTCTTTCACTTTTTTTAAATTAATAAATAAATAACAAATAATAATATTTATTTATTATTTTTAACCTCTATTTTTCAGCTTCCTCAATTTTTTTTCATTTTTTAGTTTCCTCCATAATCTCTCTCTCTTATTTTCCCGCAATCCAAACACAGCCTTAAGATATTTCATACTATAAATAGGAAGATCAGTAACTAAACTTGAAAAACCCCAACTCTCACCCTTATCCTTTCTCATTGGAGTACCAAAGGAAGGCTCCCTTTGGCTCTCTTCTTGGAGTCCCATTGAAAAGATAACCCAGTCTGACACTGTCATAATCAAGAAACGCTCACCAAGAGATCGCCAGTTCTCAAATGGCTACACTAGTGAAACCCTCGAAACCATTTGAAAATAATACAAATCTAAAAATGCTTGACCTTTCATATTCACACGGTAACACCCGTACGACGTATCATTTATTTAGATACATCAGTTATCACTAATGAGCCTCTAATGAAATTTTAATGGTATGATTAGGCAACAAAATCCCTCAAATCCTTGAGATTTTATCCACATTAAATCATCAAATCTAACATTCTATATGATGACAACAATATTTTGTCCAATCTTTATCCTACTTCTATTTGCTTCCTCATATCAGTTTTTGAGTGGGAATGAACAAATTTCTGCATCCATCAGTATTAACAAAAATTAACCAAAAAAAAAAAACTTAAAAATTGATCGACCAAATTAGCCTCTATCTAACAATTTAGTTCTTTTAGTAGATATATACAAGGTCGATGATGGTGTTGAAGACTCCAGTTCCGATGACACTAAATCAGAAGCAGGCAACTGAGAAGATAATGAAAAGACATCATCTTCCATCTTTCTCTTCAGAATCCTTCTCTTTTCGTTTTCTTCTCCCTCTCCTCTCGTTATGAAATCTTTCAGCCGTTTCACATCAGATAGTTTTACTGGTTTCACTATGAATTCCTCTGCTCCTTCTTCCAAACACCTGTAAATCAAATTTGTCATTAGATTCTTAGCCATTGCTGGTAGTACATGATCATGGGCTGCTAAAGTTAAATACAAATCTAAAGAATTCGATTTTACTCCAGTCCATAATTCACAAGTGTCCATCTGACAGACAACCTAATAACAATATGTTCCTGTATTGATTGAGAAGCTACTTCCAAATACGACAATCCCTAGCTCAAAAAACCAGAATGTGCCAAAAAATGGTACCTGTCAATTCGAGCCAAAATGTTCTCAGATGACATGATCACTACAGGTATCTCCCTAAAAGCTGATGATTCCTGCTCATAAATTCGAATTAAAAACCCATTAACTCTACTATTTTCAAGTAAGTATTCCATAAAATCTTCAAAATCATGGAAAGAAACGAATTACTCTCACCCACCTTGATCTTTTTAAGCAGTTCATATCCTGTCATCCCCGGCATGGAGTAATCCGTCATTATAAGATTCACTTTCAAGTCCTATAATCAAACCCAACACCACCATCATATACATCAGAACACTGAATATCAGCTAAATCCTTTCCTTAGCAAACAAACAGAAAACTAAGAAAAAATTTTCTGAACCAAAGTACTTTTCCTTACGTTGAACCCAACGGAGTTCTTCTCTCCATCCAATCCAAGATACTGCAGAGCTCTAGTCCCACTCTCGACAGCCGTAACTGCAAATAGCCAAATACCCAATTCCAATCAGCTCTAATAATCCAAAACGAAAATCACAACTATGGCCCTGGAAAATAAAAGAAAAATACCGTACCTTTACATGATGAGATCTTGAGCAACTGCTCAATAAACTTCCGGTCCACATGGCTATCATCTACAGCAAGAACATGAAGCTCTTCTGAAGTCGAAGATGACCCATTAGAAACTCCAACCTCCTCCGGCAAACTCCGCCTCAAAACCTCACTGGCAGCCGCCATGAAATCCGAAAACAAATGAAATTTTCTTGCTCTGCGGGTGGTATCCGTCGAATGTGCGGTGACACGAAAGGGGAAAGAGAGAGAGACTTAGAGAGAGAGTGTGTTGTAAAAGATTTGATGCATCCTATCAGGGACGTTCAGGTGGGGCTTTTATACAAGCAAAGGAGCGAACAAGGAAAGCGAAAGATTTGCTTTTGGTTTGAAAAACGGGAGAGAGAGAGAGAGAGGATGATAAAGTCGAGATTCTGCGGATCTAATATATTGAGATCTTTACAAATCTTTCAGGCAAAGTCCAGGTCAGGATTTGAAGATTACCTACAAGACAGAAGACACACCGCGTCCTGACTATTGATTTTTGATTTTGCTGTTTAATTATGCCTTTCCTTGCATTTTCCTCCCTATTTAATTGCCCTAAGAAATTTAATCCACTGATTAATTATTATCTCAGATATTTAAAAAAATATACTTATTAAAAAATTAAAAAAATATATAAAATTTTATTTTAAAATAAATGAAAATTTAAACCTAACGTCTATTTGAGTGATACGCTAAATCAGTAATATGTCAAGCCTCCCAATTAGACACTTTAGCCTGTGGACCAGAAAGAAATATATCAATAATTCCATATGGTCACATCCTTTTATTTTCTATTATGCTTTTTATCTGGGCATGTGAATATGCTTTATAAAAGATAATGAAGTATAAAAATTGGGCATGTTAGATTTGATTTGTGTAGATTATTTTTAAGATTGAGATTGCCTTTATGCTATGCCTGAATTTATTATAAGATTCGTTTACACTATTGCTTGCATACCTTGGTTGATTGATTGAGCTATATCACATTTAGATTTTATTTGATTAATGGAGTAAAATAAAATATCAACAAAATAATTATTTTGTTTATTTTTATTTTATAATTACAATTTAAAAATATCTAAAAAGTAAGGTTTTAATTTAATAATATTAAAATCATTTTTATAACTATATAGACTCAAATTTGAGTCTTATTTAGAATTAATTATAAAAAAAATTCATAAAATATAAAATATAGATTACAAGGAATGATAAAATTTTAATAAATTATTAGATATGATTTAATCATGAAAAATGTTATTACAGTGCTGGAAAGTTTGATTCACCTTTTTTGTGATATATATATATATATATGGTGATTGTTAAACTCCATCTAAATCTTGATCCGACTGAAAAAAAAAATCATTTACTTAATTAATTTATAATCAGTAAGTTATTAAAAATAATTAAATATTATAATTATCAATACAAGTAAATTTAATTGTGTAATTTAAATTTTTAAAATTAAATTTTCAACATTTATGATATTATATTTGTATATGTCTTAATGATATTTTTAATTTTTATATAAAGTTCTAATTATTAACAATAATTTGTGTTTTCAACATTTATAAGGAACTTTTGTAATAAAATAATTAATTTAAAAAATATACATTATGGAATAAAAAATACAAATTAACTCAATTATCTTGATTTTCAAACTACATAAAATATTAGATTCAAATCTTTTTTAATAATAAGATTGAATGAGTGAAAATTCAAATTTTAGTTTACCAAGTCAGTAATACGTTTTCAGCTGTCATATCAAACTAAATTTGATAAATTCAAATATCTATATCACCACTTAATTTTTTATTTCTTAAAAATGACATGACAATTTTTATTTGTTGGTTGGTCGTTGGATCACACGTGAGTAACAAAAAAATCGATCAAGTCATCTAATTTTTAGTGATTCCATTCATTGTTTAATTAAATTATAAACCTAAATTGATTTAATGCTGGTGCAATCTAACTCAAAATTTAATCTTTATTGGGATCAAACTTAACGTATTGGAATCTAATCTCATTCAAGTCGAACCTAATCACAAATTAGCCCAAGCATTGCTTAGTTCAAGTCAAGTAATATATGATCTCATTGAGATCAACATATCATTTTATCAAGCACAACTGGAATAATGATAATGACTGATGAACTAAGAGATCAGTATTATAGAACCAAACGTGCTCTTGAGATAAATGCAGTTAAATATGGCTAGGCTAGTATGATCCTTGTGGGGAATCATGTTGACATAATTTAATTCTGTTATGTACGACAATAAGAGAACCTGAAATTGGCCAACAAAATCCTAAGATTAACGTTGATCATCTCACATCACAATATAAAATATGCCTTAAGCACCTATCTATATATACTTTACACTCTATAGCAATTTCACTATTTTATTGTCAAAACTTTTGCAACATTTTATAACTTGAATGTTGAAATGGCTACTGATCCCAGTTTGTCATTAGTTTCAAGTATTCACAATCCAATTACTTAAATCTAGTGACTCAAATACTCACAATAACATTAAGTGTATAGATTATTGATTCGTTAGATTAACTCAATAAATCGATATGAGTTTAATAACGCTGTAAAATATAAATTTCAGTTGTACTTCTTAATAAAAGGTGATATATTTATGTGAGCATAACACATGTATCCAGTTGGCAATCTCTCAAAACTTTATCTTTAACCACCTTAATTAGATGGCTAGAAAATAAAAGTGACAGAAAAATAAAAGTATAAAATAAAAGAAATTTTCATCTTTTACCTATTTGAAGTTGGATAAAATAAGTTAAGAAAAATATTATGTAAGCCCACGAGTAACTTTCCCTCCAAATGGGAGAGAAAGTGAGTAATAAACATTTTTTTTAATTTTCTTTTTTTTTTTAATTTCTTTCCTCCCAAAAAAAATTTTGTTCTAAACAGTGTTGATGTCCATTTTGGCGGTAAGAACTCTAGATTTCCCATAAGTAACTGACTTAAACATTAAAATGTCGTTGAGAACTTTCCATCATCTTTGTAATTTTTTTTAATTTACTGTAAATTCACGTAGCAATCATCGAATATCATCGTATTTTCAACACATTAAAAGGTTACAACCTTTTTTTTTTATTATACTTTATAACTTTTTAGATTTTTAATATTTTTTAAAGAGATAATTATCATAATTTAAATTATTAACCACTCAACTATTCAATAAACATATTTGTTTTATATGAAATACATGCTATTAATATATTTTTTATAATTAAAAATAACTATTTTAACGTATTTTTACATGTTATGATTTAATAACTAAATGTCTCCTAAGATTAAAAATTTACACAGTACCCAAAAAGTTAATATCCAATTCAATTAAAAATAATTTTTTTACGTTAAATACCAAAATAAAAACACAACACACTAAAAAGTGAAGTCAACACGCTGAAAAGAGAGAGAACGGTGGCTGAGTAATCCGGTTTCCAAGAAGGGCAGGCATCGGACTCAACCCAAACTCACCCAAAAAAATAAATCCCTTTGACTACAAGTCAAATCTATAACGTCAAATATATTATATTTGAAGTGGAGCTGACCTGGAAGTGGTGAAGGCTGCTAAAACCGAGGCAACCGGGGCAGAAACGGCGGCGTTAAAATTGGAAAGCCGCCCCTGGGCTGGCCGCGAGTGGTTGTGCTTGTGTGTCAAAATGTTAGGTACAGTCACAAAATCTTAGATGTGATACTATCGGTGGATCGGTGGGACCCATATCACCGTCTCTCTGTGCTTCTATCTCTCCTGATCTCCTCCATTTGCGTGCTTTCAGATCGGATCTTAAAAATATATCCATTAAATCAGTAAACATCCATTTTGCCAGGCAATTAAAGATGACAGAAACGAAGGAAAGCATAATCTGTTTTGGATTTGCTTTGAAGTGCGAGCTCCATCCTTCTTTCTGTGATGTGGTTGGATTTTTTGCTTTTTTGCTTTTTGTTTCTGTTGCTTGGACTGGCCTCATTGAAGAAAGGCTCAGCTTGCGATGGGAATCCAATGGGAACATGAAATCGGATGGGCAGAGATTTTTTTTTCATTTTTTTTTTCTCGTCCTTTCATTTCAGCTGAGTGAATCCGGGAGTGACAGGTCACAGGGTTTCGTCTTTCAAATTCAAGGAATAAAACCTAAAATGTACTTATTTATGATATTAATCAAATTTTATGCTATTTGGACTAAACTTGCATTTATTTTTATGGGTCTGAACTTTATTTTTTTTAATTGTATCTTGAATTATGTTTTTAATAACACATCTTAATTGTATCTTTATTAAATTTAATATACTTAATGCATCAAATTATCTAATCCCCCATGTTATGTTCTAAACCCTAAACCTAGTTAATATTATCAAAAGAGGGAGTTAATCTTTCTCAAAATTTATCCGACGTAACAAATCACTCAATAACTAAATAATAATTATTATAATTTATTTGTAGCAACTTATTAACTTTTATCATTCGATGAATCATTATTAAATAGATTTAAATTTTAAAAAATTTAAGTCAAACTAACAAGTGAAAGTCTTATTCCACGTGGAAAGTCCAATGGCCCATGGGCCATAGAATCCGTTACATGCGTACGACGCTAATGCATAGATAGTAGCAAAGCCAAAGGCATCCCTATCACGGATTTGGTCTGGATCGCCAAAATCAAAACTTCTAAATCAAAAATGGAAGAAGAGAAAGCAATTGCCTAGTGCCTACTACGAGGAACTCACTCGTAAAGGCGAGGGAGCCTCCTAGGCCTTGGCTTCTCTAGCAACAACGATTCTGCTCCTTCTAAAGTCTCAACTCTCCCTTCTTATTTTTCATTTCTTAGTAGTTTTGTCAAATCCTTCATCCCCTTATAGACTTCAAAATTTGAAAAGTAAGAGCAGCTCGAAGTCATTTAAAATAATCACTAGAGGAAAGCGAGGGATGATTCTTCTTGAGATACAAATTCAAAATAGAGAAAGTAATGCAAAAGATGAAATGAGCAAAGATAACTGCCTTTGATTGATAGATTCTCAATTTATATACAGAAAGTATGCAACTGGAACTTACAACCATTTTCTAGAAGCTGTAACAGCATCTATAACAAATTTAGTCTAGCTCAACTTGACTGTTACAACTACCTTTACCATCCAGCTAATTTCCTGCTATTGTACAACTTAAATATTTCCTATAGCGCCCCCCCAAGATGGAGATAGGTTTAAGGAAACCAATCCCATATTGGACAAATTGTGATGAAAGGAGGAGTTGGCAACTTGTTTTGTGAGTAAATCAGCAAGTTGGTCTTTGGCTAAAACATGAGCAGTAACAATAAACTTGCTTTAAACTTGCTGGCGAACTGTGTGACAATCAATGTCCAAGTGTTTCATTCGTTCATGGAAAATCAGATTTTCAAAAATATGGACAGCGGCTTTATTATCACAATAAAGGGGAATTGGCAGAGAAAGAGGTATTTGCAAGTAACGTAACAAATATGAAATCCACTGAAGCTTGCATACTGTCATTGCCATACTTCGATACTCTTCCTCAGCATAAGATTTGCTTACGGTGGACTGCTTCTTTTATTTTTAAGACACAAGAGAAGATCCCAAGAAGATACAATTACCTGTTAATGATTTTCTAGTGTCATTGCCATACTTCGATACTCTGCCTCAATAGAAGATTTGCTTACGGTGGACTATTTCTTTGATTTCCAAGACACAAGAGAGGACCCCAAGAAGATACAATTACCTGTTAATGATTTTCTGGTCATTGGGCAAGTAGCCCAATCAGCATCATAGTAAGCGCGAACATGTAAGTCTGTGTTTGTGGGGAAAAATAGTACTTTAGAGGGAGTTGCTTTAAAATAACGCAACAGAGCTTGAAGAGCATCCCAATGAACCTTTCTTGGCTGTTGCAAAAACTAGCTAAGATTTTGAACCACATAAGAAATATCAAGACGTGTGAGGTTCAAGCAGAGTAAACAACCCACTAAGTGATGGTACTTTTCTGGTTCAACATAGACATCTCCAGTTATGTCATCAAGCCGTAAGTTTTTACTCATTGGAAATTGTGATGACGTAAGTTTTTACTTATTGGAAATTCTTTCGGCTTACACTCCATGAGACTAGCATCACGAATGATGTCCAATATATACTTGCGCTGGCTGAGAAATAAACCAGATGGTGATCTTGTAATTTCAACAATGAGTAAGTACTTGGCATATCCAAGTCTTTTGTTGTAAAAGATTGATGAAGAAATTCCTTGGCAGCAAGAATATGAGATTCTTGGACTCCTTTAATGAGCACATCATCAACATAGACAAGTAATGCAAGAAAAGAAGCATCAGAACCTTTCGTAAACAAGCAATTGTCATGGGCAGATTGTGTAAAACCAAAGGAAATCAACTTAGACGCTAGTTCTTTATTCCATTATCGACCGACTTGTTTAAGGTCGTAAAGAGATTTACGTAATTTGCAAACCTGTCCTGGTTGAGCTTTAAAATACCCTTCAGGTGGTTTCATGTATAATTCCTCGTCAATGAATCCACGCAAGTAGGCATTATTAATATCTAATTGATGTATGACCCAATTCTTTGAAGCGACAATGGTTAAAAGAAGCCGGATAGTGACTGTTTTTGCAACTGGAGAAAAATTAGCTGTAAAATCAATTCCTGGTAATTGATTATAGCCCTTCGCAACAAGATGGGCTTTTTATCTATCTACTGTGCCATCTGGATGATATTTCACCTTAAAAATCCACTTTGAATCAATTGCCTTCTTGTGAGGTGGCAAATGAGTGAGTTCCCACATTCCATTATTCTCCAGAGCCTCTAATTCTTTGTGCATAGCATTAACCCAGTGTGGGTCATCTTTAGCTCTAGAGTAACTGGTAGGTTCATGAATCATAGACTCATTTACAAAATATCGAAGATAAGATGGATCAAATGTAGGGTGAGAAAGAAAAACACATGGCTAAAGAAGTGGATCCGATGTACTTATATGTTGTGGTTGATTAGGATCATGATGAGATGAGGTGTAAAGTTGGACAGTAGCGAGGAAATCACAAAGCCAACTTGGTTTAGAAGATGTCTTTGTACTACGTTTGATAGGCTGGATAGCAGGTAAAGGATTAGCATGTGTAAGGTCATTAATATTGGAATGAGAAGCAGGGGATGAGATATCGGGTGGTATTGGAATAATATTGGTAGTATCTACTGGACCAATAGAAGAATCTATGGGAGTAGAATTTGGTGTGTGAACAATAGAATTTGGTGCAAAATTAATATTATCGTGGTTGACAATAGGAATAACAATGGAAGATATAGGCTATGATGGTAAAAGAACAGGTTGTGAAGTGATAGGAGAGTAAGGAAATATAATTTTTTTGAATATAACATCTTGAGATATGCAGATAGATTGAGTGTCAAGGTTGCAAAGTTTGTGGGCTTTTTGGCCTGGTGGGTAACCAAGAAAGACACAACGGTAGGCTCTAGGTGCAAACTTTGGTTTGTGTGGTGTAAAATTAATGGCATAGCATAGGCAGCTGAAAGTTTTTAAGAGAGTATAATCAGGTGGTTGGCCATGAAGTACTTTGAATGAAGATTTCCAATCTAAAGTCTTTGTTGGTAATCTATTGATGATAAATGTTGCAGTGAGGAGTGATTCACCCCAAAATTGGCTAGGCAAATGAGACTGAAACATTAAGGAATGGGCTACTTGCAGTAGGTGTTGGTGTTTGCGTCCAACAACCCCATTTTGTTGTGGGTTGTGTATACACGATTTCTAATGGGTTATTCCACGATCTTGAAACAAACGAGTGCAGGTAGTGTTTAAAATTCACTACCATTATCACTTCTAACAATCTTGACCATGACTTGGTATTGCGTTCGAATCATATTCGAGAAAGTGGTGAGGATGTTTGGGGTTTGAGCTTTATTATGCAATAAAAATGTCTATGTAGCTTTACTGTAGTCATCAACAATTGTGAGCATGTAGTTGGCATTTGTTATGGACTTCACACAATACAGCCCCCATAAATCTGTTAGTAGTATGCCCTAGAGCATATCATTTAGTATGTATCTTGTACATATTTTATTAATAAAAAGGCAATTTCACTTTTCCATTTACATAATGTATTTATGTGTAATAGAAAATGTCCATTGATATTTTAAGTTGTTAAGAATATGAGTGACAGTATTTATAGCACAAAGTATCATAAATTGGTTCACAATCGATGATACTTCACAATAAGGACATGACTTATCCAGAAAGACTGTAATCATATTTGTTTCCAAGTTATTTATATGAGATGTAAATAAGATGGAATGGTGAGTCTCATGCCATATAACAAATATGATAGGCACTTATGCATGATAAGTAGGCCGAACCAGTGACACTTATGACAAGCACGTGGAGTTTACTCTTATCAATGCATTGTCATAAATTATATCAGTGCATATAATCTCTAGACCTGAGATAACACAGTTATCTTATATATAGGTAGTTTGAGATTGATACTGCTTTCATACTTGTATTGTGTATGGATATATGGGCATGTGTTGGCTCCTACTAGTTATATATGGAGGTAGGTGTTGATCAAGAAGGAATCTGTTATCCTAAGTAAATAGGGATAAAATCCTATGTTCATTTAATTGTTCTTGATGTTTCAAGTTCCTGGCCAGGACAGACAGATTTAGTTAGAAAAGAATTTCTGACAAGAAAATCTTTTTAATCAAGAATTAAAATTAAAAAAAAAATATTCATAGCAAATGGGGTTTGACATAAACCATGACTCCAGTTCGAATTGAGATTTTGTAACAGAGAGATTCTAGTGCATGATAACATATGATTATAGGTTCATTCAAAGGTATTCCTTGTTACTGATTAGGTGGCCATGGCATGCTATGCTAGGTGTCAACCATGGTCTATAAGATGCCTAAAATAATGTAGATAAATCATTTATGATAAGAAAGAGTTCTGATGATATTAAGAGTTAATATCATATCTCATTGCCAATTAGTGATAAGCCTAGTGAGTCATACAAATACACAAGCAATCACCAAATTAAATGTGATTTAATTGATTAATTAAAGAGTTTAATCGATTAATTAAATAGGATTAGTTTACAATTAGATTGCAAAATCCCTAGCATGACTTGAAACCAAATCTAAGTTATTGGTTAAATTCATATTTAAAGTGTTTACATATAAATTTAATTATGAGAAATTAATTAATAAAGATTAATTAATTTATATTTGATATAAATTAATTAGAAGAGGAGAAATAATTATTTTGGGTTGAGAACTCAAAATTAAAACACAAGGGTAATTTGGCCATTTCACAAGGTGACATATGGCACCATGAGATGGTGACATGTGGCACCATATAAGTTTGCCATTTGTCTTCTTATCATGTAAGGTGATCAAAGTCAAGATTAAATCTAGCTTTGACACCTAGCTTAATGTGATTAGGTCAATTAATATTAAGATGCAATCAGATGATGACATGTGGCAAGGGTTTTAAGTGTTGATCTAATTATATAAAGTGATGTTATGAGAAAATAAAAATTAGCCACTCTTCTTATTTTCCCTCAAGTGTGTCGCCACCCAAAAGGCTCTTCTCTCCTCTTCTTCATTTTTCTCATCAATTCAAAGAGAAATCAATTATTTTCTTTGAATTAAAATTGCTAAAAATTGTTTCTAGTGTCCTATATACATCTACAACTTCTCTAAAGGCAAATCCCTAATTTCTAATTGGTTTGCAAGGCTTGAGAAGCTGGTTTAGGTGCTGCCATTGGTAATCTTGGTGTGAACAAGCTAGAGGGACAACATTTGGGGTCTTAGGTGCTTCCCAAAAGTATCAATCGCATCTACAGTGCATCAAAATGTTAGTGCACATATTCTTGTATTAATCTAGGGTTCTAATGAATTAATTTGTTAATTCAAAAATCTTAAAATGGCAAATGTAGATCCTAATACATATTAAAAGAATTTTAATATGCAATTAAACATTGAAATCAATTTGGTACATAATGGATATGGCATGATGCATGAAACCCTAGAAGAAATTTTTGAATTCAATGTTCTAATCTAACAATTTTTATGCTTCCGCTCATTCAATTGGTATCAGAGCCACTATATTTGCCATTTAGATTATATAATATGGGATTTAATTATGTGATTTGATCAAAAGTTGATTGATTTATTGCTGGTTGGATCACAAAGAGGTGGCGGCATCATGTTTGTGCTCTATAGTGCGTATAGTTTTAGTACCACAATGGTGCGCAAGGTATATGGGCTTCAATGTGCAATTGTTGTATGCTTTGATGCCCATAATTATGCCTATGACTAATTAAATTGTTTAATTAGGAATAATGATCACACAATTAAATTTATTTGAATGTGATTCAAATCTAAATTTTTAAATTTGTTTGAATGTGATTCAAATATGAATTTTTTAATTGAATATGAGATATTCAATTTAATCTTAGTACATATGTTTTATTTAATTGTTAAATAGTAATATGCATTATGGATGATCATGGATAATAAAAGACCAATGTGATTGGATTTATTTCTTTTATTTTTCTTTGGGTTGTAAAATAATTAATTTTATTTTGGTGGCATTGTATTATAATTGTTGTAATATTTTGGGTTGTAATTTTATTTATTTGAGGACTTTAAAGCCCATGTTCTTATAAATTCATCTTGGTATGCTAAGGATTACTATGTAATTGGATTACTATGTAATTCATCAAGGAGGTCAAGAGCATTAGTGGAACCAATGAGAGGAATTCAAGATCAAGTATTGATTATGTACTCATTCAACAACTCTTATAATATGAATGAATGAAATGCACCTAGGAATGCCCTGATTCAATTCTTGGTGGCTCAGAATTGAATCCCTTAGAAAGTCCATGATCATACCATATTATATATTTATCCATGTATGCATGAGAAGTATGGGAATATATGTAGGTATATGATATATGCATGCTAATTGGATAATGTGCAAAGTGAGACCATAATAGTAATTAAGCTGACCAGTAAATCTTCCAAACAAATGATTAAGTTGGAAATGGTATAATTAAGGTAATTATATCATGGGCCCTCCATTTAGGTAATTATTTTAAGAAAATTTAAATACTTGCATATGATGCAATTAATTTAAGAGATTTTCTTAAGAATAATTATTAAGCACGAGATGTTGTAAATATGTAAATGGTTTTGTGGCCAATAATGGATGTGCTTGAGGACATTAAAATTATTTGCATGTTTATTGGCTCAATGGGATCAACTTAACTAATGCAAGATAAGTCAATAATGGATGTGCCTGAGATTTTGAGCATTAGGGGCTAGGTAAAAGGATTGAACCTCACATGAGATATGATGGGTAAGGAGTTACTCACTTACAGTTTATTGTAATTCCAATAATAGATGTGCCTGAGGATGATCAATAAGACTATAAGAATTCAATCACCCACTAAAAATCCACCCAATTAGGATTTTCATTTCCTACTTTGGAAGTATAGGATTCGCTAAGTTAGTGGAGGACCAATTTGATTAAAAGACCATAATCATTTTGGTAAATTATATGATACATTTACTAATTAATCTGGTTATTTTCTACAGTTATTCTTCTGATAATAATGAGCACAAAACAACCACCACCATCCAATATCCTTGCAAGCATAATTTATCACAATAGGTTGACATGACCTAATTTTTCTGGTTAACTCAGAAATTTGAGACTTGTCTTGAACTTTGAACATACAGGATATATTCTAGACTCAAAGGTTCCTGGTCCTTAACCTCCAGAGGCCACTTAAGAGGAACATGAAACTTTGGACAAGTGGAAGGAGCATGATATGAGAGCCAAGTGTTACATGCTTGCTTCTATGAGTAATGAGTTATGGAAGCAACATGAAAATATGCAATATGCAAGTGAGATCCTCCTTCACCTACAAGAGTTATATGGTGAACACAGCAGGAATGCTAGGTATGAGATATCTGGACAACTATTCTGTATGAGGATGTCTAAGGGACAGAATATTGGGGATCATATCCATAAGATGATTCGGCTTATAGAGTAGCTAGAACATCTTAACTTTAACATGAATTTCTAACTGTAGACGGATTTGATCTTTCAGTCCCTACCTGAGTCATTTGGGAATTTTGTGACAAATTTTCATATGACTAAGCAGGAATACACCTTGGCTAGTTTACTTAACATGCTTGTTATTGCCTAAAAGAATATACTGGGCAATAAAGAAAAAGAGGTAGCTTTGATTGCATCTTCTTCTGTTGAAAAGTCCAACAAGAAGAAGGGCAATAAGAAAAGGAAACCTCAGGTTCCTGGACCTTCCAAGAAAATAGCCAAACAGAAAGAGAAGACCAAAGCTAATGGAGGTAAATGAAAGTGTTTCCATTGCCAGAAGGATGGGCACAGGAATAGGAACTGCCCAGAGTATAGCAAGTAGTAGCAGCTTGCAGTAATGAGATATTAGACTCCAGGTTGGCAATGGCTCAACTGTTGAAGCTTTAGCCATAGGATCTACGTCTTTATACATGTGTGGACATGTTTTGTATTTGAATAAGGTTTTGCATGTACCTAATATTTTTAAGAACATCATTTCTATATCTAGTTTGACTAGAGATGGTTATGAATTTCAGTTCATAAATGATATTTGCAGTATTTATTTTGGAAATAAATATATTCGTTCGGGTTATATGTATGATGGACTTTATTATTTAGATAATAATGTTAAATACAAATCTATTGCAATCAATCTAAAAGAATGCAATGCTATGATAAAAATCAACTCAAGTTCAAAATAAATTTGGTACTTAAGATTAGGTCATGTTGCTGAAGATAAGATTGTAAAACTGGAGAAAATGGGGATTTTATCCTCATTGGGTTCTGAACCTACTCCAACTTGTCAATCCTGCCTTCAGGGCAAAATGACTAGATCACTCTTTGTTAGACAAGGACTAAGGGCTGAAAATATTTTGGAGCTAATACATAGTGATGTATGTGGTCCATTTAAAGAAATGGCTAGAGGTGGTTTTCATTACTTTATTACCTTTACTGATGATAAATCAATGTTTGAGTATTTGTATTTGATGAAATACAAACATGAATCCTTTGAAAAGTTCAAAAAATTTAATCTGAAGTAGAAAATCAAACAGGAAAAAGTATGAAAGCTCTTCGATTATATCGTGGAGGTGAGTACTTGAGTACTGAATTTGATGAATACTTGAAAAAGCATGGCATTGTTTTCCAACTGACTCCTCCAGGAACACCACAATTGAATGGTGTATCTGAAAGGAGAAATCGTACCTTATTAGATATGGTACGTAGTATGATGAGCTATATTGATATGCCAATCTCCTTTTGGGGATTTGCATTAGAATCAGCTTTGCATATTCTGAATAGGATTTCATCAAAATCAGTTTCTTCCACACCTTATGAGATATGGCATGGAAGAAAACCAAGTCTTAAGCATGTTAACATTTGGGGTTGTCCAGCTTATATCAAAACGCTGAACACTGATAAATTGGAAATCAGATCAGAAAAATGTCAATTTGTTAGATATTCAAAAGAGAGTTTTGGATATTATTTTTATTTGCCTACATCACAAAAGGTTGTGGTAAGTAGAGATGCCACATTTCTTGAACAACAGTTTGTTCAAGAAGGAGGCAAAGGAAGGCAAACAGAGTTAGAATTGAAGAATTCTGACCAACCAATAGATCAGATGGGTATAGATCCATCTAGTCAACCTACACCTATTGATGAAACGTCTAAAGTTATTCCTCGTAGATGAACCAGGATATCTCACCCACTAGTGAGATATAGTTTTCTTCATGAAGATGAACAAGAGTTGTTTACTCATTAAGAAGTAGATCATGGAGATGATCCACTTACCTATGAAGAAGCTATATTAGATATAGACTCTTCAAAATAGATTAAAGCTATGAAATCTGAAATTGATTCCATGTATAAGAATCAAGTTTGGGATCTTGTTGACCCACCTAAAGGTATTGTACCTATAGGGAATAAAAGAGTTTTCAAGAAGAAAATTGGTTCTGATGGAAAGGTAGAGACCTATAAAGCAAGGCTAGTAGTGAAAAGGTTTCGCCAAAGGCAAGGAATCGACTATGAGGAGACTTTCTCCCCTGTTGCCATGCTTAAATCAATCAAGATTCTATTAGCAATAGCTGCATACTATGATTATGAGATTTGACAGATATATGTTAAAACAACTTTTCTCAATTGATGCATTGAAGAAAATATTTTCATGGAACAACCTAGGGGTTTTGAATCCCAAGATGGTTCCAAAGTATGCAAGCTAAAGCGATCCATTTATGGGTTAAAATAAGCTTCGAGGAGTTGAAACATCCATTTTGATGAAGCCATTAAGTCATTTGGTTTTATCAAAAATGAGAATGAGCCATGTGTATATAAGAAGGTTAGTGATAGTGTTGTCACTTTCCTTGTCTTATATGTGGATGACATTTTATTGATGGATAATGACATAGGTATGTTGACAGCTATAAAGGTATGGTTGTCAAATACATTCTCCATGAAAGATTTAGGGGAGGCAACCTATATTCTTGGGATTCGCATCTATAGAGATTGAGCGAAAAGAATAATTGGTTTATCCCAAAGTCTATACTTGGAAAATGTGTTAAAGAGGTTTAACATGCTTGAGTCTAAGAGAGGATTGTTACCAGTGAGACATGGTGTCCATATTTCTAAAGAGATGTCACCAAAGACACATGAAGAAAGAGATAAAATGGCTAGGATTCCATATACTTCGGCTATTGAAAGTTTGATGTATGCAATATTGTGTACTAGGCTTGATATCGCATATGCTGTTAGTTTGACTAGCATGTTTCAATCCAATCCAGGTTTGGAACACTGTATAACTATCAAGAATATTCTTAAGTACTTGAGAAGAACTAAGGATTTATTCTTGATTTATGGAGGTGGTGACTTGCAATTGGATGGTTATACTAATTTTGATTTTCAATCAGATATCGATGATAGAAAGTCTACCTCTGGGTTTGTGTTCATTTGTAATGGAAGTGCAGTCAGTTGGAAGAGTTCCAAACAGAGTACGACTGCTGATTCTACTACAGAGGCAGAGTACATTGCTGCATTATATGTTGCAAAAAAGGCTGTTTGGATATAAGGACCTCTGGTCTCATAAAAAATTCAAACACATAGAAAAGCGCTGCCACATTATTAGAGAGATAGTTGGGCGAGGTAATATAGTCATGCAAAAAAATAGCATCAGCTGAAAATCCAGCTGATCCATTCATGAAGTCTATGTCACAAGCTCAGTTAGACCGACATCTTGAGAAGATGGGTCTAAGATATTATAATGAATGGCTCTAATGGTAGTGGGAGATTATTAGTAGTATGCCTTAGAGCATATCATTTAGTATGTATCTTGTACATATTTTATTAATAAAAAGACAATTTCACTTTTTCATTTATATAATGTATTTATGTGTAATAGAAAAGATCCATTGATATTTTGTTAGAAATTATATTCTTAAGTTGTTAAGAATATGAGTGACAGTATTTCTAGCGTAAAGTATCATAAATTGGTTCACAATCGAGGATACTTCACAATAAAGACATGACTTATCTAGAAAGATTGTAATCATATTTATTCCCAAATTATTTATATGAGATGTAAATAAGATAGAATAGTGAGTCTCATGCCATATAACAAACATGATAGACACTTATGCATGATAAGTAGGCCAAACCAGTAACACTTATGACAAGCACGTGGAGTTTACTCTTGTCAATGCATTGCCATAAATCATATCAGTGCATATAATCTTTAGACCTGAGATAACACAGTTATCTTGTATATAGGTGGTTTGAGTTTGATACTGCTTTCATACTTGTACTGTGTATGGGTATATGGGCATGTGTTGGCTCCTACTAGTTATATATGGAGGTAGGTGTTGATCAAGATGGAATCTGTTACCCTAAGTAAATAGGAATAAAATCCTATGTTCATTTAATTGTTCTTGATGTTTCAAATTTCTGGCCAGGACAGACAGATTTAGTCAGAAAAGAGTTTCTGATAAAAAAATCTTTTTAATCAAGAATTAAAATTAAAAAAGAACATAATATTCATAGCAAATGAGATTTGACATAAACCATGACTCCAGCTCGAATTGAGATTTTATAACAGAGATATTCTAGTGCATGGTAACATATGATTATAGGTTCATTCAAAGGTATTCCTTATTACTGATTGGGTGGCCATGACATGCTATGCTAGTTGTCAACCATGGTCTATGAGATGCCCAAAATAATGTAGAGAAATCATTTATGTTAAGAAAGAGTTCTGATGATATTCAGAGTTAATATCATATCTCATTGTCAATTAGTGATGAGTCTAGTGAGTCACACACATACACAAGTAATCACCAGGTTAAATGTGATTTAATTGATTAATTAAAGAGTTTAATTGATTAATTAAATAGGTTTGGTTTGCAATTAGATTACAAAGTCCCTAACATGACTTGAAACTAAATATAGGTTATTGGATGTATAGTATAAGTTAAATTTATATTTAATGTAACACCTCCATTGCATAGCTTGGTATATTTCACTGTTCCGGTGACCGGTGTCGGTCCGGATAATTAATGGGATTAGGGCCACACTTAAGACAACTTGAGAAGCCATAAACACAAATAATTAGTAATGTTTAATTAGTTAACTATAAATAAGAAAAACAGAACATAAGAGGTTAAACGAGCCGATCCATGATGATGATGATGACTCCCTGAACGATCAAGTCGCTTTTTAACTCAAATTTTCCGAATAAAAAAGTGTTGTTGGTCCTTTACCCTTGAACAAACAACAAAAAAAAAAAAAAAAAAAAAAAAAAGAATTGTTAAGTCATAAAATAATAGGTTAGGGAAAAAAAAATATTTTTTTTTTTATTAAAACCGACGATGGCGGGCGGGCGATTTTTTCACAATTGACCTCGACTGACCTCTCCAAAAAAAAAAAAAAAAAAAAAAAAAAAAAAAAAAAAATAAAAATTAAATAAAAAAAAAAAAAAAAAAAAAAAAAAAAAAAAAAAAAAAAAAAAAGATGATGATGATGAATGAATGAATAGAAAAAAAAATTTATTAATATTATTTATTTAAATTTTTGGTCTTAAAAAGAAAAAAAAAAAAAAAAAAAAAAAAAAAAAAAAATTCTTTTTTTTCTCCATTCTCCATTCTCCTCCTCATTCCTCCTCATTTCATTTTTTTTTTTCACCATTTTCCTTTTTCAAGCTTTTTTTCATTTTTATTATTTTATCTTATAAACTCTTTAAAAGTCTTGTTCTTCTTTTTTTTAACAAGCATCTTCACACAAAAGAAGAAAAGAAAGAAAGAAGAGAAGAGAGAGAAGAAAAGAAAAAAAAAGGTTAGTTTTTTTTTTTTTTTTATTTTTAAATTATTTTTTTATAAGTTATTATATTAAAAAAAAAATTGAAAAAAAAAAAAAAAAAAAAAAAAAAAAAATTTTGAAAACTAATTTTTTGAGTTTTGGATGTTTATGGGTGTGTTGATGAACTTGGTGTGATTAAATGTGTGTGTGTTGTTGGTGGTGTTTGATGATGATGATATGATATAAATTATATATATATATAAATTTTTAGTAGGATTAGGGTTTGGGGGTAGGGTTTTTTGGCAAAAAATGAATAATGCATAAATGGAATGTTTGACCTTGTGTGAAGTGATGAAATATAAAATCAATATATAAATAATAAAAAATAGAATGAAAATGAAAAAAAAAAATAAAAATAAAAATGAATGCAAACATGACAAACCCACCAAACCCAACCCAAAAAAAAACTCAAATTTAAAAAGAAATTGAATAATTGATGAATAAAAAAATAGAAATAAAAAAAAACAAAAAAAAATTAAAAAACATTAAAAAAAAAAAAAAAAAAAAAACTAAAAAAATTGAAAAAAAAAAATTGAATTGATATAGATAAAGTGAAGCCAAAAAAATGAAAAATATATATTCATTTGGTTTTAACTGTCATAACTCGGTCAAATTGAGAACAAATTTGATTAATTTGGGGGGGGGTGAGGGAAAAGAGACTAAACTTTCATGAAGAACATCAAATTAACAAATTATATAATTATTTTATTTTATTAAATTAGTTAAAAACTTAAACCTGCAACCTGCAACTTTTGATTTTTTTTGAGCAGCAATTTTTGGATATTTATAACTCTTTGGATTTAACTCTTTCTTTCTTCTCTTGAACGAAACCAGAGAAGACATATAATAGAATTAAAGAAAAAAAAAAGTTAGACCAAATTATGAAGAAACTTAAAAAAAAAAAAAACACAAACCAAAAAAAAAAACCAAAACCCTAAAAAAAAGCATGAAAAAAGAAGAGAAAAAAAGAAATTTTTTTGCCAATAAAACTAGCTACTTATTTGATTTGAGTGATCCAAAAATGAGAAAAAGGAGAAGATAATAAGAAGAAAATTTTTGAAGTTTTGAAGAAAGAATTCCAACATTAAAAAATTAATGAAATAGAAAAAACTAAAAACCAAAAAAAAAAAATTAAAATTTTAATTTAAAAAAAATAGTTTTTTGAGTAAGTGAAAAAAAAAAAAAAATTTAGAATTTAAAAACCAAAGTGTGTGTGTGGGGTTGTAATACCTATTAAGCTTTAAAAAAAGTATTTTTGATTTGATAAAGAGTGAATATAAATTGAAAAAAAAAAAAAATAGAAAAACTGAATTTAAATATAAAAGTTAAATTAAATTTAAAAAAATTATAATTTTATTTGTTTTTAAGTTATATTATAATTATGATGAAAAAAAATGTTGAAATTGTGTGAATCATGAAAGAAAAGAAAAAGAGCAAGAAAAGAAGAAGAGAGAATAATTTAAATATTTTAATAATATATAATTTAATTTTTTATTTTTTAAAAAAAATTTTTTTTTTTTTATTTGTTTTTTTGTGTTTTTTTATATTTAAAAATGTTTTTGATTTTTTTTTGTTTTTTTTTCATTTGTTTGAATAAATTTTTTTGTTTTTTATGGTTTTTTGTTGTTACATTTATTCCATTTCCATTTATTTCCTTTCCTTATTTTTATGATCTCCTTCTCTCCTCCTCTCCTCCGCTCTGTTTGATCTCGATAGATTGAGGATGAGTATTCATTAGATTGATCTCCTCTTCTTATTTTGACTCATTTTGGGATTGTGCTTGCTGTTGTGTGCAACATTGTTGTGTGATTGAAAATTTTGTGTTGGTGTGTGTTTTGTTATGAGTGTGTTTATTGTGTTGTTTTTGGTTTTTTTTTTTTATTTTTAAAATTTTTTTTTTTTTTTTAATTTTTTTTATTTTTTTTTTTTTATTTTTTTTTTTTTTTTTTGTTTTTTTTTTTTTTTTTTTTTTTATTTTTATTTATTTATTTTTTTTTTTTTTTTTTTTTTATTATTTTATTTTTTTATTTTTTATTTTTTATTTTATAGATTTTTTATTAGCGGAGAGAGCAAGCAGAATTTTGATTTTTTTTTTGAATTTTTTTTGATTTTTATTTTTTATGTAATTGTTTTTATTTTTAATAATTATGTTTTTGTTATTAATGTAAATGTAATAAATATGAAATTAAATTGAATAATAAATAAATAATTTTAATAATATAATATTTTATTTTTTTTAATATTTTTTTATTTTTTTGTTTTATTTATTTTTTATTTATTAATTATTGTGATTTGAATTGATGAATTTGATTTTGATTTTTGAATGATTTTTGATTTTTTTTGAATTTTGATGAATTGATTTTTTGATGATTTTTTTTTGTGAATTTTTTTTTTGAAATTTTTTTTTTTTTTTTTTTTTTTTTGGTTTTTAAAAATAAAAAATTTTTAAAAATTTTTTTAAAAAAAAAAAATTTTTAAAAATTTTTTTTAAAAAATTTATAAAAAAATTTTTTAAATTTTTTTTTAATTTTAATTTATAATTTTTATAAAAAATTTAAAAAAAAAAAAAAAAAAAAATAAATAAAAATTGTTGTAAAAATTAATTTAGTGTAGGAAATATTCGTAGAGGATCATGTTATGCCTTTTAAAGGTAATCATTGTGAGATACGTATTTAGTGTTATAATTAAAGTATTTAAATATGAATTTAATTATGAGAAATTAATTAATAAAGATTAATTAATTAATTTATATTTGATATAAATTGATTAGAAGATGAGAAATAATTATTTTGGATTGAGAACTCAAAATTAAAACACAACGGTAATTTGGTTATTTCATAAGGTGACATGTGGCACCATGAGATGGTGACACATGACACCATATAAGTTTGCCATTTGTCTTTCTACTATGCAAGGTGATCAAAGTCAATATTAAATCTAGCTTTGACACTTAGCTTAATGTGATTAGGTCAATTAATATTAAGATGCAATCAGGTGATGACATGTGACAAGAGTTTTAAGTGATGACCTAATTATATAAAATGATGTTATGAGAAAATAAAAATTAGCTACTCTTCTTATTTTCCATCAAGTGTGCCGCCACCCAAAAGGCTCTCCTCTCATCTTCTTCATTTTTCTTATCAATTCAAAGAGAAATCAATTGTTTTCTTTGATTTAAAATTGCTATAAATTATTTCTAGTGTCCTATATACATTTATAACCTCTCTAAAGGCAAATCCCTAATTTCTAATTGGTTGGCAAGGCTTGAGAAGCTGGTTTAGGAGCTGTCATCGGTGATCTTGGTGTGGACAAGCTGGAGGGATAACATTTGGGGTCCTAGGTACTTCCCAAAGGTACCAATCGCATCTACAGTGCATCAAAAGGTTAGTGCACATATTCTTGTATTAATTTAGGGTTCTAATGAATTAATTTGTTAATTCAAAAATTTTAAATGACAAATGTAGATCTTAATACATATTAAAAAAGTTTTAATATGCAATTGAACATTGAAATCAATTTGGTACATAATGGATATGGCATGATGCATGAAACCATAGAAGAAATTTTTGAATTCAATGTTCTAATCTAACAATTTTCATGCTTCCGCTCATTTAAAATCAATGCGTATAAGATGAAAAGGTGACTCCGAATATGATTGACTAGTTGAGAATGGAAATTTGTGCTGCTTTGACATGTGGCATATGTTGCAATTATCAATCTTTGGATGGGAAGTATTGGTTTGTATATGAGAAATAGCACTAGCTGATGTGTGGTCAGAGAAAGTTTTATTTATGCCAATACAAGTGCTGTATGATGATATACATTGATTAGTAACAGCAGGGTGTACAGTATGTAGAGTTGGTGATGTAGCCTTCTTGGATATAGGAAAAGTTGCACTGTCCTGTTTGTACAATCTTCTCACCGTTTTCCCAACAGCAACCACTTCTTTAGTCCCTCGGTCCTGAATAAAACATTGGTTAGGAGAGAAAGTCATAACGAGTTGAGAGGTATTGGTTAATTGACTTACAGATAAAAGGTTATACCTGAAATTGGGTAGGTAAAAAACATTGGTTAATTTCAGTTTAGGGTGTAAGATTACTATTCCTATTTTTTCAACATATCGTGTGGAGCCATCAGGTAAGTAAACAATTTGGTTTGTTCTAAAAGTCTGGTTTGGATCAAACAAGGATGGGTTAGAAATCATATGTGTAGATGCACCTATGTCAATAATCCACTTTCCTGTCCATTTACTGCTACAATTAAGATAACAATGTTTAGTGCACGTACCTGTAAAGCCAGCTAAACCAGAAAAAGTCTTTTCCCTATTTGTCAGATTTCTTGATAGTTTCATTACCCATATCAACTGATGGAGTATCATTCTCGGCAATGGAGTCATTGTTATTGCCAAACCGCTGTTCTAATTCATTCCATAGTTCTCTTGCAGTAGCAACATATATGAATGCAGCAACTAAATCTTTGAAAGTAGAATTTAATATCCAAGAAAACACCATGCAATCCACATGCCTTCATTTCTCATATAGTGATGATTTTGGGTTAGGTTTTTGGATCTTACCATCGATGAATCACAGCTTGTCCTTTGCACACGATGCAATTACCATCAAATGGCTCCAAGATAGTTAATTTGCTCTATTCAATGGTGTGCTTACAAGAATCATGTCTGGGTTATCAGAAGTCTGTAATCGGAATGCCTCCTCCATGGTTTTGTCCACCCAAACATCACTTGTGTTATCAACTACCATAATTCAGTATCAATTTGTTATGTAATTGAAAGGAAGAAAAGAAATAAATCCTTATTTACACAAGAAAAATGCTCTGATACCATCTTGAGATGCCAATCCAAATAAGAGAAAGTAATGCAAAAGATGAAATGAGCAAAGATAACTGCCTTTGATTGATAGTTTCTCAATTTATATACAGAAAGTATGCAGTTGAAAGTTACAACCATCTTGCTGTAACAGCATCTATAACAAATTTAGTCCAGCTTAACTTAACTGTTACAACTACCATTACCATCCAGCTAATTTCCCGCTATTGTATAACTTAAATGTTTCCTACAATTCTTGACTAGTGTTTCAGAAGAAGCAGCGGAGAATCGAACCGTAGGCATCTTTCCAGAAGTAGGGAGAGAGATAGAGATAGATACAGGGACGGAGACAGAGACAGGCATCACAGGAGGCGAAGTAGGAGCAGAAGCAGAAGCTGAAGCTGGAGCAGGAAGATATATAGAGAAAGGGATAAAAATAGGAGTAGAAGCAGGAGCGAGTCGGAGCATGTCCCCGCGGTGGGAACGGAGATCAGAAAGAGGAAATCGTAGTCGGAGATGTGGAGGGTAAGAGAGCAGGAAAGGAGAGGAATGAAGGCGTTGATTATTAACAGTCGATTCAAGGCTATGAAAAAAAAAATGGTATGTTTGCTGTTTCTTTTTTTCTTCTTCTTTTTTTTTTTAATTTGATTTTGTTTACATTTATTCGCAATTGAGAATGCAACAACGCATGATTTATCATTGCTCGAAGACCAACAAGCTCTGATGTCTTGCAAAATTATGAATTCTATCTGGCAGAAGCTTGTATTGAATTGCCTCAAGGAATGAGTTGAAATGTTGGGGCTATTGAATGCGTGAGGCCTGCTGGCTCTGTTCTCTGTGTGATAAAAAAGAACATTGTTGGACCCATAGCAAAGGGCGGTTACGTATATTTTGACTCTTTGGTATTCGATTTCTTGGAGTTAAATCATGGGAATTGGGATAGGGTCCAGCATACTGATTCAATGATTCTCAATTGTAATTAATATCTTTCGTATCATGGGTGTAAAGCATAAAAACATTTGAGAATATTAGAAAACAAGATTAGAATTGCTTCTTCATGCTAGTAAACAGGACTGAATATTGTATTCCAAAGCATTACATTATTTTACAATTGCTTTGTGGATAGTTGTATCTTTTCTTCCAAGCCACTTCAAATATCAAGATAAAATATGCTTTATGTCTCCTAAATACGGATTGAGAAGGACTGTGTAAGAAGAAACCCAATCTCCCTATTTGCAGGTGTGTGTTGTTGTTATTAATTATAAAGCATTGATAACTGGGTTGCATTGTTGAGCAGACACTGGTTGAAAGAGTCGAAGTCATGATGAAACTTGAGCTTGATGAAACTGGTATCAATTTTCCCCTCGTCTGAAGAGATTTCAGAAATTACTGTTTTAATTGAAAGTCATTGGCAACATAATCTTACATGGATCTATTCTAAAGGGCTTTTTGGTTGAAATTATAAAATCAAGGAATGATATTGATGGTACATATCAGTAAGACAACCTTATTGATAACTAAGGATTAGGAGGGTATTTGAAATAGTGACATGTGGCTAAAAGGGTGTTGGGATAATGCGGGTGGTAGATTATTCTTGGAGAAAAATACAACTATTCTATTATCGTAGCATGTTACTATTGACTGTTATGGTGAAGAGGACATGGAGGAGAACAGTTTAACAACAGCCATGGTATAGGCTTAAGAAGAAATCTGCCCTCCCCAATAGGGAGGGGTCCTTATTTATATAACAAGTGAGCCAATATTTATTTGATACATATAAAGTTACTACAAGTGAGCCACTGTTTTAATCACTAGAGTCTGTTTCAAGGCCTAATCAAGTTGTCTCTAGAGTAATAACAACTCTGACACACCTGAGCCGATAGTATCAGGTGATAGCTAGTGGGATTGATGTGGTAAGTGGCTCATCTGACTAATTTGTTCGAGGCAAGTAGGTGTGCCGACTTGCTTAGGGAGTACAATCCGACCTAGACAAGCCGGAAGACAACATAGGGCCTGCTTGGCATTGCTGTTGGAATTACTGTTGAGAAAATCACTTTTTTATATATCTTAGTTAGAGAATGTTAAAAAATAATTTAAAATTAAATTTAATAAGTTTTAGTCTTAAGAACACTAAAATAACAAAATAACTTTTTCTAAATTATTTTTTTCAATAACATCTAAAATTGTGCTTTTAGTCAAAAAAGTAGTTTTAGCCCTCCAAACGCAATGCCAAACAAGCACATAGACCATGCTCGTGTAGCGTTTAGCCTCTAATCCTTGTTCCTATGGGCAGTATGCAAAACAATGACAAAGTGACAATTGTATAGAGATTTTTAGTTTTGACACCTATGTGTTTACCTATCATATCGAGTATTTTATCTCAGGGGTATTCTCTAGCACCTTTATTATTCCAAAACCCATTTAGCCATGTGTCACTATTTCAAATACCCTCATAATCCTTAGTTATTACTTATATTTTCAAATAAAGTTAGTACAAAATGTTGAGTCATATAAAACTTTTAAGTGGTTATTTGAAACTCAATATTGGATTGGGGCATCTTAATTCAAAAGTGGCATGGCCAAGTTAAATATTTTTGTATTGATATTAATAAACTATATCTAAACACTATGTTGCACTATGTGATTTTGAAGGATTTCCCTGGTTAGTTCTGTTATTTTATCATTCTTATTTCTCTAATGCGCATGAAGTTGTTTGCTTCTGTTGGTCTAGTTTGGCTTTGGACTTCTGATATTTTATGACTTGGAGATTGTAGTAAACATATTGTAGTGGATACCATGTTAAAGATAGGAATTATTTTTATGAGAAAATGGCCTGGTAATTTGCATTTCATATTAGATGCTAATTTTATTATATTGAATTTATGTTGCAAGTTACAACCATACTGATGGTAAGCCAAAGTCAGGATGCTGCAATCAAATTTTCCCCTGTACTGGATTTGAAATGCATAGGAACTTGTTGAGGTTGATGACTTCATCCAAATAACTTATTATTAGAAAAGTTTTATGTAGTGTTTGTAAGACATCTATGGCAAATGGTTTAAAGTGGAAAATGTAAAAGTGGTAATCTTTCCGCAATAGTTTAAAGTAAATTATAGTTGCTTATTCTGTGTTTTGGAAGAAAGTTGTGACCACAGACTAGACACGGGTTAAAGGGAAGTAATTCTTTTACTCGTGCTTGATTTACTAACAACTCTTTGTGTTTGGTCAAGAGTCTTAAATTGATGCATTTCTTGACGCACTCTTGATTTTGCTCATGGCTATTCTGAGAAAAGCTAATATGGCAGCATAATGTTCTCTAAATTAGTTTTAGTATTCCTACAGTAGATATGGGGTCTATATAGAAATTTCATTTTATATGTAGAACTTTCATGTTATGTGTTTTTATGGGAGCGAATGGGGCCTGACAACTTTCTAATCACTTATGAGTGTCCCTCTTAATTGAGACATATGGTGATTATTGCTCATGGTTACATGTATGCGTTGCGAGACAAATTCATTGCTCATGGTATTGTTTGTTTTTTGCATGTATATTTGAGGGACAACTGAACAGCATTTAAATGCACTCTTTGTTTTTGTTTCTTAAAGTTGTTGCTAGATTTTGATAAACAACAACCTTGCCTCAATTTTAGATTTAAATTATTATAATTTTTTTGAGCCCTGGAATATCTAGTTGAATGATATGATGCGATAGTTCTTGCCAATAGACACCCCATTCTTCCTCAGTTACTCCTGCCAGAATTTTACTGCATGAATGAACTGGTATTGGCTTTTGAATTTGTGCATTTTCTCTTGCAAATAAATTTTATCCATAACATTTTATTGTATTTAGCATTATTGTTGAAACTGTTATTGAGAAAATCACTTTTTTAAATATACTAATTAGAAAGTGTTAAAAAATAATTAAAAATTAAATTTGATCAGTTTTTAATCATAAAAACATTAAAATAACAAAACAGCTTTTCTTAATAACATCTAAAATAATGTTTTTATTTAGAAAAATAGTTTCAGACTCTAAAACTCAATACTAAATAGGACTTTAGACATAATTATCCATGTTGTATTTTTTATTATACTCTGCTGGAAATCATGGCTTAGGAGTGTGGATCATCATACAGGCAAGCTTGCATGTTGAACTGGGCTTGAAATTAGTTTCACCATCGTCAAAATGGATTTATTTTGTTTTGAGCTTATATGCCCTTTAATTTTCCTATGCTCTACTGATATGGGACTTGTTTCCACTTGCCATATTCCAGCATACTCTACTAAGTAACATTTTATTTTATTATTATTTTTTTAAATCTTGTTTGCATGATTCTGCTAGTGACTGTTGAATTGAAAAATATCCTAAAGTGTTTTTAGCAAGGTTTTCAAACCCAGCCGGTCGTTGAGTTATTATCAAAATAAAGTTAATTTAACTTCATATTTAAATTTTATAGTACAATAAATAAACAAAATTTAAGTACTTTTTATGATATAAAAGATAATAAAATAGAAAGATTATTAAATAATTCACATTAATAATTATATAATAAATTATTCAGAACAGTTTATACTAAATGCAAATGTTGGCCGAGTGGAGAATCATTGCATTGTGCTCTCCGGTTATGGGTTTGACGCTCAGTGGAAGCAGACTTCTCCTTTTTCCTTCTAATGGAGTTAGAACCAGACTGGACCAGCTAGTGGTCTGGTTCCCTGTTAATTTGGTCTGACTGGCCAGTTCGGTTTTGAAAACTATGGTTTTTGGTGTCCAAATATACTATGCTGTTACTGCCTCTATCTTCTGTTCATGCAGCTTATCTTTATTTAGTTGGAAGATTTTTTTTTTTTTTTTTAACTTGTCTTGTTCTAGAATAATGATAGTTTTCGTACTATTTTACAATAACTATGTAGCAGTGTTGGATATACAACTCATTAAGGAACTTGAAATCACATCTAGTTGATCATACATTTCTTTCCATTGTTCCTTTGTGTTTATCTCCCTCCCTCCTTCATGCGCAGACATGTGAGCAAATGTTTTATGATGAGAAGATAAAATACCCTTCTTGTGCTGCACTTCCTCCTCCCACTCCATCTTCAGGAAACTGCCCTACTGAAGGATGGGACTTCATGAAGGGGTTTATATTTATCACTCATTCCGTGAAGTGGGCATGTATAAATGATAAATCACTAAATGTTAATGCATCATAAATTGCCTCTATTGTGGCCATGCCTGAAATAATATATATTTCTCTTGTAAAATTTTCTGCATGTTATATCACCTTGTATTCAGAACTGCGTTTGTGCACAAGGACCACAACTATGAGCATGGAGATATAAACTGTGGTCAAGCAGACTGTTGGGCAAATGATGTGATCATATATCATGTTAGTATGATTATATGAATGTGCCTGTAATTAATTTAACTGGATGTTTGGGAACTGCAGCTTGTAACATTGAGTAGTGTTGGCATTGACCAAATGTTTATTGTGCAAGGTGTGGTTAACAATATATCTTTGCTTTAATGTGCAGCTGCAGAAGATGATGCTGGACTATTCAAACACATTGTCCAGAGTTTCAGCCTTTCTGCTGTGGAGGTACCTGCCTTGTCTATGTTGCAGTCATTGAGTTTAGATCTCATTTGATGATCTTAGATCTTGGTCCTTGGAATTTGGTCATCTTAAGTCATAAATGTCTATGGCTTCTGATGTAACTTATACATCAAGCAAAAACGAAGGCAAGAAGGAAGGAGGCAGTAAAAGCTGCTCATGATGAGGCCGTGTTTTGGGTACCAGCATTTTGAGGATCTATTATTTCAGAAAGCGAGCCAGAGGCGGACAACAATGAAGAGGAGAGTGGCCACAGGCCTTTTAAGTGAGAAGGTAAGTAAGTTCATGCGTGTAAGAGAGCAGGAGAAGTAATTTAAGCAAATTTGTATGGCTTCAGGTGCTTGCAAAGCAACAAGGTTCATGGTGTGACCACTTGTAAAGCATAATTAGATGAGGAAGTTCATGGGGTTGAGGGCATGGTCCTGTTTGTATTGAATCAAGAGGTTGATGGCTGGTGGAGGGTGAGTGCAAGAAAAAGAATTGTCATTGGTTGCTGCAAGTAGATTTCTGATATGATTCAGAACTTCACACAAGTGTTGCATTTGATAAGTGAAAGTTTGTTTCCCAGAATTCCATGGGACCAACAATTTCTGTACCCCGCTTTGTAATATCCAAGAAATGCTGCAATAAGAGAGGATTAGGAAAGTAATAGTGTAGCTTCAGTTCCACCAACGTTTTTTTTTTTTTAAAATCTTTTTCTTGTGATGCTGAATGCTAGTAAGGGGTTTCTAACAGCTCCAATTATTGTACGATCATTCTTGTGATTGCTCATTTTTCTTCAAAACCTATCATGTAATGTTTATTTTTCACTGGCCTAATGAACTAATTATTATGATGAGATTCTTCTAAAGACGAGGGAAGTTGCTCTTCGCAAGAACGAAGTACTTGATTCATTGCTGCGAGGGATGCTATTTCTGTTAAAGGAAGATTTGTGAATGTAGAATTGAATAAGATTATAGAAGAACCCATAAAAAATGGATATTAGTTTGGCTAGCAGCGATGTTTTGGAAGATAAGGTTTTATTTTATCAGCTCCGAAGGGAATGGTTAAACTCACTTCTACAAGGATGCGAACTTCTGATCAGCATATTCCCAAATATTAAAAATGAACAAAATTGGGCAAGATTAGTGAATGAGAACAACTTTCGGAAAAAAAAAAAAATATATATATATATTGAGAAAACTGATGAGGTTTGTGAGGGGTCTGGAAAGTACAGTAGTGGACTATCCAATTGGGCTACTGATTTTGCTTCTTTCAAAACTATCCAATCAGGTTCAACCGTTGTCCCATTTTGAAAATGATTAAAAAATAGAAATAGCACAATTCCCAAGTCAAGATAAAGTCTCTCTCTTTTTTTTTTTTACTGATTTCAATATTTTCATTTTCTCCCCCATTCGCCCACAGAAAAGCCCAGGATCTGTCCCTCTAGCTCCGATTCCGTCCTTCTGGTGAGTTCAAATGGCAGGAGGTCGATGGCTTAGACCTGAGGTGTGTTAAGATTCTTGTATTATTGGCCAGATCGCTTCCTTCGTGTTCGTTATTGATTCTTGTTTGACTCTGCTCCCTGTATTTTTATGGATATAGGACTATAGATATGGAGATAGATAGATCTTAGTGTTACTATATGTGTATGTGCATGTGTAGGTGTATCCTCTGTTTGCCGCCGTTGGAGTTGCCGTTGGGATCTGTGGGTTGCAGCTGGTACGCAACATCTGCATCAACCCTGAAGTCAGGTCTGTCTCTCACTCTCTCGCTAATTGTATAAATGTTTATATAAAGTGTGTGGATGATAAAGTGTGTGGATGATAAAGATTAAAAGCTGGTTTCTATAGGAGGTTAAACCTTTGGGAAAGGAGTTTTTTTTTAAAGTAATTGAAGGTTTTTCAAGGTTTAAAAACCTTGAATTTTTTGTTTTTGAGGATCGAAGGTTTTTTAAAAAATGGTTTTCTGAGGTTTTTAAAAATCTCAAAAAATTTCATTTTTCAAACCATTAAATTGTTGTTTCATTTTTCAACCTATTAAAATGTTGTGTTAGGAGGTTTAAAACCTTCAAATACTTAAAAAAAAATCTTCCTTTCCTTCTTAGTGCTAAAAAGTTATGAGTCTCTGATAATCATGGAAAATCTTACTTAGAAGAATTTTACTTTATAAAATCTTACTATACTCTATCTCCTCCCAAACTGAGGGTAAGGAGAAAACTTTTTTTTTGTGTAGCTAAATGGCTTTTTCCCTTCTCCATATATGTTTTTTAAGCCTTTTGATCATTGATGATTATGTAATTTGGGCCTAAATGAAATTCCATGCTGATTTGAATATGGAAGTTCTTATGGGATGTTGGTGAAGCGAGATTGTTTGTAGGATTTCTTTTAATTTTTTTAGGTTGTAGCGATCAGAAAGAAAAAGGGTATGGCCGTCTGGGCAAAATACGTGCAGGACTTCTTTATCCCTTGTGCCTTGTTTGCTATTCCAGGAAACTGGAAAGCATTAACTACCGTTGAGACTGGAGTTTGTGTTTCAGCCAACAAAAGGAAAATTTTTGAATGAGTTGAGTTCCAACATTTTACACTCTGTTTCTTCTTGTTTGATTCTATGAAGAGTTGGATGCAAAAAGCGCGTCTCAGTTTTCTTCCTGCCGTAATTTATGCTTTGGAAGTAGGAAGTGTATCAAGGGATTGGAAATTAGAAGATCGATAATTTGACCGATTGAATTACCGTTTTCATTTTTGGTTTGGGATCCCCTTGAAACAGGGTTAACAAGCACGACAGGGCTGCCGGAGTTTTGGAGAACTTTGCAGAGGGAGAAAAGTATGCTGAACATGGTTTAAGGAAATTCGTCCGCAGGAGGGCCCCCGAAATTATGCCATCCGTCAACAGCTTCTTCACAGATCCAAAATGAATTAATTAATAGGCCCTTCACGTTTTAAGTTCTGCAGAAAATGTTGGATACAATGTCTACCAAGTTATTGTGGCCTGTTTTGAATGTGTGTGTGTGTGTGTGTGTTTGTGTGTGTGAGAGAGAGTTTGTGTAACATTTTGATCTTCTGAATGTATTTGAACTAAAATAAAGGTGGAAATGGGTTATACTTAAGCTTGTTTTATTTGGAAGGCATCGAGACTTCATCATCAGTATCATCACTGACTATTATTTTTTTTATTTCAATGTTATGTGAAGATTGCAGCTTGGAAATTGCAATGGAGTACAAAAATGAGACGAATGGGTACTCCATTTAGTTGACGTTATAAATCTACCAAATTGAACATTAAAGAGTGGATTGGGCAGGATTCAACGGACTTGCACCACTTCCAATTCTGATGGAAATCAATATGACTTTCTAGTTGAATGGCATATTAGCTGTAGAAAGGTTGTGTTATGATTCTTTATCTTCAAACAACAATCTTGGTGAGGTTGCACTCTTTCCTTTGAAGACGGTTTGGAAGGGTAAGTTTTATCTAAGTGGCCTATTTCTCATGTGGTGCTCACTGGCTTAGGCCCAGTGTGTAAGAATATGTAGACCGATGTGTAGGGTGCAAATTGAATAGCCATGACTGACATGACCGTGACGAACGAAACTGTTAGTTCTCCAAGCGAGAGATATTGCAACAGTAAATGTGTGGTACTACATGAATCTTCCATAATAAAAGCCTGAGCTAATCTCTTCTAACTTGCAAACGCTGCCCCTCTAGCATGGTTTCACCGTGCAGAATTGCAAATAAGAATTCTTAAATTTTGTAATTGGATTGGAATATGTACTTAATTACTATAACTGGAGAAGCTGTGTAAAGACAATCAATACATGATATTTTCAGACTTGAGATTGCAAAAGAACTTGGAAAACCCTCATGACATCAAAGCTAGAAAACCTCAAACTAAAGTGAGATGTCCCTTGCCCGTACTTATCAGTCATCACATAGTAATGACTACGATCTGAATCTTGCACGAATTGATAAGCTCAACTAATTTGTTATCACTTGTCAGTTCCTTTGACTTTGGTCACGACACCTTCCTAAGCTTGTTGTAGAGATCTATCCACTGCTTGCCATCTAAAGAGCTGGGGTTGCAATTCTCATTACACTTCACTACCCAATACTTGCCACTCTCTCCGGGAATGAAAATAAGATAAATCGAAGTCTCGCATATCATTTGAGAAAGATGAAAGATAAACTTAGCTTGAAACTCTAAGTAATACATCATAAGTTAAATTCTCTATTTTGGTCTGGATATCTCACTGACCCTTGCGCATGAAGCTTCAGCAACATTACCAGAAAGCAGAGGCTTGACGCTTCAGATCAAAACTGTCAATTGCAAGGTTAGATAGAATACAGCATTGACATTGGGTCATGAATGATAATACATCACATTACAGCCATGCATTCTAGAAATTACCACGCCACATTCAGACAATTTTTCTGCTTTGATAACAACATTCTTTTTTCTTAAAAGGTGAGAGTAACAACAAAAGAAGCCAACAGCTCTAAAACATTTAACTACAGAGAGATATTTAGGTATCACAATTTGACAAATTCCCAGAAATTCATTGTAGTTGATTTTGATAAGCATGAAACTGAGAAAAGGTAGACATGCTTTGTAGGATCTGAATTCAGGGATGAAAATGTTCAATATCCATTAAAGGGAAACTGGATTCTGCTGTTCTCATTCCTCGAAGCATACTCTTTGCTGTTTCCTTCTCCTGAAATGGCCAGAAGCCAGAAAGTATAAACTTAATTTACAATTATTGTCAATTTCTTAGTTAAACTTGTAGACATTAGATCATTGAACTCACCGGGCCAGTGTAATCCAGAAGACGGGTACAATACACCTCTGCTTCTTCAAATCTCTTCTGCTCTCTACAGTGTTGGGCAAGAAACAGCAGAGCTTCAACCATATTTGGTCCTTCTCTCTCTTCAGCTTCCATCCTCTCCAAGTCCTTCTTGTAGTAAAGTGCTGCCTCTTCAGAACGTCCAAGCTCAGCATGGAGCTTTGCTAATTGGTGCAAGGCAATTGCCTCTCTGTCATTACAACTTGCAGCCCTTCTGTAACACTTGATTGCCTCCTCAAGCATGTGAAGCTGATCAGTTTCATAACACTGAGCCATGGCAATCCACAACCGAGAATCATTTGACTGCAAGAAAACAGACTTCTTAAAATAGTGAAGAGCATAGAAGGGCATGCCCATCATCTCATATGCTTGTCCCAGCCCATACCAAGCTCGATAATCACGAGGATTGATATCCACAGCCCGTCGATAGGCATCAATAGCAGCTGGAGTGTTTTTCATCTCAACATACTCATGACCCATAAGAGTCCAGGCAGATAAATAATTTTTATTCAACTTGAGTGCCCTCCTAAAGTACAGAACAGATTTCTCATGCTGACCCTTCAGACTGTAATAATTTCCAATGATGCAACAGGATTCAGGTCTGTATTTATCAGTCATAAATACCCTGTGGGCAAGGTAACTGAGGGCCGAGAAACACTCCTTTGCATAGAGCACATTGGAATACATATCCACATCTTCTACCCGATAGGGGTCATTCCTCAAAAGTTCTTCAAATATTACTTCAACTTGTTCAAATTCCCTTAGACAGTACTGGGCTTTTGCAATTTGAGCCCGTATGTAATTACTGAAACTAAAAGTGTTTTGCAAATGTTCATATTTTGTGAGGGATTCATTGTGCATCCGTAGTTCTTGATAAGCACTGGCAAGAAAGAATTCCTTCATCCAATGGTTACTAAGGGTTAGACTATTCAATATCTCAATTGTAGTGCACAGAGACTGCAGCTCTGACCAAGCACTCCAATTCCATGGATAGCTATTCACAGATTCCATAAGAACTGTACGAGCAAGGTTCTGATTGCCTTTCTCTATAAGAACAAGACCATACAAGTACAAGCCAAAGGGATCAATAATGCCATTCTTGCGGAGTATTGATAACTCTCTCTCCAGAGATGCTACCTCGCGGTTCACAGCGTCACTCTTACCTAAGGGCCCCTCAAGTTCTATCATCTCCTCTTCTTTCCGCTTTTCTCCAGCCTTTAAACAAAATAAAAGGGTAAGATAAAAATTAAAAACTTCATAACTATAACATCACAAAAACTTAATTTGGGATTGATATCATGTAAATTGGTTATACCAGACAAAATGCCAAACAAATGTGCATGCATCTTCTAAGAGTTACATCATTTGTTGTCAATCTTAGATTGTGAATGCAACTACAAGTCTGCAACTGGAATAAGCAATGTTCACAAATACTTGTAAAAGTTCTAACATAATTAAATGATAGTTTGATGGAAAGCAATCATTCAAGAGATGTCTTCTCCCCAACCTACTCCTTTTGCAAAGCAATTGAATGTGAAATGCAGGTGATGATAAACAAATCTCAGGTTTTTACTTTTTTACCTAATATTTTCAGCATAAACCAGCAGAATAATCCCAACAGAAGAAGAAAATAACATGAAAACTTACAGATGCTTAAGAAATAAAACAGGAAGTTTCAAGAGAAACCAGTTGTATCTTCCACATAGAAACAAAAACTTCAGAATTTAGATAAGGTTCAGTAGTTAGTTTCTGTTATTTTGTGTTTTTACTTGATTTATGTGACACATTCTCCTAATAAATCTTTAAAAAGCAGAAGCAGAATAATCATGAGGATCCCCCCAACTCAGCTAACAATGAATGGCCCCAGTCCCCTCCAAAGTTTCATAATGAACTTAGCTAAGAACTTCAGAATTACTAAATTTCTAGTTTGAGAGGGGTGGTACATGTAGATTTCTCATTCAGGGTGCAAACGAGAACAGTAGTTTGTTAAGAGGTGCCTGACAATGATTACTTCTATTTCCAGTTGCTAAACCAGAGAAATTCAGATAACTTCATTCTAATTGAGAGGTTTCAAGCCTATTGTATAGAAGTGTATCCTCATCATCTTGCTTGATACTTCTGTTTATCTCCCTTCCTCAACAGACAAGCAATAAATTAATGTGATAGTAACAACATTAGTCTTGTTCTAGGTTCAAGGAATGCTTACATGCACATAAATATGTATCATTGTATCGTTAAATCTCTACAGCATAAAGAGAGCTTTCTTTGTTTCCCCCCAGACAACATCTTTAAATCTGATTCTCACAGGTCCAGTGCTTGCCTTACTTCATGTTTTTAGTTGGCTAATAACAATCCTCTTAGGTTAAACACTATATGAGACTCTCCTTTGAAAGCTTGCACCCAATAAATAGAATAAATATAAAGTTCCATTGCATTTTGTGATTCTAATTACATTATAGTTTCTCCAATGTTCAACAGAGGAAGATATAGGCACTTTTTGTGGGCATTTAAACCAATTAATCCAAAAAGAACTTGTTGGAGAAAATTTAAAGCCATAGTTAAGTCCCCGATACATACAGCTCTGTCATCACAGAAACAAAATAAATGTACAAAAAAAAAGTTTCAACTGAGATACATGACATGTAGATGAGAGTGAAACAGACCAGATAAAGAGCATAACATCTCAGGAACGTGGCTTTCTTTCCAGTTTGATCTTGAAGCACGTGTGCAGCCCTTCTATACTCTCGGCAATCAAAGTATGACTTTGCCAGAAGGTAAAAGTCACCATCCACTACCTCATCTTCCTCCATCACCGGAGTAGAAACATATGATACGCCAGCTGGTGGTGTAGAAGTAACATCATTGGTGTGGAATCTTCTGCGAATGCTTGAGCTTCCCCGCTGGAATCTGGTGTTTGAAGGAGTGAACTTCGCAGGGTCCTGCTCGATTCCAACCAGCTGCTCTGCTGCCCTGAAAACCACTAATGATAAAAAAATGGAATTGGTTTCCAAAAGAAATTTGATAAACTGCTTTATTTTTATAAAAATTGAAGGTCTCATTATATTCCCTATATTCTATATTGATTTGTGCATTTAATAATTGAAAGTTCATTAAATCGAGCAGACAATGTTTAGGATAGTTGAGTTACAGTTGAACATGATTGTAAATGAAGATAAAAGACCGTTCCCAAAATTTCCAATCTTTCTTCTTCAAAACACAAATGAAGATTAAATAATTTGTGTGTCTGTGCGAGAGAGAGAGAGAGAGAGAGAGAGAGAGAGAGAGAGAGTTCAAAACTAGTCAAAAGGATCAGAGCTGATATAAATAAAAAAATTTATTTTATGCTTTGTGAGGGAAATAGAGAGAAGAAAAAAGAAAAGAAATTTGATTTCTCCTCATTCCCTTATTTGGACATCAGGTAAAAGATAGAAGGGAAGAGAAATAAGAAGAAATGAAGAGAAATGTCTCCTTTATAATTAATCCATACCAATTCTCTTCAAATTAGCAGAAAATGGAGGGAAATTTATAGTAATATACTAAAATGTCTTTCTACGAAATGGTAGACATAAGAAAGAAGGAAAGAAAAGGATATAATTGTTATTTTCTAGGGAGAAATTACATTTCACTCCAATCCTAATAATCTATCCAATCAATAGAAAACAATAGAATTTTTTTTTTCTCTTCATTTCTCTTAATTAATTTCTCTCTAATTCCCTTGCACAATTAAGATCAAAAAGAGGGTTAGGTGTTGCAGAAGCAGCAACTTTGAAGTGCTTCTACCAACATAAGCACAAACAGCGGTTTCTAAAGTAAGAACAGAAGTTCGAACAAAAAAAACTGTAAGCAGACACTGAATAAAAGTTCATTATCACATGTGAAGGAAGAGCAAGAAAGAGAATGCTAATTTGGGTTTAGGGTTTTAGAGTAGAAGAGGGTACCATTTGGAGGCAGAGTAAAGACAACGATCGTTGAGTTGGCGAATCGCAGTTCGAAGCTCACTTCTGCAACTCTCTCTTGAACTCATCGTTCTCCCTATCTCTCGCTGCTCTTTACTTCAACTTGCAGTAACGCTGGCGCTCTTGTGCCACAGTGAGCATCTAGCGCTCCGGCTCTCCGATTGTAAAATCAAAATGAGTTTTTGGTGGCTTTGTTAGGCGCTGAGGGCCCAGGATTTTGAATAAGAAAGCAGACACAGGGTTGTCAGTTCATGGACTTAAACAAAGAAAAAGAGAAGGCCCATTTCAACCAAGCCCAGAAGATAACTTTTTGCATAGTCATAACTCAGAAACCGTAATTTTCTCTGCTTTCGAAAGTTAAAAAACGCGATCTTTCACACTGAACCAGCAAAATGTGACCCAAAATGCTTACCCAGCTCCTCAGAGATAACTGCTCCCACCTCCGTCTCCATCCACCAAAAGCCGACAACTTTTCGACCACCACACTGGTGGAAGCCACAACTCTAGCCACCCTTGTTCTCAATTCATCAAACCCGCAAACTCTAGCCCATTCGCTTCACTCTCCCGCCATCCAATGGACCCCGCAGCTAGTCAATGCAGTCCTTAAATGTCTCTGGAACCACGGTCCCAAGGCCCTTCAATTCTTCAACCTCCTTTCCCACCATCCTTCCTACTCACACCACGCTTCCTCCTTTGACCACGCTATCGACATCTCTGCCCGCCTCCGTGATAATCGCACCGTCTGGGCCCTCGTTTCTCGCATGCGCTCTAGCCGCCTCGGAACCTCCCCGAAGACCTTCGCAATTATTGCTGAAAGGTATGCTGCATCGGGAAAAGCCCATAGGGCAGTGAAAGTTTTCATGTCTATGCATGAATATGGATGTTTTCAAGATCTTTCTTCATTTAATACAATTCTTGATGTGTTGTGTAAGTCGAAACGAGTAGAAATGGCTTATAATTTGTTTAGGGCTTTAAGGGGTAGGTTTAAGGCTGATTGTGTTAGTTATAATATAATTGTTAATGGCTGGTGTTTGATTAAGAGAACACCAAAAGCCTTAGAGGTGTTGAAGGAGATGGTGGAGAGAGGTTTAACACCAAATTTGACTACTTACAATATAATGCTTAAAGGGTATTTTAGAGCTGGTCAAATTAATGCAGCTTGGGATTTCTTTTTGGAAATGAAGAAGAGGAAATGTGAGATTGATGTTGTTACTTACACTACTGTGATTCATGGGCTTGGTGTTGCGGGTGAGATTAAGAGAGCTCGAAAGGTTTTTGATCAGATGGTGAAGGAAGGGGTACTCCCTTCTGTACCAACTTATAATGCTTTGATTCAGGTACTATGTAAGAAGGATAATGTAGATAATGCCATATTAGTTTTCGAGGAGATGGTGAAGATGGGTTATGTCCCTAATTCAACAACTTATAACTTGGTGATTAGAGGATTGTGTCATGCAGGTGAAATGCAGAGGGCATTGGCATTTACGGAGAGAATGAAATATGATGAATGCAAGACAAATGTTCAAACATACAATATTTTGATTAGGTACTTCTGTGATTCAGGAGAGATTGAGAAGGGGTTGGATTTATTTCAGAAGATGGGCACTGAAGATTGCTTGCCAAATTTGGACACCTATAATATACTAATAAGTGCAATGTTTGTGAGGAAAAAGTCAGCTGATATCTTGGTGGCAGGGAAGTTATTGGTTGAGATGATTGATAGAGGATTTCTTCCTCGAAAACTTACTTTCAATCGGGTTCTTGATGGGCTTTTATTAACTGGTAACCAAGGCTTCGCTAAAGAGATTCTGAGTTTACAGAGTAGATGTGGCCATCTTCCCAGTAAATTTAAACTATGAAGCCTGTAAGAATTCAGATTGGCCTCTAAATTATGCGGATCTTGTTACATTACCTTTTCTATTTGTAAGATAACAATACTACTGCACTATACTAATTAACAATGCTGCTGTTATCCATTCTATGATATTTGCAGTGAAATTAAAAAGCTAGGAGAGTATATGTTCAAATGGTAAAGTAGGCAGGGCTTCCTTCAATTTGCAAGTTGTGTTGCTTTTATACAACTTTTGTAGAACTATGCATGGAAAATGCTACACTTTATCCCTGTGGAACGTGGAAAAGTGAAAAAGGTTGCATCACTAATTTGTTTGCTTTCAATTTGGAACTGTGCCCTGCAGTGAAATGGGAAACGTCCTGAAAGTTCTTTTTATTAAATTAATTTTTTTTGTGTTCTGTAGTGCATTTTCATTGAATGAAGAACTACAATGGGCATTACTTGGCTTGGGGTTTCTTATGCATACTTCTGGAAGCAAGAATAGGTGGGCAATGGGTATCGCATACTGGCATATTTCTGTTGGAAAAACAAAATCTTGTTTCGTTTTACTATTGTGGAGAAGAGATAAGTTTCCTTTTGAGTGATGCTGGCTTGTTTAGGTCTTTTATTAATGGGTTTCTAGAATGTATTCTCCCCCAGCTTTCATGCTGCATTTCAGCTTTCTATGATAAGAGATTGTGTATTTGAAGGTTAGTATAAATCAGTTTATAATGAATTTTAATCTGTTGATTATGTATTGTGGTGCCTTGCACAGTTGCACTTGTTTCCCCTTTTCAGGAAATGTTAAATCTTGATGAATTTCCTGAACTGAGAAATCCCAAGCACTTGGAAATGAAGATTACCCTACAGACTAATAATAGTCTCCTTTAAATAGAGGCCTCTCTATTCATGGTGATTGGGGATATTTGTGTTTCAGTTGTGGCCTTGTGGGTAAGTTTAATATAACCTCAAACAATATTTTTATGAAAGGCAAATTATATGTTTTGTCCGGCCTGGCTTTGTGAAAGGCTTCCATCTTGAGGGAAGTTTTATCTTCTTTAGTCCAATGTGCTTTTAGACTTCATAGGTTGTGTAAATTCAATAAATAAATCATTTGTTTATTGGGCAAAAGGCAATGTTTGGCATGCATGCAACAGATCTTATAAACTGATGTCTTGCTGGAAATGAAACAGTTCATAAATAGACACATTGATCATTTATTTACTAGAACTTTAGCGATTATTACTGCTAATGGACTCATAAGCTGGGGAATATGCTAAAATTGTCAATATGATAAATTCAAATGCGACTTGTGCAATGTGTGCATTGAAGGAGTTTAAGATTGTTAATAGGTTAATTTTGTTCTAGCAGCCAATTGAACCATTTCATCTGATGTTTTAGAAACTTGAAGATTAATGTCCTCTCTCTATATGTGCTAATAATCACATTAACGATATCATTGGTGCTGCAGTAGTGTGAGCGTGTGCATGTGCCATTTCCTTTCTACATTTGAGCAAGCCTCAAAAATATTGTTTTGATACTTGCTACAGGTTTCTCCTTCAAATGCAAGTGAGAAGTTGGCAAATCATACATTTAGCACCAGAATGTGGTGGAATTGACCGTGATAATGACTGAGCTATAGACCTTGGATTTGTCATGTATTAGCACGCTCTTGTACTTGAGAAATTGATTGTTGATACTTGCATCGTTAACCATTATCCATTGTAAGAGGATATTGAGGAGAAATATGAATAATTTCAAATTTTGGGTTTTAGTCTTAATGTGTAATGCACTTATTAAATTTGCAGCTGCAATTTAGGGGAAAAATACAAGGAAAAATTATGGGAAAATTTCTTCATTGATTTTCTCTCTTCTTATTTGGATGAGAGAAATTAGAACGAAATATATCTCCATTTATTATTACTATTTTTTTAATATTAAGTAAGTTCAGACACGTGAAGTTTCGAGTTTTGTTAATTAAAGCCCATTAGAAAAAGGAACTGCTCAATTCTCAAGGGCGAAGTAGTGATTTCGGTGGTGTCCAGGGGCGCGTTATGGTTATTCAAATTCCCGCTAAGCTGTCCCCATGATTCAAAGTTTTAAAACCCAAACGCATCCCTCTCTTTGAAAATTGCTGCGGCGCCATTAATAATCAACCCCTCTTCTCCGCTCGCTCTCTCTCTTTTTTTAACGGCCCATTGCCGCACAATCACTATACACTTTCTCTGCACTTTTCCCTCCAATTCCATTTCTTAATTTACGGTCCTTACGCTTCCTTCAATATCTCAGATCCCTCTGCAAAATCATGCCTTTATCATCTAGCGAGGCGCCGGAATCCTCCTGTCGGCACCACACCTACAGCAGGAAACAGAAGTCTCTCGGTCTCCTCTGCACTAAGTACCATTCTTCTCCCATTTCTTCTTCTTCCTTTTTTTTTTTTTTTTGACTGCTGCATTTTCTTTAATTGCTCCCCTGCTCGTTGCAGTTTCTTGAGCTTTTATGATAGAGGCGGTGTTGAAGTCGTTGGACTGGATGAAGCTGCCTCTAAATTAGGTATTTTTTCTTGGTTTCTGTGATACAACCTTTTTGTTGATTATGTATGTGATCTGATTACAGGCAGGATCTTAAATTCATTTGTTTTTGAGATCTGCAGGCGTTGAGAGACGGCGGATCTATGATATTGTCAATGTTCTAGAGGGCGTCGGAGTAATTCTTTGTATTTTTGTTTGTCAATTTCAGTTTTGTATGCATGTACCTTTTCCTCATTTGGAGTTTGATGTCTTTTAGGTTCTTGCAAGAAAAGCAAAGAATAAATATACATGGAAAGGATTTGAGGCAATCCCTAAAGCTCTTCAGGAGTTGAAGGTATTAGAGGGTTTTTTTTTTCTTCTATAAATTTCATTGGTCTATAAGTCTATTGAGGTTGATTGACAAGTTGTTGCAGTGCTGTTGTATTTGAAAATAGCACTGATTTGGCTAGTTTATGGGATAATAGGAAGAGGGTTTGAGGGAGAATTTAAGCAGTTTTGATAAGCATCGGAGCAGCAATTATGAGAAAGTAAGTGAACTACGGTTTATGAACTGTGTGTGTGTGTGTGTGTTTGTGTGAAACTTACAGTGATTTGAGGTATAATTCACTTTTTTGTTCTTCTTATTCATAGGTATCATATGATGACAATGATGATGAGGATGAGTGTGATTCCAACCCTAACACAGGAAGCCAGAATGATAATTCCATTCCCAGTGGCATTGTCAAATCAACGGCAGCTTCAAGATTTGGTAAATGACTTTCTACAAGCACGATTATTTATCTGGCTTTTGTATTGAATCATCTGCACATGTATTTTATTGATCTTGCCCATGATTTAGTTACACTGTAGATGAACACTAGCTTAATCAATTTGACTACATTAGGTAAAAAAAAATCCATTTAGCTTTTATCACAATTGTGCATTTTGATGCGTTTGTGTTTTGTTGAAAATATTGGGCGAATTAATCAATGTGAATTGGGTCATTCAAGAAATGGTATCTGATTATCAGTTGTCTATTGGATCGTCAAGCTGCTTTTCATGGCATTTTATGACCAAGATCGATTGTTCACAGATAACAGAAAAGAAAAATCTTTGGGACTTCTCACACAGAATTTTGTCAAGCTCTTTGTTTGCTCTAAAGTGAGTAGGAATGTGTTGATTCTTTATTGATTTTCTCAGAAAGTATTTGTTTATTTGGTACTTAGCAGTTATTTATTTTCAGGCGGATCTAATTTCCCTTGATGAAGTTGCAAAGCTATTGCTTGGGGATGCCCACAATTCATCAATAATGAGAAGTAATTTTTCTCAATTTTTTTTTTTAAATCTGAAATTAGTGGATTTTACTGATGATCTCTCTATGACTGCAGCAAAAGTAAGACGGCTTTATGACATTGCAAACGTGCTATCTTCCTTGAAACTTATTGAAAAGGTGTCCCGAGTGCTTACCTGAAAGATTAAATGAATCAATCACCATTAAAATTCGTCTAATCTCTAAGTTTCAATAACGATATGCAGACTCATACAGCAGAAGCCAGGAAACCAGCATTCAGGTGGTTGGGTTTGAGAGGGAAACCTGAAAGTGGATCTGATGATGCCTTGGCCGAGTCTAGGAAAAGAACATTTGGAGCTGATGTTACTAACATTTGTTTCAAAAGAAACAAAGTGGATTCTTCACCTGATGGAGACAGAAACGACAATTTAAAATTGCAGAACCAAATAAAAGTCGAGAATGAGGTAACAATCGCTGATAGAAGTGCTTTGTGTCAGGATTTCTCTAACAGTTACCAGTTTGGCCCTTTTGCTCCTGCTACAGTGGCCAAAGTTGGTGGTTCTGATAACAAAGCGACTCAAACTCATGATTGGGATAGTTTTGCGTCTACTTACCGTCCTCAATATCACAACCAAGGTATAACTTAACAAACATAATCCTTGCAATTGAAAGAAATGCTAGGACCATTGCACAAACTTTGCGACAGGTACTGTGTTCTCATTAACATTCACCAAAGATTGTAAATTGAAAGCATTTTAGTGACCTTTCTTTTAAGATGTCTATCTAGCAATGCTCATCTGAAGTAATGCTCCTATCATTTGGTTTATTTTCTTGTCAATGTTTTGTATTAGAAAATATCAATAGGAAGCTGATTTTGCTGAGAATTTTTTTTAGCTCTGAGAGAACTTTTTGCTCATTACATGGAAGCCTGGAAATCATGGTACACTGAAGTCGCTGGCAAGAAACCGATACAACAAGTATCCTGATGCTTCACCTCTCTGCATTTCCTAATGAACTCAAGTAATTTGGACAGCTTTGTAGTCCCTTGAACCTTTTCATATTTCAAGGGGAAAAAGGAAAGAAGAGATGTGCCCCAACTGATTATGCCCATCCTCCGGATATTCTATTTCATTTATTGTAGTGTTCAGATTTGTTCATGTTTCTGAACACTATCAAATGCCAATCGAATGCTATACAGACATAAATATGAACAAATCTGTATAGCATTTGTTCATATCAAACTATCAAATTTCTTTATTAAAATTTGTGGATGTCAATTTACAAATTGGTAACAAGTCCAAAAATATTGGCGTTTCTAGATCAACATTATAGCACCGTAGAGAGAGAGAGAGAGAGAGAGAGGGAGTGAAAATGGATGTGGGGTCTACATCCAGGTCCACTATAAGATTATTTCCTCCTGAACACTAACATTGAGCGTCTTGTTTGGAAGAACAATGCTGTTAACCACCACGACTTCATCTTCAACGCTAACAGCTTCACCTGGAGCAAAGAAAATAACATGAGATTCCGCAAAGCTGGAACTTTTCTAGCTAGGAAGGAAAAACAACAAGAAGAGAAAAAGAGGATTGACGCATCTAGAATTTACCAAGGATTGTAATCCCAAGTTTGGCATTGAAATCTCCTGCAGCCTGTAACCAGAGTTTATTGAACTTAACAAACTAAAGAGCTACCATTTATTACTGGTAAAAGCAAGCGGGAATAGAACAAATAATAGCACAATTATAAAAATAAAGAAGACATGAGTTGTATATCAAACTTTGGACAAGCAAAAAATGAGATATATAGGAAAATCACCTAAATTTTAGCCCAATGGTAATCCAGAACTAGCTTAATATTAAAATTGTGATGCTGATATTCGTCATTACAATTTGTGGCATGGATGTTGAGAAACATCCCTTCATGTGATTTACTCTTGCCAATCTCATCCTTTATATACTTGCATTGTCATGAGTAAGAATTTTGGGTAGTAGAATATATGATGGTCAACAGTCAACAGTAGATGCTTATAAAAAAAACAGTCAACAGTCTATCACTCAGAGGCATCACAAGAATGCTAACTTGCCTGGACCCGAGACCATCTCCCGATGGAGGACTTCCACCCAACAATAGCATGAATAACAACTGCATTTTCCTGAGAACAAAGAAAAACATGCAGTCAAGTTTGAGATAAACTTTTGTGTGTTCCACCCCAACTCCCATGGTTGCATGTGTAACTGTGTATATAAAACTCAACTCTTAAACACTTTAAACCCATTAATTCAGTTCCTACCATGACTTCAACATCATCTAGGATGATACAACTGATGAGCCTTGCACCTGGTCCTATTCGGGCATTAGCAGATATTGAGACATTGGGACCAATCTGTTTCATCAAATTCCAGAAACTCAATATCATAGTTGAAGTAGAAAGGGGAAAAAAGAAAATTAGATAATGTTTCCATGTCATTTGCCTTTAAAATTTTCACTTTCACAGGGATAAAGGCATTCAAAAGCTATGGACACTGATTCTCATCCCCTAAACATCCATTCAACAGGTTGGATAGCAACTATGAGAATAAGTCCCAACTAAATCTTACACTAACCAGATTGTAGTAAACAGTAATAATTCACTCATTCTGCATCCATATCAGAAACAAGTTGAACAGTTACCTTAGCAGTTGGATGTACTTTTGCCGATGGGTGAATAAAAACATCACCAATAATTGTGGCACCCTTTGAGCCATCTCCACTAGCTAAAAGACGTGGGGAGGTGTACTTGAATTGAGCAAGATACAAAGCAGAGCATTTTAAGGACATTCTGCAAGTATTGATTTGGGAAAAGGTCACATGACTGCTCTGAAGGGAAAAACAACATAAAAACTACCATGTTAAATAGTTTGGCATACCCAGGAGTTTTAATTTGCTCCCAGAAATCCATGGTTTCATATGTATATAGCTGCTTTTTCCCTGCAAGTGGTGACAGGATATCTTGATCCAGTCTTACAAAATCTGTGGGAAGACTCCTGTTGAAGAAATTTGTATCAGATTACTAATTCCAAAATTGAGTAATAGGCTCCACTTGGATAAATGATAATTTGAATGAAGTGTATTTGAATTTGGCATTGTGTTGATGTTTTATGATTTGCACTTGAAATACAAATTCAAATCTACCTTCATTTCAAATGTCCATGTATCCAAATGAACCCTAATGGAAATTTGAATAAAAAGCAAAAAAAAGATCCTAAGGATTTAGAGTAGTATCTGAACTTTTCCAAGCAAAATGGTAAATTTATTAGTTCATGTGCGTTGTAGATTAAGCCTTAAAATTCATACTAGCCCAGCCAAAATCAATATCCTAGTTGGATTTATGGTATACTAACACCCTAATGTTAAGGATACAAGAGTCAAGAGATACATCTAACCATTTAAGTTTCTTACAGTTAAAATCTAGTTGCTATTTTATTTTCCCAACAAGAACACAATGTAGTTGGCAAGACCTTGCCAAAATTAATAATCAAATACATAATTCAGTTGGCTTCAATTATTAACTTGATGCAAATATTAAAATTCTTCCACTTTACCAGCGAAGTGAATTAACCATGAAACTGAAACTATAGATGCAGAGACATAGGAATACAGGCAAAATGTATAATGTCACATATGCTGCACCTAAATTTGTCGATGTTTTCAAGACTAAATATACTAAAAATGTATTAATCAGCTTCATTGTTATGAAAGACATGCCTCAGGCACAAGGCAACAAGGTGGAAGAGACGCTGCCTCAACTGGCCAAAGGTGGGGGACATGCAGCAGGAGCAGGCATGTGCCTTGCACCTAGGCTTCAGGACTCTTAGCGCCTTAGTGCCTTTAATAACTATGGTTACTTAGAGGCATCAAATCCATAAAGATGAAAAGTTGGACAGGAATCAGCATACCTTGTGGCTGATTGTAGTGCTTCAAAGCTGGAAAGACGTCTGAGATTAGCTGCAAAATATTTAAACAGAATTAAGATTACAAGCCAGGGATTCTAATAAAATAAATAGTTAGCTGGTATGCAATAAATAAATCAACCAATACAAGAAGAAGAATGCTGAAATTCTTAGTTGATGCATATTTTAGACTCTGAAAATAAACCCTTGTTTAAAAAACAATATTTAATTATCAAACAATCTAGCTTGTGGGCTACAGTATTCTGGGAACTTTCTAACTTATTCCCTATATCAACATAGCCTGTATATCTAACCTCTATCTTTCCGTTGAGAAGAAACACCCCGGATGGCTGTAAATATATCTGGTGTAAACACATACACACCACAATTTATCAAGTCACTTACCTGCATCACAGCATTAAATAAAAAAGGTAAGAGATAAAGAAAGAAAGGGAAGATTAAGGTGGAGTGTAGGTGGTGTCGTAGTGAATAGTAGAAATACAACAGATTGTTGCTTCTCTTTTCCCCCAAGAAAAAGCAAATAAGTAATAGTTATATGTTAAGATGATTACTTCTCAAATACCAGAAATTTGGAGAGAAAAGTTAACCTTTTGGAAACACAACGATATATTGTCTTGATTGATTTTACTTTATAGCAAAAAGAAAAAAAAAATCTATAAATCATTTCTCGAAAAGCAAAAGCAAAAATGTAGAATCAAATGGACTATTCTAAGAAATACCAAAAGCTTGACAATGTTAAATATCGAAAGAATCTCCAAACTAGTACATACAAAAGTTTCAGGTTTCTCTGTGTAATGCAACAATTCTTTGGTGTCTGGATCAGCTACCAATTCACCAAACTGGCTGGCTGACTCAGCAGAAACCTGCAGAGGAAAAAAATAATGAAGCCAAAAATGCAGACACAGATACATTCAGCCACATGAAGATAATACCTCAAACAGATTTTCCTTTATCAAAAATTTTGCATTCAACTAACCTTGATTACTAGAATGGTTCCCATCCCACCATATCTTCTATGAGCCTCTGCAAAAGATAAAGCAAAACACAAATTAAGACTTCTGCCAGACAAATGTAAACTAAAAAGTAATGACCTGCACAAAGAAGCTGTTTTCTTAATTCAACCATAAGCACAACAAAAATATCACAGCCTCAAAAGCAATAGCCTTGAAGGTTGATAGTGCATGATATTTTGAAGAAGAATTAAACAATTCATGCAAATAAATTCAAGAAATTGTGAAGATTTTATTGACAGAAGAAGGTGATTACCAAGCATTTCTGGGAGTGGAAAACTGCAGCAAACATCACAATTCAACAAGAAGATATGAGACTGCAAAAGGATTATCAAGCATCACAATGAATTTTCAAAGTAAACAAGGTCTACTTCTAATCTCCAGAACATGTTACGATTCATGCATGTTCACGCACCATTAGAGATGAAGTCACGAAGATGCAAAAGGGAGCATAAAAATAAATAAATAAATAAATAAATCGAAGGTTAAGATGAAAACCGGACTGTCTTCCATGATTAGATCTCTGAAGTTATAAAGCCCACCAGCTGATCCATGAGGCTTGTCTTCCCTCAAATATCTAGAAGCAAAGATTAGTAAGCAGCAAAACTTGGGAAATAAAACAAACGATGGAGTAAATCATAAAGTTAATCACCTCACAGGAACTTTAAGCTCATTTGAGATTGATGAAACATACAATGCGAATTCCCGTTCTTCATAGAAACCAACAAGATAGATCTGCGTTAGGTTTGGAATCTGAAACAGAAAATGCAATCTCAGAATTTGGTAGGAAGAAAAATTCGACAAAGAGAGTTGGAATCTGAAACAAGATATTAACAGACTGAAGACTGGATTCCCGCAAAATTCTACATTTGCAATTAAATGACAGCTTAAGAATACCCTTTTGCAAGCAGATATTGGATGATGAACCATTGGTTTTCCTGCTAAAGGAAAAAGAGGCTTGGCAACATGCAATGACAATGGCCGAAATCTAGTCCCTGGAAAGGTGTCCCAACAAAATTTCTCAAATGAATTAAACAATTATTGACAAATTACATAAAAAAATGGATCACATTGTTTAGAAATCTTGAAAAAAGAGAAATAAAAAAATTCAGTACGCAGAAACAAAATTAAATGAAGCTAAACAACGCTTGATGCGAAATGGGAATGCAGAACTGAGAATTTCTAAACTACAATAGAACATTTGGGCAAAGAATTTCGAGCAAAGCTATACCTTTAGTGGGTCCACCGACCATAATCACAGCTACAACCTTCTCTCCAGAGGTGCCCATCTCAAATCAACACAAACCCAGATCTTCGATTCCCCAAATTACGAATAAAGACTCTTTATTTATGAATAACAGAGGCTCAAATCTTTAAAGCACTGAAGTGGTAACTACCGCCCAATCGTACAAAAAATAATTTCACACCATCCAAACCACTATTCATAGGAGCCAAGAGAGCTAACTTTAGACCCAAATATCTGTACTTTTTGGCTAGTAGCTTACACTCCGCGTGAGAGAGAGAGAGAGAGAGAGAGAGAGAGAGAGGGTTGTTGAAACGAATGATATAATAGATACGAGGATATTGACGATCTAGTAAAGGTGTCGGTTAGTGAAAGACAGGAAATTGTATTGCAGATACGAAGACCAGAAGCCTCTCGATGGCGATAAATACGCTGATACAGCGAGTTAATTCTTTTGAGAAGAGAAGTTTCTATGTTATTTCCAGTGGATCCTTACTCTTATGGCTGTTTTCGTTATGTTAGGAGAGAGATCAGCATCAGTTGGACCTTTTGGCGGGACCCGGGATCCTCACCATCGTCCATCGTATCTTAACCAGACGTTATTTCCAATCAATCTTAAATAAAAAGATTTTTCAAAGTATACATATATTATCACCGTTGGTCGGAACTACCATCTCGCTTAAAAAATTCCAGGCCAATGTGAAATTAATAATTGAGATTTTTGTTTTATTAACAAATTTTATATAAAAAAATAAGTTTTAATTTTTAGTTTAATATGTATTCTTTCCAGCATTCTTGGCTTTAACCAATTTTTCTCGTTCCAGGAAGCAAGGGTAGGATAAGTATAGTTCAATTTCAACTGGAGCAAATTCAGCTCGCTATTGACTGGAAACTAAATTATTCTTTTAGATCTTTTATTTCATGAACTTCCTGATTGTAAAAGATCTAAGCATTATGATGTAACACCAATTTCACTGGAGAATTATTACCAAGAGAGGACCATAAAATAGCTGAATGTTTTGTGAACTTAATATATTCATGATTCCTAATTATTTGTGTTGGGAGTTGGGATTAGGGACAATTGACATTGACATCGAAACTTGGAAACAAGATGGCCTGGCCACAAAACCAGAACTTTGATTTGGCCATCAACCTAGCCACACACATGGCATAATATTTTATGAACTTGGTTGCTTCCTGACTAAGAAGGCAAAAAGAAGATCTCGTTGTTTCCTCAGGCTAAGGTTGACTCGACCTTAGCTGTAACTCCCTCTCGGGAACAAGCTTGAAACTAAAGACTGCTTAAAGATACATGTTCTCAGACACAGGGCTATTGACTTGTGCCATGATGGATGGGTCTTGCACTTTCAACATTTCTGGAATTCTGGTTACTACGAATTAATATTCCATTTACCTAGAGGTAGATTTGATCCCATCTCTCCTCAAAGAAAAGGAGCATCTCTCATGTCCAGTTACAGATACTGGAAAAATTTACAATCAAAATAAAATTTAACTTCATCAATATTCGAGGATAATATATTTATCTCTTCAAGATAAATTATTAGCTTAGGAAGAAGCCCTTTTTTTCCCACTCATGATCATAAATAGAGTTTCATTCTCACGTGCGTAAGAGAAGAAAGAGCATATTCCTGTCTCGCTCAATAATTTCTGCGTAGCGTTATAATTAATTAGTTCAATTCATTGTGGTCGTGGACGCTACATGCCCATGTGTATTAAACGAAGGAAAAGTACCTACGTGTGTGAATCAGTATGGACTAGTTCATACTCTCCAAGTGAATATCGGTCTCCACTATTGTGATCTAGCAAGGTAAGGCGTGAATGGTGGTGTCCAGTTTTCTTCGCAGTACTTGCACTGATTGCCAAATTGGTCTTTATGAGAAAATCAACTTGCCACGAGTGACCCAGAATTTTGCAGCCCAGCTAAGAAAATCTCCTACCAGGGTGTTCAATAAACACCAATGGAACTGAAATTCCTTGTTTGTGGCACATAATTATAGCTGGCATTGAAACACGTCATCACAGGATCATTTTGGTAGAATGTGCAAGGCAGTGGACTGGGCAATGAATTAAGGGTGAGAAAACCATATCAAGTAAATACTGGGTCTAAACTCTGCGGCAAACATGATAGAACATCCACGGGAACAAGCCAGTTCTGTGTACTTGTGGCATTTCCAAGTTTTTCTACAAATTTACTCCAGTACATGTCGAGTTCAGTACTCGGTATCCTTTTATTCCCATTGTTCTGGCACATCTGCAGTTATTTTTAGTTCTCACAAGGATCTCTTACAGCTTTGAAGGGAACTGGTACCAGCCCCATGGCTCATCAGAGATGTACTGAGTCACCTGCTTCACACTCAAGTAGTTCTCAAGTCCCCTGTAAAATATTAAATATTAGAGGGGAAAATGAGTCAGCATTAGCTCTTCATTCAGGCTAACTGTAAATATGTGGAGACTTAAGTCTCAGCATAACAACTCAATCCCCTCTATTTTACTTCAAAACAGAGGGGAAAAAAAAAAAAAAAAGAAATCATTGTGTGATATTCCAGTCCTAAATTTTTTGGCTTGTTTCAGAAAAATAGATTTTGCATATCTAATTTGGGTAATAAAAACCATACCATTCTCCTAATTCACGCCCAAAACCACTACTCTTGAGGCCTCCCCATGGAGCTTGACAGAAGCATGGTTGTGAGCAATTGATCCATGCGATACCTGCCCGGAAAGCCTAAACAGCAGCGACAAAAAAAAAAACTCACTAGTTAAATAATCTCATTCAACTATTGCATTATGATTATTTCCAAAAAACACATTGTTACTTCAAGCCTCACCTTGCTTACACGATCACACCTTTCCAGATCTTTTGATATCACAGCAGCACCTAAGCCGTAGCTGCAGATCATCCATACAATGTCATTACAGACCAAAACATCAAGGGATGGGGGGACAGCAGGGACGTGGAAAAAAATCAACCCAAGAAACAAAGGAAAACTAGCAGACCTATTCATGTACACCCATTATCATTATTGAGATATAAGAATTAACTCACCGAGTGTCATTTGCCAATTCAATGGCTTCATCTTCTGTACTAAATGTTTTAACACATAGAACAGGTCCAAACACTTCCTCTCTCCAAATTTGCATTGAGGTATTTACATCAGTGATGATGGTTGGTTCAATGAAGAATCCCTTGTTCAAATGCTGCAATTCATTTGCAAATAATTCCAATAACCTCACAGATTGACATCCAAAACAGCTCCAGTGATGGAAAAGCAGGAATTATACATACCTTTGGACGAGCCCCACCAAACAAAATGGTTGCACCTTCACTCTTGGCAGTTGAGATAAATTTCAATATTTTCTCATACTGCAGCAATGAAGTAAGAAGTTAAGTAGCATCTTTGATTCATCAGATTGAGTTAAAAGTTTGAATAAATAGATATCATGACTATCTGAAATTAATAATTGAACTGCCAAATCATGGATTTTTCAAGAGCAGATTTACCAAAATTCTTACCTGCCCTTCACTAACAACTGGGCCAAGTCTGCAACCTTCTTCTAAGGGATCCGATATTTTAATGTTTTTGCACCATTTAACAAGCCTATCCACAAATTCGGTTGCAATGCTTTCCTGAAACATTAATTGGGCATATAACTTCATGAGTTATGGCATCAAAGAATTTTAAATGCAAATTCCATATGCTAAATTAATAAGCTCATGGCAGCAGATGCTCTTTATATCTTTCTCTCCACTCTTTGTAAAACCTAGCATAAACTTTTAGTTGGCTCTGCTTCAGCCCAGTAAACTCCTTGTCATTGTGACTTGTATTTATTGCTCTGTTTTAGAAGTCCAACTTTTGGAAGAAACAAAGTAGTTACCAATAAAACTTTGAAGATGAAGGATATTTGCTGCAAGTGTTATGTATGTTCTGATAACTCATTTGCTGTCATTTCAGTGTTGGAAGGTTTGCCCTGAGATTTTCTTTTTTGCTCTTCTGTTCATTTAGATATTCTAAAATTTAATTTCCAATTGCTAGATCTGTTTCCATAGTTTGTTTGTAGCTCCTTATGTTGAGTTGTAGAATGTGCTCTGACCTGTTGGCAGGGAGTTTGGTGTGGGGTTAAATATGTTGGCTTATATATTTGCTGGGCCCAGGGAGCTGAATTTTTTTTTTTTATAATACCAGTAATTATGGATCTACTTAACAGGAACTTTGGTTAGTTGAGTTCTGTTTCAATAGTAAAGCAATTTCAAATCAATCCAACCTAAAGACTGATGATACAAAAACCTAAAACAAATTTTATGAACCTACACTACTTGTAAGTATCACAGTTTGTCACTAGCGGTTCAATTTTCAGATCATGACTTATAAGATAGGATTAATGATGACTTTCTAATTCCTTGTAAAGGAATAAATTAAAAGATTTATTTAATATTTATGTTTCTCCCCTTGGACCTAATTTTTCACTTAATGGCTGTGCTGTGATGTTCATTTTATATCATGTGAGAAATCAACACTTGATGATGCAACAAAGTAGCAAATTTTTGTTCTATAATGTTACACAGAAAACCTTAAGATTATTGCAGTCACACAGAACTTCATATTTGGTTATCTTGATTTAGTTCTACAATCTGTGGTTGGTTAGCCAGATTATAATAAAATAATAGAAAAAGGAAACTACATGTTGCCAGAGAGAGAGATTCTTAGATGGAAATGTTAAATGCATCAAGGACATGTATTATTCACACTTACATGCACAAGAAGACGGGATGTTGCACTGCACATCTGACCATTTGTCCAAAAGCAACCAAAGGTAGTCCATTCAGCAGCTGTTGAATCAAATAATAAGTAAATTAGTATTAATATCGTCACCTGAATACATATATGAATTTCTCCCCAATGTTAGGGATGTATCAGATGCCAATGTCTGCTTTTGACACCAAAGGAAAATTCAACCATGCAAGAGACAGAGGCAGTCCAGTGTTAAAATGTGCTTCAGAAGGAACTAACTCTTGTCAAGATCAACATCCTCAAACACAATAATTGGGCTTTTCCCACCAAGCTCCATAGAAACCGGCTGCCAAAAAATTACATATGGTAACAGCAAACCAAACAAAGAGCATCAAACAGAGAAAAAGAAAGTTTAGCACACTGGCATACCTTGACCATCTGAGATGCAGATGCCATTATCCTGCTCCCTGTAGCTGTGCTTCCAGTAAATGCTACCTGTTAACAAGTTACTTATTAACAATTATTGCATGGTATACACACAACCCAAAGATTATATTGATTGAAATTCATCTTGAAGGAACTTCCAATACAATATATATATATATATATAGAAAAATATAACCTTGTCAACATGGGGATGAGATGCCAAAGGAGCACCAGCTTCAGGGCCCAATCCAGTTAAAATATTGAGGACGCCTGGAGGAAGACCAACCTCTTTACACACTTCAGCCAACTCTAAACAGGTCCTGAGAAATAGAAAATTATTATAGCTGGAACATAGAAACATAGAATGACTAACCAGTATCAAAGTTTATGCAAGTTGAAAATAAATTATAACATACACTGATGCCAGTTCAGATGGCTTCAGTATTGCCGTGCAACCTGCTGCCAAGGCTGGAGCCACTTTCCATGTAGCCATCAATAGTGGGTAATTCCTTCAAAACATAAATTTAAAGCAACTCTTAGATTGTTAAACTTCAAGTTTCTTATGAAAAATAAATACGAGACTGTGATATAAACCAGACACCAGAAAAATCAAAGATCAACATTCATTATAAAATTAAAATCCACTTGAAAATTCATCATTTCAAATCATCCAGAAAAAAAAAAAGAAAAGAAAAAAAGCATATTCACCATTTTAATCAACATGAATAACTTAAAATTTAATTGGTCCACATGGTAACAAATTACAGACTTTACAAAGTCATAAAAAAGATTAAAGAAACAAGATAAAGTTCCTAAGTACTACTGAAGACACAAATGGAGAAAATTATATGCCATAGAACTCAGCACTAGTAAGGATTCATTTCATGCAGCTCAGATTGATGACAGTAAAAAGTAGAAACAGCCAATAAAGAAATTGGGAGTGTGATTAAAATCATCACAATTATGGAAAGGATAGAACTTATAGCTTAGAAGCTTAAGGATCATGCACTTTACATGTCACTAAGGCTAACAAATTGTGAAGCAATTATATAAGAACAATATTATAGACTAGGAATGAATGTGAATAAACAGGTCCACATAAATCATTATTCCAAATTCCTATATGATGAGACTCAAGCACATTGTTACTATAGCTAATTGATATTGATGCTATTTTCAGCATATGGATGATAATTTTACAAGCAGTTGACATCACTGGGACAGCAAATCTATCAACAAAAATAAATAAATAAATAAATAAAATAGAAAAAGAGACAAAAATGCATAAGCATTTAACAAACAGAAGTAGCAAATACCATGGAGTGATCAATGCAACAACACCAATAGGTTCCTTAAGAACATAACTCTTGAATGTTTCCATAGGAAGAGAAACAGGAGTTTTTTGCTTTGCATCTAAACCTTCAGCAAGATCAGCATAGTACTCAAAACATCCAGCAACATCATCCTAGACAACATGAAAACACATGTAAAACAATGCTACAATATTGAATCATATGATTCCAGCATCACAGTCATACCATATCCCATGCTGCTTCATCCAGTGGTTTTCCGCAATCAAGTGCTTCTAGTTTTGCTAGTTCAGATTTCCTCTCGGTTATCTGCAGGCAAACAAATATACTAGGATTGAGAATTTAATATATGAAAGGTAAGACTGACCAATAGACTTCCACAGGCCATCAGTTCATCACCAAATAGGGGAGAAGTCTTCTCCATGAAGTACCAATATTTCAAATGCGGCACAAATCCTTTCTTATTCCCATCATTACTTAATACAGGAAATAAAACCGCTGTACACACAATTCATCACCTCATTCACATCAATAACGGATCCAAAATATTCCTAGTAAAGTTTAAGATAAAGCCTGAATATGCAAAACCAAAAACTATAACAAGAGAAATACTTAAATAAACAATTTGGGACTTAGCCGCCAATTCACTCAGTATTCAAGCAATGACAGAACCCTGCAAAAAAAGCTCATTATCTAGGCCAACATTCCAACTCAGTGAACTAACAATCATTTGGATCAGTTGGGAAAAAAAAAAAAAACACATATACATTTTGCATGTGGCATAGATCCCTGCCAAATAGCAAAATCTAAGTATACCTTAGCGGCAATAGCACGCAAATACTTGGCACGATATGCACCGGAAGTGAAAGCCCAATCTCGGCCTTTGTTCCGGGTAAATGCTTTCCGGGCTGCTTCAACCGCTAGCTCCACATCTTCTGCAGTAGCTGCAGGTATGTCACCTGAACCATTTTTTTAACAAAAACGCACATATCAGATATTGAAGGCTTGGAATTCTTCTATCAGCTGAAAACCAAAATCATCAAAACATGTGAAAATAACACTAGCCCACGATCACATAATCAATGACAAAGAGAAAGAAATTAGCGACAGAATTGAACTAGTTAAAAGGGGAAAACAAAATGAAGAAGAAGAAGAAGAAGGAAGCAAACCGATGATCTCCTCCGTAGAGGGGTTGATGATGGGGATGCGTTTCTTGAGAACAGGCTCTCTCCATTCACCGCCAAAGAAAAGTTGTCGATTAGGCACAAGGATCACCATTTTCAGTCACTGTTGTGAATTGATTGGACTGCATTGGAGGTTTTATAGTGGAAGTGAAGCATCCTGTGCTGTCCAAATTTTTTACTGCTTTTGACAGCTTTTACCCTCTGTCTGGGAAAGAAAGGAAAACCGACGAGGAAGGATTTGGGAGGAAAATGAAATAATTTTAGACTGAATGTAGAGAGGTAAACAATTTTATTTTAAATATAGTTAAAAAAATTTTAAAAAATATAAATAAAATATATTAAAATTAAATTTAAATTAATTTTTAATTAATATATTTAAAAAATAATTTTAAATGATAATCTAATAGTAATTCTGCACAAATCCTTATTTCTCATTTTTCTTTCAAAATTCCTCTCCTCTAGAAAGATAGGATTTTATTATTGTTATTATAAAGTAAATATATATTTTATTATCAGATGTTATAATTTTTATATTATTAATTATTGATAAATTAAATTATATATTTATAAAAAACCATTATTAAAATTAAAAATATTGCAAGTAAAATATTTTTATAAGTATTTATATTTAATACATATATTTTCAAATACTTTAATTTGATTCAATAGATCATTGATTTATAAAATAAAAATCATAAACAAATATTTCAATGGATGCGTTCGTGAAAATTCAATAGAAACCCACTTCTTTCAACGCCACCGCGTCCTACATCTTCACGCCATCCAACCGAAACCGTCGAAGCCGTTTCAGGCCATACATTTTCACCACGCGGACAAAAGTTGTTGAAATTTGTACAACATCTTCATTTTCTGTTAATTATTAAATACATTAAAATTATAAAAAAAATATTTTTAAAAAATATAATATAAAAAATAAATTTTATAAAATTATAAATAATAATATATATATATATATTAAACACGTCTAATAATTTCTCTTCATTCACTTATACTGTAGTTAAAATGTAAAAAATAATTATAATAATTTTTATACCAAATTTTGTACAATAATTATAATTCAAAAATTCTACAGAATTTAAATTTTTAGATGTTAATATAATATTATTAATAATTTTCAGTAAAATATTTTTAACATGACATAATTAATATTTATTTGTAATAATAAATAGAAATAATTAGCTTAAAAGATAATCAAAATAAAAAAGAAAATACATCAATTTGAATTTTTTTATTGATTTGATCTAAATAAAAAAATTTAATTAAATTTTAACATCTCAAAATATCTATTTGAAATAAAAATTCTATTATCAATAAAAATCAATTAAATTCTATTAATAGAATAGAATAAAAATAATATATATATTTTTTTTATATTATGAGTTCTATAATTAATTGGGAAATTCCATCCTCACGTGGAAAGCACCGGTACCAAACCTTGCTTTTTCCCCATTTTTTAGTGAATTGGTGACGTAATTGAGGGGAGAGAATGTGTTGAGAAGTTAGGGGTGGGGCTGGTGAGAGGTTGGCTACATGATGTCACTTTCCTTTTCTTTCTTCATCACTTTATTTAAAAAAAAATTGATTTAAAATATATATATTATATAAACATAATGTACTTGTTGTGATGTTGTTAAATTGTTTAGAGGTGGTGGCCTTAGATGGTCACGGTGGTGTTGGATGGTAATAATGGTTTCATTTTAATAAAAATGTAAAAATAAAATTCAGAAATAAATAATTACTATATATATATATATATATATATTATATAATAATCGTTATATTAAATAAAATAGGTAAACAATAATTTAACTTTTAAAGTTTGATAAAATTTTAAATTTAATTATAATTTAGTATTTAAAATTTAATAAAATTGTAATTTAATTCCTATAGTTAAAATTTCGTTAAATTGTAATTAATTTTATAAAAAATTATTAAAATTTCCTTGTCTTTATTTTTAATCTAAACATAATTTAGTCATTAACATTTTATTTTTTGAATAATTTAGTTTTTAAAATTTTATTTTATTAATAATTTAATCTATATATTTTTAAAATATGAGTCATATTAAATTAAAAAATTTTAAATTTAAATTATTAAAATATAAATTAATTACTTTAATATTATTAAAAAATTTAATTAATTACAAAATCATCTATATTTTACAAATTGATCCTTAAATATTATAACCATTTATAAATAAACCTTTATAATTTTGTTAAATTCTATTTATGTCATTATTATTTTAATAATATATAAATAATTATATATATATATATATAATATTTTCATATATTATATTGTGTTATTATATATAAAAAATATAAATATAGACTTATAAATAAAAAAAAAAAAATAAAATTTGATTATTTTTTTTTTTTTTGAATATATAAAATAAAATTTTTTTTTTTTTTATTTTATTTAAATTTAATATTGATCATAATTTATAAACGATAATTTAAAATTTAATAAAAATATAAAAATATAAATTACTTGATTTTTTATTTATTTAAAACTAATTTTTTTATTTTTCAAAAAAAAAAAAAAAAAAAAAAAAAAAAAAAAAAAAATCTTAAATTTTTTTTTAAATTAAAAAAATATATTTATAATATTTAGAAATAAAAATAAAAAAATTAAAAAAAAAAAAAAAGTTGTAGTTTTTTTTTTTTATATTAATTTTAATTTTAATATTTAAAAAAATAAAAAAAAAAAAAAATTTTATTTATTTTTTTAAACTAATAAATTAAAAATTAATTTATTTAAAAAAAATAAAAATAATTTTTTTTTATTTTTTTTTTACTTACTTACTTAATAATAAAAATAAAAAAAAAATATAAATAATACATATATAATAATATAAATAATAATTTGATTTTTTATTATTTAATTATTTTATTTATTATTTATATATATATAATATATAATAATAAAAATTGCTTTTCCATCATGCTTTTAATTATATCTTATGAATCATAATGATCTAACCACGGATTGGATGGCCTTCGATTACTGGAAAAATTATATAATGAAACCGATATATGTACAATGATTTCATTCTAACTATTGATTGTAATGAGTCTCACATGAGTCCAATCACGATCAATGATTATAATTAAACTATTATATATAATGATTATACCAAGTAAAAATTTCCAATTGCACCGAATAAAATTTCCCAATTGCAACTCCTTTTGTAAATGACTAGCTTTGTAAGGCACTATGTTGTACATAATGTTATATTTTGTAAAATTATATGAAAAAAATTATAAATATTTTTAAATAAGAAGATTGATAGAGCGAAAACTCAAATATAAATATAGATATACCAAGTAATATGCTTTCAATCATGTAGCGAAGTTATACAAGAAAACAAAAATAATAATTATAAAAATAAACGTAATATTTTAGTATAAATAAATACAAGATATTATAAATATTAAATATGATTAGCTCATGATGATAATTGCCACCAAAATTTATAATAAACCTTATTTCTCATAAATCAAAACACAGTTTTATAGAAATTTCAATACATATTCATATGTTAAATTATAATGCAATTTGCAAAATACAATTAAATATTTCTTCCACATAGACCACCCTTAAATATCTCTAGTTAGTCATTATTTATCAATATTATCACAAATCTGCCCTAACAGTATTTTATCCACCATCTAGTTACTATTAACTCTTCCTTTTAAGAATAGAGTTTCATAGTAAAATTTATACCATTACACTAATCTATTTTTCTTATATAAACCTAATTTATCATAAACCTAAAATATATAGGAGATTTACTTATTAAATTTATGAGTCTTCATGTGTATCTTCAATTCCTGATAAATTAGGTTTACACATAAATTTTGCGTCGTTACATAACATATATGAAATAGTTTAGTGAAATGGAGGAAATAAGTCTTGGTTTCATATGATTTTCTTCCTCTACCAAGCTTGTATGTGTAGATTAAATTCAGACGTGTTGAGAGTTTCACGCGGCAAAGAAAGAAACTCTCTTCCAAGAAATCTTATTTTGCTCTCTTCCAAGAAATCTTATTTTGCACAATAATATGAGCATAGGCTTAGCACAATACTGGCTTAGTGCATAAATTAAGCTTAATTTTTTAGCCTTTTTCCCTTAGACTTCCAAAATTCAACAAATACTCCACAGATAGATTTGATTGCGGTTTGAGTTGGAATGCAAACCATACCAAAATTGGTATGGTTTAAATCCAAAATCAACCCGAGTCAATGGTTCAATGAAATTGGCAAGGAATCCCAATATATACTAATAAAATATATTCCAAACATCCCAATTATGTTAATAACAAATCTATTAATCAAGAAACAAGAAAAAAGAAACATTCAACTACAAATAATAAACAAAAGAAATAAAAGAACAGAAAGGAAACATTTACAGAGAATCCATTAACGTTTCTGGGTAGTCTTATGGTATTTGTCTTTGATCCAATGGAAGCCGGTGATGGTTCCTTCTTTGACCTTCTTCATACCAGTAGAAGCAACAGCTTTGGTCTTTCCCAGACCTTCTCCGACCTTCTGCTTGTATTTGTCGGCTGAACTGCTGCTGCTCTTCCTGTTCTGGGAGTCGTAAACAACATCAGGGTTGTTGTCCCATTGATCGGCCCAAGATGATTCGTAGGAGCTGTTTCCGTTCATTCTTAGAAGAAGGGAAGGTATGGCTATGGCAGGTTTTTGAACAGAGGAGGGGAAGATTTGTTGCCAGAGAGATTTAGCGATGTCAGGTTTTCTTGGGGAATCTGTTAACCAAGTCATTGCAATTTATCGTGCTATAGGATCCTGGTCCAACTCGAAATACGTAGGAATTGGAAAGTATATTTTGGACCAATCAATTTTGACACGTGTGCATCACCACTAGGAAAATTATTATAATAGGAGAAAAATATTTTGGATTGGATTGATGATTACAGGCTAATTTTTATACATAAGATCCCTTTATTTTTTTTCTTAAACCGGAATAATAATTTTTTTTTTTTTTTATAAACCTTTGAAAGGTAAGAAAAAGAAATTTTTTTTTTTTATGTAAAGACCTAACACTTACAATAGTATTATTTTTTTAGAAGAAAATAATAGTTGTATTATTATTACTATTAATATCATTTTATAATAATCAGTACTATCAGGGAATAAGGGCATAAAGGTAAATTAAAAATAATTTCTAGAAGCATCGAATATTTTATAGTCAATCCTTTGACCTTAGGAGCCACCCCTACATTTTTTAATAAATTGTGAATCATCAGTGAAATTATATATTAAAATCATGATTCTATGTTAATATATATATATATATATATATATATATGAAATGAAAAAATAATTAAATATAAAAAATAATTATAATTTATAAAAAAAAATATTATTCTTAATTTATGATTGGTTTGCTATTAATGCATAGTTATCTACATAAAATAATAGATTTCTATTATAATTTCTCGTGGCGTAGGCCATCACCCCCATAATATGTACGCGTATTCATACTCTACGGCTAACTCTTCTGGAAGCCAGATGTAATATTCTAATATATTAAGAAAAGAATTGCTTACAATTACTCCAAGTAATGTGGTATTGTAGATGCTTCCCGTGAAGGAAGGTCAAGGATTTTGGTTCTCCAGCTCAGGATCTGGCCCCATGTGGCTGAAAAATGAAAACTAATTTTGGGCGGAAGATTTTTCTCTTCTTCTCTCTCTCTCTCTCTCTCTCTCTCTCTCTCTCTCTCTCTCTCTCTCGTTCTTTTTTACTTTTATTGTTGATCATCACATAAACATTTATGATTCTCATTAGATTTTTAGTTGAAGGAATGTGATTGTGAGGTCATCCAATGCCTTAGCCATTAAGTAAAACTGATGTACATGCAATAATAGAATGTAAACTTGGTAGCTCATTCATATCAAATTTCATAACATGAAATCTAATTTTGTCAAATCAACCCCACCAAAGACCAGAGTGCCCCTTTCCCTTGGCTTGTTATTTTAGAGCAGCTCTTTCTGTAATTTCTGTAATTTCATTTTAAAGAAATTACAGTGCACCCCATAAATTAATTTTCTTAGTAGTCATCCCAAATGAACCTAAAAAAGAAAGGGCAAAATTATGACCTTGTCCAGGAAGTTGCATTTGGTTCCCACTTCACAGCTGTGGCAACTTTACCTAATGATGATATGTATCAGGGCTGCGCAAGTACTTCTCATAGAGCCACCGGGAAATAATCAGAGCATTTCCATTGCTGTCCACTGGGAAGTTGTTCCTACTTTTCTGCCAGTTATTTGTGAGCTTTATCCACTCTCTCCTCCAATCCTTCAATGGGAAACCATGCCCATTTTCCAAACTTGACATTAAGTATTTAAAGTAGATAGCTGCTCGGGGACCATAGTAATCTAGCAGAAGACCACTCCAGTACTTGTTCCCTACAACAAAAGGAAGAAAAAGAATCACATGCAATGTACTGTAATAGTTATGCAGATGGACTGATTAAAATGCGCGCAATAAAGTGCCCAATTTTCTTATCACATGACAATTAGATGTCAACAGGTTTTATGGATACTGTTGACCTCCTTACCATAGTCACGAAGAAGACTCGCCTCATCCTCTGTGTTGTCAAACCACATAGTTATCTGAGTTCTTGCATTCCATTCAAACTGCATTCGATAACAAATTAATTAGAACACAGAACAAAAACGATTCTCCACATGGTTGAGATCTGTTAGGTCGTTAGTCTGCAAGGCTCCTCACTTGTCTTTCTTGTTCTTTGTCTTCGGCAAGTTGCTTTGCACTTTCTAACCAAGGTCCTAGAAGAAACCCCTCATGGCATGCTAAGAGCGTGTCCATGTCTTCAACAAGATCCAGAAACTTCTGACTCAAGTTAGCAACTCCATTGACATCATTTGACTGATAGGATTCAATGATCTTCAAGAACAGCTCATTTGCATATTTTGCCAAAGCTTGCCTTGTCAGGTCAACCAAGTCATAGCTGAGGATATAAAAGTGAGAACAAGAAAGGGATAAAGGATTGCTTATTTAAGAACTACGCAAATTGCTTTAAAAGCCTAAAATGCTGACCTGTAAGTGTTGCTTCCTGATAGTTCCTCCCCACTTGTGATGAAAAATTCTAATGCACGTAAAAATTCAGAGGTTGAATACCATAGGTGAGGATGATCATATGAATCAGAATTTTCTTTTAGGACTGCCCTTCTTGATATTGGTTTGCCATTGTGGTGATACCTCTTGTGCCGTAATGAGATAAGGAAAGGATCAACATCGGGGAATGCTACAATTACATCCCTGTTTTTATCCTGGTCCCACATCATCAGTCATATGAACTCAAGGTACATTACGTTTTTCACAGTTAAATACAACTTCAAAGATGAGTGAGTGGACAGATAATTTCAACTCGCATCATTATTGGACATGATATTGATGGAACTAAACACTACATATAAATAATGCACTGTTTTAAATGTAAAACTAATGTATAAATATCCTTAAAGAAACAAACAAGACAAGATAAGGTAGGGCACCTAAATGCACAAGACTTTCAGCATTGGCTCTAGAGATGGTCAAATGTACACATGCCTTCCCTAACTTGCAAAGAAAGAGGTGTTTATGTGGTTGAAGCTATGACCTCTCAAATCACAATATGTTTTTCCACAAAGAAGAAAATAAAAAGGCAACAACTGCATGATAATCAACAATAAGGCCAAAATTTGGGCACTTACATAGGCACCATCAGTGCAGTTGTAAACTGTATGATATAGTACATTCCAGGCATCCTGTATTAAAGGATCTGATCGACCATACCGCCTTGTTGAATATAAATCAATCCATGCCTAGGAAGAAAAAAGAGTTAGTGAGAAATTCAAGTTTGATCTTCCCTAGCAACTGATCCATTATTACCTACATTTCTGAAATAACAAAATGAAAAAGATAAAAGGAAATGAAGTCTTAAAAACCTGCAGTTTTCAGTAGGATTACATAATGATTATTGCCCCATTGACAGAGCATTTAAAAGAAGATACAATGAAGGTGAATTGACATAATTTCATATTTTCATTTTTCAATGAAATTAGGGATACTATTAAGGGCAGTTAAATGAAATTATTGCAGGACTAATCATTGACATTAAGTATAGCGGTTCAAATAATGGAATAGGTTAGGGGTGAGCAATCGGTTCAAACCGAACCGAACTGAATCGAATTAAATTATAAAAACCGAACCGTCAATTTTAGAAACCGAACCGAACCGAACCGAAATTGGTGAAAAACCGAATCGAACCAAATCGCTTTATTTCGGTTCGGTTCGGTTTAAACCGATCGGTTTGATTTTTGATTGATTTTTTAATTTAGACTTGATTTTCAAGTTATTTGGTCTAATTTTAACTTTGATTTGAACCTAATAACCATTAATCAATGAAATTAAACAATTAATATATATAAAATTAAATATAATTCATAAATTTTCCATAAAAATAAATTAATTCAAAAATCAATTCGGTTCGATTTAACTATATAAATCACTATTCGGTTCGATTCGGTTTAACCGATTTTTTCCTCCTCAAAACCGAACCGAACCGAAATAACCGAAATTTTTATAAATTAAAACCGAACCGAACCAATTAAATTTTAAAACTGAACCGATTGAACCGAATTGACTCGGTTCAGTTCGGTTTTTCAGTTTGAACCGAATTCTGCTCAGCCCTAGAATAGGTTGCAGTCAGACAGTTGCAAAATCAGCCTGAATCAGCTACCGCTACATTATGTATTTTTACAATATTATCAAAATTACTCAAAATCAACATTAAACCAATAACTTAATTAATATAGAGTATATATTCTACCCTAAAAAAATTAGTATACAGTATATCAATACAATTAACACCTAAACCTTATTTTGTCAAACGGTTTTTGTGTTATCCTTGTAAATGAAAAGTGAGGCCTAGCATCAAGTTTTTTGGCATCAAGTTAACTTGTTCAAGTTTAGAAATAAAAAAAGGCAGGAGGAGCTGGTGGTGTGGTTTCAGTAGCTGGTTGCTAAGAAAAGGAAGAACAGTAAAATAAAAAACATAGTCAACAGTTTTATTGCAGTTACACATGCGAAATGGCCAGCAATGTCTGTTACAGCCAATAAGGTCACTTTGATAAACAGTATGCTCTGAAGGTCACAGTCATTGATTAGTAAATATTGTTTTGCCCCCTTACAAATTCCAGTAATAGGTGATATTTAAAATCCTGGTGTTTGGTGATGCATTCAGCAGTAGAGAAACTGGTCATAGGAATTCTAAATGATAACAGGATCACACTGCCTGTTGTAGACACCATATCTTAACCGACCTTCGAAGGCAAAGTTCTTTTAAAATTGAAACTTTATTATCCATTCTTGACCGATGTCCCGATCACAGGTAGTTTTCCGAACTTACCGATGGCTCGTCTCTGGAAAAAATCGATCTCACGCTCAAGTTAGATTGCTTTTTGATCCCTTGGTCTTTATTAGGTGAGTTCGAGTCAATATTGGATCTTCGGACCATCCAATCTTGTCTGCTATTGTTCTACGATCTCTCTATGTACAAATACCGCAAAATTCCATTTGACTAATGTTGTGATCGGACTTCTCGCTTGAATTGCCCAGATATTCCTCAAATTAAGTTAAAATTTTTATCCGGTCTAATAATGGTTCCGACCTTAAAAGTTCAAGTCAGTGTCAAATTTTTGCAATTCTAATATTCTAAAGTTCCATTCGATATTTGGTCATAGTTCCGTCTGATCTCATGTTCACGTGTAATGTTTTTCCGATCTCTTGGAGTAATTTGATATCTTTTGATTAATAGTCGCTCTCAGGTTTAATGTTCAACTGTATTCAATCAATTAAGTACTCAGACAACTTGGTTTGGATGCTTTCCGATCTTATCAAGAAATTGAACATAAAATACTTCAATTCATTTCAAAATAAAAAATATACAAGTCAATTAGCAAGGGGGGTCTTCTCCGCCCTGCTCCCCAGTTACATTCCTCTCTCTCTCCTCACCCTCGTGCTCCTCATCGCTGTCCTCTTCGGCCGCTGGGATAAGCTTATCCATCTAGGAAAAGTCCTCCTCAAGATAACGCTTCTTTAGTTCGGACAAGAGGTCGTTATGGGCGTTCACATATGCCCCAGCCTCTTTTGTAGTGCTCTCCTCCTCCTTTGCTTGGAGCTCCTCCTCCTTTGCCCGATGTTCCTCAGAAAAACAAGCGAGATTGGCAGATCGACCAGCCCGGGTGACTTTAAGTTCTCGCTACACTTCAGCTATCCTCTCTTCGCAATACTTCACCCGATCTTCCAGTTTGACGATGTAATCATTGGCAGTGGAGAGCTGAGCTTTTGCAGTCGACGCATCCTGGACCGCCTTAAGAATCTCCTTCCTTAAGAAATGAGCTTTTCCTCTGATCACGTGTTGGTTTGCAATAGCCTCCAAACCCAAACTCACTGTCTGACTTAGAATATCGTCAATACTCTCCTCAGCCAACCGGTTCCGATCTTCTTGGAAACAGATGGAAGCGCTCATGACCTTGGCTAGACCAGGATTGCCTCGGGTTGAGCGGTTTCTTTCCAGCGATTGGATAAGGAGTTGAGCTCCTCGGGAGAGCGTTCTAACAGTAGGGCTAGAAGACTCCCCTTCTACATTGGAAGAGATCGAAGGAGGTGCACATTCAATCTGCTGAGGTGGAGAGACGACGACCTCTACTTCCGAGACCGGCTGCTCCTGAGGTCGAGGAGGGGAGCTCGGTACTTCTAGCAAGTCTCGTTGAGATGTCTGAGCAGGCGGCAGTAGCCTCTTTCATCGCTTGTACCTTTTGGGAGACCTCCCTCTTTCGCTTGCGGCTCTCTTTGGAAGCGTCACTACCCGCCATACCTGCACAAAGAAGAAGTCAGTGAGTTCGCTAAGATTGAGAGACTAGAGATCTGGATTATACCAGTAGCAGGACCGAGGTCAGAAAGCTGAAGCTCATAATCTTCATGGGAGATCAGTCGCATCATCCACCATTTCAGTTCAGCCATGACCGGATCTAGGCACAAATATTTACGAGTAGCCGCCTGAGCTTTTAATTCTTTCACCATGACGTCTTCGTCTTTATTTAAAGTAAGCTTCTTAGAGACTTGGGGGACCAAATAATTCCAATTACGTGGGATCCCCTCAAAGCCGTTTCGATCCTTGCTCTTAAGGATGAAAAACCGATCCTCCCAGTTCTTCAGCGAAGAAGGGAGATCGGTGAAAAGCCCGCAGTTCGGCTTTGCCTGAAAAAACCAGAATTCATCATCCATTCTTCGGGTAAGCCTATGCAGCTCGACAAAGACCCTAATCATGGGCTCCAGTCTCTTGGCTCGGCAGAAACCTCTGAAGGCTACTAAAGTCTGCCAGGAGTTCAAATGCACTTAAGTTACCGAGACATGGTGGAATTTCAGAACGGCCTTGTAAAATCCATCCAAGGAAAAACGAAGCCCGGACTTCAACTGCTCCTCGTACACTATGATAAAATCGCCTTCTTCAAAGAAGTGATCGGCCCGAAGATCGCCATGACAATTGATCAGTTCAAAAGAGTCGATCCGCAGATTGTATTCTTGACTTATAGATTGGAGATCAGTCTCTCTAAGGACTGACGGCAGTTCATCAACTGGCAGGTTCTCCTTTCTCAAAGGCATTCCTCGCTTTGGTCTGGTAGTCGGACCAGTAACCGGAATGATGGCTGTGCTGGATCGATTGCTTGGTCTAATCGCGTCACCTTCTTCCGAGGTCCACGAAATATGGACGGAAGGCGGGCTCGTAACTCTCTGACCCTCGGTACCACTCATTTTCACGAAATAAAAAGGAAAATTGATCGGAAAATGATTAAAGCTCTTACCGGAGTGTCAGTCGGTGCGGGAAAAACTTGATAAACGAGAGAAAATTTGATGTCAATGAGAGAAATCTGAAAGTGGCATGATTTGCGAGTGGCTACTCCCTCCCTATTTATACCTGCTAGTGCATTAAATGCTACATCGATAAACGAGATCTGATCAGTGCCCCGAGAAAATTCTAGAAGCACGGAAAGGAGATCGGTTTATGAGTTCGTTTAGCGAATTAGATCGGACACAATTAAAAGGGATCGAAAAATAATGCAATAATAAAACAAAATAACTATTGAAATAAAATTTCATTTCCAAAAGATCAGATTACATTATTTAGGCGATCTCTCAAGATCAGCAATTACAAGTATCCCTACACTACATTCTACCAGACTCGGACTACTTCTGAACTCAAAATGTCGCACGATTGGCCTATGTCAAAAACCTAGTCTTGTGGCTGAATCAAAAGATGTGTTTGATCAGAAAGCCAGCCACAAATATTGGATAGATGTGTAGCTCAGATAGGGTGACCATGACTCATGATATTGTGCGGAGTCATCGCCGATGTCATTGACCAGAACCGAGCTGCCGTCGGGACGCCCGATATGGTTGGGAGCCAAATGAACTTCAAGAGGCTGTCACCGACATCAAGATTGAAATTAGCAGTCCTCTTATCTGAGATCGGTCTACCGATCGTACCGATAGACCGATTCGAGATCGACACGGCCGTCACTTTCGACCTTGATCGGTAAATTAGTCTGATTCCCTCGCTGTCATTAGATGACGTTCTCATAGCTCTCCGATCGCTAGGGTCATAAATTTTCAGGCGATGGACGAAGGAAACAGTCGAAAAAGGATCAAAATGGCCATCATAATTAGAATTATCACCGAAAAAGCTAGAATTGGGGAAGTGGTGCATTGAAAATAAACTGAAAAAGGAAAAAGTGAAGTGTGAAGGTGATTTCCTATTGCTGCATATATATAGGGCCCTGGCATTTATTGCGAAACTCGAAGCGGGCTCATCGGTAATCGAAGAATTTATTGCTTTGACCGATACAGGTCAGATTGAATAGGAGGTTGAAAATTAGTGAGATCGGGAAATAAAAAAGACCGGATGCAAAAGAAGATAGAGATCGGAATAACAATCTTAAGATGAGTCAGTCACAACAAGATCGGAAGAAACAGGGGACGACCTATCGAGATCGGAGAACGCAGAGGGGTTAAATAACTTCCGGTCAGAACTTTCAATTAACTCCTTTCACCGTCAGATCCGAGTTAGTTAAAGCATTGCAGGCATGATCAAATCCTCACCACACATCTCATTTGCAAGGACGCCCTTCTAGCCGCCAGATGCCAAACGGTTAAAGCAGCCCTGTACATCCCGATCTACACCATTGATTATAATTGTAAGGATGGATCTGGAGCCCTCAGATCAAAAGCAAATGACAGATTCGGCGCTTTTTATTCCCAATCTTTGGATCCATTTCGTAAGGCGAGACCCTTGACCGTTGGATTAAGGGATGAAAGGACTGATATTCTGAACGGAATCCCGACCCTTCATTTTGATTTTCTTTAATTCTCAGACATCAGATTATGTCCTTTTGAATCCAAGCCTTCCGTCTCCCCCTGATAAGATCCTGACCCTTCATTTTGAACACCCATTCCCTATAAATACCTGCATGCAATACTGTAGAAAAAAAGGAGGTGGTGATTATCGTGGAAAGACACTAAACTCTGATTCAGTCTTACTGCATTGCCATTCGAAGCTCTCAAAGTTTTGAGAAACTTTAGAAACTAGTTTTCTGAAGTATTTAATGTAAAAGAGCTTTAAATCCTGCGATTTTCATTTTCAGTACCCATGCACTACCCTGTGAACCCATCTTCACTCCGCCTCATTCCCACCACTCTAATATCTGTGCATTACCCTCCGAGCTCAACTTCATTCCGCTTTATTCCCATTACCTCGGGTAAGCTCAAATCCTTCGGCAGTCCGCCTTCACCTCTCCAAGATTTGTGGATACCGGAGTCGGCTCGCCTGTCTCCCCAACTTTCCACAGGTAAGCGTCTAAACTGTCATTTTGTTGAATATCCTTTTATCCGTACAAAGGATTAAAATCATCATTCTAACCCCCAAATTATTAATTTTAATTTATAAAGAGCACAACATTAAATCTGCTTACCCTCGTTGAGGGACGAGGTGAGGTGCCTAACACCTTCCCCACTCGTATACAAACCCCGAACCTAGAATCTTTGTTTTTGAAGTGGTTTTTAATCTTTACAAATGGTTTTTTTTTAATTTTTCTTAAAATTAAAGTGGCGACTCCTCACTTTTCCCACTTCGGTGAGAATCGTCCGGCGACCGCAAAACCCTTGCGACAACTTGGCGACTCCACTAGGGATGTATCCTTAACCCTGGTTTAGAGGTTCAAAAGCAGATTTAATTTTATGCTCATGCAAATTAAAATCGTAATTAGGGGGCGTAACTTATAAAATTTGAAAGTCTTAATATATTGATTATTGTTATTCTTTCTAACCATTTTGCTGATTTTGATTATCTTATTTATTACAGCAATCTTCGTCTAAAACTCCCCCTGTACAGGGAAGAGATAAATATGTCCCTTCACACACTGATTATTTACACGATGTCCTCACACACTACAGCCTTATACCTAGGCTTTCTTACCCTTTAGGAAATAGGAGGGAGTCATGTAGCGGTACCCTTGAGTTTTACCCTGTTAGTATCCGTGAAGGCTTCTGCTCAGATTGAAACTCATTCCATCTACTGTGATACCCATGGAATTCTCCCGTTAGTATCGTAGTGGTGGAATGAGGCCTTACTGTATACAGTAGGGACAATTTGGGAACCTTTGAGCTTTTAGAACTTGAGCTAAACTATCACGTTAGCTGAAAGCCATAGCAAACTACCTTGTAAGGTAGAACTATCCGACTAGTTAGTACTTACCTGATAATAGGATTTTCCCTATTCGTAGGACAAAAGGGACATAATTGCTCTTGCTCCACTCCCTCGTTTACTTTTTAATTTTCTTATGTAATTTAAAGATAATTTTGAATTATGTTGATAAGATAATTTGTACACCTTCCTACCTTGATAGGTGTAAAGATATCATCACCTTAATTCAAAATTACCTAAGTTTATTCTGCTGACCTACTTTCTACAGGTATTGTAAACTGGTGTCTGTAAAGGATAAACAAAAACTTTAAAATTGCATCCTCGAGTCAGTCAACTGAAGGAGTTTCAAGGCAAGAACAGAATGCTAAACAATGATCCAGACTAATTCATTATTCAAAGTCCCTACAGATTGATGATATAGGGGCAGACATTTGCCCATTACCTCCATTTGATCCAAGTAAGGTTGAGGTTAGAATAACTAGTCTTGAGGATTTATCCAGCAGTTGGAAATCACTTCCCGATCATGTCAAAGTAAAGTTTGAGAAAAAGTATAGGAGGATTGCAACTTTGATACGGGTCCGAGTACAAGTTCCTGCATTAAAAGCCTGCTATCAACTTGGAATCCCAGATATAGGGTGTTCTCCTTCAGCGATATTGATACAATTCCCACTATAGAGGAATATCAGGCGCTGTTAGAAATCCCTTATGTGGCGCAAAATCGGATTTATCTACACCTCGAGCATAGGCAGACCTGAAAACGGTTCACGCATATACTTAGAATCTCTGCAGAGGAAGCAAAGGCAAAGGAAATCGTCAAGGGAAGCACACATGGGTGGTATTGGACTTACATCAAAAAGCATTTGGATCTGCATATTCAGGGCAAGCAATGAGAACAGGCTTCGTTGGCACAAGCTTTGGGAATTTACGGCCTGATCTTGTTTCCCTGGCCTTTGGGAGTTATAACTTACAGCGTCACGGAGTTGTTTTGGGCGGTAGAAAAGCAAAATGTCAACCCAATATTGCCTACGACAGGGTAAGGGAACCATCAAGTGTTGTTCCTAATTGCTACATCTTTGGATCCTCAGTCATATCTGTCCTCTCGAAACTAAGGGATTAACCTGGCATCCCGATCAGCCTCTCATCGAAAAGGTGGCTAAAGAATACCCTTCACCTCTCCAAGATTTGTGGATACCGGAGTCAGCTCGCCTGTCAACCCAACTTTCCACAGGTAAGCGTCTAAACTGTCATTTTGTTGAATATCATTAGTTTGTTTTCTCAAGTTTTCTTTTAAAGTTTTTTTTTTTTTTATATATATATCCAGTCACACTAAATCTCAGAATAGGTTATCTTAGCCCGTAGTTATTTTCTTTGTCTTCTTTTTATTCATTCTTAAATTCCATTTATCGTCACCTCGTTTTCATTCCTTTCGAGAGTAGATGTTTGAGTCATTGGCAACTCGTAAATACTCCAAAGAATATAGGCATGAGTACTTTAACATGAGAGTTTTTGGTCTGAATAAATAAAAAATGATAAAGGAAAATAGGTGTAGCAAAGGTCGAATAGGTTGGAAACAAGATTAGGTCAAACAATTAAGTTATGAGATCGGGCCTTGGAACGAGCCCAGACGATAAGACAATAGATTGAGAATCAAGACAAGTTCGGGTCTCGGGCGAGCGACTAAAAAGAGATCGTATGTCGCAAACCAAAGAGTTCTGATAAAGCGATCATGCGGAAGATCGGCAAGGAGTTCGGCCTATCATCCGCCATCTAGTTATAAAGTCTCGTAGGCTAAGAAAAGCTTTACATAGGGGTTTCCTGTGTCTTCGGTATTTCATTCCCATATAAAAGGGATCAAGAAAGGCCCTTTACCTGAATCCCTAGTTTGAAGTTCTTATAAAACGCCGTTCTTATCGATATATTAAGAGATTGGGGGAGAGTTCTTACCCGAACTCAGCCTAATTTTTAACGCAATATATTAAGAGATCTGGGGAGAGTTCTTACCCGAAATCCTCCACTTAAATTTTAACAGAATACATTAAGAGATCGGGAGAGAGTTCTTACCGTACTCAGCATAATTTTTAACGCAATATATTAAGAGATCGGGGGAGAGTTTTTACCCGAACTCAGCCTAATTTTTAACGCAATATATTAAGAGATCGGGGGAAAGTTCTTACCCAAATTCTCAGCCAAAATCTTAATAAAATATATAAAGATCGGGAGAGAGTTCTTACCTGAAATCCTCCGCTTAAATTTTAACAGAATACATTAAGAGATCGGGAGAGAGTTTTTACCCGAATTCTCTTAGCTTAAATTCAAATTAAAATATACTAAGAGATTGGGGGAGAGTTCTTACCCGAGCTCTCAAATTAAATTCTTAATACACCAAGGGATCGGCGGGAGAGTTCTTCCCAAAGTATCCCGAATATTAGATTGAGACCCGATGGAGAGTCCTCTTCAAGGCACTCATATTTATAGGACAAAAATCCCCCCTGAGAATATCACAACTTTAGTATTCATATTAACCCCTTAAATACCTATTACACAACACCTATTCACTGAAGGGTCATCTCATGTATTTGTGTTCTTGGGCAACCCGTAATAGTGAAATATCAAACATTCCTTTTATCCGTACAAAGGATTAACATCATCATTCTAACCCCCAAATTATCAATTTCAATTTATAAAGAGCACAACATTAAATCTGCTTACCCTCGTTGAGGGACGAGGGGGGGGTGCCTAACACCTTTCCCACCCGCATACTGATCCCGAACCTAGAATCTCTGTTTTCGAAGTGGTTTTTAATCTTTACAAATGGTTTTCTTTAATTTATCTCAAAATTAAAGTGGCGACTCCTCACTTTTCTCACTCGGTGAGAATCGTCCGGTGACCGCAAAACCCTTGCGACACCTGTAACTCAAACAAGCAGCTCAGAAGTTGTCCCAAAAAAAAAAAAAGGCTCAGAAAACTTATTTTTGAAAGCCATTTGTAAAATCCATGGTCCAAGTCTAGTAATGAAATCCTTAAAAGTTTATATTGACAAAAGAGGAAATGACAATTTACAAGCTACATCCCTTGTAAAGACATGGGCTCAGATGATGACCTCCAAGCGAAAAACAGAAAGATACTTTCTCTAGAAAGCTTTTCTTTAGGTGCCTTAATTGCATTTATATAATGTAGATATACATGAATAAAATAAGAAAAGTTTTGGGCTCTAAGAGAAAGCTTGATATTACCTTGACATCAACTTTTTTATGTTGAAAAGCCATTTCAGACATGAGATCATAGACAACAGGATTCTGTTCTATACCTTCCATTGACATTCCAACACCAACCTTCAGAGAAGGAAACATAAGTAATAAGAAAAATAATTACATAAAATGTTAAGATAATCAGTAATAATGACTAGTAGTTCTGGTGTACTACTTCAAACAATTAATTATTTAGGGATATAGATTTTTTGATGAAATATGAGCAGTAATCATGCTCATTTGGAAGCATCAAAGACACCAATGAAGGCTTATATTTTAAATAGGTAGATTCTACATACAGCATTAGAACTTACCTATAGCTTTACTCTTTGATATGACAGTAAAAATCTTGCTCACAAAAAAAAGTGAATTTTAAGATTTCACATGGCTGACCACAACAAGGAATTGCAAGAGGAATCTGCCATTGTGGTCAGTAAATTATGCACATACAACCTCCGCATGATTTATTGGCTTAAGCAAAGCTCCAATTCATCAGTTCATTCTTCATTCCTGTGTGAATTTTAATATTTCCATTTATACTTTTTGGTCAACTATAGTTTTCAAATTTAAAGATAAAAGATATATATAAGCACATTTGCTGAAATGGCATCCAGGAAACTAGAGTTAGGCTACAATCTTGCAGCAATAGTTTGCAGTCACAAACTTAGGTAGCAGTGTTATACAGCATGGTAGGGCCACAGAAACATCTCAAACTTACTTAAAATTGAGTTGAATCAAGCAAGGTTTGTAATTAAGATTACCATTGTTGAGTTTTCACTTGTTCGAGCTTCAACTGGCCCAGAAGCTATAGAGTCTAAAATCCCATACATCTCTATATTTCCTGCAAAGTTGTGTAGCATACACCTGTGAAGCAAACAACCAGCAAAGTTGTAAAAACAAGGGGAAAAAAGCCAAATAATAATTAAAAAGGAACTTCATTAGTTAGAATGACACCCGTGCACACATACACACAAATACATGAATATGTTGCATGCAAATCTCATCAACCAGCAATTGTGTATATCAATAGCTGGAGAAAACAAAAAAGAAAGAAGAGTAATAATCTACCAGATGTAAGGGACACCATAAAACTGCTCAGATGTAATCCATATAGGTTTCACTTCAGCAAATAGATCAAGGACCACCAGCCTCCCCACAGGAACAGAATGTAAAAGTGCCTGCAAAAGGCCATGGTTCACTGTCAATCCACAACCAACCAATAACAGAGATCAGTTGTACCCTCCTGAATCTTAAGACAGAAATAGGAAAATAATGTAGCAGTGAAACAATTTAGATTTGAAAGAAAAAAGGGAACCAAAAAGAGTATGAATAGGAAACAACACAAATTGGATATGGGGATCAACTACTAAAAATTGAAGTGAAAAGTTGTAATAGATTCATGGCAAGCCAGTGATCCATGCCCCTTCAGCCCTTCCACATCTCAAAGAAAATTCTCATACCATCATAGAGGTTCCATCAATCCTTGATCTAATTACTAAATGGTTTAATGAGTGCACCAATCGTAAAATGAAAAAGAGAAGATCATAATATGTTGAATAAAACATAAAACACCAAGAATTGCAAAATCATTAAATATACCTTCATTTGCGGAGGTCTCCAGAAAGGATCATATGAGAACAGCCACCCCTGTGGGAAAAGGTAAATAATAGAATGCCAGATCCAAATCAAGTTCATATAGATTAATTAGCAACTTTAAAAGATGAACTACTTGATTGAATAGTTAAACACATTATTCCTTCACCTGTATCAACCAGACAGCATCATTATCACCACTTTGCATTCCCTTGAAGACTGCTGCACCTAACGCAGAGATATAATCTGGCTCATCAGAAGGTGGAGTGTTCTCATCAAAAGTGTCGCTGAAAAGATTCAACAAATCATCAGACAGAGATCTTAAGAAGAAAAAACTGTATTAAAAAAAAAATGAAACGAAACAAAAAGTATAGCGGATTAACTAATCTTGCAAAAAACTGACAAGTGTACAGGAGATAAGTTGTATATTGCAAAGTCATTGTAAGAGTGAAAAAGCAGATAAAATCATACCAATTGTATATGTGCCCTGTCCTTCCATATTCTGATCCACAAAGTAATGCCAATACAAAACTTCAGAACACTTGCAAATTTGTTCAGGATAGGAGTATATTTTTAAACAAACACTGGGATCAAGATAAGCATACCTTTTATTTGCTGCTCAATGAATGCTCTTCCGATCTCAATGAACAACGGATCTGTTGCATCAAGAAGATAAGTGCAGCACCATCTAAGGTCGCTCTTAACTGAAAACCTGAAGCAGTATATAGAACATTATATTTATGAAGTCTTGATCATTCAGAAATCCTACATCCCAACTGATCATGTTCTGGTACGCAATCCCTCTTGCCATTGCAGTCCAAATCCATGATTTGGTATATTTTTGCTTGGATACAAGATTGGGTTTACCAGTTTTCTAATCAAAATCAGGTCTAAGAACGTAAAAGTTATCAGTAACATTTGCAATACATACACACATGGATGCAGGAAAAATTAAGTTATTGCATTTCATGATCACAAGTAAGAAAGCAAAGTTGATATGTCAAATTAGAGCAAAGCAATACTTACCAATTTCCTAAGCGTGCTATCTTTGCTGATGGAAATATATTTGCTAATGCTGCAGGAACATTTCCAGAGAAAGCCGGAAGTACTGAAAACCAGATTCATGAGCATTACAAAGTTAAAAAGCAAAGCAAATATTCAATAGATAAATGAGATTTTTCCAGGTTGGCTTTTTTTTTTTTTTTTTTGAATAGCTAGCCTTCTTCTAAGTGGCAATCGAAATCCTTTTAAGAGTAACTCTAGTAAAAAGACTAGGAAAGGAATTTTAATTGACTAGAAAATCATTATCAATTCAACAAAAAATGACATCAAACAGCATAACCACAGAATAATTTGAAATTTAGCCAAAAAGAAAATTATCAAGAGATTTCTACCTGGATTCATTCCAAGTTCATACATTCTGGTGATAATTTTCTTCTGCAGGATTAGTTGTTGATCTAACCAACTTTGTGGTAGTGGGCCACCCCATCTGTATCAGCACAACAATCTTTTCAAAATAAAAATTTCTGTTTCTACATATTATTAGAGGAATGACCATGAGAAGAATTTTGTTTGCATTGTTTTCAAAGCAATCTCAATTGGATTACACCAAGGATTAGCTATAAGCCCTTACCTTTTTACATTAGTTTTAGATGAATTGACGAAACATATACAAGAGAGTATTCCTCGGTGCATGATGTTTGCGGATGATATTGTTCTGATAGATGAGACGCGAGAAGGAGTCAATAGAAAGCTAGAGCCTTGGAGAAGTACTCTAGAGTCAAAGGGCTTTAAGTTAAGTAGAACGAAGACAGAATACATGCATTGCAAGTTCAGTGAAGGCCAAACTGGTGATAGGGAAGGAGTTCGTTTGGATAAAGTGGTACTATCCCAAAGTAATCGCTTTAAATATCTCGGCTTAGTCCTTCAAGTAGATGGGGGATGTAAGGAGGATGTTAATCATAGGATTAAAGCCGGATGGTTGAAGTGGAGACGTGCCACGGGAGTTTTATGTGACCGCAAGATTCCCAATAAGTTGAAAGGAAAGTTTTACCGAACAGCCATACGACCGGCTATGTTATATGGTAGTGAGTGTTGGGTATTGAAGGAGTCGTATGCGTCTAAGATAAGAGTTGCAGAGATGAGAATGTTAAGGTGGATGAGTGGCCATACTAGACTAGATAAAGTCCGTAATGAAAGTATTAGAGAAAAGGTAGGAGTGGTACCAATTGAGGATAATTTGAGAGAAGGGAGATTGAGGTGGTTTGGTCATGTGAAGCGTAGACATATGGAGGCTCCAGTTAGACAAGTAGAGCACATTAGGTTAGAGGATAGAAAGAAAAAAATGGATAGACCTAAATTGACTTGGAGGAAAGTAGTACAACATGACCTAGAAGCATTACAAATTTCTGAGGATTTAACCCAAAATCATTTAGAGTGAAGAAAGCGAATCCATATAGCCGACCCCCAATTTTTGGGATAAAAGGTTAGTTAAGTTGAGTTGAGTATTGTTGCTCAAAGCACCATGAACAATCATAGTCCTGTGATATTAAAGTAACCTAAGTTAGTTTGTCACCAGTCTTAAGGAGCTTTAAAGAATAATATGGTGACATAAGTAGAAAATGTCACAAGCCCTTGGGCCATACAACAAAAAGTACCACTCCCCCGCACCACAAAAGCTCCGAGTCCCAATAATATTCTTCTGAACAATAAAGCAAAGCTTACCTGTGCAAATTTCCCATTCGTGACCACGCGAGAAACGCAGGCCCTCCAAAGAAATCATCTAAATCCACCTCGCTTATATTAAATTTCTGTGAAAGTAAATAGTAGATCACTAGAAGAACAAAAATCAAAAGGTGAAATTACAAACTTATGACTCTAAGTAACTACCACAGCCAACTATAGTGACATGATAACTAATGTACAAATAAACAATATGACACAGTGCAGTTGTACCTTAACATAAAAGCACTTGGAGGATATAACTAAACAACAAATAACTTTGTGACAATAATCTTCAGCCCAAATTATGCAACTCGCACTTATTTTAGTGCATATCAGTATCAGCATGTAATCTATGTTGTTTGACCATTATAACATGCTACATTTAGCAAGAGGAAAATAAGAAAATAAAAAAATAAAAGAACTGAATTCATTATATGAAGATATTGATTCATCCATTGCTTTTGTAGTGACATGGACTAAGACAAACTGTGATAATTGCTATTATAGTTGCACAGACTGATAAACCATGATAAATGAGCAATACAAAACTTCATCATTAACTTTACTCATAGACTAACCATACGCAAAAATACTAGGATTCATATACTGAATCACTGATATACATAGTCCCTAAAAATCCAGTTGCCTCTGGACAGATCCAGATTGTCACTTTCCCACGTGATCATAGTCAACCCCTAGCTTTCTTATGTCCTACAACTTCAGTGTGCTCAAGCTTGTAACAAAGTAAAAACAATCAAATTAAAAGTTTCTTGTGAGTGGAAGTTCAAAAATTTGGAGCTAAAACTGAAAAATATAGAGATCAACAGGAGGAAAGGGCACCTTGAAAACTTTTTGCCAAATAGCCTCTTGCCCAGTAAATGCTAACGGCAAATTGATACCATGGAGAGCCATCCAATCGATTTCCTTTTCCCATCTTTCCCAGTCCCACCATGCAAAAGTATCTTCCAAAAGGTATATATGCATTAAATTTACTTAAAATTTATCAGACTATAAAGTCAAAAGTTCAAAGTCATAGGCATTGAATGTAAAACTGTTAATCCAAATATTAAGTAGACTAGAAAATAGAAATCACTGTTAAGGTAGAAACTTACAACTAGATGTAACAGCATTCTGGTAATAATTCCAAGGAATAGGTCTCTGAACCAAGATACCAGTATCTTGAACACGAGGAAGAGAGCCTAAGTTAGGTATTGAATTTAGTTGAGCACCACCAGTTTTTTCCCAAGATATATGCGAACCACACCAATACTTCAAATACCAATGCAAACCAGCTAAGACTTCCACTCCAGTGACCCCTGAAATTCTAAATACCCAAAATAAAACCATAGTCAGATATTTCATGGGTAATTTATGGCCTTTCAAGGAATTCCAGGCGCTTAATAATATATGGGTATAACGGGTTTCAACTTTCATCTATGCTCAGTGAAGAATGCACATACAGAATTTCTGGAGCTCCAGGCCTAGTAAAAGAACGATGATTTTTTATAATAAAGCATGATTCCCCGCCACATTGTTCCTAATAAGGAAACAAATAACACTTAGCAGTAAATTCAAACAATACCAAATCTCAAACTTGATCAAAATTATGCACATATAGATTAAACAGTGTAGTAAATTTTCAAGAAAGCACTTAGAAAGCGGCAACAAAAGGGAGAACCTTGGAGACAATTCGAAACTCGAATACCGAAGAATAAGACGGAAGCAACCTTCGAAGAACGCCACGAGCTGCGGCTACTTGGACTGAGGGAGAAGCTCGCTCACGCTCCTGAATTTCCAGAAGGCGCGAAATGTAATCGACGCCGATCGTTGATGAGTGAGCCGTTGAGAGAATAGAGAACACGAAGAAGACGAGAGAAATGGCGGGAAACAGAGAAGCCATCGAAAGCGATGAAGATGAAGAGAGAGAGAGTGAGAAACCCTAGAATAGGTGAAGAGAAGGAGATTGGTGATGAGGAAAGGACATTCTAGCGGTGAGAGCATGGGACAAACTTTCGATGGCCGGCGAGAGAGAGAGAGAGAGAGGTATAGTAAAGAGAGAAGGAGAAATGGAGAGAACGTTTTTTATTAGTTTGTTTCTTGAATTTGAATTTTTGACGTCGACGTCGTTTTGTCTGTTGCGATTGTTGGCAGTTGGCGTTGGTCCCACATTTTGATGGATGCTGGGCTGAGCCTAAACTATTGGGAGATGTTTTGTCGTTTTGAACCTGTAATTACATGAATATGGATTGGCATAACCCAACTTATGATTAAAAAGAAAATTAAAGGCATCATTCACAATTGAATTTTATTGAAAAATATATATATAATTTTAAAATATTTTATAATATACTTTAACTTTATAAAAAAAATGTGAACTCTAATTACATTCATATAATAATCTATTATCTGAAATTTAAAAGATATTTTAATTTTATTTTTATAAAAATTAAGATATATTATAAAATATTTACAAGATATATGTTATACAGAAGAAAAAAGATAAAGGCTCTAAGAGCACATGCGTCAGCACAGGAAATCATCAAAGCTTACTGATCCAATAGTCACGTAATCATGGGACCAATAGACAAAAAAATATATGGGGCAGTGCAAGTTGTACCAGTGGCCTATATTGTAGAAAATAGATATGATCGTACGTGTAATTACAGATCAAAAGTGAAAGATAGCTATATTTGAACATCGACACTAGCTAGCTATACTTTTATGTTGCTTTCATTCAAACAGGTTTCTAATCCTTGCATTGAAATTTATTGGTCCCTTCATCACCTTCAAAAGCTAACTAGTTCAAATCAACTCTTCAAGTAGTAGAAGCTAACTTGAAGAAAGTCCAAGGTAAGAGACAAATAATTGAGGTAAATCTATCTCTCACATGAGTTAGAATACAAGTACTGTTATCAGTGAGAAAAATTATATGATTAGAGGCTAATAACTAGTGAGCAAACATAAAATTATCAATGAATTTTAATTTAATGATAATAAAATTATTTTTTAAAAAAATTTCAAATTTAAATTTCAATTAAAATTAAATAAAAATAAAAAAATTCAGCCACAGTTTTTTGTTATATGTTATTTTAGATGACTTATTCATTGGGTTTTAGATAGAACATATTTTGTTTTACAATTCATTGAGCTAACTAGTTATTAATTTAATGATTCTTTCAAAAATCTTCAAAGAAAACGAAAATAGTTTTAGATCAAACATATATAAAGTAATGATCTTGTGAGAATTTGGGGGGTGGGTGTGTGAAGACTTCATTGCTTACCAATTGAATACGCCGCCAACTTTGCAAAGGAAGTTATTTGTGGACTAAACATTGTTTACTACCTCTTCAAGCATGCCAGGCATAAACCTAATGCAAGAAATTCACCATGGAAAGACATTAATGCTTATTACTCTCAAATATTGCAGTAGAAAATGATAAGAGGTTTGCCCTTCAAAACTCTATCTATATTTCTAGTTTTTCCCTTTAGCATGAAAAGAATTCGTTTATTCCATATAAAAAATATAGAAATATTAAAAAAAAAGGAAAAAGAATTCATATAATTGATTTAAAGAGCCAAAACTCAGAATTCTTTAATTATAATCAATATGCTTATTAACTTTCAAAAACTGAAAGCACTAAAATGACAAAATGTAACAACCCAAAATTTTTAAATTTTAAATAAAATAAAAAGGAAATATTATGTTATTAATATTATAGGATTTATTTGAATTGATTTTAAAATAAAAGAAGATAATAATAATAATAATAAATTAATTAATTAAAGTTAATTTACTAAATGAGAATAAAATAATTAAATTTTTCTAGACTATATTTATTTTTATCATTACTAGAATTTTATTAAATTTTAACATAATAACATAATTTTGGACCTAATTGTAAATTCCTAAAAAGTTGGGGGACTAATAATGTAATTAGAAGTAAAAAAAAACACACAGAAAATAAAAAAACGCAGCAGCCCCTCTCCCCTCTCTCTTGCTTCACCCTCTCCCGTTCACCTTCTCCCTCTCGCTTTCGACTAGCACCAGAGCCGGCGAGGCACTGGTGGCACTCCCCCACCTCAGGACGGCGTCAAACGGCGGCAGCCACGGCAGCAGGCGGCAAGGAGGAAGAGAAAGAGAGAGAAGAAAGGGAAGGAAAAAGAAGAGAGAGAGAGAGAGAGAGAGAGAGAGAAGTGGGCCGTTTTTCGGTCGATTCCAGCCACCAATACCGGCGATCCAAGGTGCCACCAACTCCCCACGAACCCAGCTCCATTTTTTGATCAGCCATGCCCGGAATGGTGGAGTTTCCGGCGAGTTTCGAAGAGAGAGAAAGAGGAGAGAGAAAATGATGGCAGTGGCTTTTCGGCCACTTTTCCGGCGATCCAACCGTCGGATCGGAAATCTGAGGCCACCAATGGATTCAGGACAACGAGATCTTCTATATAGGACTGGTCCCGCTCCGATCGGACACCGTTTGAAAAAGAGGACAATCGGATGGTCTAGATAACTTGGTGAGATTTTTAAACTTTTTCGATTTTCAAAATTTAAAAATAATTTTATAATAATTATTAACACAATTTAGACTTAATTTAGGTGCAATCGGATCAAGGATAGCTCACTGGCGCCGGGACCGCGTTTTCAGTCAGATCCGGCTGCCCGACAGGCCGTTTCAGAACGTGATCGATATTACAATCAATCTTCGCATTTTCAGATGTTCTGGATGCGTCCCAGGTGTTAGAATTGGCATAGGTAAACCCGAACTCCAAGTTACTCATTTTCGGCTAATACCGCTTTAGAATAAAATTCATAAAATATTCGTGGATGATTAGAAAATTATAATTCCTTTTGCAATAGCCTTATAATATTATTAAAGACCGCGGGGCAAAATTTTAGAATTTTTAGAGTTCGTTTGGGTAGTTTTTGCAAAAGGTCTAGTTATAGGGACTAAAACGTAATTTTTCAAGTTTATGACTATTGTTTGATTTGGAGGGCTCAGGAGGGGCCATGTGATGTTGATGAGATGTGATTGTGGAAATTGAGAATTTAGAAGTGTTATTTGGATCTTTGTGCAGATTGAGTAGGCCCTAGGTATAAGGGAAACTCTGCCGAATTTCCAACATAAATTAGGTTGTCTGTTATCTCTTTAGAGTTTTATGTTGGCTTAGTACTAATAAATTTATAATATAATTATTAGGTGATCGAGGTCAGCTATTTTCCTGCATCCAGCAGCCACAATAGTCATCAGTGTACTGTGAGTAAAATATTAATTTTAATTGTAATTTCGATATTATTATATATTCAAGCATACCCATACATCACTTATATGCATATATCTATGTAGTTAAACTCTAGGCACGTTTTATGTTGCATTCACAACTGTTAAAGTGTCATGGATATTGTTTGTGGTAATTTGGAGCAGTGTGCGTGCGTTGGCGTGCGTTTGGTATAGTGTTGGATATGGACAGGACGGGTAGACACGGCTTGAGATCTTCGCTGGGACCCAGTCCTTCGGGATAGACACGGCTTGAGTTCTTCGCTGGGATCCCGTATTTGGTTTATTAAGCGAAAGTATGGCTTGAGATCTTCGCTGGCAGAGGTTGGATTAAGAGGGCTGTATAGGGGATCAACTCCCATATATGTATTGTTTGGCACTCTCGGGTGTGTGAGTGCTCCAAGTTGCCTTTTTGATGTGATTTGTATGAAATATATGACGATGTTGCATTTCACTTCACATGGTGCATTAGTTTTAGATAGCTATAGAGATTATGGTTAAAATTGATATTTTACTCTCTGAGTTGAACGCTTACTCCTGTTCATCATATTTTTCAAGGCTACAGGAGGAGACATTTTTCAGAATAACTTATCAATTTCCTCGCAGGTTATGAAAAATAAAAATTTATTAACTGTATCATTATTATCTAAATTTGTAATTTAGAACTCTGCATGCACTAGTGTAGCATTAATCCTGTTAGGGACTGCATGAATTTAAGTTTTGTATTAATAAATGAAAAATTTTTATGAGTTTTAAATAATTGTAAATGATGTAACAGGGTTGAACTGGGCTCCCTTAATTTTAGTTTTTGATAATTACTGGGCTAAGTTGGCTCGAAATAAAATTATAACAGTTTAATTTAAATTATTTTATATGCATATTGGGCCTAAATCGTGGGACTGGTCATGGGTTGAGAAATAGTTAGGCTTACTACGGGTTGAGGAATAGTTAGGCTTACTACGGGCCTCGGGGACTTTAGATTGGCTCAGGTCCTAGTACCGTTCCGGCCCATAGGTTAGGTCGTGACACATAAGAAAATGAAATCAAATTCTTGTATTTAACGAAATCATTTTAAATGCAGAGTTCTTTTTTTTTAAACAAAAAATAAAAAGAAAAAGAGAAGCTAAAAAAAATATTGTTTTAAGGAAAAACAAAAAAAAAAATTAATTACATTTACATGTTCTATGGAATAAGCAATCTTTACGTAAGCAGTATCATTCATTTACTTGAAAGAAAACTGGGGCTGGATAAGGATCATGAGCACCAAACTTACTTTATGCCTACCAAATAGATATATCTTTTGCTAACAATTATTGAAAAGAAAATCACCATATAGCATATGAGGATCGCATTGAGGCTCTATAATTTCAACTTAAGCATCAAAATTGCCACTTACCTATATCTCTCAAGACAAGATGACCTACCTCACACCGACCATTTAGGTCAAAGGAAAAGTCATAGTCAGGCATAAAGAACAAGGAGAATTATGCATACTAATCCAAGCAAATTTCACTGTTGATGGGTCCAAGGTTACAATGAATGGTCCTACTTATTCCATTTAAGTGTTGTACCCTTAGGGTCAGAGACAAAAAGGTCAAAAGAAATAACCCAAAATTGTTAAGGCATTAAGGTCATTCACAAAATTAGGTAGACATAGGCAGGGTGAAGAGAAAAGGACTATTTAGCAGTTGTATAAAACCAGACCCAAATCCACATGCTCATAATCCTGCTACTGTATGAATCTGTGAACCTTCTCCCCTTTTCTCTCCATCTGGTGACAGGTCCAATACTCCGATAAATGAAAGGTAAAATTGGTAAAAGGGTATTTGAATTAGTGGTTGGAGACCCTAATAACAAGTCATTAACTCCCAAATATTCGTCGTGCAAGTCCAACCACACGTCATCAGTTTCTTTCTTTGTTCTTGTAATGGGACCAATGCTGGTTGTTGTATAGGCGAGTTTGGGCTTGTCTCGTGACAAGTCCCTAAAAAACTAATCGGTTTAAGTCCTAAAAAGGTTGATAATCATATGAAAAATATAGAGTATGACACATGGATGGTTAGAATTATAGTGTAAAACATACTTATAGAGAAGCAGAATGGAATTGTAGTCCACTCCAGAAAACAAGCTATGCAGAAATAGTTTCATCATAACCAAAACATATTGTCGTGCGACGTATATCATTTCAATTTTGCTGTTCCTGGTACCAAATACAAACCATAATATTGCGACATATGCATGCCGTGCCTACCATCAATTTCTGCTTTTAAGATTTAGTTCCAACCTTTTATCATGTCCTTTGCTGTACATAAAGCAAACGAGTCTCCGTCAAATGATTTGAAGCCAAAAATCTTTTTAACTGGATTTTGCTTAAAGGTATATTTAATTTAAGGAGTAAGAGATTACAAATAGATAATATATGATAATTTTTTTTTTGTCATAAAAAAAAGTGTATTCTAATCAGATACCGAACTATAAAATTCTAAATCAAATGATATACTTATAAACTCCAAGTTCGAATTTTGAATTTATTTAAAATTATTCTTATTATTAATCACTAGGCCAATAAATTATTAGTGATAGCATATGATAATGACCTGGTAAAATGGGGAGGTAAAAATCTTTTTAACTGGATTTTGCTCGAAGGTATATTTAATTTAAGGAGTAAGAGATTACAAATTGATAATATATGATAATTTTTTTTTGTCATAAAAAAAAGTGTATTCTAATCAGATAGCGAGTTATAAAATTTTAAATCAAATGATATACTTATAAACTTCAGGCTCGAATTTTGAATCTATTTAAAATTCTTCTTATTATTAATCACTAGACCAATAAATTATTGGTGATAGCATATGATAATGACCCGGTAAAAATGAGAGGTATATATATATATATATGAGAGGACTTATCTTGGGGATAAATTTCTAGCTATTGTCCTTAAACTTAAACTTAGGACTTTATGATAGCGCATTTCTTAAACTTTAATTTATAATATAAAAATCCGTAAATATTAATTTAGTAAACATAAAAATGCCCTTGACTTATAATAATTAGTTTCCCAATTATAACATAGTAAAATAATTTAAATACCCCTTAAAAAATTAATTTTTAGTCTGTTTAGTATTGTCATTGGAACTGCTGTTGAGAAAAATACTTTTTTAGATATACTAGTTAAAAATTATTAAAAAATAATTTAAAATTAAATTTGATAAGTTTTAATCATAAGACACTAAAATAATGAACCGGTTTTTTTCAAACAGCTTTTTTCAATGCCTAAAATGATACTTTTATTCAAAAAAAGTAATTTTAGCCTCTCAAACTCAGTGTTTATTTAATATTGAGTTTGAAGGGTTCAAACTGCTTTTTTAAATAAAAATATCATTTTAGATGTTGTTGAAAAAAGTAATTAGAAAAAAGTTATTTTGTTATTTTAATATTTTTATAATTAAAACTTATCAAATTTAATTTTAAATTATTTTTTAATACTATCTAATTAGTATATTTAAAAAATTAATTTTCACAATAACAGATTCAACAACAATGTTAAAGAGACCCTCAATGTTAAGCATATACTTCATATAACCTCTTTGTACCTCTTTTCTCTCTCTGTCTCTCTAACCTCTTTATACCTCCTCTTTGTCTCTCTCTTTCTCTCACTATAATGGCATTCTTTGTTTCTCTTCCTCCCTCTATCTCTCTAATGGCACTCTCTATCTCCACACCCCCCCCCCCCCCTCTCTCTAATGACACTATCTGTTTCTCTCCCTCACACACACTCTCTCGCTTTAATACTTTCTTTGTATCACTCTTTCTAGACCTCTCACACTTTCTATCTCTCACTCTTTGTTAGGCTAAGCATTCAGTTTAAATTGAACTACCAAAATCGAATTAACTAAATTATCATATTTCAAAAATTGAACCAAATTAAAATGCATGAAAAACTGAATCCAATCGAACTATCCTGATTCGTTCGGTCCATTTTGAACCGATCGATTTTTGGGCATTGATGGATTTTTTTTTTAGACATGATTTTTAAGTTATTTTATCTAATTTTGACCTTGATTTGAACCTAATAACTATTAATCAATGAAATCAAACATTTAAATATATATAAATACATATAATACTTAAATTTACTATAATAATAAAGCAATTTAAAAATAAATAAAGCAATTTAATTCAATTAAGTTCAACTGATTTTTTTCTCCAAAATCGAATTGAAATAACTAAAATTCTTAAAATAAAAAAACAAACCGAATCGAATTACTAAATCAGGGCAATTCAAATTCGATTTATTTGGTTTAAACTAAATAATGCTCACCCCTACTCTCTGTTGTAGCTCTGTTTAATCGCCCTAGCAAGAATATATCACAATTGAAAATAATCCAAAATCCAAATTCAATCTAGAATAATACAAATTATTATCAAGCCAAATCCAAAACCATTAGATAGAATTAATTTCAAATCTACAATCATATAATCTCAGAACTCATATAATTACAAGACAAATTAAATCAATTTACAATGAGAATCAAAATCAATTTATCATTTCAAAATTTATTATCAGAATCTAAAGAAGGGGGTGAAAATTTAACAAAAAGGATATTGTGAATCAAAACCCAAAAGAATTGAAACATAGAGTGAAAGATGATGATGAAGAAAATTAAAGCTCTTCATGACCATCATAGCTGTCATCTCCAGCTCGTCTCTCTCTCTGTCTCAGCCATCACAGAACACCATTTTGCATCACAGCTCTGCCATCTCTAGCGCCACGACACCTCTTCTCCACACTACACAACCACAACACCTAAATCACCCCACCGCCTACACTAAATTGCCATCAACACAGCCCCATCGCACTTCCATCTTCGCCCCTTAGCAATCACAAGATCTCCAAACCACCTGCACATAGCCTCAACTCCTCTTGATGCCACACTCGTTCACTAACTACACCCATTTGCCTCAGGCAAAATAATCTAAGAACCCAGCTCCCTCATACCTTTCCAGCTTTCCTTCCCTTCTAATTTTGACTTTTTCCCTTCATGTTTTCCTCGCTTCTAAAAAAAGAAAACTTGCTTAATCAACATGTAACTCCTCTCCAGTGACGGAGGCAGGAATTCCTTTGAGGGGCTCCAATTAAAATATGTAATTTATGAAAATAACATATATAAAATAGACATAAATTGATAAAAAGAATTTCTAATAAAAAATTAATAAGATATTATAAGTAAATTACAATGATTATCATTGGTTTTTTTATTAATTGAAATCTAATTAATCATAATAACTTTTTTGTCAATACTTACAAATATATATTTTTCAATGTAATTTATCAAACAATCATGTAATAATTCATCTCCTATTCTATTGTGAAGTGGATTTTTATATAACTGATAAGATTAATGATCAATTTTACTTTGACAATTCAATTTTATAATTAGCAACATAAAAATATAAATTTAACATCAATTTTATTTTGTATATTATAATATAAGTCTAAGGAACATATGGTTAATCTCAAATTACATGCTTTATTGCACAAGTATAGACTTTATTTTTTTCTTAAAAAAAAAAGACTTTGTTTTCATAATTATACTTTTCTTTGATTATAATTATGACATATGTTGTACTTTTTTTCTTGATTAAAAAAAATATAATTAATGATGCAATTACAATGACAAGCAGTTAAGAACTTTATCCCTATAAAAGAAAAGAATAAGAACTTTTTTTTCTACTATGATTGGAGATAAAATAAAAATAAAATAAAATAACCTATAATTATCTTTAGAGTAGAAAATGGATTGTTTAGTTTACCAACCATACATTAGTAGTGTAAAATAATAAAAAGTATCGGCTTATCAAAATTTAGAAAAAAAAAAGTGATATTCCCATTTTAATTTTGTAAAATTACTAATATACTCCTAAAAAATTCAGAAATTCCCGGAGCTAGGCCTTGCTCGCGTCGATTTGCCTATGTGACGCCATTGGATTTTTTGGATTGCTAAAGAGGAGATTCGATGGTAAGGAAGAGATCGAAAGAGGGTATTAGAGGGGAAAAGAGGATATTTATGTCTTTTCACTTATTAACTTGAAATATGTTAAATTAGGTTTTTAATTAGAAAACTGATTATTAAAAAAAAGTATGAACTCCAATCACATTAATATAATAATTTACTAACTAAGATTTAAAAGATATTTTAATTTCATTTTTATAAAAAGTAAGATGCATCATAGAATATTTACAGGAATTGAGATATGTTACATGACGTTTTAAATATTTATAGTGTCACAATATTTTTTTTTTAATAAAGCTTAAGAGATTTTTTTGATAAAATTTAAAATAAATTTATGTATTCAGCTAAAAATTAAATGACACCAATATTATCAAATAAATCTGACATTCGCTGAGCTTAGAGAGGTTCCAGACATCTCTGTCACTTTATTAAAGAAAAATGTCCCGCTTCATGGTTATCAAATAAATCGAAAGATTTTTAAGACACTGTGATTGAGATGATTCATGGTTTCACATGCATTATAAAACTTCCAAGACAGAAGAGAAAAGATAGAGGCTCTAAGAGCACATACGTCAATACAGGAAATCATCAAAGCTTATTGATGCAATAGTCACGTAATCATGGGACCAATAGACAAAAAAAATATATGGGGTAGTGCAAGTTGTACCAGTGGCCTATATTGCAATGGACAGAAAATAGATATGATCGTACATGTAATTACAGATCAAAAGTGAAAGATAGCTATATTTGAATATCCACGCTAGCTAGCTATACTTTTATGTTGCTTTCATTCAAATAGGTTTCTAATCCTTGCATTGAAATTTATTGGTCCCTTCATCATCCTCAAAAGCTAACTAGTTCAAATCAACTCTTGAAATGGTAGAAGCTAACTTGAGAAAAGCCCGAGGCAGAGGACAAATAACTGAGGCAAATCTAGCTCTCACACGAGCTAGGATGCACGTATTGTCAACAGTGAAAAAAGTTATAAGACTAGAGCTTAATAACTAGTGAACAAACATAAAATTATCAATGAATTTTAATTTAGTTATATCACAATTATTTTTAACAAAATTTTAAATTTAAATTTCAATTAAAATCAAATAAAAATAAAAACTTCAGGTTATATGTTATTTTAGATGACTTCATTGAGTTTTAGGTAGAACATATTTTGTTTTAAAATTCACTGAGCTAACTAGTTATTAATTTAATGATCCTTTCAAAAATCTTCAAAGAAAACAAAAATAGTTTTGGATCAAACATATATAAAGTAATGATCTTGTGAGAATTTGGAGGGTGGGTGTGTGAAGACTTCATTGCTTACCTATTGAACACGCCCCCAACTTTGCAGAAAAAAGTTGTTTGTGGACCAGACATTGTTTACTACCTCTTGAAGCATGCCGGTCATAAACCTAATGCAAGAAATTCACCATGAAAAGATATTAATGCTTATTACTCTCAAATATTGCAGTAGAAAATGATAAGAGGTTTACCCTTCAAAACTCTATCTATATTTCTAGTTTTTCCCTTTAGCATGAAAAGAATTCGTTTATTCCATATAAAAAATATAAAATTATTTAAAAAAAATGGAAAAAGAATTCATATAATTGATTTAAAGAGCCAAAACTCAGAAGTCTTCAATTATAATTAATATGCTTATTAACTTTGAAAAATTGAAAGCACTGACATAAGAAAATGTAATCAAATTTTTGTATTCGACAAAATCATTTTAAATTTAGAGTTCTTTTTTTTTTAAATAAATAAAAAGAAAAAGAGAAGCTCAAAAAATATTGTTTTAAGGAAAAAAAAAACTTTTAATTACATTTACATGTTCTAAAGAATAAGCAATCTTTACGTAAGCAGTATCATTCATTTACTTGAAAGAAAACTGGGGCTGGATAAGGCTCATGAGCACCAAACTTACTTTATGCCTACCAATTAGATATATCTTTTGCTAACAATTATTGAAAAGAAAATCACCATATAGCATATGAGGATCGCATTGAGGCTTTATAATTTCAACTTAAGCATCAAAATTGCCACTTGCCTACATCTCTCAAGACAAGATGACCTACCTCAGACCTACCATTTAGGTCAAAGGAAAAGTCACAGTCAGGTATAGAGAACAAGGAGAATTATGCATACTAATCCAAGCAAGTTTCACTGTTGATGGGTCCAAGGTTACAATCAATTGTCTTACTTATTATTCCATTTGAGTGTTGTACCCTTAGGATCAGAGACAAAAAGGTCACAAGAAATAACACAAAATTGTTAAGGCATTAAAGTCATTCACAAAATTAAGCAGACAAAGGTAGGGTAAAGAGAAAAGGACTATTTAGCAGTTGTATAAAACCAGACCCAAATCCACGTGCTTGGATTCCTGCTACTGTATGAATCTGTGAACCTTCTCCCCTTTTCTCTCCATCTGGTGACAGGTCCAATACTCCGATGAATGAAAGGTAAAATTGGCAAAAGGGTATTTGAATTAGTGGTTGGAGACCTTAATAACAAGTCATTAACTCTCAACTGTTCGTCGTGCAAGTCCAACCTGGCGTCATCAGTTACTTTCTTTGCTCTTGTAACGGGACCAATGCTGGTTGTTGTATAGGCCAGTTTGGGCTCGTGTCGTGAAAAGTCCCTATAAAACTAATCAGTTTAAATTCTAAAAAGGCTGATAATCATATAAAAAATGTAGATTATGACACATGGATGGTTAGAATTTCAGTGCAAAACCTACTCAGAGAGAAGCAGAATGGAATTGTCCTTCACTCCATACAACCAGCTACGCAGAAATAGTTTCATCACAACCAAAACATCTTATCGTACGACTTATATCATTTCAATTCATGACCGCTCACTACCTGCCGCTCCTGGTACCAATTACAAACCATAATATGGTGACAGATGCATAGCCAGCCTACCATCAATTTCTGTTTTTAAGATTTAGGTCCGACATTTAATCATTCCTCTGCTGTCCATAAAGCAAACGAGTCTCCATCAAATGATTTGAGCCCAAAAATCTTTTTAACTCGATTGTGCCCCTCTCTCTCTATAATGGCACTCTTTGTCTCTCTCTCTCTCTCTCTCTCTCTAATGACACTATCTGTTTCTCTCCCTCACACGCACACACTTTCTCTCTTTAAGACTCTCTTTCCATCACTCTTTTTAAGACCTCTCACACTTTTTATCTCTAACTCTTTATTAAAATTAAGTTAAAATTAAATTAATTAAATTATAATATTTTAAAAATTAAATTAAATTAAAATATATAAAAAATTAAATTAAACTAAACTTTCCTAATTCATTCAGTTTAATTTGAATTAATTGATTTTTGGGTATTGATGAATTTTTTTTATTTAAACTTAATTTTTAAATTATGTTATCTGATTTTGATCTTGATTTAAATTTAATAACTATTAATTAATAAAATTAAATAATTTATGTATATAAAAATACATATAATACATAACTTTCCTATAATAATAAAGTAATTTAAAAATAATAAAGCAATTTCGTTTAATTAAGTTAAATTAATTTTTTTATAATAAATCTGAAATAATCAAAATTCTTAAATAAAAAATCAAATCAAACTAAATTATCTTAAAAATCAAACGATATTATGACAATTCAATTCAATTTATTCAGTTCAAATTAAATAGTACTCACCTATTCTCTATTTAATCACCCGGACAAGAATATATCACAATCGAAAATAATCCAAAATTCAATCTAGAATGATACAAATTATTATCAAGCCAAATCCAAAATCATTAGATAGAATCAATTCCAAATCTATAATCATATAATCCCAGAACTCATATAATTACAAGACAAATTAAATCAATTTACAATGAGAATCACAATTAATTTACCATCTCAAAATTCATTATCAGAATCTAAAGGAGGGAGTGAAAATTTAACAAAAAGGATATTGTAAATCAAAACCCAAAAATATTGAAGCATAGAGCGAAAGATGGTGATGAAGAAAATTAAAGCTCTTCATAAACATCATAGCTTTGTCATCTCCAGCTCCTCTCTCTCTCTCTCTCTCTCTCTCTCTCTCTCAGCCATCACAGAACACCATTTTGCATCACAGCTCTGCCATCTCCAGCTCCACGTCACCTCTTCTCCATACTACACAACCACAACACCCAACTCACCTCACCGCCTACGCTAAATTGCCATTAACCCAGCCACATCGCACTTCCGTCTTCACCCCTTAGCAATCACAAGATCTCCAGACCACCTGCAGAATGCTTAAACTCCTCTCGATGCCACACTTGTTAACTAACTAGGCCCATTACCCAGTTCCCTCATGCCTTACCAGCTCTTCTTCCCTTCTAATTTCGACTTTCCTGTTCATATTATCCTTGCTTCTAAAAAAAAAAAAAAAAACTCTCCTAATCAACATGCAACTCCTCTCGGTGCCAAGTCTTGCTTCCCTTTGGACTCTAGCCTCACCGTTGTCGTGATCAAAGCCTATCAGTATCATCGCTGTTCGAACCCTTGAACTACCCAAGTCTTGCTCGCGTCGATTCGCCTATGTGACGCCATTGGATTTTTTGGGTAGCTAAGGAGGAGGTTTGATGGTGAGGAAGAGATAGAAAGAGGGTAGGAGAAGGGAAAAGAGAATTTTTATGTCTTTTCCCTTGTTAACTTAAAATATGTTAAATTAAGTATTTAATCAGAAAACCGGTTATTACAAAGTTAAAATGATTTTTATGTTACAATATTCTACATGTTCTAAGTTCAAGAACAAAGAGGGAATTTATCCCTTATCCTTGCGATTGCAGATGATGGAAGCAACCATGTGGATGCATGCGATAATCCACAGAGGATTATTTTAGTAGCGGTGGGTCAATCCTGCTTAGCTGAGTACTAAGGAATTGAGGATGAAACTTACGTCACTATACTTTCTTTATCTGTTTTTGATGGATAGATGAACCATTTCCCAACTTAACAGATCTGTCATTGGAAACATCAGATTTTCTCTGTTTCCTGCGCAAAAGAGAGAGAGAGGGAAAAAAGGGTGAAATAATAAATAAATCCTTTCAGGCTGTGCATTACCAATTCGTACACTTCACCTGGATATTAGAAAGGTCTAAGTGGGCCATTCGTGCTTCACTTTTAGCAAAACCTGCATTTTCTCTTCATCTAATTGTCTCTTTTATTATTTAATAACCCTTAAGCTCAGTAATCCCGTTCATTCTCAATATAATTCATTCACTTCCACTCGCCATCTACCTCCCATTTCTCTTTCCCCTTTTCTAGTTCTTTCTCTCAGATTTTGGGAATCATGCAATGCCACTCAGTATATGATTCTCAATCCCAGTCTAATCACCATCAATCAAACCTAGCATCTCTTTGCTCTCAGCCAGGTCTCCTGTCAGTTCCTTCCCTTTCCTCACAACCCCATCACCAATTCTTCCTCTCCAACACCGACCACCACTGCCTCACCACTCTTAAGGGTCACAGCAGCTATATATCCTCTCTCACCCTAGCCGGTAAGTTCCTCTACGGTGGCTCCTCAGACAAAGAAATCCGATCCTGGAAGCGAAACCATCTGGACTCAGAACTAGATCATGAAAACCTATGCTACAACGTTGTAGCTGTGGGGAAAGGTGCAGTGAAGTCCCTAGTAGTTTTAGCTGATAAACTTTTTAGTGCTCATCAAGACCACAAAATCCGAGTATGGAAAATCAGTAATCAAGAACCTGATCAACAAAAGTATACCCATTTAGCCACGCTACCCACACTTGGTGACCGAGCCTTGAAGATTCTACTACCAAAGAACCAGGTTCAGATTAGAAGACACAAAACATGCACATGGGTTCATCACGTAGATACAGTCTCTGCGCTTGCCTTGTCAAAGGACGAGTCTCTTCTTTATTCCGTTTCATGGGATAGGACACTCAAGATATGGAGGACAAGTGACTTCAAATGTTTGGAGTCAGTATCAAGTGCACATGATGACGCCATAAATGCAGTGGCAGCTTCAAGTGATGGGGATGTTTATACAGGATCAGCAGACAGGAAAATCAAGGTGTGGAGGAAAAGTTCAGGAGAGAAGAAGCACTCCCTAGTGGCTACGTTAGAGAAACACAACTCAGGGATCAATGCCCTGGCACTAAGCACTGATGGGTCTATTCTGTACTCCGGTGCTTGTGACCGGTCTATAGTGGTCTGGGCAAAGGATGGTGCCGATGGTGGCATGATGGTTCTGGGTGCTCTTAGAGGGCATACAGAGTCCATATTGTGCTTAGTGGTTGTGTCTGATTTGGTATGTAGCGGTTCTGCGGACAAAACCATAAGAGTTTGGAGACGTGTTGAAAGGAACTATTCGTGTTTAGCAGTGTTGGAAGGGCATAAAGGCCCTGTCAAGTGCTTGAGTGCAACAATTGACGGACACAACCCATCTCATACATCGTACCTTATTTACAGTGGGAGTTTGGATTGTGATATCAAGGTGTGGCAGGTTAATGTTCCTATAGATCTCTAGCAGAAACTACATCAACTGTGACATTTTGTAAATATCAAATGATTTGAGAAGAGAGTGCAGTTCCCTGCCTTTTCTTTTACTTTCATCTTTGTTATTTTTCTGTTTCTCCTTGTTAAGGCCTTCTGTTGTTTAAGATTACTGTGCAAGATTTGGGACTAATGATCCACGACCAAATTTTACTCTCAAGGATTAACAAGGGTCTGTTTGATTTATTTGTCTTATGATTTAATTCATTTTTAATTTAATCCACCAAGAATGACTTACTAATAATAACATTGTGATCCGCAGCCTATTAAAAAATAATTAAAAAAATTGTAGAATATTCAGATATAAATAATTGAATTAAAAAATATATATATTAGAACAGGTCTTTTCCAAAAAGTATATCAATTGCCTTTCTTTTCTCATTGAAGAGGGAACTAAGAAGCAATTGGAACCTTCACTTACCTCCGACAAATAGTTATAAGCTTACATATTAACATTTAAACTCTGCTTTGTTTCATAGAAAATGATTTATATATAAAAAATATATTTTATAAAAAAGTTTTTAAAAAAATTTTATGTGAAAAAATATATTTTTATTTAATTATAATATTAAATTAATAATATTTATTTATTTTATATGTTTATATTTTAATAAGATTTTCAAAATTTAAGAAACGAAAAATAATTTTATTTTTTAAAAAATGATTATTTTTTTTTAAAATGACTTAATTTTTTTTAATAAAAAAATATTTTTCGTTAATCAATTTTTCTGAGTGCACCCAAAAATCAGAAAATATAAAAAATATTTTTCAAGTAAATATTTTTTGTGAAATAAATAGAGCATTAATCTAATCTACTTTCTTTTATTAAAAAGTACGGTAAGTATTCACTGATTTTCAATTGAAAGAAAAAAAAAAAAAACTATATTTATCTGATTTGCTCGAAAAAATGGACCACTTTCGAAACACAGTTACAAGTTGTCCCAACTTGTCATTTTGTTTAGTCTTTTAGTGAAAGTTGCAACAAGTTGTTTGTTATTTGTAGTTGGTATTAGAAGATAGTGCCATGGAAGCTTCCCTTGGAAAGCTAAGAGGGTCATAGTAGTATATCATCCCTTGTCTACTTTTTGAGCATAAGCTTCCATGGCTCTTCCAAGTATTTAAACAGGATTGATATAAAAAATTTCCTTAAACGAATTGAAAAATGCCTATCACATTTCTTATTTCTATTTCAACTTATTGCATCTTATACTTTCATTTTATAATTAATAATTTCTTCAAGTCAGTAATATGCATCTCTGTATACTTGCTGATGTAACTAAAATAAAATAAAGCAAGTCCCAATATAGTGTTTTAGTGCATGTAAAAATATTAATCTGGTCACGTTTATGTATTTTCTTTCTACATATATGTAAATATCATTACCATAGAAGAAAGAAATATATATGTTAAAATGTAATTATATCAGCCAAAAATATTGAATTGGCCATACCTCTGACCTTAAGAAAGGTGTTCCCAAATTTACTTAAAAGAGCAATAGTTGGTTTGTGGGACCTTATCTGATAATACAGTAGACTAGGTTGAAGCTTATAATTTAATTATGAACTAATGTAGTTTACACTAATTCTAGCATGCTTTTCCTAAAAATACTAACACAATTACAACTTTTAATTTAAAAATGCACAGCCAAGGCAATATATACTCAGCAACTTTTTCTCATTCAATAGAAAGTTTTTCCAATGGGATTTAAAGCAAAAGGTAACTCGCTAAAATAATGAGAAAACATAAGGCGAAGAATATGCTGTTGGCTACTTTCGCTGATTCCAAAACAAGGAAAAAAGAGAAAAAAAAATATTTGTGTGGGTACATAAAAAATTTTCAAGCATTTGCCTTAATGATGGCTTCTGAGTTTTAATAAGAAAAAAAAATTTTTTTGCACAGTTGTCAAGATCTAGAATGATATACACCGATTTCTTGCCATTTATTCTCAAAATTTACACATTCGGAAAACATAGTAATATATTGAGGGGAAAAAAAGGATGGTTTGCATTTTATTCCACTGAGTATTTTCTCTAATACATGTTTGGTGAAAGAAGAAATGATTGATAGAAAAAAATAAATAAATAAAGGAGAGCAATGATGTGGTACCTTTCAACCAAACAAGCATTCCAGACACAACATCACTGTTAATGGAAAAGCGAACACATATATGAGAATGCACAAAAGATAAAATATTTACGTCAGAAGTTGCTTTCTTTGTATATAACAACTCACTAATTTCACAAGCATCAACGTGGCAGCTTGACATATTTTAGGGTTCTACCCTGAAGTCATACAGCTTGAGTGATGGCTTCATTGGAGCTGCAGCACTTTGACCTACTCAACTAATGACAAGTGGAATAGTTAGGTAAAGGTCGTTTTTCTCATGCCACCAGTCTTACCTACTCTTTCCTCTGGTTCAATCAAAACCCACTCTTTTATGCCACGCATAGGTAAAAGATTCATGTAATAGAGTATAGAGCTCTAAAAGATAATAAAAATAATCATTTCCGTTTTATCTCCCACAAAATCCTACCTCCCTAGCACATGCTATCGTATGTGCATATGTCCCTGCCACGTAATAATACTTGAACATTTTTAACCTGACTGTGAAATAATTACAAGAAAGTAAACATTTAGCTCCGAATTCAAGGATATAACAAGATGGATAAAAACGTTTGAATGTTCAAATCAATGACCAATATTGTCCAATAATGTCAAACATATATGATGTGTCTCAGAACCATGCTGAGAGAGCATTTCTAAGCAGTTCGAAAAAATAAATAAAGAAAAAAAAAAAAAAACAGTGAGCATTTCGCTATTATAAAACTTTAACCATCTCTTCACATTAGTATTACTTAATCACACAGTGTTACATCGAGTTTACAGTCCGAAGTAAAAATATAAAGTAAATGAAATATCCGAATTATTTCGTAATGCGTCGTATCTGTATGGCAGTTTGGCTACACATTCATATGCGCATTTTTGGCTCAGCAAGTAGCAATTTGACATGTTAAAACCGAAGAATCAAATATCTTATGCTTGTGAGTCACTTTTTTGCTTAGCAGACATTCACTAATTATATGTGAATTTCTTGCCAACTGATAGAAAGACACTTCCTGAATTCTTTAATGAATTCCAAATAATAACTAAAGAGATTGTTACATTCTTCCTTAGAGTGTATTGTTTTCCACTGCTTAAGATCTAGCTCATATATTTCCAGCTCTTATAGTTTATTAATCTGTATGGCTGAAAGCAAATGGCTCTTAAATTATCTCAGCACAGGAAAGCTTTGTTCGCCTTTGATTTTCACTTCATAATGAATAATTCACAACCAGAGTTGCATAACTTCTAAATAACTATAATAAATCTGATTTTAAAATAGGTTCATGCCATGTTGCCTGTGACTTTCTATATTGGCGCCACTTGACATGATAGGAAAGTCATATCAAGAGTTTAACAACAAAATTTTCTCCTTGAATCACTTAATGGTTATAACATTTTATTACTCTATTACAAACTAAAATTAAATAAAATATTATATCTCTCAATTTATCTATTTTAAGATTATCCTGTCTATTGTGCCTCCATTTAATAATAAAAAAAAAAAACATATTATATCAAATTAATTACTTTCAAAATACAAACCCACAACCCAGCTTTTCATTGTCCAATAACGTACTTAATTCCTTCTAATAAAAAAATTATGACAATAATTATAATTTAATTAATACTAAGAAAATTAAGAGTCATAGTTATAAATTAAACTATATAAATCAAAGCTACCTTTTCATTTTCCACTATAATTACAAAATCATGTACTTAATTCTTTATAATAAAAAAATTATAACAATAATTACAATTTAATTAATATTAGAAAAACTAAGAATCATAGTTATAAACTATATAAAGTAATATCAAATATCAAAAATTAAACTGGCCACCTCCTAATGCAAATAAAAGATAACATGTTTAATTAAAATTTTCACTCAAATCTACCAAATGGAGTTTAAATAATCAAGGAATTAGAAGAAGATGATGAATAACTAAGGTAATTATCTTATAAGAATTTATTTATATAAATTTTATTTACATCTAATTTTTTTTATTTTTATATTCATTTTCAATTGATATTTATTTTTCATGTTTATTTCATTTATATTTTCATGGTTTCTTTTACAAATATTTCTTAAAACATTTCCAGTAAATTAAATAAATAAAAGAAATACTACAGTTATATTTTTATTCAATTAAATAATATAACAACGATAATTATATACACGCAACGCATGGGCAAAAGTCTAGTTTGAATGTAATTCAGAAATTCATTCCTAAATTCATAAATTACCTGTTACACAAAATCCAAAATATCAAGTGACCAAGTTATTCTCTTTTTTATACAAATGGAATTAACTTACAAATATTTGCGGATCAACTCTGCTACTAAGTGCATAAAAACAACATCAATGAATAAAGACTGCACAACCACTGCAAGTCAGCCACTGATCAAGCATTATGCTTCAACAACTTACCTAATTAATTATTATAAAAGAGAAAATCTGAAAAACAAACATGCCATACACATTTTATGAGGATGCAAGAGGAAAAGTACCTTGGGGGAAAGATTGGGTGTTACGATGGCAACTTTACCTGGGTCATACTTACTTGGCGCAGGATGATCTTTTACACATACGATGGCTGTCCGCTGTCCATAAGGGTGATTCCCCTGTATATGGAATACGGTAATGGTGTAATAATATCACTTCTATGAGGAGGCTTAAACACGATCAAAAAGAAAAGTCTGCCTTAAAGTTCCAGACAAAGTTGACAATTCCATTTACGGGCAGCACCTTGGATCAACCAAAAACAAAATGATAAATCAGGTTTTCCATATTGTATGAGAAACCATCTCATTCTCTTTATGTTTTCAGCTCAATTTCCAGTTCTCAGGTTGAAGGCATAAATTTTAACCAGGACAAAGCAGAATGATGAAACAGGTTGAAGGCATATTGTATGACACATCCATCTCATTCCCTTTATATTTTCTGCTCAATTCTTTTTATGTATTAAGTTTTGAGAGTTCATGATTTGGAAAAATTAATTGTAATGCAAGAAGCTGTTCAATTACCTTTTACAGTTAGTAAAAATCTGATCAAAGCAGCAGCTTTCATTGTGTTTACTTCATAAATAAGAGAACAAAGATGGCATATTGTACAAACCCATATATAGATACAAATATGAAATTTTATTTAAGAAAATGAGATAACTCATAAGAGTTCTATTGTCAAATACATAAAGGACTAATATCTCAAAATTGAAATACAGCATGCATACCTGAGCAGAGTTGCAATAAAGATGCACCCATCAGTTGGATTGATCTTTCTGCATTTCGAACTTCCACCTTCTCACATTTACCACATAAGAAGATTACTGATAGCTAATGCTCATGAAAAATCTAGGTAAAATGAAAATAACTAAATAAATGGAATGGGCAATTTTTCTAGTAATTAAATGAAGCATTTGCACAGACAATGATTGTAAGAATCATTATATTAATAATACTAATTATTAACAATCCTTTTATTGTAACCCACCAAATAATTTGTAGGAAGCACTTCATTCTTCAGCTTCTAACAATGAGGAGTGAAACACTTATTCTATAATAAATTCCTTCTTACTGAAATTTAACTTCAAATGCTAAATAAAAGAAAATGTGAGAATTTTCTGTCAAACTAAAACTCCAATGTCTCTTCAGTCAATTATGTATAAATTTTTTAAAGAAGGGAACCCAAATTCTCATATATTACTGTATTATACATCTTACAGATTGATTTTCCTAATTATTATATGAATTTCTTTCCATGGACAGTTTCTATTTCTGCATTTGACTAATGGGATGAACCTTTAATGCACTTGCTTTATTTCAGGTTGGTGACATCTTGTACAAGTGAATTCTTTGATTGATTCTAATTCTTTGGTTCATCAACTCCTAAAATGTAAACCCCTTGTAAACTATAAATGCTACCTAAATAGTTCCATCTTTCCATGAAACTATCCACAAGAATGACCAAGAATGACCAATGCTTTACAATTTATAGCAATCATCCATTTCTAACTATCCTCTATCAAAGAGAGAGAGAAAAAAAAAAAAAAAAACACTGGTTCCTGCTGCCAAATTAGATATAAACACAGAAACTAACAATTTCGATTACATCTAAACAGGACTTGTATGCATAACTTTGGTGTTACTTGCAATAAAAGAAAATTTATTTTTTAGTAAATAAAGAGATGAGATTGGAGTTCCAATCCGGAATACATATGCATGCTTGGGGATCATAGCCCTTTGCAGCTACAAACAACCCACCAACTCAAACTTCAGGAAGACAGTATGCTAAAATTAGGCGGGAAAATCAACAGTAACAGTTATTTCCTTCAAAGAATTGCATATATATAAGAAATTAAGATAGTTAATTTACGGGAATTACCTAAAACTCTCATTTCTGCAACAGCTCTGGCAACTGCTAAATCAAATCTCTCTCTAAAGCCATCATTCTGCCCTAAACTATGTCCTACAGCAAGCTTTCGGAAATGAATATCTAGCAAATACCACAATGCAATATTTTTCTCCCCTTACTTTTTGAGGGATGAACCTCCAAATGCGTGAGCCAGTCAGCCAGAACCGGACCTAATGTAAATCTAGATTTCAGTAATGCACGCATACACACTATAAGAGGCATATCTATACACTTGATTACGGGGAAAATGCTATTATTCAAACAATGCCTACCAACAAAAAGCTCATGGATTAACTAGGGAAAGAGCAATGCCTTTGCTAGTCTGCTCTAACTTCAACATATGACAACCCAGTAACGCTAACAGCATTCTCCAAGGAAACGCAACGCTTGTTCATGGACTCCAAAAGGGTCACTTTCCAACCTACACTTCATTCAAAAATCTTATGTCATCATATAATGGCCAAGTGAACAAAACAACACATATAGATATAGAGGGAAAGAAGAATAAAAATCACCAGGACAAACAATAGCTAAAACTAATCCAGGAGGTAGCATTGCAGGTGAGTCCTCCATATGCCTTTTCACGACTTCATTCGCGTCGGTGACCACAGAGAGATTCATTTTCTGTAACTTCACCGCAATTATAAATTTTACAACAAAAGAAAGAATTAAGTGCGTTGTTTCTGTGTAAGAGAGGGAGAAGATACCTGGTTCTAGTCGACAAGAGACTCAACGTAATGGTGAATCTGGTCCTTTTGGCAGGAATTCAGGGTCTCGAAATGAGAAGAATTATGAAATGATGTTGCAATTACCGTTTATGCGTTGATTCTGCGATGATAAAACGCGTTTGGTTTTGAGATCGGAAGGTGTTTGACAAAAATCCCGATAGAGGAAGGAAACGGGACAAAACAATCATTTTTTCCCGCGCCCGCGTGCTCTTCTTCGCCTGACTAGGAATTATTTTGAATATGCTAGGGTTCAAACTTCAATCCAATTTATAAGTTTCCAATTTTTATAAAATTGGATCAATTAAAATATTCTATCATTACAATTATTTCTTGTGAATAATTAGTTATTATATATTATTCTTTGATTAAAGTTATTAAAAATTATTTTCAACAATAGGGACGAGAGCTTCTCTTCTTATCAATCAAGATTTGATTCGTTTTAAAATAATTTTAAAATATTAAATTGATATGAAATGGTGTGTTTTTTAAATTGTACAAATAAAATATTTAATTTTAATGTTCGTAACTTGATTATATGATATCTCTGTATCATACACAACAAAATTATATAATTTAATCATTTATAATTATTAATTCCAAATGATTAAAATTTGTCTCATGATCTTTTAATAATTGAGTCATTTATAATTATTAATTACAAATGAATGTCTAATAATGAGAATTTTTTAATTGAAATTTAAACCCATAAATTTAATATATAATTTCTTTATAATTGAATAAAAAATATTCAAGAAATGAGAATAATTGTTTTTTTTATCAAAAAATGAGAATAATTGTCTATTGTTAATATCTATCGATAATGGTATTATTTGTAGAGTAACTATACTAATTATGTGCAGGGAAATATTTAAATTACTTAGAGCCAACTAAGTGTCTATTTGGTATTAAAATCAGTTTAAGAAAAAAAAATAATTTTAAATATTATTAAAAATTTATTTTAATATATTTTATAATTAAAATTTATTAAATTAATTTTAAAATATTTTTAAATATTTTTTTATTAATGTATTTAAAAAATATATATTTTTTTAAATAATAACTCTAACGGTAATATCATAGACAGAGCATAATAGGAATGAGTTTTGGGAGGTGGCAAGCTGCTTTCCAACTTGCAATGATGATAATAAGCATTTAAAAAAAAAAAAACCAAACAAGGTACAGGACAACCAACAGCATTATAAAATACACTTTCAACTGTTTGTGTCATAGGAGCCACACTATCAGTGGGTCCAAATAATATACCTTGTATTAAATTTGGTTCGTAGAGAGTACACATGAAAATATTTATACAATAGATTCAATTATTCTCTTATCGTCATTATTTTTATTTTTTAATTACATATATATATATATATATATATATATATATGTATATTGTAATGTAAGATTAATTAATATAGAGAATTAAAAATGTGATAATTTCTTTTTAACAAAAATAATTATATGTTTTTTTGTAGTACCCATCTCATAATTTGACAAGTCTTTTACATTTAGACAAGGCAAGACTTTGTAATTTAGTGAAACATTGAGGTAGCATATGTCATGAGAAAATGGCAATGAGTTTCAAGAATGAGGAAAGGAAATGAATTTGGTGACAGTATATATATATATATGACCAAACGTGCATAGATAAAGACTAGCAGACATCAAATACTGTGAACTTTTGATCTTTTGGGTTTTACACTTTGTTTGGTGCTAAAAAGATTTTCGAATCTCTGCAATTTTTTTTTTTTTTTAACTTTGTTCTAGAGTTTCCACTTTTTCATCTAACCACATATATATATATATATATATATATTTAACTTTCCTCCACAAGTAATGTGAAGGAGAAAGTGGAATAAAAGGGTGGTTCTTGTGGGTGACTTTATCAGGGTCAACATAAAGTGATGGCCTCATGAAGCCAGTTTTTTAATAGTGATTTTTTATTATTTTTTTTTAATTTTATTTTTAAAGTTTTGTGCCCCCTAAGATAAGTAGGTAGAATTATGCTATTTTATTCTCAAAACTAGGGTACAACTTTTTATAACCTTGGGCAACTCATGACATCTGGTAGACCCATTAGACCATTGTGAAATTTACTTTCATCACCAAAGGGTGCATGAAATTTAATACGAAATTATAAAGACGATGAAGTTTGATATATATTGTAGGTTGAGCCTTTGATAGTTGTTACTCGTTCAATGCTTTTCTTGTTGATATATGATTATGAATGCAATATATATGTAATTTTAAGAACAAAAGTATTAATTGGGATAATTAATTAAAGTCACAAGTATGTATTATTTTTCCTTAATAAATCTTTATGTTTTATTGTCAAATATGATATGCATTTGATTAGATTGAAATTATAGAGTTAATATAATATGAAAATGATAATTTATAATACATAAATTTCATATGTTTGTATTTTAAATCATGATTAATCGAGTTGATATAAGAATTAATTGAAAATTTTAGGTGACACAAATCAAAATTTGCTTAAACGGGAATCTTATGCTTCGCTGTAAACCTTACTTGATACTTCCAAAAGCAAAAGAGAAAAAGGGCATATGAAGCTAGGCAAAAAAAAATCCTTGATGGAATGATTATTGCATTTGAGAAACAGCAACAAACATTTTTGTCCTCTTTCCTATATTTACCAGGCTTCTTTTGCAGGGAAAGCCATTCCAGTAATGTACTCGATCCACAAGGGTACAAACTCTCTCGTCACCCTCATGTATTATTCTATCGTTTCTCTCAACCTGTCAGTTCTGCACTCCTGAGTTCTATGATTCCATTTCCACTCTCATTATTTCCCCTCTTTTATATCTTATCTTATATACAATAGTTATATAATCCCTGCTGCTTCTGTCAAAATTCTTTTCTTTACCTAAACCCAATAAAGGTTTCTGTTAGCGCTTCCTACTCTATTCATATGCAGTCACAAACAGGCTTTTACTGTAGAGGATTACCATTTTTTAATCAAGAAATGGGAATTTTCTTCTGCATCTTTAACTCCTGCTTGCCTAATAACATGGTCCAATCATTAATTAAGAAATTTTAATTATAGGGTGATTCACATGAAGCAAATTGTTTCTTTAATTGTCAAAGTCACTGTTTGGGTCTTTACCATTGGGCGTTGCAGTCAAGAACAAGAATAAGCGATGCATCTGATTACTCTTTTCGGGAAAAGTTAAAATGGGCCCTTTCATTATCATTCAGAACAAGAGCTGGGACATGGAAAAGCTAGCACCAAGGATTCGTGATAATTCTCTCCATAGAGAGAGAAAGAGAGAGGGACAGACATATGTCTCTCCCTATCTCTCTCTCCATCTCTCTGAGGAAATGGCACGCAATACCTTGGATTTTTCTTCAACCTTTCAACCGCATCACCCAACAGCAATCATCATGCCCTCCTCCTCCTCCTCCTCCTCCTCCTCCTCGCCCTTCCCACAGACTATTCACCACCATCATCATTACCCCCTCACCTCCACTAACTCATGCTCCTTTTTCACAATCCAACTTCTCTACGTCCCAAAACCAAAACAAGAGAAGTCACAGAGAAGAAGAAGAAGAAAAGGAATAAAGGGTTAACCTAGCGTATATCATTTGAGGCAAAAGGATCTTTCTTCATCGAAGGATCCTACAACTACCTGGGGAATCAAGCGTCTCGGTCCGATCATTTGCTAGATCAAGCAAATCCACAACAAGAATAATTAGAAAAACTATTTAGCTCCAAGGGTTTTTCCTTTTTCATTTCGATCACTTGCTAAATATATATATTAATTACTAGTTTGCTTTAATCTGTTTGAAGACCTTCATGATGCTGCCTAGTTAAGTTATTTTGATGTTTTTACTTCCTTAAAAAGAAGATCTTATGTGGGTATGTTTCTCTTTGAATAGATCATTTTCATTACATCTCTCTCTCGATCTCTTTCTAGCTATATCTAATCTTGTTGAATGCCTATTAACATATATGTTTTGATTATTCTTGGTCCCACGAGAAGGAAGAATTTATTGCTCTTTATTCATATTCACGACATGTAATAATTGGCTTAATGTGGATTCTTTCTGTTCTTGTTGAGACCATGGGCAATATACAGTTCATAAGTTTCCCTTCTGAATGATAAAGGATTTAAGCTTCTTTACATTTCATTCCCAGGTGCATATCTATAACGATGAAATTAGGGTTTGCTATTTCCATGGTAGGGATTATGTGTGGTTTTTCTCTCCTAGCTAGATATACCATATTATCAACTGGCTAGATCTTCAGGAGATGACCTATGTATATATATGTATATGTTTAATCATATAGTAACTAGTATAAGTTCATACACATACATGTTCAGGGGGAACTATCTATGCATGTCTACTCCCTAAACTTGCATATCATGGATTTATCATCTAGAAATGTATACTTTTCTTTCCATTAATCTTTTACCAAGTACATACATTTTTGCGTAAATAAACCATCACATTGATATTCAAGTCTCTCTCTCTCTCTCTCTCTCTCTCTCTCTATATATATATATATATATATATATGTACACACACATGTGTAGCCCAGCTGCATGTATATATATCCATGGAAACTTAACGTCATCATCATTTTGTTGGGCAAAGATGAAAATGGATTCTTTTTTCTAAGAAAATGAGGTAGATGCTAATATGCTATGGCAAACCTCCATGAATTATGCATAAAGAAATGATGCAGTGCCTATAAATTTCTTTAATTTGGTGGATTAATTCTCAACACCCTTTAATAAGTATGGAGAGACCAACTAGAATTAATGGTCAGATTTATATGAATTATTTACCTCGTATAGCATAAAAAGTAAAGGATGCATATTCTAATAGCCCGTCCATTATAAGAATTTCAGTGTAAAGAATAAAAAAAAAAAAATTATTGGTAACACCATAAAGAGGTATAATCGTATACACTAAACATTTATTTGATTTCAGCCGAAAAGTTAATTGTTTGAATTTATCTTTCTTCATCTTTGCGCATATGTATATCCATTGTCTTTTCTCTCTGATCAGAACTTTGAATAAAAAATCTACTTACATGCTGCATTCAATGCCGTTGAACTCATCTCTAAAGTTGAGTTTAGTCGAAATTAATTATATAAAAAAATTATAAAAAGAAAATTCAAAAGGTTTCTCGTGTTTAGTATCCATTTGTCAAAACTGCCACTTGGATCACAATATTATACCTGATGAAAGTACGATCTGTACGAGCTTTGGTTTTAAAGCATATGATTTCAACAAAATTGGGAAAAGGGATAGTGCATTGCAATTATAATTAGGAAAAAAAAATCTTTTATTTAGATTGAATTTTGAATACTTTTTCATTGACTTAATTTATAATCCGATTTGAAAGTTTTGAATTTTTGACCTATTACGAAATATTATAAGAAATTTAGAAAATATATTAAATTAGAATTTGAGAATTTTAAAAAATTATATTTTAATTTTTTTTTTAATTGCAATAAAATTTTTCTCCTGTCTTGCTGGTAACGTAATCTTATGATGCTGTTATATGCGACTAAAATTTATGTTCCTGTTGCAATAAAGTCCTTTGTTATGCCCCTTTTGACGATGAAACATGCACGCATATGCCAATCTTCTAATTGCGCATGCTGTGGGATGCCTTCAATGTCAAAAAAAGTGGCATATAAAGCCATGTACATAGATGTTGGATCTGAGTACTTTGACAAGATAAAATATTAATTTACCTCTTAATAGGTTATAAGTAGGTAGCTGCATAAGAATTAAGACAGGTCAAGTGTTCTATATTTCTACTGAATGACATGGAGGAAAGAGGAGATTCTCTGATAAAGCAGTATACTGGACAATATCCTTCTGAGTTCTGATCAGCTCCAGTAGAATTTACTCTTTGGATCGAAAAAAGCAACTGCAGTCACCTTGACTATGTCAGTCTTTATTTCAAATACAGCGAGTGCAAGAGCAATTGAGCAAAGGAGCCATTCTGGTTCCTTGTAATGGCCATACGGTACATTACACATATCTTGGAGCCAGAGAATTGAGACATACCCTACCATGAAAACAATTTGCTATTTTGTACATCTCTTTCATGATTTGTTTCCGAAGATACGGGTCCTGTCTTTATTTTTTTTAAGAAGACAAGAACCACTGCTGTTCATACTTTGAACCCTAGTCCCGTCCACTTTTACTGGATGGATTTTTTTTTTTTTTTTTATAAGCTAAAATTTATTATAATAACATAAGGAAAAATTAAAACTTAGCTTGCTGCTTCCAACTGCACCTAGGTCAACAGGCTACCCCAGTACACCCATCATAAGAAATACGTGAAAAAATCTGAAATTTGAGGTGCAAAAAGAAAACACCAAGCTTCTACAACTCAGGTCTGCCAAATGCAGACCAACACAAAACCAAAACCTTAACTGGAACGTAACAAAAACACCTTGCCAAAAAAAAATATTGATTACCCATGGGAAATCTAAGTAGAATTAAAAAGGTCCCATAGCTTGGCAAAATCCAAAGTGGTAGAATTAGGGCCCCTTAGTCGACAACCTACAAAGGAAACTTGAAAAATTCAAATCCAAAACACCATATTGTCGCAAGGTATTTTGCAGTCGCCTAGACGAACATTCACCAAAGTGGGAAAGAGTGAGTAGTCGCCACTTTAATTTTAAGGGAGATTAAAGAAAACTATTCATGAAAATAAATTTAAATGAAACCACTTCGAAAACAGAGATTCTAAGTTCGGGATCCATATACGGGCGGGGAAGGTGTTAGGCACCCTGCCTCGTCCCTCAATGAGGGTAAACAAATCTAATCTTATGCTCTTTCATGAATTAAAAGGGTAATTAGGGGATTGGGATGATGATGTTAATCCTTTGTCCAAAATAAAGGAAAGTTTGATATTTCACTTATTTTGGGTTGCCCAGGAACACAAGTTCGTGAGATAGCCCTTTGGTGAGTAGGTGTTTGAGTGAATTCGTCTTGTGTATTAGGCTCATGTCATTTAGTTTGAATCTTGTCGAGAGAGCTCGAGCAGAGAATTTCTCTCGATCTCTAGATATATTTATTAAGGGTTGGGAGATTTCGGATAAGAACTCTCCTCCGATCTCCCTGTTTTAATTTAAGCGAGAATCAGGTAAGAACTCTCTCCCGATCTCTTTTTTAGTTTAAAATTTGGTGAAGGATCTCAGATAAGAACTCTCCTCCGATCTCCGCGACTCTCGCCCGACCTCTTAAAGTATTCGGTTTAAGATTTTAAAGAGGGATCTCGGATAAGAACTCTCATCCGATCTCTACATATTTAGTAAAGTTTTTTGGTTGAGAATCAGATAAGAACTCTCCTCCGATCTCTTTAAGTATGTAATTTAGAGTTTAGCGTGAGGAATCTCGGATAAGAACTCTCCTCCGGTCTCCACATATTTATTAAAATTTGGTTGAAAATCGGATAAAAACTCTCCTCCGATCTCTTTAAGTATTTAATTTAGAGTTTTTAATTAAGGATCTCATATAAGAACTCTCCTCCGATCTCTTGTGTTTTTTGTTTGAATGAGGATCAGGTAAGAACTCTCCCCCGACCTCTTAAAATATTTATTACGATCGTATATCGTAAGAACCTTAGATTAAGGGTTCTGGCGCCTGAAGACGTCAGTGAACCCGAGCGAGGCTTCTCTTAACCCATTTATGCCTTATAACTAGGGAGGGGATACCAGATTGAGTTTTTGCCGATCTCCTTTGTGATCGCCTTATCAGTACTCTTTGGCAGGCAATGTCCGATCTCTTTCGTTTACTAGTCTGGGATCCGATCTTACCTTGATCCCCACTATACCAGGTTATCTCCTAAGCTTGTTTAGTAGTTCGACTTCATAACTTTTCCCTCCGATTTATTATCCAAACTTTTATCATTTTTATTTGTTTAAAGAAACTCTCGTGTTAAGATACAGCTACCAACATTTTATTAGACTATCTACACGTTACCTGTAATCAGAACACCTATATTTGAAGGTAATAAAGGCTAAAAATAAATAAATAACATGAACTGATGAATAAAAGGTAAACTCAAGAGAATAACTATCTACGTGGGGCTGTTTAACATAACTGAACTTGATGAAAATTACGAGCATGAAAACAAAGAAAATAAAAAGCGAGCATTTGATAAAACAACAGTCTAGACACTTACTTGTGGAGGATTGAGTCTATTGAACTAACTGTGGAGCCACAAATATTGTAGAGCTGCGAGCTAATAGTCTGGAGACTAATGCTTGCTTTGAAATAACAAATACCAAGTTAGAATGCAGTTGAGCCGAAGTGACAGTAACCGGGTTGGAATGAGATTAAGCTTGGAGAATAAAATGTTGATATTAAGATGATGAAGACGAAACTGAAACTGAGAAATGGTATAGCAGAGTAGTGAACAAACTGAAAATGAAGAGTTTCAGCGTCCAACACTCCTTCAATGGAGATACTTTAAAAAACTAGTTTTTGAAGTTTCTCTATTTTTGAAAGCTTAAAATAGCAAAGTAGCAAGACTGAATCAAGTTTCAGAGCCTTTCCACTATAATCACTACCCTTTTCGTCCGTCCCTCAATAGTATTACATGCAGATATTTATAGGGAACGGGTGCTCCTAATGAAGGGTCAGGATCTCTTCTGGGAAGATGAAAGGTTTGGATTTAAAAGGACATAATCCGATGTCTGAGAATTAAAGAGAATCAAAATAGACGGCTGAGATCCTATTTAGAATATTTGTCCTTTCTCTTTTCCAATCCAATGGTTCAGGTTCTTCCTGTCAAGATGGATCCAAAAGGCCGGGAACAAAAAACGCCGGTCCTGTCATCTCCCTTTTGATCCAAGGGCTCTGGGTTTGTCTTTACGAGTAAGATCAACGGTGGAGATTTAGAAGCACAGGACTGTCATAATTGTCCCGGCGTTTGTCAGCATTGTGGGCGATTCTACAAATAAAGCGTGCGGTGAAGATTTGATCTTGCCTGCAACGCTTTAACTACCTCGGCTCTAATTATGAAGAGGGTTGTTGGAAATTGTCTCATCCTCTCCTTGCTTTTTGATCTCTCATTCCTTCTGATCTCTCTATTATGACCCTTTTCCAATCTCTCATACCGGGCCCCTCTCCCGATCTCTCCCATTCCAGAATCAGTCAAAGCATTTAATCCTTCGGTTACCAATGCATCCGCTTCGATTTCCGCTAGTAATAAATGCTCAGACCTCCTATATATATGCCTCAGCGAGGAATTTCTCCCACATTCCATTCCTCCTCTTTCCATTTCTCTCTTCTTCTGTTCTAGTCTCTCCGGTAACATTCTGGCCATGGTGACCGCTTTTGATCTTTTTCTGACTATTTTCTTTGCTCCCCGACTGAAAATTTATGACCCCGGTGATCGGAGAATCATGAGAACCACGTCTGATGATAGTGAGAGAACCAGATTAATTTACCAATCAAGATCGAAAATATCGATCATACCGATCTCGGGTCGATCTACCGATATAATCGGTGAACCGATTTCGGGCGAGAAGACTGCTAATTTCCCTCTTAACATCGGTAACTGCCTTTTGAAGTTCATTTGGCTCCTCACCACATAGGGCGTCCCGACTGCTGCTCTGTTCTGATCGATGACATCGACGACGATCCCTCTCATTATCATGAGAGTCAAAGTCACTCCATCTGAGCTGTACATCTATCAGATGCCTATGGCTGGCTTTCTGATCAAACACATCTTTCGATTCAGCCACGAGACTAGGCTTTGACATAGGTCTTTACTAGGTAGGATGTAATGCCGATCTTTAGAGATCGCCCAAATATGTAATCTGACCTTTAAAGGTCCTTAATGATGTAATCCGATCTCTTGAGATCGCCCGAATGATGTAATCTGACCTTTTGGAAATGAAATAAAATTTTATTTAACAGTTATCATTCAATTATTGCATTGGTTATTTTCCGATCTCTAATGTGCATATCCGATCTAATTCCTAACTGAGTCACTTTTAGCCGATCTGTAACTCTGAACATCCGCCTTAATCCGACGATCTTGGCCAGCCGATCTCCTCTTATTTTATTTATTGTGTTTCTGAAACCGTCCCGCGATGCGTCAGAAAAGCGGGCAAATTACACATACCGATGCACCACTTGGGGCTCTGTGAGCATTAAATGCTCACACGGGTATAAATAGGAGGAGGTTCCCTCAGTTGCTCCCCTATGCCATTTTCAGCATTCTGCTCGCAATTTCAACTTTCTCTCATTTCTTCAAGTTTTTCCGGCACCGATCACACTCTGATAAGGACTTTAATCCTTCTCTTACTTAAGCTTTTTTATTTCTTTAAAAATGAGCGGCGCCGAGGGTCAGAGAGCGGCGAGCCCCCCTTCTGTCCATGTCTCGTGGTCATCAGATGAAGTCGAGGTGATTAGGTCAAGTGGGCGACCTAAGCCTCCTACGACCTCTGCTTCAGCCCATGGTCAAGCGGCACAATCAAAATGAACACATTCATCTGGGAGAGAAAATCTTCGCATGGATGAACTGCCGTTAATCCTTCAAGAAACCGATCTGCAGTCAATTAGTCAAGAGTATAACCTTCAAACCGACTCCTTCGAGCTTATCAGATGCTATGGCGATCTCTGAGCCGATCACTTTTTCGATGAAAATGATGCAATCATAGTGTACGAGGAGCAATTAAAAGCCGGGCTTCGGTTTCCTCTTGATGACTTCTTTAAGGACGTCCTGAAATTTCACCAAGTCTCGGTAGCCCAAGTGCATCCGAACTCATGGCGGATCCTGGTGGCTTTCAGAGGCTTATGCCGGGCTAAGAAGCTCAATCCTACAGCGAAGGTATTTGCCGAGCTGCATAGGTTTACTCGCCAAAAGGACGACGAGTACTGGTTCTTTCAGGCAAAACCGCACTGTGGGCTTTTTACCGATCTTCCTTCTTCATTGAAGAATTGGAAAAATCACTTTTTCATGCTGAGGAGCAAGATTTCGAACGGTTTCGAGGGTTTTCCCCGTAGCTAGCAATAACTGGTCCCCCCGTTTTCGAATAGGATTGCCCTGAGTAGGGACGAGGGTGCCATGGTAATGGAACTTAAGGATCTGGCGACTACCCAGAAGTTTTGTTGCTTATATGCGGTGATGGCCGAGCTGAAACATTGGATGACGCGGCTGATCACTGATGAAGGATGCGAGCTCCAGCTCTCTGACCTCGGCCCTGGTGCCTTATCCATCTCTGATCTCTGAACCTTAGCGAACTCACTGACTTTTCTTTATGTAGGTATGGCGGGCGGCGAGGCTTCCAAGGAGAGCCGTAAGCGGAAGATGGAGATCTCCAGAAAGGTGCGGGAAATGAAGATCGCCGCGGCATCACAAATGCCAAGGCAGGAATCGGGAGAAGTGCCGGGAGACTCGTCCCGACCTTCGGTACAACCGGTCCCCGAAGTAGAGGTAGCTCCTTCTCCCCCTCGACAAGAAGAGCCACCACCTCCACCTGTTCCTTCGAGTGCAGAAGGGGGACCTTCCCAACCTGCTGTGAGGACCCTTTCTCGCGGTGCCCATGTCCTCATTCACTATCTGGAGAAGAACCGATCCGTTCGGGAGAATCTGGGCTTGGCCAAAGTTCTGGGTGCTACCATATGCCTCCAGGAGGACCGGAACAGGCTGACCTCGGGTAGTATTGACGATCTCCTGGCCCAGACAATGACTTTGAGTGTAGAGAGCTTGGTGAACCAACATATAATCAGGGAAAAGGCTCATCTTCTGAGGCAGAAAATTCTAAAAGCGGTTAAGAACGCATCCTCTGCCCAAGCTTAACTTTCATCCACCCAAGATTATATTGCCGAACTCGAAGGTCGGATGAAGTCCTACGAGGATAAATTGGCCGAACAAGCTCATGAACTCGGAGAGGCTCGGGCACTCCGAACTGCTGACGTCACCCGCCTCACTGAAGAACTCAGAGTAAAAGAAGAAGAGCTTGTGACGAGGGAAGCTGGTGCTTATGTGGACGCCCACAGCGACCTTTTGGCTGAGCTCAGGAGGCGTTATCCTGAGGAAGACTTCTCTTGGATGGTGGACCTTGCTCCTCGAGACGAAGAGGAGAGCGAGGAGGAATCAGAGAGAGAGGAGGAATCAGAGAGAGAGAGAGAGAATGAGCGAAATGTACCGAGAGATCAGGCTGGGGGAGATCCTCCAGCCGAATGACTTGTAAATATTTACCTTGGAATGAAATGAAGTCTTTTTGCACAATTTCTTGTTAAGATCGGAAAATGTCCAAATTGTATGAGTACTTAATTGTTTTGCACGCACTAGACGGTAAACTTTAAAAACAACCATTAATCAAAGTATGAGAGATCGAAAAAACATTATAGATAAGCTTGAGATCGGGCTGAGCCCCGACCAAACACCCGGTAAATCCTTAAAACATTGAAAGACTTGATTTGAATTTTAGGATCGGGATCATTAATAAACCGGACATAAACTTTTAGCTTTATTTTGAGAAATAGACCGGACATAAACCTTTTAACTTTAATTTAAGAAATATCTGGAACACACAAGTGCGGGACCCGATTCTAGCATTAGCTAAATAATTTTCCACTACATTTGTAAAGAGAGATCGAAGACGAGACCGAATGGCATGGAGGCCTGATATTGGTTTGAGAGATCGGGATTAAGGTTGAACGACATAGAGACTTGACATTGGTTCGATCTCTCCGGTGAGAGATCGGTAATGAATCGAATGACATGGAGACTTGGTGTTGGTTCGACCTTCTTTGGCGAGAGATCGAAAATGAGATTGGATGGCATGGAGATGTGATCTCCTTTATTGGGAGATCAGAAATCATTTGACTAGGTGCGGGATCGGTTTATTTCCCAATCAAGTTACCTGTAACCAGAGAATGTTGGTTGGGGTCAATTAATTTTGTTGATCGGCCAAAATATGGTGTCGACACATATCATTGAAGGAATTCAAAATCAAGCAATGAAGTCATAAGGCCTAGAAATTCCTTGTATCTTAATTAAACTTCTATTTTTAATTTTTTTTATTGCCCAATTTTATACAATTTCAGTTCCTTCTTTCCATTATTTTGTCCAATTTAAGGGTATAATTGAATCATAGAGTGTACAGGCCTATTTTAATTCATATTATAAAAACAAATGTTAGAATCAATAGCAAAAATTTTACAGCAATATTAATTTTGCTGCTTAAAAAGCTAATATATAATAATAATATAAATAATTGCTGCTAAAAAAAAAGATACAACACTAATTGTTGCTATCATTAAAAAATTTTTGCTACAATAATTATTACTGTCAATAACCTTTTTTTTTTTTTGTAACAACTACAATGTTATTGTAAAAATACATACGACCACAATTTTATAACAATAATATGTAACGATTCATATTTTACACATTTAGCAATAATAATCATTGCTGCTAAATTTAATATTTCCTGTAGTAAATTCAAAATTTGAAACTTGACTTAATTTAAACATTAGTTTTTAATATTTGAAATCAACTCAATGAGTTATTCAAAATATTTAAGCTCAATTCAATAACTATAAAAAAAAATGTAATTTTTTAATTACAAACTCAAATAAACTCGAGTGAACTTAAATTAAAAGATTGATTAATAATTTTTTAATTATATATCAATATATAGAAGCAAAATTGTAATTTTAAATAAACTTAATTAGATTCACCATTCCAACTTTTCAAGTCTAAGCTTAATTCGATTAAATTAGGGTAAATTTTGAATATTTTTGAAATCAAATTGAAATAATTTATGAGTAATTTGATTCATTTGTACCTTAATTATTGTAAAATACCTTGACGTTGAGGGTATTCCGCTGGCCTAATGGAATACAGTTTGATTCAGCAAATCTAAGGCTCTAGTAAGCCCAAGTAGCAGTGGGCCTTCAAGAGGGACTTTTGCAAAGAGCGTGGGCCAAGGAACTTTTTAGCCTATCGTGCATTCTGTTCGTGGGTCAGTGCTATCAACAGCCTTGTTCAATTGTTGCATGATCTGTTAATAAACAGAAGTACAGTTTAAAAATGGTGCTATTATCGGATTCCAAAATGTTTTTCAGCAAAAGGTTACTTGGAATGGCATGTAAAATGTTGAGGGGATTGATTGATTTGGGGCAGTCAGGACAAATTCAATTTGTGTCCATGCACCTAAAAAGCAAACACAATTAATTTGAGTTTCATGCGAAAAACGAAGATGTTAATGTGTTGTATGGATTGGTTTGCTCAAGTAGAAATATCCTTGACGTTGTTAAGACTTCAATTATTACTGCACTTAATTTAAACTAATTATAGTAATTATATATATGTTTTTTTTGGTCAAAGATAATAAATTGATAGTAGAAAGGGCTTAGAACCCAAAATATCAAGTGGCAAATCTGGATTACAAAAAAGGCTTTATCTTTACAATACTATCTGGTTTAGAAAAAGTAACCATCAAACCCAATGCAATTGGAGCTGTACAACCTGTAGAAACGAACAGAACCGAGTCGAGTCAAGTTTTAGCTTGTTCAGGTTGGTTCGTTAATATTGATCTAGGCTCGAGCTCGAGCTCAAACTCGATTCGCGCTTTAACATTAAGACTTGAATTTGACTCATTTGAAATATATTAAATTCGAACTCAATTCAAACTTGGCTCGTTTTAAGTTCATTTATTATATTAACGAGCCAAACTCGAGTTCAGCTCGTGTCAAGCTCGATAAACTCATTAAAACGAACTTGAACACAAACTCAATAAGGTCAAACTTGGTTCGAATTCGATAAGCTCGATCTCAAATTCAATAAGCTCGAGCTCAAGCTCGATTGTTATTATATCTATTTTACACAATTATTTTCATAATACATTATTACATGAGTCTATAGTCATAATAATAGAAAATAACAACAAAAACAGTTTAAAAGACATTCAAATTATTTTAAAATAACACAAATTAAAATACTATCATAATTTAAATAAAATTAATTATTATTTATTCTTTCAATTCAAAACTATATAGTTTTAAATTAAAATTACGTAGTTTTAAAATTACAATATAAATTTTATGTAATTATAATTAAATTATTATTTTATTTTTCAATATTATTCTGATAAAATGTATTACTTTTTACATTATTAATTAATTTATATTGTTAATAAATTTTATTAATTTTTTACATAAATATATTATAATTTGAACTTTTTACTATTTTTATATTTAATTTATTTAAATAAGTTTAAAAATATTAAATTTATTAAATTATTTAATTTATCGAATTATATTTGATGCTTTACACCTTTAACCAATACTCTATTTAAGATATGAACAAATTAATTTGTATAAAATGAGTAGACAATTAATATTAAGTATAATAGTAATTACGAAAGCACATATATAGAAAAGATAGACTAGTATTAAATTTAATTCTTAACCTTTTAAAAGTTTACGGTTTAAAGAAAAAAATATTATAAAAACAAATATTAGGATAGGGATGTTATAGAGAGTAATAATAATATATAAATAGATTAGTTAGTGTTAATAGAAAAAAAAAAAAGCGAGAGACTGTAAAGAGAGAAAATAATAATAATGATTAGAAGGATTAGTATTAAACTTGGAGTTCAATATTCTAAAAGTTCAAAATATAGAGAGAAAGAGGAAGAAAAAGTTGTATTTATATTTTAAGTCGTACGACTATCACCAAAACTTTGTAATTAAGTTCTGATTTATTTAGTACTTTAATACAGATAAAATATTTCAAAATAATATTTATTTATTTATTATATAGTATTTTAAAGTTATTTCTTATATAAAAATTAACTTATTTTTTTATAAAAATTATATTTAATATACAAATAATTATATTTTATAAATACACTTTTTATTTTGATTATATTATAATTTTATATAATAATAAAATATTTAATATTCTGATTTTATTTTATGCAAATTAACTTTATTTAAAAAAATAAATTACAAATAATTATATTTTATATATTGATTATATTATAATTTTTTAAAAAATATTTTTTATATATTATTTTCAAAATAGTCATAAATAAAATAAATATTTTTGTAACATTATAAATTATAATTATTAATATAAATGTTTTTGCAAATGAGTTAGTTCACGAGCTTAAAAACGAGCCTCAAAACGAGTTTATTTGCGAACTTATTCACGAGTTAGTTCACGAGACTATTTAACGAGCCAAATTGAGAGCCTGTTCAACAAGCAAGATCTCAAGCCTGTAAACGAACCTAGCTCGAGCTAAATACTACTAAGTTCGAGCTCAACTCGTTTATTAAACGAGCTTAAAATTCAAATTCGAGCTCGGCTCATTTAGAAAATGGAGGACTTATGATGGGACTATAACCAATGAAGATGTTATGGGACCACTCAAAAGACAGCTGAAAAATCATCTCTGTAAAATTAATAATTTCCACCCTCCTGTTCCTCCACATGTGACTTGTACCTCTCTTGGACCTATCCATCCCGTGAACGATGAACCTATTGATTGGATCAATCCTCTCTGGTAGGATTCTCAAGACCCCATGGAGATTGAAGCACGTGAAGCCATCCAGAGTGCTGCCCCACCATCTCCTGAAGAGCGTGGACCCTAGTACCAGCCTTTTTATGGAGATATTGACTCCGATGACTCTGATTACAGAAATTACGACCTTTCTGTTAGTAGTATACCCTAGAGCATATTATTTAGTATGTATCTTGTACATATTTTATTAATAAAATACATTCTCACTTTTCCATTTACATAATATATTTATGTGTAATAGAAAAGGTCCATTGATATTTTGTTAGAAATTATATTCTTAAGTTGTTAAGAACATGAGTAACAGTATTTCTAGCACAAAGTATCATAAATAGGTTCACAATCGATGATACTTCACAATAAAGACATGACTTATCCAGAAAGATTGTATTCATATTTGTTCCCAAGTTATTTATATGAGATATAAATAAGATGGAATGGTAAGTCTCATGCCATATAACAAATATGATAAGCAATTATACATGATAAGTAGGCCTAACCAGTGACACTTATGACAAGCACATGGAGTTTACTATTGTCAATGCATTGTCATAAATCATATCAATGCATATAATCTTTAGACCTGAGATAGCACAGTTATCTTGTATATAGATGGTTTGAGTTTGATATTGCTTTCATACTTGTACTGTGTATGGGTATATGGGCATGTGTTGTCTCCTACTAGTTATATATGGAGGTAGGTGTTGATCAAGATGGAATATGTTTCTCTAAGTAAATAGGGATAAAATCCTATGTTCATTTAATTGTTCTTGATGTTTCAAGTTCCTAGCCAGGACAGATAGATTTATTCAGAAAAGAGTTTCTGATGAGAAAAATCTTTTTAATCAAGAACTGGAATTAAAAGAGAACATAATATTCATAACAAATGGGGTTTGACATAAACCATGACTCCAGCTTGAGTTGGAATTTTGTAACAGAGAGATTCTAGTGCATGGTAACATATGATTATAGGTTCATTTAAGGTAAACCTTATTACTAATTGGGTGGCCATGACATGCAATGCTAGGTGTTAACTATGGTCTATGAGGTGCATAAAATGATTTAGAGAAATCATTTATGGTAAGAAAGAGTTCTAATGATATTAAGAGTTGATATCATGTCTCATTGCCAATTAGTGATGAGCCTAGTAAGTCACACACATACACAAGTAATCACCAAATTAAATATAATTTAATTAATTAATTAAAGAGTTTAATTGATTAATTAAATATGTTTGGTTTGCAATTAAATTGCAAAGTCCCTAGCATGGCTTAAAACCAAATCTAGGTTATTGGATGTATAAGTATAAGTTAAATTTATATTTAAAGTGTTTAAATATGAATTTAATTAATGAGAAATTAATTAATAGAGATTAATTAATTAATTTATATTTGATATAAATTGATTATAATTAGAGAAATAATTATTTTTGGTTGAGAACTCAAAATTAAGACACAGAGATATTTTGGTCATTTCACAGGGTGACATGTGGCACCGTGAGATGGTGACACACGGCACTATACATAAGCTTGCCATATGTCTTTTAATCATGTAAGATGATTAAAGTCAAGATTAAATATAGGTTTAACACTTGGCACAATGTGATTGGGTCAATTAAACCTAGAACCAATCAGAAGGTGACATTTGGCAAGGGTTTTAAGTGGTGACTTAGCTATATAAGGGAAAGGATGAAAAGAAAAATACCTAGCTGCTATTTGTTTCATTGGTGCCGCCCCAAAGCACCTCTCCCTTTCATCTTCTTCATCTCACATCAATTCAAAGAGATTTCCCAACAATCTCTTGAATTAAAAATACTAGAAATCGTTTATAGTGTTCTGTTTACATCTCTAATATCTCAAAAGGCAAAACTTGATTTTCTAATTCATAGAAAAAGCTTTAGAAGTTGTTCAAGGGCTGCCATAGGTGATCTTGGTGTGGACAAGCTAGAGGGACAACATCTGGTGTCCTAAAGACGCATCCCAAAGGTGCCAAACACACTGCAATGCATCAAGAGGTTAGTGCACTTGCTCTTAATCTAATATAGGGTTCTAAAATTAATCTGATTAATTCTAAAATCTTAAATTGCAAATACAGATCCAAAGACATATTAAAAGAGTTTTAATATGTTGTTTATCATTGTAATCAAATAAATTAAAATGAATCTTGCATAATGCATGTGACCCTAGATGAAAATTTTTTATTTCAATGATCTAAACTTAGGTTTTTCATGCTTTCGCTCCTTCACTGTCTACTTCACCGTAATAAACGGAGTGTCGGTCATCCTTAATAATGATAGTTTGTTTGTGCTTTTACTTTTGCTTTTGCTTTGTACTAAGTGTCTATGTGTTTCAATTATGCAAGTGTGTTTCAATTATGTACCGGTAAACTATCGGTAGCCTGTAAAAGCTAGAGCTCTTCCCTCTATATAAGGAGAGCCTTGGTCAGTTGTAAGTTTTCCCTAGTAATAAATTCTAGTGTGTTTCTCTCAAACATGATTTTCTAAAGCTCTTTCTCTCTTCTTATGAAAATCCAAGAACATATGATATTTCTTGAGTAAGCAGTTGTATGTATACTCTACACTTGCTCGAAAGGGATCTTGTGTATCAGAAATACATATGTTATGATCCTGTAAGCTACGACCCTCTTATTATATACTGTATGTGAGTACAAAAGGACTCATAGGCTGAGAGTACCTAAGAGAGGAAAGCGTCATTGAGTATGAGTATAAGCATACAATATGTAGTAAGAGGCTCCAGGCCCTTTATGGTATCAGAGCCTGCTTAATTTGAAATATCATATGCTTCGCGGAACAGTAAGAAAAAGAAACTTTTCCAAATATGTATTGTCAAACACCTATTCCGTCCGTACAAACTGTAGTTGAATAGCCAACCCCTATTGAGATAGTCAACTTATCTTCTTCACTTTTTTTCTCTTCCCCTTTAAGAATAATTCTCTCTTCTCGCATTGATTTTTATACATTATCATATTTATTATAATTTTTTTTTAGTTTAGTTTATGATATATAAAAGTGGGGCATGCAAACGTTAGTTTTAAAGATTTCATAATAATCCAAAGGTGTAATGCTATTGCTAGTTTGGCATGATGACGATGCTACCTAATACTAATCGGTACATTGCAAAGTCAATTTCTGAAAAGTGGCATTAAAATATTGCTTTACATATATATATATAGTTGTCATCACACAATATATATATATATATATATCAAAGTATTATAATAAATTTCAAATTTAAAATTAATAAAAAATATTGAAATTATGAGATAATTTTATTTTTTTTTAAATTAAGAGTTTATTTTAATTATTTATTTCATTTGCCATTGCCAAGATGGAAATTGGAAATAAAGATATGAAAGACAACCACCTTGTTAAGAAACAAGCAAGAATCATTTTAATAAAAAAATATTAATTGTCGATACAAAAGTTGGGGGTTTGAATTAATGTTGGTGTTTATTATTGTTTTTACCTTTTAATAAGCAGCAGCAGCATAACACAGGGTGGTGAACACAATTCAAAGGTCATAAAGAAACCAATATTCGTATGAGCTTTGGAGGGCAAGTATCATAAAATCATACCATAATCAACCTTCCCCTTTTCCATTCTCTTTTTTAATATATTCTTGTCTAGCCGTAACCCTTCAAGCAAAAAAACTCAGGCATTGACCCATTTGTGTCTATATACGCAAAAGAGATTATCCCACTTCTGCCTACTTATATCGTTTTTTCTTTATTTTCTTTCTTCATTTATCAAGAGCTCACCAAGAGAAAGGAAAGAGATAATACTCAAAAGAATAGTTTTTCTTTTTCTGGCCCCAAACATGGTCCCTCACCCTCCTCCCAACCCATTATCATTAATCTTGATCATTACTCCTCTAGTTAAGGTCAAAAAATGGCATGTTTTCCATGTATCGAAACAGAGATTGTAACTGTTTTCTGCACATGGATGAGTTTATTGATTTGCAGACAATCTCATTAATTAATCTTAAGCATTACTCCAACCAAACATTATTAAACATGTCTCTCGGCGTGGAAATCAATAATCTTTTAATGTTTTATTTCCAACAAAATCTTAAATTCATCAAAAAATTTGTGTCAGAAATTGAAACAAATAAAAATGTAATAAAAATTAAGAAAAAAAACATAACGCTAACAATAGAATTCTCGACAGCTGGACATTGACCGACCAGAGTGAAGGTCAATTCTGTAAATAACTAACTCAAATTGGTTTTATTAAATGCCTCAGCAAAAGAAAAGAAAAGAAAAAGACAAGAAAACTAGCTGCTTTAGCCGAGTAAGACTAAAAACCAGACCTTCAGACCCAGTCTTCTTCCTCTTAATAAAAACCCCAACTTCAAAAGCTTCTTGCCACAATTCATCTCTACTACTTTTTCAAGCTATGGGTGGTAATGGCAAGCACAGATGGAAAATCTCCTTCTACCGTCGCTCCAACTCCAACCACAAATCTACTCATCCTCCAAAAGAGTTCCTTTGCCCCATTTCTGGATCCTTAATGTACGACCCTGTTGTTGTCTCCTCCGGTCAGACCTTCGAGCGCGTCTCTGTCCAGGTTTGTCGAGACCTGAATTTCGCTCCTTCCCTCGATGATGGTTCCATTCCGGATTTAACTACTGTAATCCCCAATTTAGCCATCAAATCGACGATTCTCAACTGGTGTGATACTAATGGCGCTGAACGTCCTCTCCCGCCAGATTACAGCTCTGTGGAAAAAGCCGTCCGTAAGAAGATGGTTGAATCGAAAACTTTGAACCCCGAGAATAGGGTCTCCGAGAGGGAGTTGCTGAAGGCTGTGGCAGAAAATCCTCCTGTTCTATTCTCCCACGCGCAGACCGAGTTGACTCGCCGAGTCAATCATTTCTACTCGAGCTCCTCCGAGGAATCCATGATTGTCAACAACGCGACGGCGAGTCCGTTTACTCTGCTGCCTTTCGCGACTCGCCCAGCGTGTTATACTTCATCTTCTAACTCGTCATCCGAAATTGCTGAAGCTGAAACCCTAACGCAAAATCCTGATTCCGCTGACTCCAGCTCCAATTCCTCATTCCCTGAAGAGGAAGAGATTGTGGCTAAGCTTAGAAGCCCTGAAGTATACGAACAAGAAGAGGCGGTGATTTCGCTGAGGAAGCTTACTAGAGCACGAGAGGAAATGAGAATTCCTCTGTGTACTCACCGATTACTCACAGCTCTCCGTTCCTTGATTGCGTCGAGATACTGCGTCGTGCAAACGAACGCCATCGCTGCACTGGTAAATCTCTCGCTGGAGAAAGCGAACAAAGTTAAAATCGTACGGTCAGGATTTGTTCCTCTTTTGATTGATCTATTAACGGCCGGATCCAGTGAACCGCAAGAGCATGCCGCCGGTGCGCTTTTCAGTTTAGCTTTAGAAGACGAGAACAAGATGACAATAGGGGTTTTGGGAGCGTTACACCCATTGATGCACGCTCTGAGGTGTGAGAGTGAGCGAACTCGCCACGACTCAGCTTTGGCCTTGTATCATTTGAGTTTAATCCAGAGTAATAGGGCCAAGCTGGTGAAACTGGGCGCTGTGCCAACACTGCTTGGCATGATTAAAGCAGGTGACTTGGCGAGCCGGCTGTTGCTAATTTTATGCAATTTAGCTGCTGGCAAGGAAGGGAGATCGGCAATGCTGGATGGAAATGCGGTGGCAATATTGGTGGGGATGTTGAGCGAGGGAAGTGAGCGGGTAGACTCGGAAGCAACTCAGGAGTATTGCGTGGCGGCATTGTTGGCATTGAGTCATGGGAGCTTAAGATTTAAAGGGCTAGCTAAGGAGGCGAGAGCAGTGGAGGTGTTGAGGGAGATAGAAGAGAGAGGAAACGACAGAGCGAGAGAGAAAGCAAAGAAAATTTTGCAGATGATGAGAAAGGGAGACGAGGACGATGAGGAGGCTGATAGGGAAGCGGTATTGGAATTGGGTGGAGCTGGCCGGAGTCGATACAGGGTTGGTGGCGGGGCGAGAAATGGGAATTGCCCAAACTCGTCAAATTTCTGACAGTAAAGTTTGTAATTATTCATCGGAGAAAGCTTGTTAGTTTTCCCTTTTGAATTTCAAGGCGTAAAGATAGGGAATGTTCATGTGGTTTTTTATTTTTATTTAAAAAAAAGTTAAATGAAAATTTTAGTTGTTGATTGATTGTAAGGCTATAGAGTGTGGAGTTGTACATACAAATAGATCCTTTGGAAGTGATAAAAAGGATTTGAATTTAGTTGGAACAATGTGCATTAAGCAGTTGATAGATGGATGGATAGAGCTGGATTGTTGTCTGTTGTTTTGTTGGATTGTTTTGATGTATGGATATAAAGACCAATGTTATTTGTTTCCCTTAGGATGAGTTTTGAGGATGCCACAGCCATTCACACGTAATCCAAATGCTACTTCGCTTGCAACCCCCAAACCAGAATCATGAATAGGTTTCATAAATAAATAACATCACAAATTAAGATCAGACTACCATTGGAAAAATGTATAAATATTTTGTAATTTTCATCATAAAGCAAGGATTTGACATCCATACCCCACAAGGACTTTGATTTGTTAGAAGTGTTTCCCTAATTTTGGAAAGATCGAGGCTGTTGGTCATTGGAATTGGATTCTCCTCCGCAATTACTATGTTTTTTTTTTTTTTTGGGTCGAACTGCAATTACTAAGTTCATTGATTGGAGCCATACTCAATTTGTTAGAGCCTTGTGTTGGCTGGTAGTTTGTGCCAGTTTTTCTCACGTCACGAGGTTTGGGTTGCTCATTCCTGCCCTCTTTCAGTTAAAGGTTAAGGGCCGAGGCCCGGTTTCAAGTGCCAACAATTAAAATCCAAGAAATGCATCTTACCCAAAAAAAACAAAGCCATTCCTACCATTATCCGTCATTAGCCTGCTGGAAATATTATAAATTAATAGAAGGCATTTTAAAATTTTAAATTTATATTTAAAAAAATTATTTTTTTTAATTAAAACTTTTAGAAATTCAGAAATTTTACATTTTTCAATTTACTAAATTTATGAATTGAAAAGTTTTTTCATTTTAAAACTTTCAAATATTTTATTTTTCATTTCTTCTAAACAATAAAAAAAATTTAAATTTGAAAAAAAAAAATCTTATTTTAACATACCTGTTAAAGCAAAGTATTTTGGAAAAAAAATATACTTATCAAGTGTTCTGCAAGCGTTAATAATCCTATATAATATATATATATATATATATATATATATATATATATATATATATATATATATATATATATATATCTTATGAAAAGATCATTAATGCAATAAAATTTAAAATATGATAAGAAGTTTTGCAATAATTTTAACTTTTCAACAATATAAATGTTTATTTTTTCTTTTAAAAATAAGTTCCATCTCCGCGCATGGTTTATCAATGTTCGGGTTAACAAATCCTAGATGCCACAGCTCTTATCTTCAATTCTCATTCATCTAACATCTCAGAAACATCCCCAGGGGGAGAATCAACACACAAGAAAACCAACCTCCGTGGACAGGAAACCAGTTGGGTAGCTCATCTGGAACCTAAATTTGCAGACCAAAACCCAGCAACTCTTTGCAGGGCTTGATGACATACATTTGAATAATTCGCCAACATCTGCGGATAATTCATATGCCCACATCTACCATCCATGTGAGATAAGGATAAATCCTATTTACTGAATAACTTTCAATCAGTTCTTTACTTGAATTTGCTGTTACAGTGCTGCTTCCCATACAAAATGCTGGCTGTTTCGACATTGGCAGCTCTTGGACCTCTCTTGATGACATAGATAGATAAAACATCTGACATTGTTTGCCTATTTAATGGACTCTGCTCTACACATAGCAACCCAAGTTAATTCATTTCAAAACTTCATCTTTAGAAGCTGAATTTTTCTTAATGTTGGCTCCACAATTTCTAATGCATTGCCTTTCCATAACTCCCATGCCATGACACAAAATCATGATCAAATAAAACTATGTGAGAAAATTGTTGGTTAACTGATAAAGACAAACTTCGATTTGAGAATAAAAGAATTACATAGCCTACGAGGTTGAGCAGACGATCAAGTCAAGATGATAAATTTCAATTATATAGCAAATCTTCGAATATGAGCTACTCTAACCCCACGGCAAATTCCAGGCTTGTATTTTTGTTACTATTATTATAGTGCACATGCAGAGACTGGATTATTAAAACAAGATCTTGCATCTCTTTGATGGGCAAGGTTAATGCATGTCAACTATGGCATGTGCCAAATATCTTTATCTGGGAAGCATAATGGCTCATTGATCTTTTTCTTTTAATTAAAAAAAAAAAAAATCCTTTTGATGACCACTTTGGCTATTGAGATTTGAAAGTGGTGCTTCGCTCTAATTTATATCATTCAACCCAATTCAAAATGCTACAAATAGAAATAGATTGAAAGTTCTACAATATAAGACATTCAATCCATTTGCCTTCTTTATTTGTTTTTGAGGCCATTAGGCCGTCTATGCTATTCTGTCTGAGGATTCACATGCATGGAGGTGCAATTTATGAGATTATTAGGCGCTGGGGTGAATCCTTACAACGAGGGTGAGAAAAGGCTTAAGGGTTTTGAAGGAGATTGAAGTGGTAAGTCAATTGAAGAAAAAAATAATGGAAGTGGAAAGTCCTTGGATAAAGCTTCATCTGCAATGTATAAAACTACAAAAGAGAAAAATTCAGGGCATGAACTGAAGCACAAAAGTATCCGTGTCAGTTTTGCCAAAAGGAATTTAGGAATCCACGAGCATTCGGAGGCCACCAGAATGCCCACAAGAAGGAGAGGCTTAAAGGGAAAACAATACAGTTTCAAGAAAAAGAGTTATTTCAAACTTTTGCCTTTATTCTCTAGAAATGAGTGTAATTAAGCTTTTCAAAGGTTATATCCACAAATTTTCATGATATTCCAAAAGTGAACAATCTTCGATTCTTAGTTGTTTTCAAGAGTTAAATAATTCACTTCATTTATTAATATTGTCACAAAATAAATTACAGACTCAAATAAAAATAAGGAAAATTTTATGTATTTTTTTTATAATTTCTACTTTTTATCGTTTGCTAACAATAAAACCTTAAGGTATCACTTTATTATAAAGCGAATCACATACCTTACAATAAAATTAAGTAGAACGTAACGATTGAGTAATTTTTTTTTATAATTTCGTTTTTTCTAATTAAATATTGCAATGTAGTAATTTTCAGAAATGGCAGAATCCAGACTTATACTCCTGTGCGAAGCTTTGAGGATGATTTTTCTTTTTATTCATATTTCATTAGTTTAACAATGATATGAGGAAGCTTTGAGGAACATTTATTGCTGCATCAATCAAAATCTTTTTAGCCATAACCTGTTTATTTTGTGGCAGTAGTGGCTACTGGTGCTTGTTGAGTTGAATGAATGTATATTGATATTAGTCACCAATGAAAGCCTATGAGTTTACCCCCATCTAGGATGGATTAGCTGCTTGCATAAGAAGAACCAAAAAAAGGAGAAAAGAAGGGAGAGGAAATATGAGAATGAAGATTGTTGTATTACGTGCCAAAATTCATTAGAGTTCATCTTGGTAGGCCTATTCCCTAAATCGTGGGCCATTTCTGTTTAAATAGGCCGGGGCCCATTAACTTTGGCACTATGCCATTCCTATTCTACTGTAATATTAAGCATGATCGATCAAAATATGAATCACTTTTTTTAAGTCGTCAAGGAAATATTTTAACAACTATAACCATTACTTTAAAAATTAGAAAATTTTTACTTAAATTTAATTTATTATAAATTTAAAATATATATGAGATTCATATATTTAATAAATGAATCTTATTATATATTTTATATTTTAAATTTATGATAAATAAAATATAAACAATAAAAATCATAAAAATTATATAATAAATCAGTGATTTCATGTAGGATATTGTATATGAAATAGCAATTCAATAGTAAATTTATATATATATATATATATATATACCAGTGATTGAACAGGTAAATGGGTCTTAAAAGTTTATAATCACCTTATAATTTTTTTATAACTATAATTTATATATGTATTAAACTACTATTTATTTACTATTTCATTTCATTTCAAATATTGACATGAAATGACAGCTATACTTCTATAAAACTTTAAAACATGAGGAAGATCTCAAGTGAAGACATAACGGGTCTATCCTTACAAGCTATATTAGTTTTCCAATTGCAGATATTATGGATTAATTCTTAATAATTAATATAAATTACCGGATTATTTAAAAAAAAATCTAGTGGATTATTTTAATTCTAATTAATATAGATAATATAAAATTCCTTCTTACATTAAAATTAGAAAAGGGTACACAAACACAACGCGATACAAGTTATATAATCACGAAACGAAAATAATCATAATTCTCATCCTCATATGCTGGGCTGCAACAAAGAACTCAAAGATCAACCAAAGTATATATAAGAGAAAAAAGAACATATTTTCTTTTAATCTGTGAAGGGAAACAACATAGATAAAAATTAACATAAATCCCATTCTCATTCTCATTCTCATGCCTCACATAAAAAAGACCCATGTATGATGAATCAAATTCTAAGTCTTAATCGAATTGAACTGATCGCACCTGTTCCTGACCTCCCCCTTCCTCCCAGTCTTGATATCAAGAACGCTAAGCTTCTCCATTGCACGAGAAAAATCCGTGAAGAATACCGATTGGTCCTTTGCATAGAGCACTGCAAAGGGCTTAGTTCTGGGGTCTTTAACTAGCACACTATCGATTGTCAACAGCCCTAGCCCTCTAGGCAAGTTCTGGTAATACATGTTATCGAACTTGCTCGGTGTAAGTACGTCGTTGAAGGCGGACATGGTTGGATCTTTGGTGTAATTAGCGCAGAAAGTCTTCAGTGCGCTTGCGTACTTTGGGTTGAAATCTGGGTCTACTGGGGTGCTCTTGCTGAAATGGTAAAGCCTATCAGCGAACTCCTTGCAGTGAGAGAATCCGATGGTGTGGCCACCCATCAATGCAACCAACTCCCTGGTGGTGAATCCTCTCAACTTAAACAAATCGATCATCTGATCCATTGTCATGTTAGTCCTAGGGAGACTTTCCTCTGCTCGAGATGCCTTAGAGATTAGCCCGTCCTTCCGCCCTAGACGAACGGTATAAAATGGTCCTCCAACCATGATGACCAGGTCGCGGGTGACCTGCGCAAGGATATCAGAACAGGAGACGATTTTAGGGCACGAGAGCTCGAGAGCTGTCTTGGCTCTGACCACCACGTCGAAGGCATCCCCAGGGAGGTTAAGGTTGATATCAGCATCTCGCTCAGCCTTATTGAAAGCATTAGATGAAACTAGAACGGAGGCATCACAGCCTTCAACCATGCAATCATGGAAGAAAAGACGTAAAGTGGCGGCAGCTGTGGTGGGGCTGGTGATTTGCTTATTGGTGACGGTGTCGCGAATGATATTTTGGAATTGAGGGCAGGAGGTCTTGTAGTAGTCAACAGAAAGCTTGGACTCAGAGAGAGGAATGGAGGGAAAGAGGAGTAGAAGAATAGGAAGAAAAGGAAAAGGAAAAGCCATGGATGGGAGAGAGGAAGGAGGGGCGAAGGTGGTGTAGGAGATGCGGTGCAGTTCTACCTTGTTCCTCCCTTTCTCAAGATCTCCTCAGAATAGGATCGGCGAATAAGGAAATTGAAAAGGAGAGAGAGAGGTGAGAGATTAAGAAGAGTGTTGTGGATGAGAGAGGTTATAGGTAAATTGATGCTATTTTTGCATGGATTTTAGCGTAGAAATAGGCAGCACCCGAAATAGTTAGAGCCAAGCAAGCAAATCTCTAGTCTACGCTAATTTAATGCTTCGTGACCTGTTATCTCATGGAAAATAATCTTCAAGGGAAAACATAATATGAATTTATTTTATATATTAATGATTACGATTTAAATTTTAAAATTAAACTCCAAAGAAAGATATCTTCAATAAAAAAAAAATAGCCAATATAATGAAATTGTATTTCTTTTGTTTTGGGCTTTTTACTTAGTAAAATGAAGCAACATTATTTTATCAATAAATATTTTTTTATATTATCAATAAATATTTTTTTATGTTGTTGTTGTTACAAAAATATCATCTGCACATATATTAAAAAAAAAAAAAAGATAATATGCTACCATACCACTTCGTTTGTCACTTGTCCCTTCGCCTTGGGTGGTGCCATCTCACCAAAACTTGACTGCTCAGTACTTTCTTCTCTGAAGTGTGATTGGTCAATTCCATGAGTCCCGATCAACCTAAGTGACCAGTGGTACCTATGAACCTGGTGGTGGTGTTTCGGTTGCTGTCTTCGCGAAACTCACCGGTCGTCCCTTCGTTGCTCTGTTTTAGGGAGCCGATTAATAATACTGAGTTCGCTTCTCTTTTTTCACTCGAATCATTCAGGCTGTAGGAAAGCCACGCTGGCTCTGAAATCTGCGACATGGGTTTTGATCAGTAGCTCAGGAGTACTCAGGTTGGGGCAGGAAAGAAAAAGAAAGTGAGCTTGATGCACTATTTCTATTTTGCTTTTATTTCTCAGCTGATTCTTTTCTTATCCATTGCATGTTTTACCATGTGTATGAAAACTACATACACATGCATTTCCGGTCAGTTCTTGTTCTTCTTGGGTTCTTCTTCTCTTGTTGATCATCATTTCTTTTCTAAAATATTGTGATCTTGAATTTATTCAATTAAATTGCAGCATGATGAATTTATTCAATTAAACTGCAGCATGATGAGCTAAAGCCTCTCACCAAATCTTTCACTGACACGCATAGTGATAAGGTTGGAAATCTGAAGGTATTTGGTTGCAGAGGAAAATTGGCAATATGTGTTCATTAAACTTATCGGAGCAACATTAGATTTTGGAACTGGGGAATGGATTGAGCATTCATCCGGGATAGGAGGTGTGGTACTGGTATGTGTTTTCTGGGCTTTGATGTCATTTAGGTGCTAGGTTCTGTATCATGGAGTTCATTAAGTTTCAAAAATATAAAATATTTAATTATTGATTTTGAACAGGGATGGATTCTTTGTTATACTTGAAATGCCTAGTTGCTTCAAATCGCATTGAGTGGTTTTCAACTTTGTCTTTGTGATTGATCTTCGTGTTTGTGATTCCTGATTCTGGGGTTTTGTTCAGGAGTTGATTCATTCCATGAGTACTTATTCAAGGCTCACATTCTTTTTGGAATGGAAGATTTCTGGAGAATGTTTGGCCCTCCCATGTAGTGCTTATATATCTTGATTCTCTCTCTGCCTTTTATTTTCATTTTTTTTTGGGTCTACTTTCTTTGTTTATTTCCCTTTTTGGAGAGAGAGATGGGAGGGGAAAAGGGAGAGGGATAGGGTGGCAAGTGAAGATGGGATTTAGGCTGCCGATTCCATATTAGTATCTAAAAATTGTAAATGTTTTGATATTACTTCCCTCCGCATCATTTTAAACCATCTTATTTCCCTTTTTACTCTTTTTGTCACTAACTTATCACAATTACCTATTAAGGCATTCTATGCTCTTAATTGGAAATGATCAAACCACCTTAATTGAACCTTTTTCATCTTATTTTTAATGTTTGCTACATGCACTTTTTGGGAAATGTGTTCATTCCTAATTTTATCCATTACTGTAATAACAGATATCCATCCACACCATTGGGAAATGTGTTCATTCCTAATTTTATCCATTATTGTTTCTCCAAGACACTAAATTTCCTCCAACAAAAACGCAATATATTCAGTAATTGACCTCTTGTCAACCTTAGATCCAGCCCAGTCAGCATCTGAAAAAATTCAACATTCAACATTCAAGTGCCCATAATTACCATATAACAAACCTCTTCCTAGAGCGCCCTTCAGATGACACAAGATTTGTCCTAAGGCTTCCCAATGAGTAACAGTTGGGGAAGACATAAACTGACTTATCACGCTAACGGCATAAGCAATGTCAAGACGAGTGACTGTAAGGTAGTTCAATTTTCCTCCCAATCTCTTGTATCTCTTTGAATTTTCAAACAACTCACTATCCCCTGCTAACAGTTGTAAATTTGGAGTTATTGGTGCATTGCAAGGCTTATCACCTAATTTTCCTGTCTCTGTCAATAGATCGATGACATATTTTCTTTGAGACAAGAAAATACCCTTCTTACTTCTCATAACTTCAATACCCAAGAAATACTTTAACAATCCCAAGTCTTTGGTCTGAAACTGGGTTTGGAGGAAGGTTTTAAGAGATGAAATAACTGCAGAGTCATTTCCAGTGATGACAATGTCATCCACATAGACTACTAGGAGAATTAGACCATTCTCAGATTGCCTATAAAATGCTGAGTGATCACACTTTTTTGCATACTAAATTTCTATACTGCTTCACTGAATCTCCCAAACCAGGCTCTAGGACTTTGTTTCAAGCCATAAAGAGACTTCTGAAGCCTACAAACTTTACCCAACTCCCCCTGAGCAACAAACTCAGGTGGTTGCTCCATATACACCTCCTTTTGAAGATCACCATGAAGGAAAGTATTCTTGATATCCAATTGGTGCAGGGGCCAATCATATGTAGTTGCTAAAGAGATAAACAAGCGAACAGAAGTAAGTTTAGCTACAGGAGAAAAAGTGTCAGAGTAATCAACCCCATATGTCTAAGCATATCCTTTTGCCACAATGCGTGCTTTTAACCTAGCCACAGAACCATCAGGATTTACCTTTACTGTAAATACCCATTTGCAACCAATAGTTTTCTTACCAGTGGGCAACTGCAATAATTCCCATGTACCATTAGCATCTAAAGCCTCCATTTCCTCTTTTATAGCTGCACACCAGCCAGGATGAGACAGTGCCTCACCAATAGTATTAGGGATAGGAACAGAGTCTAAAGAAGTAGCAAAACACCGAGAACAAGAAGACAATTGATTATAAGAAACAAAAGAAGAGATAAGGTAAGTGCATGAACGCTTACCTTTACGAAGAGCAATGGGTAAATCTAGGTCAGAATCATGATCAGTATGAGGTACAGGATCTCCCAACGAAGTAGTTGGTGGAGGATCTGAGTCAGGAATCTCCAATCTCCTGGAATAAACATGAACAATGGGAGGTCGAGTAGGTCTAGAGACAGAAGGAACAGGCTGTGGGAGAGGATTAGACATTGGTTGGACAGTATATATTAAGAGATCATCCTCCTCCCCCTGACTCTCATACACAGATGATTGAGGAAAGAATGGAGTGAATTCAAAAAATGTGACATTTGCAGAAATAAGATAACGATTAAGAGGAGAGAAACAGCGGTACCCTTTTTGGAGCCCGGAGTACCCAAGAAAGACACATTTGAGAGACTTCGGATCCAATTTATTAACCTGTGCACGAATATTACGCACAAAATAGGTACAACAAAAAATATGGGGTTCAATAGGGAATAAAGATTTTGTAGGAAACAAAGCAGTATAAGGAATATCCTCATTAAGAACAGAAGACGGCATACGATTGATAAAAAAACATGCCGTAGAAATTGCATATGTCCAAAAGTGTTTAGGAACTTTCATATGAAAAAAAAAGAGCACGAGTTACCTCAAAAAGATGTCGATTTTTTCTTTCGGCCACGTCATTTTGGGATGGGTATCAACACAGGAAAGACTGATGAAGAATGCCATTTTGTGTCATATAAGATTGAAATTATGCTGAAAAATATTTTTTGGCATTGTTACTTCTTAATATGCGCCCAGAAATATTAAATTGAGTTTTGATTTCATTACAAAAGGCACAAAAGATAGAAAACAACTCAGAACGATTCTTCATTAAATATAATCAGGTAACACGAGAGTAATCATCAATAAAAGTAACAAAATAACGAAATCCAATTTTAGAAGTAACAGAACAAGGACCCTAAACATCATAATGAACTAACTCAAAAGGGGATAAAACCCGTTTATTGACTCTAGACACAGAAGACAAATGATGATGTTGTGCAAACAGACACGACTCACATTCTAATACTGATAAAGACTGAAACTGAGGAGATAGCTTCTTCATGGTCGACAAAGAAGGATGGCCCAATCTACAATGAGCTTTAAGAGGTGTTAAGGTACTGGAGCAAAAAAGTGACCACGGTACATGATTTTCCAGAATGTAGAGACCACCTGACTCACGTTCTCTACCAATAATCTACTTCGTCATAAAATCCTGAAACAAATACTGGTCAGAAAAAAAGGAAACAGAACAATTTAAGGTACGAGTAATTTTGCTAACAGAAAGTAGATTAAAAGAAAATTTTGGTTGACATAAAATAAATGACAAAGAAATTAACAAAGTCGGGTTCGCAGTTCCAGAATCCATGACACAAGAAGTAGAACCATCAGCTAAAGTAACAGTAGAGGAAGTGAGATTAAACTGAAAAGCAGATAGAAGACTAGAATTACCCGTCATGTGATTTGTCGCGCTAGAATCAATAACACATTTGGGTGAGGAAGACACAAGGCATGTAGTGGATTTACCTGACTCAGTGATCGCAGTGACGGGGGAACTGGTAGGCTTTAGAGATGCCTGTTACTGGGAAAACTTTGCAAAATTCTCTGCAGATACTAAAATAGTTTTCTGAGAGGAAGATACTGTAGAATCCTCTGCTGTCATATTTGCCATTTGTGATCGCTGATTTTTCCTCTGAAGTTGCGGACAATTATATTTTGTTTGGCCAGGCTCATGGCAATAATAACAAATGACTCCTCTTGAGTCCTGATTAGAACTAGCCTCCCCATTATGCTGATTACCTCTGTTGCCTGTAATTCCTCCTCTACTTCCTCTTCTATTACCCTGTTGTCCATTTGGATTACGGCTAATAAGAGCACTACTGGCAGGCTGTGAAGATTGTGTACTCTCTGTACGAAGGACCAGTATGAACGTTTCATGCAAAGAGGAAATCTCAGAACTGGAGAGAATCTGAGATTTAGCAGTCTCATACTCTGAAGGAAGGCCTGCAAGAAAACTCATAACAGCCAGTTGCTCCCGTTGGGCCTGTTGAACTTTCATATCAGAACTAAAAGGCAACAATACATTAAGTTTCTCATATACCCGTTTAAAATCCATAAAATAAGCTGTGAAAGACTTATCTTCTTTCTCAACATGGTAGAATACCTTACAAACATCATAAATACGGGAGATATTTCCTTTACCAGAATACAGAAAATCTAAGTAATCCATCAATTCTTTAACAAATTCACAGTGATTAATTAAACTAATTACCTCACTGTGAATCGAGTTCCGAAGCTGCAAAAACAACCGAGCATCCTCTCTTAGCCAAGTTTGCCGTGTATCATCAGTAGGTGGGTCTTTAGTAAGGTGATCATCCTTATTAATGCTACGCAAATAGACCCTAACAGTCTTACTCCACTCTAGGTAATTTGAACCATTAAGTTTGTGTTTCATGATTTTAATCATCACCGGAATTACATCAGAAATAACATTCTTATTGTCTGCCATTTGTTGAGACAAAGAAAACTAACCGAAATGCTAATCGAAAGTGCTTATAGCCGCAAAATAACCCAAAATCATAAATCAAGCAAATACCGAAATAGGATCTAAGAGTCAAACCTCAGAAGTCCTTTAATGGTGTACTGGATCATGCAACAGCACACAGTGATGGAATGAGAGGGGTTGAGACGATGCCGGCAATGCTGATCGGAGTCGAAACGGCCGGCAGACGTGCCTCTACGTGCCGGCGAGTGAAGAAACTGCGAGAACCTGAGTTGGGCGCGAGTCTCATACACTTAGATTCCGACGATCGGATCAGAGGGGACGGCCGGTCGGCGGCCAAGGTCTCTCCTGAGCTGGGTGGTGAGAACAAATAGTCACCCTAGATAGATGACCTGCTCTGATACTATGTAGAAAGAGATGATTCTACTTGATTTCAATTAATCTGTACATGGGCATATATATACAATTGATTTCTATAATTGTGTTCTACTAATTAGGAAGAAATCCTAAATAAGAAATCATAAATAGGAATACAGAATACAGAATATACAGAGAAATAATATAGTGATTAACTTTCCATAACATTGGTAAATGATAGGAGTAATTTGTTTCTTTCTGAAGGGAATATGATCTTAATATTTGGTGTTTTAATTAATTAGGTTCTGGTTGGGGATATTGCAGCTGCTGATTCATCATATTGTGAATTTGTTTATGTGTGGGAGACTTGTGGAGTGCTACCTGAAAGGTAACATGCATTCCTAGTACTATGATCTTGATTTTTGACTGTTATCACTAGTAGCTTTTCTTCATACCACTTCTGCTTGTTTTCAGTTTGCTCTTATTTAATGGTGGATAAAGAAACATTGGATGTGTAAACCTTTTTCGGGTATTTGTTGGATCATCAAACAGAGCATCCTACAGAAAAGTATTATCCATTGGGCCCTGAATTGGCAGAGTCCACATTCTACTTGTATCAAGCAACTAAAGGTCTAGTTATCATCTTGCGCAGCTTCTAGTTTTTAAATTTTTCCCTTAAGAAGTGTTTGGTTTGGTAGTTTTAGCTACATCCTAGATGCACTATTTGCCAACCCAAATAAAAGGAACGGTTGGTGAGAGGTTAGAATACTATTTCCCATCCTCCCTTCTGTGGTGATGTACATTAGTGATTTTGTAAGGTTGGGTATCTTCAGTATTAGTGTACTCCTTCACAAAATAGATAAACATGATGAAACAAATTTATGTTTATTTGCTAATTTATGATTGGAGATTGAGAAAGGCATTAATCTCTGAGCTTCTACTGGCATGCATCTAGGCATATTAAGCAAAGCATTACCATTATCATGATTAGAGTCCTCAAGCTGAACTGAAAGAAAAATCTTGACTTACTATTTTGAACTTGTGAACATTGTCTTTGCATGTTCTAGATCCATGGTAAATGCAAGTAGAGCAGGTGAATCAATTGTTAATTATCTTAATTTATACACCAAAGTGGAAGGAGGGTTTGCCATTATTAGAGATTTGACAACTATGCATTGCAAAGGGAAGATCATCGGAATATTTTCTTTCTTGCTGAAACGCTAGAGTTTTTATTCCCCACTATGCAACAATCTTCTTCTCAACTACGTGTCTTTGAGATGTGAATTCATATCTCATGTATAGCCTTCTAATCTTTTGTAGGTGCAAGTTCATGTATGTTCTGTTAGTAGTATATCCTAGAGCATATCTTGAAATTGTATCTTGTAAATATTTATTCATGGCATATATCTTTTTCTTTTAACTTTAAATAGTTTAAATTTAATAGAAAATATCATTTAGTAACTTATTAGATGTTTCATTCTTAAAGTGTTAAGAATATGAGTGATGGAACATTTTGGTACAAGTACTATAAATTATGGTTTATAGTTTTGGATACTTCAGAGGATAAGATTTATCCATATAAACTGTCATATTTATTTATTTCCATCGATTAGCATGTGATACTAATAATATGAAATAGTGAGTCTCATGCCATATAACAAATAAAGTGAACACTTATAAAATAAGTAGGCCAAACAAGTGACTTAAGATGATATGTACATGGAGTTTACTCTAGTCAATCATCTAGATAATAATAGTGCATATAATCTCTTGATCTGAAATAACACGGTTATCTTTGTCGCAAGGGTTTTGCGATTGCCGGACGAATTCTCACCGAAGTGGGAAAAGTGAGGAGTCACCACTTTAATTTTGAAGGGAATTAAAGAAAATCATTTGTAAAAATTAAAATCTACTTTGAAAACAGAGATTCTAGGTTCAGGGTCCATATACGGGTGGGAAAAATGTTAGGCACCCCACCTCGTCCCTCAATGAGGGCAAGCAGATTTAATGATGTGCTCTTTATAAATTGATAATTAAGGGATAAAATGATAATGTTAATCCTTTGTGCGGATAAAAGGAATATTTGATATTTCACTATTTTGGATTGCTCAAGAACACGAGTACATGAGATGACCCTTCAGTGAATAGTTGTTATGTAATGGATTTTTGTTGGGGGTTAATTTGAATATGGAAGTTGTGATATTCTCAGGGAAATTTTATCTTATAAATATGAGTGCTTTGAGGAGAACTCTCCATCGGGCCTTAACCTAGTATTCGGGATACTTTGGGAAGACCTCTCCCGCCGATCTCTTGGTGTATTAAGCATTTAATTCGAGAGTTCGGATAAGAACTCTCCCCTAATCTCTTGGTATATTTTAGTATGAATTTAAGCTAAGAGAATTCGGGTAAGAACTCTCTCCCGATCTCTTAATATATTCTGTTAAAATTTAGGCGGAGGATTTCAGGTAAGAACTCTCCTCCGATCTCCACATATTTCATTAAGATTTTGGCCGAGAGTTCGGGTAAGAACTCTCCCCCGATCTCTATATATTGCATTAAAAATAAGCTGAGTTCGAGTAAGAACTCTCCCCAGCTCTCTTAATGTGTTGCGTTAAAAATTAGACTGAATTCGGGTAAGAACTCTCCCTCGATCTCTTAATGTATTGCGTTAAAAAATTAGATTGAGTTCAGGTAAGAACTCTCCCTCGATCTCTTAATACATTGCGTTAAAAATTAGACTGAGTTCGACTAAGAACTCTCCCCCGATCTCTTAATGTGTTTATTAGAATGGCATTTTATAGGAACTTTGAACTAAGGATTTAGGTAAAGGGTCCTTCTTGATCCCCTTTTATGAAGTATCGAAGACACAGGAAACCCCTGTGTAAAGCTTTTCCTGGCCTACGGGACCTTATAACTAGATGGTGGATGAAAGACCGAACTCCTTGCCGATCTTCCGCATGATCGCTTTATCAGTACTCTTTGATTTGCGTCATCCGATCTATTTTTAGTCGCTCGCCCGGGATTCGAACTTATCTTGATTCCCGATCTATTGTCTTAACGCCTGGGTTCGTTCCAAGGTCCGACCTCATAACCTATTTGTTTGACCTAATCTTGTTTCCAACCTATTCGACCTTTGCTATACCTATCTTCCTTTATCATTTTTCATTTATTCAGACCAAAAACTCTCATGTTAAAGTACTCCTGCCTATATTCTTTATAGCATTTACGAGTCGCCGATGACTCGAACATCTATTCTCGAAAGGAATGAAAACTAATTAACGATAAATGGAGTTTACGAATGAATAAAAAGAAGGCACAGGAAATAACTACGGGCCTAGATAACCTATTATGAGATTTAGTGTGACTGGATGTAAAAGAAACTTTAAAAGAAAGCTGGAGAAAATAAACTAAAGATATTCAATAAAATGACAGTTTAGACGCTTACCTATGGAAAGTTAAGGAGACAGGCGAGTTGACTCCGGTATCCACAAATCTTGGACAGGTGAAAGCTGACGACCGAAGGACTTGAGCTTACCCGAGGTAATGGGAATAGATCGGAACGAAGTTGAGCTCGGAGGGTAATGCACAGATATTAGGGCGGTGGGAATGAGGCGGAGTGAAGATGGTTTCACAGGGTGGTGCACAGGAACTGAAAAGGAAAATCTCAGGATTTAGAGCTCCTTTGGATGAAATACTTCAGAAAACTGGTTTCTAAAGTTTCTCAACACTTTGAAAGCTCCGAATGACAAGTCGCAAGACTGAATCAAAGTCCAGAGTCTTTCCACGATAATTACCACATTTTTTTTTTCTACAGTGTTGCATGCAGGTATTTATAGGGAATGGGTGTCTAAAATGAAGGGTCAGGATCTTATCAGGGGGAGACGGAAGGCTCAGATTCAAAAGGACATAATCTGATGTCTGAGAATTAAAGAGAATCAAAATGGAGGGTCAGGATTCCGTTCAGCATGCAGGTATTTATAGGGAATGGGTGTCTAAAATGAAGGGTCAGTATCTTATCAGGGGGAGACGGAAGGCTTAGATTCAAAAGGGCATAATCTGATGTCTGAGAATTAAAGAGAATCAAAATGGAGGGTCGGGATTCCGTTCAGAATATCTGTCCTTTCTCGGTCAAGGGTCTCGCCTTACGAAATGGATCCAAAGGTTGGGAATAAAAGGCGCTGAATCTGTCAACTGCTTTTGATCTGAGGGCTGCAAATCCATCCTTACAATTATAATCAACGGTGTAGATCAGGATGTACAGGGCTGCTTTAACCGTTTTGGCGTCTGGCGGCTAGGAGGGTGTCCTTGCGAATGAGATGTGTGGTGAGGATCTGATCATGCCTGCAATGCTTTAACTAACTCGGATCTAACGGTGGGGGAAGCTAATTAAAGGCCATGATCGGTAGTTATTCAACTCACTGAGTTTTCTGATCTTACGAGTCGTTCTTTGCTTTTCTGATCTTCCCATTATGACCATCCCCTTTTAGGGTCATTATTCCGATCTCTATCTCTTGCATCGGGTCCCCTCTTATTTCCCAATCTCTCTCATTCATGATCTTTCCTCTCTATCTAACTTGCATTGGTCAAAGCAATAAATTCTTCAGTTACCGATGCGTCTGCTTCAGGTTCTGTATGCAATAAATGCCGGGCTCCTATATATATGTCGAGGGATTTTTCTTTGCATATAACTTTCTCCGGTGAACCTTCAATATTTCATTCTTCAGTTCTTGGCTTTTCTGGCGAGAATACTTCCCATGACAACCACTTTAATCTTTTTCTGAATGCTTTCTTTGTTCATATCCCGAAAATGAGCAACTCCGGTGATCAGAGGTTTATGAGGGTGTCATCCGATGATAGTAAGAGAACTGGACTAATTAACTGATCAAGGTCAAAACTAACTAACGCACCGATCTCGAATCGGCCCCTCGACATAGTTCGTAGACCAATCTCTGATAAGAGGATCGCTAATTTCAATCTTAGTATCGGAGACCGCCTCTTGAAGTTCACTTGGTTCCTTACCATCTCGAGGGTCCCAATTGCAGCTCGATTCTGGTTGATGACATCAACAATGACTCCGCTCAATATCAAGAGAGTCATAGTTACCCCACCTGAGCTGTACATCTGCCCAGTATTTATTGCTGGCTTTCTGATCAAACATATCTTTTGATTCAGCCACAGGACTAGGCTTTGACATAGGCCAGCATTCTGGGCTTCGGAATAGTGCTGATTTTGAGAGATTGCCCAAATGATATAATCAGATCTTTTGAGATCGTCCAACTGATGTAATCTGATCTTTTGAGATCGCTCAAATGATGTAATCTGACCTTTTGGAAATGATATGAAATTTTTACTTGAATGTTTTTGTTTTGCTATTGCATTGGTTAGTTTTCCGATCTCTGATAAGTGTACTCGATCTGATCCTTAGACGAATCGCCATTCATCGATCCATGGGTTTGGAAATTTATTCAATCCGATGACCTTAGTTGACTGATCTCATTTATCCGATTTTTTTACTATGTTTCTGGAACCTTCTTGCGACGTGTTAAGGAGGAGCTCGGTTCCGCTAACCGATGCGTCACTTGGGACTTCGTGAGCATTCAATGCTCAGACGGGTATAAATAAGGGAAAGGTGAGTCGTTTGTTTGCTTATGTCATTTTCAGAACTTCCCCTAGCGATTCCAACACTTCCTCTCGCTTTCTAAAGTTTTCAGGCACCGATTCACACTCTGGTAAGGGTTTTGATATTTTCTCGGTTAATTTTCCTTTTTATTTTGTGAAAATGAGTGGCACCGAGGGTCAGAGAGTTGCAAGCCCGCCTTTCGTCCATATTTCGTGAACCTCGGAAGAAGGCGACGCAATTAGACCAGGTGAACGATCCAGCACAGCCATCATTCTGGTTACTGGTCCAGCTACCAGACTGAAGCGAGGAACGTCTTCGAGAAAGGAGAATCTGCCAGTTGACGAGCTACCGTCAGTCCTTAGGGAAATCGATCTACAATCCATAAGTCAAAAATACAACTGCCGTCAGTCTTTATAGAAACCGATCTCCAATCCATAAGTCAAGAATACAATCTGCAGATCGACTCTTTTGAACTGATCAGATGTCATGGCGATCTTCGGGTAGATCACTTCTTTGAAAAAGGCGATTTTATCATAGTGTACCAGGAGCAGCTGAAGTCCAGGCTTCGTTTTCCCTTGGATGGGTTTTACAAGGGCATCCTAAAATTTCACCATGTCTCGGTAGCTCAAGTGCATCCGAACTCCTGGCAGACTTTAGTAGCCTTCAGAGGCCTCTACCGAGCCAAGAAACTAGAGCCCACGGTTAGGGTCTTTGCCGAGCTGCATAGGTTTGCCCGAAGAAAGGATGACGAATTCTAGTTCTTTCAGGCGAAGCCGAATTGCGAGCTTTTCACCGATCTCCCTTCTTCGCTGAAGAACTAAAAGGATCGATTTTTCATCCTTGGGAGCAAGGATCGGAACGGCTTTGAGGGGATCCCACGTAATTGGAATTATTTAGTCCCCCAAATCCCTAAAAAGCTTACTTTAAATAAAGATGAAGACGCTATAGTGAAAGAATTAAAAACTCAGGCGGCCACCCATAAATATTCGTGCTTAGATGCGGTCATGGCCAAACTGAAATGGTGGATGATGAGGCTGGATCTCCAACGAAGATTACGAGCTTCAGCTTTCTGACTTCGGTCCTGCTACCAGTACAATCCAGATCTCTAGTCTCTCAATCTTAGCGAACTCACTGATTTCTTCTTTGTGCAGGTATGGCGGGTGGTAACGCTTCTAAAGAGAGTCGTAAACGAAAGAGGGAGGTCTCTCGAAAAGTACGAGCGATGAAAGAGGCTACTGCCACCGCTGCTCAGACACCTCGACAAGACTTGGTAGAAGTATCGAGCTCCGCTCCTCGACCTTAGGAGCAGCCGGTCTCAGAAGTAGAGGTCGTCGTCTCTCCTCCTCAGCAGATTGAATGTCCGCCTCCTCCGATCTCTTCCAATGTAGAAGGGGAGTCTTATGGCCCTACTGTTAGAACGCTCTCCTAAGGAGCTCAACTCCTTAACCAATTGCTGGAAATAAACCGTTCCACCCGAGGAAATCCTGGTCTAGCTAAGGTCATGGGCGCTTCCATCTGCTTCCAAGAAGATCGGAACCGGTTAGCTGAGGAGAGTATTGACGACATTCTAACTCAAACAATGAGTTTGGGCTTGGAGGCTATTGCAAACCAATATGTGATCAGAGAAAAAGCCTACGTCTTAAGGAAGGAGATTCTTAAGGTGGTCCAGGATGCATCAGCTGCAAAGGCTCAACTCTCCTCTGCCAATAATTACATCGCCAAACTGGAAGAAATTGTGAAGTATTGCGAAGAGAGGATAAATAAAGTGGAGCGAGAACTTGAAGTCTCCCGGGCTGGTCTATCTGCCGATCTCCCTCGTTTTTCTGAGGAACTTCAGGCGAAGGAGGAGGAGCTCCAAGTAAAGGAGTAGTAGAGTACTACAAAAGAGGCTGGGGCATATGTGAATGCCCATAACGACCTCTTGTTCAAACTAAAGAAGCGTTATCCTGAGGAGACTTCTCCTGAATGGATAAGCTCATCCTAGAGGCCGAAGAGAACAGCGATGAGGAGCACGAGGGTGAGGAGGAAGAGAGGAATGTAACTGGGGTGCAGGGCGGAGAAGACCCCCCTCGCTAATTGACTTATATATATTTTATTTTTGAAATGAATTGAAATCTTTTATATTCAATTTCTTGATGAGATCGTAAAGCATCCAAACTAAGCTGTCTGAGTACTTAATTGATTGAATGTAGTTGAACATTAAACCTGAGAGCAACTATTAATCAAAAGATGTCCATTTACTCCAAGAGATTGGAAAAATATTACACGCGAACATGAGATCGGACGGAGTCATGATCAAATACCGAATGAAACTTTAGAATATTAGAATTGCAAAGATTTGACATTGACTTGAACTTTTAAGGTCGGAACCATTATTAGACTAGATAAAAACTTTAACTTCATTTTGAGGAATATCTGGGCAATTCGAGCGAGAAGCCCGATTACAACATTAGTCAAATGAAATTCTGCGATATTTATACATAGAGAGATCGGGGAACAACAACAGGTAAGATTGGATGGTCCGGAGCCCCAATATTGACTCAAACTCATCAGATGAAGACCAAAAGATCGGAAAGTAATCTAACTTGAGCGTGAGATCGATTTGTTCCAGGGACGAGCGATCAGTAAGTTCGGAAAAGCTACCTGTGATTGGGACATCGGTCGAAAACGGATAATAAAGTTTCAATTTTAAAAGATTCTTACCTTTGAAGGTTGGCCAAAATATGATGTCTACAATCTTGTATATAGGTGATTTGTGTTTAATAGTGCTTTCATGTTTGTACTAAGTATGAGTATACGGGTATGTGTTGGCTCCGACTAGTTATATATGAAAATAGGTGTTTAGTCAAGATGTGATCCGTTACCCTAAGTAAATAGGGATAAAATCCTATGTCCATTTAAATTGTTCTTGATAAATTAAGCTCCTAGTCAGGACAAATAGTCTTAGTCAGAAAAGTGTTTCTGACTAGAAAGCCTTATTAATCAAAAATTAGAATTAGAATGAGAACATATGATTTTAAACAATAAGATTTTGACATAAACTATGACTTTAGCTAGAATCGGGATTTTGTAACGAAAAGATTTTAGTGCATAGTATATATAGTCAAGGTTAATGAGTTAAGAATTAATTCATAACTAATTGGGTAGTCATAGTACACTATGCTAAGTGTCAACCATGATTTATGAGAAATAAAAGTGAAAAGGGAATTTCACTTTAAATATGGAATAGTTCCAATATTATTAAAGAGTTAATATTATTCTCATTGCCAATTAGTGATGAACCTAAAAAGTCACACACATAAAGAACAATATGATCAAAGCATAATTAATTTGATTAATTGATTAAATGGTTTAGTTAATTAATCAAATTAATAATTTTAGTTTACAATTAGATTGTAAAATCTCTAGCATAACTTAAAACTAAATTCATCAATGGAAGTAATGAAATTAATATTTAAAGTGTTTAAATGTAAACTTAATTAATTATAAGGAAAGAAATTAATTTGGTTAATTTGACTTTAGTCAAAGGAGAGAGAAAGTGGTAGTTAATTAGTATTTTTTTTTATAATATTAATTAATTAAAATTTTAATTTCTTAATTATTTTAACTTGACAAGTGGCCTAATAAGAATTAGAAAACACATTTGATTGTGGAATTAAATGTGGATACTTGTTAAGTTAATCATAATTAGGGAAATTAAAATATTTAAAAATAAAAGAAGAGAAAAATAAAATGAGTCTTCTTCTTCCTCTCCTTTTGCCGTCCACTCTCTCTCTCCTAAAACCAAAATTTCCATCTTATTTCTTCCTTGTATGCTTAATCCAAGAGAGATTAGTTACTGTAACTCTTGAATTAAAGGTAAAGAAAGTGTTTTTCTACACTTTCATAAAGTTAAAACCTAAAAAAGCCCTAAACTTTTCCTTGTGCGAGGTTGGCCGAAACTAGAGGGATCACAAGCAATTTTGGTTCAATTAAAGAAGCTTTAATCAAGTTGTTTATGTGGACAAACTAGAGGATCAACATTTTATGGTCTACTCTACCCGGCTGAAATTTGATTCTGCGCCTTTGGGGTAAAATCCTTAAACTTTAACATTAGTTTCCTGATGGCAATTAGAATTGTTAGCAATGGAGTTACAATTTGTTGTAATCAAAATATGTATTTTTGCAATAGAATAAAAGGTTTGTATGTTGTATGAAACACTAGGATTGAAAATTTTAAAATTGCTAATTTTGCACCCTATAGTGTAATTTTCTTTCATGTTCTTTTTGATGATTCATTTTTGGCCAATCGAAATTATGTATTCACAACTAAGGGCCATCCTTTACCGGTGCTAAGTGCTTGGCATGATAGGCTTTTAGAAACATACATCCCTTTGAACTGGACCTACTTCAAGGTTTTTCTTTGCCTTTCTCCATGTGCATTGTGTTAAAATGTTAAGATTTTTCTGTTATACTCTTAGTAAATGTTAATCTGTTGTACTGCTAACTAAAGCAAGTTATGTTAGGTTATTTTGTATGGTCATCCTTATTTCAAGGCTTTTTGAATGTAAAATATCTCATATTAGGTAAAGTAGGTTTGACTTGCTTATTTTGTATTAAAATCAGCATGTATATGTAAAGTATGCTGCAGAAGTTAATATATGAAGATCCTTGAAAAGTTTCTTTCTATTTTTTTTTTTTTTTAATGCCTTTGCTAAAAATCTATCAAATGATATCAGAGCTGATTTCTTAAGGGATCTGTGATCAAAGGAAGGAAGAAGGAAGTCCAAGCAAAAAGAAGAGAAATAAGGATGTCCTCCAACAACTATCTAGGAACAGGTCCTCCTATGTTTACTGGGGAAAATTACCACATATGGGTTATAAAGATGAAGGCTTATCTCAAAGCCTTAAATCTATGGGAAGCAGTGGAAGTAGGACCAGAACCAGCACCTCTAGGCCCTGATCCCACATTGGCACAGATAAAGAACTATGAAGAGGAGAAAGCCAAAAAGCCTAGAGCTTTGACATGCATTCACTCAGCCTTGTCAGAAGTGATCTTCACCAGGATAATGGCTTGTGAGTCACCAAAGAAGCTTGGGAGAAACTAAGGGAAAAGTTTGAAGGAAGTGATAGGGTCAAGTCAGTTAAGCTACTGACTCTTAAGAGGGAATTTGAGAATTTGAGAATGAAGGAAGGTTAAAGTGTAAAGGATTATTCTTCAAAGTTACTTGATTTAGTCAACAAAATCAAGTTAGTTGGAGATGAATTTCCAGATGAGAGGGTGGTTGAGAAAATAATGATTAATTTACCAGCCAGGTTTGAGTTCAAGATTTCAGCCATAGAAGAATCTTGTGACCTCAAAACACTGAATGTTGCTGAACTCATTAGCAAACTTCAAGTACAGGAGCAAAGGTCGATTATAAGGGATTAAGAAGTGTCTGAAGGGGCTTTACAAGCCAGGCAAAAGGGAAAGCAGCAATAGGAATGAAGGATTCAGGAAAGAAGGGCAAGTTTCCTCCTTGTAATTCTTATCACAGAACCAACCATCTAGAAAAGGATTGTTGGTTTAAAGGTAAACCACCCATCCAATGTAGATTTTGCAAGAAATTGGGACATGTTCAGAAGAGTTGTAAGATGAAACAGAACCAAAATCAAGAAAGGTCTTCTCAGTAAGCAAATTACACTGAAGAAGAAGAGGATGAGCCTAAAGGAAGCTTGTTCATGGTAACACAAAGCATTTAGCCTGCTGGGAAACACATATGGTATATTGATAGTGGTTGTATAAGCCATATGTCAAAGAATGAAAGCATTTTCAGTAAGCTAGACAAATCTATTAGAACCAAGGTTAAACTTGGAAATGGAGAGGTGGTTGAAGCTCAAGGCAAAGGATCCATAGTAGTTCAAACTAAATAAGGTACCAAATACATCCATAATGTACTTTTTATACCTTGTCTAACTCAGAACTTGCTTAGTGTTGCTCAAATGCTGCAAAATGGGTATTCATTGTTCTTTAAAGGAAATTATTGTTTCATTTATGATGGTGAAGATAATTTAATTGTTGAATTGCCTATGTTGGATAAAAGCTTTCCATTAAATTGGAATTGTGTTAAAGAATGTGCAAAATTTATGAAATTTGATGAATCTAAGTTATGGCACAAAAGGTATGGGCATTGCAGCTATAACTCACTTTCTCTGCTGCAAAAGGAGGATTTGGTGAAGGTTTGCCTAAGATTATACAACCAAGTGCTGTGTGTGCATCTTGTCAAATGGGAAAACAACATAGGCTGGCTTTCCCTAATGCAAGCTCATGGAGAGCTAAAGAGAGGCTTGAACTAGTGCACACAGATGTGTGTGGACCCATGAAAAATGAATCTTTAAGCAGAAACAAGTATTTTGTACTTTTCATTGATGACCTGACCCGGATGACCTGGATTTACTTCATTAGTCACAAATCTCAAGTCCTTACTGTATTTAAAAAGTTCAAAAAGATGGTTGAAGCTAAATCTGGGTGTAAGCTAAAGGCATTGTGGTCAGACAATGTTGTAGGGTTAAAATGGGTGTACAGGGCTAAAATGAATCCAGATGGGTCTTTGCACAAGCTGAAGGCCAGACTTATGGTGAAGGGATATGCTCAACAACCTAGTTTGGATTTCAGTAACACATTTGCACCAGTTGCTCGGCATGATACTGTCAGACTCTTGATAGCTCTAGCAGCTCAATGTGAATGGAAAATATTCCATCCAAATGTGAAGTCTGCTTTTTTGAATGGTGAGCTGCAGGAAGAGATCTTTGTTGAACAACCTCAAGGGTATGAAATTGCAGGCAAGGAATGGATGGTTTATAAGCTCCATAAGGCTTTATATGGACTGAAGCAGGCTCCAAGAGCCTGGTATAGCAAGGTGGATTCATACTTGTTCGATTGTGGTTTCAGGAGGAGTGAAAATGAGGTCACTTTCTGCACAAGAAAAGAAAAAGGAGGGAGAATGCTCATAGTGTCCTTATATGTTGATGATTTACTTGTCACAGGGAATGATGAAGTGCAAATTATCAAGTTTAAGGCGGAAATGGAAAAGATTTTTGAAATGACTGATTTGGGGGAAATGAAATACTTTCTTGGAATGGAAATTCAACAGGAAGAAAGGGGAATCTTCATATCTCAGCAGAAGTATGCTTCAGATCTTCTTAAAAGATTCAAAATGGAGGGATGTAAGGCTGTATCAACTCCATTGGTGGCCAATAAGAAGTTGTCAAAGGAAAATGCAGGTGCAAGGGCAGATTCTACAAATTGCAGGAGTTTAATTGGAAGTTTATTGTATTTAACCATAACCAGGCCTGATTTGATGTATACAACAAGTTTGTTGTCAAGATTCATGCAAGAATCTAGTGAAAAGCATATGGTAGCTGCTAAAAGGTTCCTTAGATATGTGAAGGGTACTCTGGACGATGGTATTTGGTTCAAATCAGAAAGATCAGTTATCTTGCAATGCTTTTCTGGGAGTGATTGGGCTGGGAGTTTGGATGATTCCAAAAGCACATCAGGATATGCTTTCTCCCTAGGGTCTGGTGTGTTCTTATGGAGTTCAAGGAAGCAGGAAGTTGTTGCTCTATCCTCTGCAAAAGCAGAGTACGTAGCAGCTACTGGTGCCACAAATCAAGCTACCTGGTTAAGAAAAGTGATGGAAGATTTGAATTTGAGTCAAAATAGTGCTACCGTGATTTGGGTGGATAACAAATCTGCAATCTCCGTGGCAAAGAATTCTGTTTTACATGGCAGGTCAAAGCACATAAAAGTGAAGTTTCATGCTTTAAGGCAAGCTGAAGCAAGTCAAGAAATTAAGCTGGAACATTGCAAGTCAGAGGAACAGATTGCTGACATTATGACCAAGAGTATACGGAAGGCTAAATTTGAGATGCAAAGGAGGCAGCTTGGAGTATTGAAGAAAAATCTTAAGGAGGAGTGTTAAAATGTTAAGATTTTTCTGTTATATTCTTAGTAAATGTTAATCTGTTGTACTGCTAACTAAAGCAAGTAATGTTAGGTTATTTTGTATGGTCATCCTTACTTCAAGGCTTTTTGAATGTAAAAAATCTCATATTAGGTAAAGTAGGTTTTGACTTGCTTGTTTTGTATTAAAATTAGCATGTATATGTAAAGTATGCTGCAGAAGTTAACATATGAAGATCCTTGAAGAGTTTCTTTATATATATATATTTTTTTTTTTCTATGCCTTTGCTAAAAATCTATCACAATGTTCCATTTTTGAGGGAATTTATGCTCATCAAACAACAAGAACTTCCACATTTCAGAAATGTAAAAATTCAGACTGTTCAGTCTGATCTCAATCTCTATCAGACTAGCATTCGTTGTATTACTTTGCAGTTTGCAATTCTTTCCCTGTTGAATTAAACACAAAATCTTTACTCATTGTTAAATGAAAGCATTTGCTTCCTTAGAGTGAAAAACAAATAACACAAGCAAGTGCAATGTCTCAGCGAGTCTGTCCGGCAAGGCGGCAATGAGTTTTAGTTCGGGAGATGGCAACCAAAGGGTTAAGAATTCTTGCCGTGTCCCTGATGCTTGTAGCTACCACAGGTGTTTTATTGATGAGAAATGTGGGGTTGACTGACTATTTGCAGGAGAAGATAATGCAGAATTGCTGGCAACTGTGGACTATGGTCATTCATATGAAATTGATAAATAGGCATTCGGTCGTGACATACAACAAATTTATCACAGAAAAAGAAAAAATAAAAAAGGGAATCCTCTGGTATAAGAATATGAATGTGAAAAGAAAGTTACGTCTGAGGTATGTGATCTAACACCAGTCGAGTAGGATTAAATAGAAAAGGAAGAAACAAGTATAGAAATTCTTGACTGTAATGCAGTTTTGTAATTAGATCTCATTTTTAAAGTTTAATTGGATTTGGGTCATTACTTAGAAGGTATATGGTAGACTTTGTAAGGAGATTGATGTCTGATTTGGAGACAACCATTTTCCTCATCCATTATAAGCATGTCCTCGTCAAGATAAAATACCTAAACACAATAAGACGAGGTCGTACTTTGTCATGCGTCGGCTACACTGGGACCGAATCCACAGCTTTTCTCCCTGTGACAACTTTACAATGTAACCAGCAACCGCAAGTTGCCAGCCAGGTACATCAAGAGCTGGTTTCCACACCTAAGTCCAGCTGTATTGCCCGCCCAGATCAAATCAAAACAAATCATTAATCAATTCGTTTGGTTGAATGATAAAGATTTTAGTAACTATCCTATTTTTATTTCACGAACCAAAAGAATTTTTATTAGGGACCCGATAGTAAAGTGTGTTCACAGTTCAAACAGCTCAGGTGGGTCAGTTTCAGTTTCTGCCAGTGCAATTTGTCGTGATTTGTGAATTTGATAAGAGATATTTTATGATCATCAATGATCAAAATCACAGTACTATAGTTACAATTTTGGCGATGACAGGTCCAAACCTACTTTTCTGAGCCTACATTGCCAGGACCATTTCGTTCAAAGGAGCGCAAACCAGCTGTATCTGTAATGAAAGCATCAACAAAGTGGGACATTTTTCATATATCAATCTTGCTTTTCGATTTCAATACCATCATACCATCCAAATCGACTCTTCATTGATCCATAAAGATCATTAATTTTTCCTTTTTAACTTCCATGAATGATAACAGTAAGGGAAAAATGAAATACAAAATTTTGCTTCATTTGATATAGAATAGAGTACAATACAAAATTTTCATCTTAATTTGGAGTCACACACGTAAAAAATAAGTGAATATTAAAAAAAATATATAGAGATGAGTATGAGTCGACATGCATCCCGTCAACTCAAGTCCTATTGTAATTATTAGCAGAATAAACGACTAGTTTAGTCAAGCCAGCAGCCAGTGATATCAATATGCCCCCTCTATAAAGAGCACGCACTGCGATACCCACACGGCCACACCGCACTATACACTAAATTGCTTCTTCGCTTCGCTTTCTCTACTGGCAGCCATGGCAGTCCGTTTGCTTCTTGTATCGGCCGTTTTGCTCTTCTGCCTTGCAGAGGTAAAGGCTGGTTTTCATTTTCAATTTCAGATATGGGTTCTTCTTGCCAAACACTCTGCACGCCTTGTAAAGTTCAACCCATTTTGTTCTTGAATACTGCATACTTGCAGGTTTCATCTGATCTCAAGATAGAAGAAGAAATTGCTCATATTACCCAGGCAAGACGACACATATATATCTATATATTTGCATGCATGTTTCTAGTGCTGATGTATATATGGGTTTTCCCCACAGATTGGTGTTAGAGGTGGAAACAGGAGGCTCATGCAAGAAATGGGTGGGTGTCACTGATATCCTAATTTAGTATTTGGATTTGTGTTGTCTAATTAATAAATCTTATTGTACTTGTAATTTTTTGTTGTCTACTTAATTAATCAGATTGTGGAGGGCTATGCAAGCAGAGGTGCAGCCTCCACTCAAGGCCTAATTTGTGCAATAGAGCATGTGGCACGTGCTGTGTGAGGTGTAAGTGTGTGCCACCAGGGACCTCAGGGAACAGAGAAGTATGTGGGAAATGCTATACAGAGATGACCACCCATGGCAACAAGACCAAGTGCCCTTAGGCTGCCCACTGCATGCGCACGTTTTGGCTTTCCGTTTGTGTGTTTTGTCAGCTTGAGAGGTGTTGCTGTACTAGAATCTCAGTAAATGCAAAATGTGTATGAAGTTAAAATTCAATGGTGGGTTGGGCTCTGTGCTGTTTATCTTTTAGGAACCTTCGCAACTTTCAGCCTCAGCAGATGAGTTGGGCTGATGGCCTTTTTTAATACTGTGTTTGAATCTGAGTTGAGCTCTCTTTCTTTTTAGTACATTATTTTTGGCGATTTAAATTTAATTTAATTGATATTTTAAAATTTTGGATATGTTTCTATTTTTAAAAGTTTTAATTAATTCATTTATATGTATACATAGAATTATTTAAATATTTTGAATTTCATTTATTTTTATAAAATAATTTATTAGAAAAAATATATTTTTTTATTCGATGAGTATTTGTGTTACGTACTTATTTGTTTGATATTACTGTAAACTATATATATTAATTAAAAAATATTAAAATTATTTGGATCACATATATACAAAAGTCTCTTTCAGTAAAACCTCTCCTTTCAATATTTTAGATTATCAGCAATATATGCATTTCTTACTAAATCATATAACAATGACATATGATAACAATTACAATAACTATCATTTCAATTATCAATAGAGTAGTGATACATGGATCAAGTTGATCCACGTGGATTAATGGGGAGATTTTGTATTTTTACATTATTACTTTTTTATAATTTTTATAAAATTTCCCTAAGTAAATGTTTAAAATTTGAAATTTAAATTTTAAATGTGTAAAAGAAAATCTCTCTTATATTTATATTTATATTTATATTAATTTTAAAAGTATCGTAAGTTTCAATACAAATTATAACTTACAATAAAAATTATTATTTTTTACACACATGCTAATAAATTATGTTTATTACAATAAAAAAATTTAAATTTTATTATCTTAATCTTAATAATGTGTCATAATATGTTAAATATATATTCATAGGTTATTATATGAGTATTATTTAATTTATCTTATATATAATATATGTATCATTAGGCTTTGAATATTATATACTTATTACATATTTATAGAGTAAACCTCATTCATCTTATCATGTGATACATGTATTATTATGTTTTTAATACTATATATTATATATTTACATGTACTCCCAATATAAACCTTATTAATCTTAATAATATGTTATTAGGTACTAAATATATATTTATAAATTGTTATGTATAGTCATTAATTTTTTAAATCGAATGTGTTATATATTTTTAAAATAGACTTAATTAAACACTCATGAGATGTTATGTAGGTCTTAATTATTTTATCAATGTGTTATTATAGTTTAAATCGACTATATTATTTACTCATAATACTATATAGACCTTAATTATCTTGTGAATGTATTATTATTTTTTAAATTATATATGTTATATACTTTAAATAATACATAAGACTTTATTATACACTCATAAAGTACTATGTAGCCTTAATTATTTTATCAATATATCTTTAGGTTCAATACATAATATATTATGTACTTATAAAAAACTATCTAAAACTTAATTCTTCTTATCTATATTCATTATAATTTATATTAAATATATTATATACTTATGAGTAAGTCTATAAACCTTAATTATCTTATCAATGTATTATTATAGTTTAAATTAATTATACTATATACTCATAAGTATCATATAAGCATTAATTATATTATCAATATATCATTATTCTTTAGATCATATAAATTATAAATGTTTAAAATACTATATGTAAGACTTAATTATATACTTATAAAGTATTATATAAGTCTTAGTTATTTGGGATAGCAACAGGTTGGTATTTGTGGGTATTAGATTCGACCAAACTTTAATAAGACGAGTTTGGACAATATATAATCGGATTTGAAATATGTTCGAGTTTGCGTAATGATACGTAATAATACCCGTGACAGTTACGAGTCAGCACATATTTTATATATTGGGTATTCATTATCAAAATCCACTTACATAAATAATAAATTAAATATAAAATATATATTTTTTATAATATTTTTTATACATTTTATTTAAAAAATTTATTTAATTATTTTGTGAAATTATTAAATTTTAAAATATAATTATTAATAACAAATATTTTTATGTATATTATTAATTAAAATATATAAAATTAAATGGGTTTGGTAATTTTTTGGGAATAATAATTAAATTTGGGATGGGTTATGGTAATTTATGATAAATTTTAATCGGGTTTGAGACAAGTTTAATTATTGGGACTATTAATTGAGTTTAAATTTGGATATGGTGATTTTTGCGGATACTCTACCTGTTATCATCCTTATTAATTATCTAATCAACACATCATTCGATTTTATACTTGATATATTATATAATAACAAAATATTATATAAGACTTATATAGAACACACTATATACTTTTCTATATATATATATATATATATATATATATATAGAGCCTTATTTTTCGATTTAAAAGTTAAAATTTAATATAATTATATCATTTTAATGTATACTTTAGTCAATATTATATTTAAATTTTTAAATATAATTAAAGTATGAAAACATATTATTCTCTTAGCTATTATGACATATTCAAGTTTTCATCGATGAAGAATGGAGAAGGCAATCTTTGAATATATGAGGGGAAAATAAATGAATATTTTTCTTCAAAGTGTATTCTTTTTAATCTGTGCAAGGAAAAAAAACATGTAGAAGAAAGTTAATATTCAATTTTTTATTTACTATAATTCATTCAAAAAATATTGAAAATGAAAACATAATAATAATGTTATTTATTAAAAAAACCAAAAATAATAAAAGAAAGTGGAGAAAAGTGTAAAATGAGGGAATTAGAGTATAATGTCGGGGAAAACTTCTCACTTTGCTTTCAAAACTAATTGAGGGTATTTCATCATATTATTAAAAATATATTGATCCACATTAATTAATTATAGATCAATTTGATCTAAGAACTTTTTATGTTCTCAATAATATAATCATCACTACTCTAATAATTATTGCAATGAGTAATTAATCACAACTTGAATCGAACCGACCTAACATTTTAATTTAAATCGTAAAATCAAAGTATAATTTAATTACAATTTTAAGTAATTATATATTTACTAAGTGGTAGAAAGTATTTGATATAAAAAAAAAGATTTTTAAAAAATTACTAAATTGTTTATCAAATAATAAGTAGTATTAACTTAATTTTTTATTATAAAATTATCAAAACATATTTAAATTATATTACAATATATAATTAAATTTTAAAAATAAATAACTAAATATTTTTATAATTTTTTTATTGGAAAATTATAAAAATAATTTTAAATTAATTAGAGTTGGTATAAATAATCTATTTGAATCAATGTTAAAGAGGAGTACAGCCAAAAACCCTTAAAGATGAAGTGGAGAAAGAAAATTTTAAAGATGAATAAAATAATTTTTTTTTCAGCATGAAAAATTAATTTAAAATGATTATGAAATATTACAATTAAATAAAAAATAATATAATAAAATACTTTTATCAAACTAAGTCTAATATCAAACTTAAAAAAAAAAAATCATTCCTAAACCTTTTCTTTTACATTTTATAATTTTTCAAAATTTTTTAAATAAAATAAATAAATCAACTTAAAATTAATATTTATAAACTAATTTAATCAGTTCATAAATTATGTTTAACACCCTTTAATACTACACGAACCCCTGTTTAAATCATGGTTTACCATGATTTCATAATGTACAATATGATTTTTCTCATTGTTTGAAAATATTATTATAAAAAAAGGTAAACTTTTGTTGTAAAATTATGATTTCATAACTTTCCTTTTACCTAAGCTTTTCAAACCTTTGGTGGTTTAAGATAGTTTAAAAATTTTGTATATACACAAATTATAAATTTTCAATTATATCATATTCTTTTATAAACTAAGTAAAATTTATTTACAAGGCATATTTAATGATTAATTAAAAAAATAAAATGTATCTTTAATTATTATTATTATGATAATATTATTTATAAATTAATATTTCATTTAAGTAAATATCTTTAAATTATTTACATATTTAAAATAATAAATAATATTTTAATAATCTTTATATTTATTTTATCATATCATACCATATAACCAAATAAAAAAAAATTAAATTATTCTATATTATACCAAATAGATTAATAAATCATGCGCTGTTCAATCCAAATAGAGTGTTAAAAAATGATATTTACTGTTACGAATATCATGACTCTTAAGAAAATGAGTTGGACCTAACTCATCCAAAAATACTAACTCGAAATGAGAGGAGCGCTTAACGTCATATAAGGGATACATTACCTCTATCCTAAACTAACGTGAGATATTAACATGTTGGGATTACAAATTCCACATCGCAAGTACATAAATATAAAATGACAAATATAAGTGATTAGATTATAATATTAATTTGACTAATTATTTTGATATATAAAAAAATTTAATTATTTATATAAGTTTAAATTAAAATAAGTTAAATTATAATTTATCAAACGCTTTCATTCGATAATGAAAATCCATTATATCTATCACCATAACAACATTTTTTTTAATTAAATACCATAATAACATGTTGGTTCATTACCCAAAATGAAAGGAAGAGATTAGACGCTAATAGTATTGTTAAGAAAAATATTGAAATGTTACTCTTTTTGGTGAGAAAAATATTGAAATGTTGATGATGTGATGGTGGATGAATGATTAAACCCTACACTATTTAGGCTTTGCTGCTTCTTTACTCTTATCATGTATGGCCTAGCACTAACTATAATTGGATTTCTAGTTACCTAACTACTGCCTCAACATTTCACTTTGAGTACATTCCACTATCACAAGGAGAACCGGCCACGGGTCAGTTTGGCCCGTGAATCGAATTGACAACGATTTCGAATTTTGAATCAGCTCGGATATCGGGACATGGGGGTGGTGAAAAGTTTCGAACCATGGGCCCACTTGATGTAATAATCTGAGTAAGCATTTGGACAACGCACGAGCGCCGACAAACGATGATTTTCGACTCCATCTTCGTGGACCACCTCAAGTGGCCGGAGCTTCTTTCTTCCATTATTTTATAATTATAATTAATTAATATTTATTGTCCTTAATTTGTATTGATTCACATTGTTATTATTATTATTATTATTATCCAAGATTTATTAAATTTGTTGAATTTACATTATATTGAAGAACTGCTCATGATAAAGCAATGAATTAGATAGAAATAAAATTTCCATTAAAATTTATTTTCCCTTTTTTTCTTTTAAATTTAATCAAATTAGCTTGTATTAATATTGATTTTATTTCTTTTGTAATATATTAATTTTTTATTTATTTAAACATGTTAATTTTCTCTTTTCTTAATTACATTATAATTATAAGTAACTAATATATTTTCTTTAAGTTATAATTAATCAAAAACAATTTCACTATATTATTAATTTCTAATTTTTTAATTCATAAGTGAATGTATGCATTTCTTTTGTATGTATCCTGGACCACAATTAATTACTTATATTTTTTAGAAAAAATATAACACGCACAAGTTAATAATAATATTTTTTAATTTTTTAATTCATAAGTAAATACATATATTTCTTTTAGATATATGTATCCTAAATCAAGATTAATTATATACATAAACTAGTAACAATAATAAATTATTAATAAAATTATAATATTTTAATAATTTTTTTATTATTATATAATTCATACATATACATATCGGTGTAAATTATTGAGCCAGTCCACGAGTTACACCTGCTGACTCGTAGACCTCGTGACTACACATATTAATTTCTTCAATAGCATCATTTTTGCACATTTGGTTGGATAAGCTAGACTTTAAGAGTAGCAATATATAATTGATTGTACGAACCAATCGAGTCCAAGTCCAATCTCATAATCACGGGCTCTTCTGTGTTGGCATTGGCGCGCAAAGGAACATATTCTTTAATTCTGGTGTTGGCTGAGTGACAAAATTCTAAGTCTGAGAACGTTCCTGGAAAGTACTTCGCCAACGTAAAATGTTGTTGTTTTCCGATTTGACGTGAACGAGTGGACATATCAGAGGACATTGAGATCTTTCCGATTTCTACTGTTACAATGTCAGTTCTTTATTTATTGCATGGCTACTTCTTTTAATTTCAACGTGATAAACACCATCTTCCGTATTCACAAATTTGTCCCGCCAGATTTTTGGGGTTTGGTTTATATGACGAGGATAGTTATGGAATTTTGAGAGGAGGGGTTGTTTTCTTGATTGTTTGCTTGCAATTTATAACGTTGGATTTTGAGAAGAAGCTAGGGAAAATTTTCATGAATCAGGACAAAGGAAGATTCCTGGAAGTGAGGATGGTTGATAGGCATATCTGGTTGATTTGGAAATTCTTGTTTTTTCCTCTTTTTAACACTTGAATTTGTTGGAGATTCTGAAAAAAGATTGTTTTTGAAGTTGCATCCTTTTTGTTGTTAATCAATAAACAATAATCATTATCGTTAAGCATTCCAAAAGGAAGGAGACGGTAGTTATAATTAAGCAGCTTATAGCTCGTCAGCTTGTTTTATATATATCAAGCTTGGTTGGATGTTTGATGCAGTTGAGAACTTATTTTTTTAGGGATCACTTGACTAATAAAGTAGATTTTTTTTTAAATTATAAAAAATTGTATTTAGTTTGTGTTATTAATTTAGAGTAAATTTATTTGATGAAAAGTTAATTTGTATATTAAATATATTTATATTATATTTTTAAAAAATAAAATTTTTATTGTTTTTTTTTAAAAAGTGTAGGATATTTTGAACCAAATAAAAAAGTTGCTTGATATTTATTAAATAAATATTATATTTATTAATATAAATAAATAAATAAATTTAATTCATTAAAAATTTAAATCAAACTTTAATATTTATTAAATTATAATTATACATATTTTTAATAATATTTTTATTTTTATATAAAAATATTCAAAAATTGAAACATTATTATTAATTTTTTTTAAATTTCAACATTTATGTAATCTATAAAATAAAAAATATTTTTTATGATTGAGTGTCTATCCTTTTATTATTGAAAATTTACTATTTAGTATTGTAGTGAAATTAACGACCTGATTATCATATTTTAAAAAATATATTAATTAGTTCATAAATTTTGATTACATCATATCAAAGATAGAGTTTGAAAATTATTGAGGGGCCAATATCATTGATTTAATATATTATTTAATTATATTTATTTTTTGTATATTTCTTATTTACTGTATATTTTGAAGGATTAATATTATATATTTAAAAATACAATAATAGAGTATAGTTATTTTTGAATACATAATGAAAAATAAATAATTCATATAATTATTTTTTTTAGGCCAATAGCTAAAATAAAATAATTTTACCTAAAATAATTTAATTTTCTCTCTCTATATATATTGGAAAATCACTTTTATCTATGAGTTTTACCATTAAAAATATTTGCATCCTTGAATTTTATCATTATTAACATTTTTATTTTTCATTAATCACCTTTTAGTCATTGACTAATAGTTAATTAGCAAAAATTGATGAAGGTACTAAATAATTAACGAAATTAAATATAAGAGACTAAAACATATATCTTTAAAAATGCAAGAACTAAATAATTTTTTTTTTCACTTTATTTTCTTTACTTATTTTTCTTATTTTATTTTCTTTCTCCCCTAAAATGATTTACAAACATAGTGTAAAAGAGATTCTCATACAATCTAAGGACCCAATATTTGTTTTCCACTTTATTTTCTTTTTTTATTTTATTTTCTTTCTTCTCTAAAATGATTTTTCAAACATAATGTAAGAGAGATTATCATAGGCAAAGCACAATATTTAATATCTAAGATGACGTGGAAACGTGGAAAGAAATAATATTAAATAATTTATAAATTTTGAAATTTGATACCATTAAATGATGAAAAAGATTTATATAATTAATTTCAAATAATTTGAGATTAATACTTATTTACTGTCATATAAAATTTTAAAGTATGAAATAAAATGGTAATTTCTTTGGCATATTTTTTAATATAAGAATTTAAGTTTTTTTCTAAAAAAATTATTTTTTTAAATAACACTAAATTTTAATTTTTTAAAGTAAACTCTTCAATTAAATTGATCTAATATCTTTTATTAAACTCTTAATTTTTTTATTTAAGAAATAAAATAGTATAATTTATTTAAACAAAAACAAAGTGTGTTTATTTTTGTTATTAAAAAAAAAAGCCATTCTAGCGCGTACGATGGTACGGACCCACTAATTCCTAGTCCACAACGCGTTTTGAGTGGACCCCACACTTTCCTCTTCTCCCTCCCCTTATCTCCCCGAAGCGTTAGTTTAGTTTACGGTAAGCGATTTCACAGCAAAAAAGACGAGCCCGGGAGATAGCGAATAGGCAACGCAGATGCGGCCAAACCCAGATAATTGTAGCAACTAGGAGCACAGAAGCCATACTTATACATACATACATACATACATGTGTATGTACATGCACGACACAACCATATCCACATGAAAATTAGAGGCACCATACCAGAAACTTTTCAATTTTTTTGGATGCATGTCAGTCATTAGCAATTATTGCCTTCATATAAATACCTGTTTTCCTTCTACCTGCGCATAGATAATTCATTGCCTCACTTTCTTATTCTTCTTGCTGGGTGCCGCATGTTGGACCCTTTGTCTCTTTCTGTTGTTGGTTTCGTTGATGATCGCTACTTCTTTTTATTGCCTATACCAGCAACAGATAGTGCTTTTGCTGTTGCTGTTGTCGGGGGTCGGGTTTGGTTTTGTTTTGGGTTTTCATAATGTCGCAGAAGAGGCAGCCTGAGGAGCCCAAGTCTGGCTCGGAAACGAATAGTCCCGATGAGAAGAGGAGGAGGTTTAATTTGAAGACGTAAGTATTTTTGAATTTATTTGATTGTGATTTTATTGAATGAGAGTGAATTGGGTTTTGTTCAATTCTTAAACTTGATTGAGATTGTAATTGCTAAGTTTGTGATTCTATAAGGAAAGTTGAAGCACATGTGGAAAATTTGCTTACTCTGCCTTCTTAGTTGAAATTGCTTCTGAGTGTGCTTTGCCTATGACGAGTATGATAATTTCTAAATTTCTTTAAGAATGTCATGTGGAGGATTGATTTTGGTGGTTCTTTTAAATGAGACATTAGGATTTTTAAATTGTAGGGGGAAATGGTGCTTGTGAATTAAATTGAAGAATTTGCTGTGTTGGGTGTATCAACTGCATGAAAATTGTGGTGAACTGTGCTTTCTGTTGTGGAACATGAATGCATTTGCGTTGACAATTTTTGGTAATTGACACAAACCTTTTTTTTTAATTTTTTCCCAAAAGAATCATCCTTGCCAATACTTTTCCTTTGGATCTTAGTGCCTACAAAATCTTGCGCTTATTTTGGTTTTCTTGACTTGTGCTTTCAGCAAATAATATACTTCTTTATAATGTCTAGTGTGGTTCAGGAAGTGATTAAGATGCAATCGGTCCACCATTTGTTGGAACCAATTCTGGAGCCATTGATTCGCAGGGTGGTATGTGTGTCCCCATATTCAGTTATTAATGCATTAATTCCTTTGGAAAGAGTACATTTGTGGTTGAGGATATTTCTTTTTGCATGATGGCTGGTGTCCTTTTCACTGCATTAGGTTTTAAGCCTCCATGAATCCTAGATTACTTAAAATTGGAGTTGCAATGGAAAATTAATGAAATTTGGAGCATATGTTTCAAGTTATTTAATGAGTGCCAAGTTTGAGAAAAGTGAACTGGAGGTTCTATTCAGAAGGAATATGACAACATTTTTTGCAGTAAACAGACTTTCTATACTCTAAACCTTTTCTTCTACCATCGTATGTGAATCATCAATTTCATGAAATTCATATTTAATTAAGAGTTTTTCAATCTTACGTTCACCATGCTTTAGCAACTGTGGATGAAATGAATGCTTGCCAACAAATCCTCTATTTTATTTAATTGATGACCTCCCATTTAATGTTGCTGTTCATGAACAATACATAGAATCCATTGGACTGGATCAGATATTGATGATTAATCTTCCATATTTTGCATTTACAGGTCAAAGAAGAAGTTGAATTGGCTCTTAAAAAACATTTGGCCAGCTTTAAGCGGTAAGAATCAATATTCTGAAGGTTTTGAAAACTTTATCCATTCATACGAGGGCACTAGGAAGAAGAAGTGAGAAATGTGTGCTCTTAGAAGCTTGTGATGTCTCTTAACTCCTGGCACTACAGTTACATAAGCTTGTGTGCTTTTTTTTTTGGATGCAGAAATAGTGGGGATGAAAAAGATTCTTCTGAATCAAGAAGCTTAAAACTGCAGTTCTCAAACAACCTCTCTCTTCCAGTGTTCACTGGTGCTCGAATTGAAGGAGAAGAATATTCTGCTATAAAAGTAGCTTTAATTGATATTCTTACAGGGAAAATAGTTAACTCTGGTCCTGAAGCTTCTGCCAAGGTAGAAATTGTTGTTCTTGAAGGTGATTTTGATGGTGATGAGGGTGAAAATTGGACACATGATGAGTTTAAGAATAACATTGTCAGAGAGAGAGAAGGAAAGAAACCCCTTCTTACAGGAGATGCGTTTCTGAATCTAAGCGAGGGCATTGGTATAGTGGGTGAAATTTCGTTTACAGATAATTCAAGCTGGACAAGAAGCCGTAGGTTCAGGCTTGGGGCAAGAGTTGTGGATAATTTTGATGGAACCAATGTAAGGGAGACAAAGACAGAATCTTTCATTGTCAGGGATCACCGAGGAGAATGTGAGTACTTATTCATGCAATCATATTTGATGAGTGAGTGTATAAATATCGCAGAATTAAAAATACTTTAGTTTAAACTTTCAAAAGAAGAAAGTCAAAATTGAAACTAAAAAATTAAGAAAAAAAAAATAGCTGTGCTGTAGAATTGTCAGTTGGAACCATTCTGTGACAAGATATCTTAGCAGTGGACTTTTATGAAAATATTGAAAATTATTGGATGAGCATGCTTATGAGATATGACTATATATGTGCCTTTTATAAAAAGCACCTGCCTGAGCCAGGGAGGTCGGGTGTTTTATTTAGACTTTCTGAATAGATAACTTTGTGATACTGATGTTGGCAGTCAGGTAAATCATATGAAATTGACACATTCTGGGAATTCCAAATAAGATATGAGGAGAAAGAGGTTTTAGTTTAGCAATCATGGGAATTAGATACAAGGGAACTTTGTTTTGACCATTGGTTTCTTGTTACAGTGTACAAGAAGCACCATCCTCCATCTCTGTTTGATGAGGTATGGAGATTAGAAAAGATTGGAAAAGATGGAGCTTTCCATAAGCGATTGAGTAGGGAAAATATCAATACTGTGAAGGATTTCCTGACTCAGCTCTTTATAGACCCTCAAAGGCTTCGCCATGTAAGAATTTATTGCTTTTATCTCATACACTATAATTTATAAATTATACCCTGGTAATACTTTTTTTAATATATATTTCATTAGAAGTATTGAATACCTGGTACATTCTTCATAAATTATTTATTTTTGGGGAGACATTGTAATAATTTTTTTTTTATATTAGAAAATAATAAATTTTTTTTGTTTGAAATACAATAATTTTTTTTTAAGAGTAAGAAATCAGTAAAAGAAAAAAAAAAACTTGCCTATTCATAACGGGAACACCTTCTCAGCTTAAAAAACTTAGAGAAGAATTTGAGATTGCTTGGTCAGTGTCTAAGTTGAAAGCAATATCTTGATTGATGTTGGCACCTTATTTTCATATGACCGATCAATATAAGCACCATAAACATGTATGCAATCAGTCATGCTTCAAGTTTCACCGTGCTTGACACCTCAAGCCTATGTGAGATGAAAATCTTTGATCATTGTCCTCTGCTGCTAGGAACTTCTCCAAGGATGTCATATTCATAAAGAATGAGAACCAGAAACTGTGAACTCGAATAAACTTAACCTTAGTTTGCTATGTTTTGTGTCTATGCCTCATTAAAGTTTCGTGACTTTCTCGAATAAGTTCAGCTACTGTGATTTCTAAAATGAGGACTTTAATGTCCTTGGAAGTTGCATAAAATGTTTATATGGCTTCTATGCAGGTTCTTGGCACAGGTATGTCTGCTAAGATGTGGGAAGTAACTGTTGAACATGCACGGACATGCGTGCTTGATAAGAGAATGTATTTACATTACACTCCTGGTTCTCAACAGAAAAGTGGCGTGGTCTTCAATGTTGTGGGACAAGTTGTGGGACTACTTTCAGATAGCCAGTATGTTCCTGTAGATAAGCTGTCTGAAACTGAGAAGGCAAGCCAACTTTTTTTAACCCCACCTTTTATTTTATTTGGTACTTGTTTTTCTGTCTTTTCGGGCTTCTTATGGTCAACTTTGCCTTCAGGTTGATGCTCAAAATTTGGTAATTGCTGCATTTGAACACCCACAGGAGGTTATCTCTTTTGATGATGAAGAGTCTCTTGTGGACGGCTCTTCAAACTTGTCCAACATTCCTTACCCGTCAAGTTCACCCAGGACAGAGAATTCTAATGGAAGCAAGGTTCTGGCTTCACACAAGATGGGTGGATTTGATTATGCACAACCAAATGCTGCTTCTCCAGATATCATTTCATCTATGTATTCTGTTGGGAGTGTGAGCAGCTTGGATGATTATGCCTTGCACAGTATTGAAAATATGGGTCTTAGATATGATCAGACTCTGAGTTTCCCAGGCCAAGTCTCCAACCCTCTCATATGTGACACTGATGCCATGACGCAAGCTTTCTGTGATGAGGATCATCTGCGGTTTTTTGACACAGAATTTCAGTCTCAGAACCTTAGTTTGGAAGCACCAGCTGATTTACAAAGTGCTTTGGATGGCTTCCTATTGACTCGTTCTACAGCTGTTGCAGTTGATAGGGCTCAGAGGAGATGGACAAAGATCTCGAGTGTGTTGAAATGGTTCTCTATTAGGAGACGTGTGGCTTCAAAAAAGACGTGTGTTCGAGAAATTCATAGATATTAGTGGAATATGAAAAATGTTATCATTAGAGTGGCAAATATAGTATAGACAGTGCTGCCCGAGTAAAATTGCGTGCAGTTTTGGAGACAAGTTGCCCGAGTAAAATCCTCAGAAATGTGTAATGCTTCTAAGTCATGCTGTACTACTCTCCTCCAAGTCAATTTAGGTCTACCCCTTTTTTTCTTTCTATCCTCTAGCCTAATGTGCTCTACTTGTCTAACTGGAGCCTCCGTATGTCTACGCTTCACATGACCAAACCACCTCAATCTCCCTTCTCTCAACTTATCTTCAATTGGCATCACTCCTACCTTTTCTCTAATACTTTCATTACGGACTTTATCTAGTCTAGTATGGCCACTCATCCACCTTAACATTCTCATCTCTGCAACTCTTATCTTAGATGCATACGACTCTTTCAGTGCCCAACACTCACTACCATATAGCATAGCCGGTCGTATGGTCATGCGGTAAAATTTTCCTTTTAATTTATTGGGAATCTTACGATCACATAAAACTCCCGTGGCACGTCTCCACTTCAACCATCCGGCTTTAATCCTATGACTAACATCCTCCTCACATCCTCCATCTACTTGAAGGACTGAGCCTAGATATTTAAAGTGGTTACTTTGGGACAGTGCCACTCCATTCAAACTAACTCCTTCCCTATCACCAGTTTGGCCTTCACTGAACTTGCAATACATGTATTCTGTCTTCGTTCTACTTAACTTAAAACCTTTTGACTCTAGAGTACTTCTCCAAAGTTCTAGCTTCTTATTGACTCCTTCTCGTGTCTCATCTATCAGAACAATATCATCCGCAAACATCATGCACCAAGGAATACTCTCTTGTATATGTTTCGTCAGTTCATCTAAAACTAATGTAAAAAGGTAAGGGCTTATGGCTGATCCTTGGTGTAATCCAATTGAGATCGGAAAATCTCTTGTGTCCCCTCCCACCTTTGCACAATAGTAGTTGCTCCTTCATACATATCTTTCAATACTTGTATGTACCTAATAGATACCCTCTTTTGTTCTAACGCATTCCATAAGACCTCTCTTGGAACACTATCATAAGCCTTCTCCAAATCAATAAAAACCATGTGTAGATCTTTCTTCCCATCTCTATATTTCTCCATCAAGCTTCTAATGAGAAAGATCGCTTCCATAGTTGAACGACCAGGCATGAAACCAAATTGATTGAGAGAGATAGAAGTATCATGACGTAGTCGATGCTCCACAACTCTCTCCCACAACTCTCTCCCACAACTTCATAGTATGGCTCATGAGTTTAATTCCCCTATAGTTTGAGCAACTCTGTATGTCTCCCTTATTTTTAAAAATAGGCACTAAAATACTCTTCCTCCATTCATCAGGCATTTTCTTTGAGTTTAGAATCTTATTAAATAATTTAGTTAACCATGCCACTCCCATATCTCCCATATACTTCCACACTTCAATTGGTATTTCATCGGGTCCACAGTCTTTACCTACTTTCATTCTCTTAAGTGCTTCCTTTACTTCTAAAGATCTAATCCTTCTAGTATAATTTACATTCTTTTCTATTGTTCTATAATCTATATTCACGCTATTTCCATTTTGACTATTATTAAAGAGATCATTAAAATAATTTCTCCATCTTTCTTTAATGTCCTCATCTTTCACCAACACTTTTCCTTCTTTATCCTTAATGCACCTAACTTGATTGAGATCTTGACATTTCCTTTCTCTACTCCTTGCTAATCTATAAATATCTTTCTCCCCTTCTTTAGTTCCAAGTTTCTCATATAACTTCTCAAAGGCACATGCTCTTGCTTGGCTAACGCCTTTTGCCTCTTTCTTTGCTATCTTGTACTGTTCATATGCCTCATTATTATCACATTTAGGTAATTTCTTATACCATTCCCTTTTTCTCTTCACTGCCTTTTGTACTTCCTCATTCCACCACCATCTCTCTTTTGAGGGTGGTACATGTCCTTTAGACTCCCCAAGTACTTTTCTAGCTACTTCTCTAATCTTTGATGCCATCTGTATCCACATATCATTGGCCTCCATATCTAGCTTCCATACTTCGGACTCAAGAAGCTCATTTTTGAACTTCACTTGCTTTACTCCTTTGAACTCCCACCACTTTGTTCGAGCTACACTATTTCTTCTGACCTTACTTGAATTGTTCCTAAACTTGACATCCAAGACCACCAACCTATGTTGACTTGTTAAAGCCTCTCCTGGAATGACCTTGCAATCCTTGCATAAAGCTCTATTTGTCTTCCTGGTTAAGAGGAAGTCGATTTGGCTTCTATGTTGTCCACTTTTGAAAGTCACTAAATGTGACTCTCTTTTTATAAAGTAGGTATTTGCTAGTATTAGGTCGTATGCCATAGTTAATCCAGGATGCTTTTTCCCTCCTCATTTCGACTGCCAAAACCAAAACCTCCATGAACATTCTCATAACCTTGCCTATCACTTCCTACATGTCCATTCAAATCTCCACCAATGAAAACATTCTCTTCATTCGGTATGCTTTGCATTAAATCATCCATATCTTCCCAAAACCTTTGTTTACTCTCACTGTCTAGTCCTATTTGTGGGGCATAAGCACTAACTATATTTATTGTTTCTCCGTCTAGTACTAGCTTTACTAGTATAATTCTATCTCCTACTCTTTTCACAGCTACTACTGCGTCCTTCAATGTCCTGTCTATGATTATACCCACTCCGTTCTTGTTTCTCTCCTTTTCGGTAAACCACAATTTGTACCCTGAATTACCCACTTCCTTATTTTTCTCTCCTACCCATTTAGTCTCCTGAATGCAAGCAATATTCACACTTCTCCTTTCCAAGGTATCCACAAGCTCCATTAATTTTCCTGTAAGTGATCCAACATTCCAAGTACCAACCCTGATCCTCCTCCTATCCTGCTCCTTCCTAATTGGTCTCCTTCTATGATATCTTCTATTATTTTCTATGTCTATCTTGTGTTCTGTTCCACTATCTGTTCTATTATCTGTCCTATGGACTAACTTCTTTACCCACACCCGTCCATGATGTGGGAACCCTTGCTCACTTAACACCACACCCGGGCGCCGGCATGGCGCGTCGCTTTCGGTGAACGCCCTACACCCTTGCATATTTATCACTACACCCGGGCTCCGATGTAGCGCGTCGTTAGTAGAGGACGCCCCAACGTTTATATCATTTGAATCCATATCATAGGGTGTGACGAAATTTTTACGCTGGTTGTCACCTACCGCAACCCTCCTCCTTTATCCGGACTTGGGACCGGCTAAGCGCAAACTACTTAGGCGGAGTTTACAAAAACCTTTCCTAATTGTGAAATTTCTTAGTACTACAGGAACAGTCATTAGCAACAACTTTTTTTTATTTTGTTGGCTGCTGAATGTTTTGCTGCATTTTTTCATATCATGGATGGGTATGTAATATGATAAAATCAAGGCATGCGTGTCTTGTAACTTCTTCTCTATTACTTTGATCTGTCCTTGGAAGTTTATATAAATTTTAAGCATGATATTGCATACCAGAGTATGTGATTGATGTGACTAGCTTTTGTTTTAATAGTGCTAGAGAATTTCTGCACAGGATAGATTTTCAACATGAATTTCTGTTGCCCATCTGTATTTTCATTATTATGTCCGTTAGAACTCTTACATTGTGTGTCTGTCTCAGGCTGTTGCTATGAAATTTATGTCAAAGCAGTAATGCGGGAGGAGGCTCGACAGGAAGCAGGTGAAAGTGCTTGAATACGCAATTCTGCAACATCCCATTTTATTTCTGATTACAACATTGGACCTTTTATGATTTTTCTGTGTTAAATAAGCGGAACAACTCCCATCTTCCCGTAATCAAATGCTTGTCTCAAAAAGTTGTTGGTTAATTTTACGTTAGATTTTAATCTTGTCTAAAATTGTGTTTTTCTGATAAATATTACAACATAATGTATGCACGTATGTAGAAGATGACAGCAGATATGTAGGGTTGTAAATCAGCCGAATCTTTGGTAAGCTACTCGAGGATCGGTGTAGGGTTGTAAATCAGTGGAATTGTTGGTAAGCTACTCGAGGATCGGCTCAGCTCATCTCGAGCTTGATTTTTAGGCTTGTTTAATAAATGAGTTGAGTTTGAACTTTACTATTACTTTGTTTATTTAGGCTCATGAGCTAGTTCATTTATAAGCTTGTGAGTTGGTGCATTTATAGGGACCTATTGGTAAATAATTACAACTTTCAGAGACTAATTTGTTCAAATACGAGGACATATTTGAAAATGAGAAAAAGTTTTAAGGACCTTAATGTCATTCACCATAATTTTAATAATTATTATTTTTTTATCCACTTACTGACATGCTTTTTTTAAAATAATAATAATAATAATAATAATGTGCTACATTAGCGTGTTTAATATCATTAGGAGTTCTGTTACTTGAATGCTAATAATGTAAAACTAAAGATCCTGAATTGCAAAAGAAAAACCAAAAGCCTTGAGAGCTAAACATACAAAAAAAGCCATGTAGTATTTAAATGTACATATAATTATATAAAATGTGTATAATTTATAGTCATTATAATTTAATTATTATAATTTATGGGGCCTTTGATCAAGATAGTAAATGATTTTTAAATAGTAATTAATAAAAATTATATTTTTTTATTAGTTAATTAAATTTGATAAATTTGAGTTTGAACTTGAAATCACTAATTTAATAAAACAAGTTAAATATGAGTAAATTCAAATTTCACAATGAAGATGCGTTTACAGATAGTGCAAATGTGATATTCTTCGACAACTGAAGGAGATGGGATGGCAGCTTGGGCAGCGATGTGCATAAAAATATTTAAATGAAGCCTATAAGCGTACAGGCTGGCTGGTCCCATTTCCATGCCCATTCCTACCCAGTCTTGTGGCCTTCTTTTTTTAAATTTGCCGGGAAAGTTGATCTAGTATGGACGGAGTCCGGCTTTCGGCTGTAGGATCCAACGACGTTTGCTGAGAAGTCTTGAAAATAATAATAATAATAATAAAGTTTTTTCAATTTTTTTAATAAAAAAAAAAAACAAAAATGGGATTCCAATTACAAATGAAATTGGCATCAAAATTATTATTATTTTTGGAAAATTATTTTACCCACTTGAACTATTTAAAATTGATGACTTTGAGAACACATCTCCCATTAGTTGCTTCCTAAAAAAATGAGTTAAATAGTTGAAAGTGGTTTGAAAATAGAATTTAAATAATGATTTATTTGTCCTACCAACCCAAGAATAAATAAATAAATAAATAAAAGCATTTCATTTTTAATTGACTAATAAACGCGTGACACATGGAAACCAATACCATGCAGCCGAATCTGGGACAAACCCAAAAAGAAAAAGAAAAAAAAGGAAAATTGAAATTTAAAATGGGGAATCATAATTGGATTGAGTTGTTCACAATCACATCGTGGATGCATTACCCTATCTGTCTTTGAGATAATATAATGCCAAAAAAATTTCAAGAGAGAATCATACGTCATTATTATCACTACACTCCATTTTTATATTTCTATTCTTACTGAAAATTTTATTTTAATTTAATTTATTACAATTTTTTAAATATAAATATTATATTTACTGTCTGTCATCTGTAATATGTCATCATTTGATGAGGATTAAATCACACGCGCTTTTTAAGAGAGTGGTGTAATACCCCGGCCACGAAAAAATGCGACAGACATGTCTGAGTATAGTAGCTGATGAGGTTGACATTTACTGTCCCCTTCCACAATAAGGGAGTGACACGTGTCTTATAGAGGGTAATGGAGTAATTTGGAAATTTTTTGCCTCACCAAATGACAAAAATGCCACGTATTTTTCTATTATGTACAAAATTTGAAAGTCTATCAGCAGTGCGGTGCTAGCTTCTTTTTTTTTTTTTTTTCCTTAAAAAAAAAAAAAAAGAGTCCTGTATTTATCTCTGAGCTGTGAATCTCGGAATTTTGAAAGTCTTCTCTTTATCACCAAATCATCTCAAGAAGACGCTGCAGAGTTTCTCTCGATTCAGTTGATATCTATTTGGCAGTGTTGAAGATACCGAGAGGGAGAGAGATTGATCAAATATGGCAACATTTGCAGGGACAACCCAGAAGTGTAAGGCATGTGAGAAGACTGTGTACTTGGTGGATCAGCTTACTGCTGACAACAAAGTCTATCACAAGGCTTGTTTTAGGTGCCACCACTGTAAGGGTACCCTTAAGGTCAGAGAACACTTTTCTTTCTTCTCAATATCCTGTGTGGAGTTACTGCACACAGACATATAGAAAAGCTCATATGAAAGGAAGAATCAAAGATTTAGACTTTCTCTTGAACATTTTGTTATGCTTTTTTTATTTCTTTTCTATTGATAATGTTCAACGATACTTATACCCTCCTTTTTGTTCAGTCATTTGTGTGATTTTGGATGATGATCATGATTCATTAGTTTGTTTGGAATGGAACGATTAGATTTAAGTATGTGTTAAAGGGATACAGTGGCACTGGTTTCTTCGTGTATACGATGGGTTAGATGTGTTAATGATTCTGTTCATACATATACTAGTTAGTAGTTAACGAGTGATCTGTATCCGAAACCTTCTAAAATACAATTGATCATGTATTGCTCGAGTACTAAAAGAAGGGATTTTTTTTTTTAATCCTCTTCCTGGTCCAAATCAGATTTCTGTTTATAGGGTTTGGTTCTTTTTTATTATATGACCAACTCAATTGGATGGTCCTTTGGATATTCAATGCTATTGTACTGGTTTGTTTCTTCTTGGGCTATAAATTCATAAGTAGATTCTGATTTTGAGCAGGGAAGGGGTGCGCCACGCCACACAAGCAACCACTCAAACATAGACTTTGAATGGTTGAGAAGCAATGCCTATTTGCTTTATTTTTGTTGGCCCAGTGGGTAGTTTGGAATAGACAAAAAGAGAGAGAGAGAGAGAGAGAGAGAGAGAGAGATAGAGATTAGAAGGGAAATTTTGGTCTATTTTAAGCCAATGGAACCAAAAGTGTCTTTAGATATATAAAAATTTAAACATAACAAGGAAATATGTTTGGTGTATGTGTATTTCGATATTAGAAGTTGGTTAATATCAAGGGAAAACATCTGCAATCCCAAGAACATGTATAGTGTCGAACAGGGGCAAATTGCTGATCTCTTTTAGAGTTTGTTCTATGAACCTTGTTTCCTGCGTGAAGCAATTTGTTTAAGTTGACACCTGTTTTGTGTGCATGCTGATTGGTATAGTGATCTGCAGCATCACATAGAAAACAGTACTGGCAATTTCCCCTCATTTCTACCCAACACCAACTGCTGTGAATTGATTTGGAGAAAGGAAATTCATATTTTATTTCTCTGCATGATTATGCTTTAATTGAAAAGTAGAGTAAATAACTAATGTGATTCGTGTTGATCTCATCCCTTAGTAATTTCTCCAACAATATTATCAATCACAAAATAATCAATTTGGATTATATACTTCTCAAATCTTGGCATTATTTATAATGCCAACTTCAATTTGTTGATTTGAAATCATTATTTTCCATAATCTTTCAACTTATTCACCAAAAAGTTCTTATTTTTGAGCGTCAAATAACCTAAATGTTATGTTGGTGACGATGTGGTGATTGATTGCACGGAGAAGCCCAATCATTAACCTAGGAATCGTAAACTGGTAAAGCCTAGGATTGCAGATACCTAGTATATGTTAAAAGTTAAAAGCAACTGAATTTGACGTTATATTGGTAGTGTAGGTAATCCTCAATCTCTGCTAGGCATTATAATAAGTTACACCAAAAGCTTGGTGTCCATATCTGTACGCATACAACAGCACTATGATTTATGTGTTCTATTTGATGTCCTGTACGGGATCTTGACTTTTCCTTCTACACTTTTGCAGCTGAGTAATTACTCCTCCTTTGAAGGTGTTTTGTATTGCAAGCCACACTTTGATCAACTATTTAAGATGACTGGAAGCTTGGATAAAAGCTTTGAAGGTGATTAACAGTTACTAAGATGTTCTAAAGCGTAAGCTGTTCTAATATCTTTTTTTCATCTTATTTAGGTGCTAATTTTTCCCTTTTATCTTCTCTAGGCACTCCAAAAACCGTTAGAGTTGACAGATCTGTCGATCAGGTATTATATGTTAATTTTCTTGATTATATTAATAGTAAAGTAGAAATATTTCACACTTGATTAGTTGAGCTCTAAAATGATTGTCAAGATGTTAAATATTGTGAATGACATTGTGCATGCAGGTCCATAGCAACAGCAAAGTTTCAAGCATGTTTGCTGGAACGCAGGACAAATGTGTTACTTGCAAGAAAACCGTTTATCCACTTGAAAAGGTAAATGTGGCAAGTTAATGTGGGAGTATTGTGTGCTATATGGTACAAAATCATATTTGAGAATTTTGTTAACCTGCAATTAATAAAAGAGTATGTTTGATTTTCAATAATTTGATGATTGTAGCTGCAAGAAAAAAGTCATTTTGTTGTTTCATGATAACAGTGACTGGATCTGGTCCATACACATTTTTTTTCCCAAAATAGAAAGTTAGTAAATAATCTATTCAAATGAATGGAGTAGATTGTTTACTAGTTCTGTGCGCATAACTAATGCAAATGGAGATGAATATTGTAAAAACAATATAGAACTCAATTTTACATTAAAGCTTGAAGAAATGAGCAACAACTGTTGGTTGGCCTACGAGCTTTGTACTTGTACATCAATATCTTTGAGTCTTTATTGTGCATGATGAAACTTCAATGCAGAACGTGATATTGAAGTAAAAAAAATCCGGTCCTGGCAAACTTTTCCCTGCATTTTCTTGATTTTCTGAGATGCTCCTAGACATAATTCTGAAGTCATGGAAAAACAGAAGTAGGATGTCTTGCATGGTTGTTTTACTCCAACTTTCTGCTTCTTTCAGGTGGCAGTTGATGGTTCATCTTATCACAAGGCCTGTTTCAGGTGCACCCATGGAGGCTGTGTAATCAGCCCATCAAACTATGTAGCCCACGAGCATCGTCTCTATTGTAGGCATCATCACAACCAACTCTTTAAGGAGAAGGGAAATTTCAGCCAACTTGACAGGCAAGACCAGGTTAAACCAGTGACTGAGAATGCAGCAGCAGAGTGAGAATGTAAATTTTTCACAAATCTTGAAATGTGTGATACCTCAAGGAGTTTGATGCAATTGTCAAAGCATGCTAGAACGTTTATCGCTATAGTATGTTTTATGAGGAAATTGATATTCAGTTGCGGAGTTCCAGCTTGTTGGTAACTTTTTTTGAGTGTGAGCTTTGAATGTTTAATAATTAGAGTTTTTGGTGTCACAGACCTTTCAATAGACCATGAACTTAAAGCGCAAAGGTTCTATCTTTTATTTCAATTTCAAGCTTTGACATGCTTTAATTTTCTGTGGTTGTAGTGTCTTATAACTGGCAGTGTTAGTCATCTTTATGCCTCCGTTTCCCATCATCAACAAAATTTCTGTAGCATGCCAAAGCAAATGCCTTTATCAGGATAACCAGTTCATGTCTCAGTGATGAAAGACTCTGAATCCAATTTTCTTTGTGGGTTATTCTCTGATTAAGGTGTGTGCCCTCGATTTATAGAATTGAAGCTATGTCCATGTTCGATCAAACCACATAGGGAAACATGCTTTGTTGAACTCTTCTTTTATTTGGGTATGCAAAACATGGGGAAATGGGTGGAACCAGAGAACTTTATAAGAAAATGAAGGAGAGATACAAATGGTGTGTCATGATTCCAGGATGCTTGGTCATGCCAGGGAGGCACTTGAAGCAGACCCGGCCAAAGGCTGCTTCGGCTCTTGAACCGGAATGGGATCAGCTTGGTTCAAATCTGAAATCGGCTTTCATCAATGATTTAACTCCTTGAACCAGGGTTAGTGATCGGTTAAGGCCCTCTTTGCTTGAACTGAACTTGAAACCGGTCTATCGTGGAAACTCAATATTTTATTTATTTATTTTTATTAGTTAATAATAATTTAATATATTTATCTGAAAAAAAATATTTTATTGGATAACCTGTTTATATATATTATTTTTAAAATTAAGCATATATTTATAATCTGAACAATCCAGTTCAATAATAATTTTTATCTCATTCTATACCTAATATAACTTTTGAAATATATATATCCAAATTATCTATTTCTGTTAAACTTTATTCTCAATACCTGTTTATCACCTTCTTTTTCTACCAAATACTCTCAACAGGTATTTTCATCATCTTTCATTATTATTTTATGTGTATATATATATATAAATATATAAAAATTTACGATTTATAATCTGATGTGCACAGAGAATTCATAAATTCTTATTTCTCTATTCATCACCTTTATTCTATTTTCAAGGAGATTCAAATATTCAATCTGTCAGCTGAAATTGTTTCTCTTTCATTGAATATAACTATTGTCTTGGAGATTTCAGGTGAGTGATAATTATAGTACATAGCATCGTTTTAGTCCCTTTTAAAATTTCTTAGTATTAAATTTGTTATTAAATAAAATTTTAAATAAATATTTTAATAATTATTTTACATGTGATTTTCTAGAGTTTATTTTATTATTGAATTTTATTCCGATTTTGATTAAATAATTAATTTTGTCAATTATCTCTGCATTAGAGCCATTAAAATTCTGGAAACAGACATTTAGCTTCTTTATATTGATTGATATTTGAATATAAAATTTATCGATGTGTTACGCTGAATTTATTTAAAATTGATTTGATCTTATTGACTCTCTAAAATTGTTAAAATAAACTGTTGTAATTGTACTATCAATTATTATTTGCTATCTAAAATTTTTTGTGGATTTTGATTGATTTGTACAAATTGATTTTCTTTTTTGAATTGGTACCTATTCTCAGTATCTGTATCTGTTATTTGACTCCACCGTGTGGACTATTACGGTATTAGGTTACATTATTAAATCATGCATTATTGCAATTTGTGGTTTGCATTAGTATCATATGTATTAATATCTGTGAAGGAGGAGGAAGATATCTAATATTTGGTAGCGCGCTTACCATCTGACCTTTGATGATGTTTGGTATGATCACCCTGGTGCATTGTACTATAAAATTTTTATTGAATGAATTTCTTTTATAAATATGTTTATGAAATTATTTTATTAATGATTTTGATAGCATGAGCATAATTTTATTAAATAGAAAATTTATTGTAAAATTAATTAAGCTGTGCTTATTCCTGTTCCGTTGTGTACTATAATCATCATTCACTGAACATTAGCTCAAATCACATTTTCTCTGTCTGTTATCTGTTTCAGATTTGTAAAATTCTGTAGCTGATCGAAATATTCAGCCCATTTTCTAGAGAGAGACAATCTTTGATTTGTTCTCATAGTATGTCCGAATTCATGTTTCCTTGGGCTAATAATTAGTTTAGTTTATTGAATAGTTTAAGTTTTTATTTGAATATTTGAAATCTGTAGAGACTCCGCAGTTACTTATAGAATATTCAGGATGTTTATTCAATATTTTATTTATTTGGATTTCATCATTTTTTGGGATTAGTAAATGACAATATATTTATTCAAGATACTCTGATAAAAATTGCATGATTTAAGAATACTTAAATTATGCGTCAGTCATGACACAAATTTGGGTTGTGACAAAGTTGGTATTAGAGCACTTCGCGTGACCTCTTGGGTGATGGTGGGACAAACCTCAGTAAGGACCCTAAGTCCCAAAAGGAGAGAAAGGTCCCTTAGGCAAATTCCATATCGGCAAAGCACTGGTTAGAGCGTTTTTTGATGTAAAAGTCTAAGGGACAAATCCGTGAGGTCTAATATGGATTGAACCAAAGCGAACAATACTAACTAGTAGGTGGAGCTGTTGACATCTATTCAAACCAACAATTCTAAATTGAAATAAATCTGATTTAAAATTTTATTTATTTTTATTTTTTCAAAAAATTTATGTTAAGTTTATATTTAAGTTTTTTTTTTTAATTTTTCTTACATTAGAAATTAAATTATCTAACTTATAAATGATGCATAAAAATTTATAGTGGTTTAATAATATTTAAGGTTTCTGATGGTGCATCGTGGGACTAATCTAGAGAGCTGTTACGGGCAAGGGAAAAAAAATTGAGGGTATTCTTTTTTTTTTGTTCCGATCAGCATACTTCAGTAGTCAGCAGGAATAAAGGACAGTTAGTAGGGTGTCGTGTCCATCTCAACACCACGGATCTTATGGCTTCTATCATGATGGGCAAACTATTCATGAGAATTTAATCAACCATTTCAGTGGGCGGAAAGGTTGGAACTTCTTGAACCTCACAAAAGCATAGACTTAACACCAGGCCAAAGCCCGAGTGGTAAGGCGAGGTATTCACTATTCACAGTTTGTCCTTTCAAATAATAGCCACCAGAAAAATAAGATAGGATAAGAGAAGACAAAATAACCCATTGAGGCATATATGTCCAAAATTCCACCTTTATCATATGGGTAATACAGCCATATTTGTGACTAAATTCTTCCTCATCATCAGCTGGGTCTGCTATGTGATGGGTATGAGGCCAGATTTGGATTCTAGTGTCGAAACTTTAGAGATTCAGTTCAGAGAGAGATCTCTTATTCACTAGTATAGATTTTTCTTTGGCGAAGGTAGAATTCATTAACAAGAGTTGGGGATGGTCTCATTTTCATGCTTTTAAAGAAGGAACTTGTGTCCTTGCGAAAATTATTGCTAATTATATAAGCGGCGTGGCTCTACTTTCAATCGCCAGTATCATCTCTTGAAGTGCTGTGAAAGTTCAGCCTGTATTCTCCAAAAGCAAAATTGGTTTTGAGAGGAGAATAGTTGTGAGCAAGAAATGGCACATAACTGCTTGGACGAAGAAACTTGAGCTACCATGAGACTAACAATTAGGGCCAATTATGGTACATCTGTTTTGATAGGTGCTATTTTCAAATATTAATTGGGAGGCTGAACCCGTGTAGAAGATATTATGACCCAGCAAGCTCAATCAGGCATGGCCTACATTCCATATTCATTGTTTCACAACTCACTAATCTGATTCTACATTCAATGATTGTTCTAAGTAGAGACAAATTCTATATAGTGCTATAATTTTGGTAAATAGTGGCAAACAGTAGTTGTTGGCCCACACGCAGAATAATTCTAAACACTTTCATGTACCGTACCACTTACATACATGTAAGTAATATTAATCAGTTAAAAAAAAGAAGTAATATTAGAAAATATATCTTACTTTCTATATGCTTAGAGAATGTTCTAATGGCGAGTTGGTTGCAGTTGTCCTTGTCCTGAAGAAAGTATTGGATATATTATAAGGCTATTAAATGAAAGAAAAAGGGAAAATCTTTTGCTTTTCTAGCACTGGTTTGGCCTATATTGCATCTTGAGGATGGAAAGAGGAGAGAAATGAAACAAATGATATAATGTGTTGTTTTAAGAAAGAGTCTTCTTATGATACACTAAAAAATTATCAGTATAATGATTGTTTCCAAGTAAAAACTGTACAGATCTAATAATCATCACAGGTATTTCTTTGTGATCTTTTCTGCTTGAACCTTGTTTGGTTAAATACCGATTAAATTATTCTAGGCTCTTCTTTATACCCTTAATTTCACTGAACAGTAACATTCATCTCTGTATTTTATCTGGGAAGAAGGATTAGCTAATAACGGAATCCTTCTACAAACTAGTCTCTGAGATTTTAGTGTTACTGTAATGTAAAAGAATTACGCGTGTATGTGTGTGTATTCTAGAGCTGATGTTTAATCCATATGAGCCAGGTCATGTTGTTGATGCTTCAACCAACTCTGCTTTGTACTATTCTGTGTAGTAAGCCAACAGTAGCTTCTACTTTCTGAATAGTGAAGAGCTCTGTGCTGTTCCTATTGACCTTATTCAGATTTCCACGACCTTTTTGGGCAAAGAGGAGATACTTATTGATCCAATCCATTCCTAACTAACAGAAGGGGCTGCTCAAGGACAATTTCCTTCTCATGTCTCCAAATTTCTGTGTTAATCACTTGGTTATATTGTTGCCGGTCCATTTGGGTATTAAATATTGCCTCTTTATTCAGCTTCTTTTCATGGCATTCTTGTTCCTTGGCAACGAGCTGGCCTGGCAATTGCCGGAAATATCTTTGTTCCCATCACATGTATTATGTAAGATAATTTGGGTTTTCCTCTTTTTTTTTCTGTTTTTAAAATTTGAGAAATGTTAATAACATTAATTAGCGACAGATTCTAAATTTTGATCCATGAAATCTGACAAATTTCTTTGTATTTCCTTTGATTCTCATCTAGAAAGGATAATCTTTTGTTTCTGGGTTGGCTACTTGGCGATAAATTATCAAGAACACAGCTGCCACAGGAATCACCTGCAGATTCAGCAGAAAGTCTTAACTTCATTTCAAAAGAACATTTACTAAAAACTATGTTTAAGATACCACCCTTTTGCTACACAGCTTTGAATTACCCAAATCTGCACTCGAAGGGACCAGAGATTCACTTCCCTCTGCCATAAACCTACCCAGGTGCCTCCATGGAAGATCTATATGTATAGTAAATTTGGCAGGTTCAAAATAAAGGGCTGGATTTGTGTACAGGTGAGCTGATCTGTTCCTCATGTAAGCATGGCAGGAAGATGAGAAACATGATTAGCTGGTAGCCTCTGAGATGCTTTGAAGTGAGGGTTGCCATGTTCTTGATCTAGCTGCAGCACTGGCAGAGTTGGTAGCTGTTGCTGTTCTTGGGCTGTTTGTTTCATTTTTGGTGGCCTGAACACACGTTTAGTATCATTGCAAAGTTTAGTTAATGTTCATGCATTATAATTGAAATCAATTGTACAGGTGCCTTCATTAGCATAATAAATATATAATTTTATGTTTTTCTTTTTCCTTTTTTTCTTAAAAAAATAATGTTTTAACAGTTTCAATTTAACATATATGCCTGAAGTTGCAAACAGATGTTAATCTGAAAATTTATCATTATCTACTTTCTTCAAAGTAAACGAAAATTTATGGAAAATGATAATTCAGAATATGATACTTGTAAAATGGATTCACCTGATAATCCTTCTCCACGTCAGATCTTTTTACTGCAATATCCAGCCCTGAATGCTGTATCTCTCTCCTCTCTGGCTTCCCTACTGGCGCTGGCTGGTTTTTCTTCTGCTTTGCTTGTTTCTTAGCCAACAGCCCCTTCATAACCTCTGAAGGGGAAAAAAAACCCCCCAAAAAAAAATTTAGACTTAAATCAAGTTAAACTCTCAAAGCAAAGAAGACCAAGAAAAGATTAAAACGATTAATCAACTAACCTTGTGTACTGATGAGTTTATAAACATGACCAAGAACAAGAGTATCCGTGGGCTTGAGAAGCTTGATTCTTGTTATCCGAAGAGAGTTGTTGCTGTTGTTGTTGGCGGTGGTTGTGGTGGTGGTGTTGGGGCATTCTCCATTTTTACGAGTCGGATACAAGGTGGTAGAGAGGAGAAGAGCCACGTAGTGACCAGGGTTCATCTTCATAACGTCAGCAGCACTCACAGGCCAATACAGCTTTTCTACTTTCCCACTTGGGTACTGTAATACTAGTGTTGCAGCATCTACAGCTTGACAATTCCCCATTTCCCTTTCTTTTATTCTTTTCTCTTTCTATCTTCAAAAGAGCTAGAGAAAGAATGAAGAGAGAGAGAGAGGGAGGGTTCAAGGTAGCTGCAGTGTCTTTATAGCCATCCACCAATTTTTCCAGGTGGTAATTAAAATGAGATGGTCCAAAATGGATAGGGTAGGCAAGCAAATTACAAAGCGTTACATCATGGTAATTGAGGGCAATTTGGTAGTTTTAAGGTTCAAGGTGGAACAGGAAAAAGCAAGCAGTGATATTTGCATTTGTAAGAACATAATTGAAATATTGTGGTCACACATGTAATGATGTGGTGAGATGTGATTGGTTAGGAGTTGAAGAGACAAAGAAAGTTGGGCCACATGTGATTTTGGACATAAAAGGACACCGTAGCTGCTCTATGGTAATCCACGATTGCATTAGATTCTACTTTCCAAAAGCCAAAATTGGAATACCTAAGCCATTTTTGTTGCAGAGGAAGAGATAGATTAGTATCATCTACGAAACCTAAACAAGGGAAAGACTATCTGATACTTTTTGGACCACCTACAACTATGCACGTATGAATTCATGGTTTTATGATAAAAGGATGTTTTTTTATTTAAATTTGATACATTATAGGATTAAGACATAGAATACACGGTGAAACTCACGAGCAAACTTTCTTAGCAGCAATGCTTCTCTTGCCAAAGACAGGATTACACAACCTCTTCTTTAACAGTTACATGTGATACATTGAATGATAGAATGCTGTTTTGTGTGTGAATGACGTAGCAATAGAGAGAGTGAGTAGGATTAGGACCAGCAAAGCAAATATTATCGACAATGGGCACCAAAGGCGTGAAAGTTAGTGAAAAAGGAAGGTGAACGAGTTGCTGCTCCTTCTTATTCTGCTTTGCATACGTGCGTGTTTGATGAGGGTCCCGCTGGCGCCTACCACCACCAACAGCACCGCCTCACGGGGGATGGTGGTGGGCCGAGGGGGCGGAGGGGGCAGTTATTTATTCCATTTCCACCTCAAAGGCCCCAATAATACGCAATGAGTGGGTGTCGCGTGTGAGAAGATATCCCATCTTTTTGCCTATGGACCTTCGTAAGAGCCGAAAAAAGAGTTTCCTTTCCTTTCCTTTATGAGCTTTCCTTATGGTATCCTATGACTAAGGATTGCTTTTTATTTTACAATGAAACTATACCAATTCAGTTCAATTCAATTTTTTTGTTCCTGTCTCTTTGGAAATTTCTTATGTACCTAGCTAACACTGCTCTAGTTGTTCCATTTTATCTTTCAGTATCCCAGAAGATCTACCTATGGTAAGATGGGCAAGAGTACCCCAAAAGAGTAGTCACATCCTGGAGTCTCCACCAACCAAGCCTTTTTACATACCCTTCTAAAAAAAATAAAATAAGAATAAAAGAAAACTCTGGTAAGAAATGTTGCTCTAATAGTTATCTGAATTTGAATCAGAATCTTATCCTCCATTTCCATTCTTTAAGGTAAACATCACTATCAACTGCACAGGCAATTGGAGTACTGGTGGCATAGATAATCCAACAAATTATTACATGGGATAAAAAAGAAAATAATTCTGTCATCCTTTTCATATAATAAGAAAGATCTGCATGCTGTGTTTCATATGATTTATAAGAAATAATTATTCAATTTAATCCCAAGATTTTGAGCTAAGTAGTGCATGATTTGACCTACACATGCAGCAGAGCCATTGTTAACTTTTTTATCCGCACAATGATTTCTCGGTTCCTCTTTTGATTCAACATCATCATTGTAATTCTTGGAGAACATGATATGTTTCCATGCCTGGTTGCAGAAAATGGTAGCAAAACATTAGATCAATAGAGATATGAAGTGGTGGGCACACTAGTCAGTGAGATTTTGCCCTCAAATCTCATGCCTGCAAGTCTTTTGGTTACTTTTTTTTTTCTAATTACATCAAGATCTTGGTTAATTATGTTTAACAAATCAATAAATCTTGTTTAATTTGCTTTCCACTTTTCACTTTTTTTTCTTTTGGCCCTTTTCATAATTCTCTTTCCAGTTACTGGATTTTTTCCCCTTTTTCTGTTAGTAATAAATATTAGAGTCAGTGAGTTACACCCTTAAACCTAGACCAATGTGATTAGTTCATGGGCGGACAAGATCTTATCATCTTTAATTTCTGATGATGTTGTTTATTTCCTTCTTAATATGTATGAATAAATATTAATGAAAATACTGCTAATTTGTGATGGACCAATTTACCAGAAGCCAACCTAGCCACTCACATGCCAAATTGAATTTCTTCATATCTCCAAACTTGCTTGAGCAAGCACATGGAATTTTCTAAAATTTGATCCATAATATATTAATATGTATTTAACTCAGCTGTTATATTGGCAAGCAAAGTCTCCTGTTAAAGTATGTTTTGTTTCCTCCCAAAATGTGTGAAGTTGTAGAGGTGGAAAGGGTTCTTACTTCTTAATCTCCTCCTTAAAAAAATAATAATAAATTCAAAAGATAAAATAAGAATTAAAGAAAAAAATTGATCTATATATTCCCTGTTAATCATATATATATATATATATATATATATATATATATATATATATATATATAGTCTTGAACAAAATCCAAAATCTTTGGGAAATGAACCCTAATGGCACTTGTGGATTAAGGGTAGAAATAATGTTTAGAATCCACTAATACAACTTTAATCGATTGATCCAAATCTTAAAAATCATTTTCTTAATGGGCGAGTAGCCATGTGAAACAGTTAGGCAATATATTATAAAGGCTGCCCAGTGGCCTCCATGAATGGTACACTTCTTCTAGTTCAGAATTTGGGTAATGGAGGAGAGTATACAAGTCTTTATATATTACAGGAAAGATCTCAACTAAGTGTACAGAATCTGTACAACTATGCATACATATAATATAGAAAGTCTAACTCTAGTTATTCCTTAATCTGTGATTTAGTGTAGAACTTGTGGGTATCATCAGGCTTGTTATCCTTTTCAAGAATTGAAATATGACTAAGAAATAGGGACAACAGCCATAGGACCCTATTGTCACTATCTTGGTATTTATGATTCAACATTCCAAACAGCATATATAGTGTTTTTAGGGTTCTTAAGTTTTGTTTGTTTTCACTTTGTGGACCTACAACACAAAACAAAAACCAAAAATTAAGCTTAGGTGTCCTTTGTATTGTTGTGGTACTGAGAAAATGAAGAAATCCCTTTTTCTTATCTGTTTGCAAACAGTGAAGGTTTAAAAAATATTCTATCAGTTAAGTAAGGTTATAAAAAGAGTCCAATTTGAGCTCCATTTTCTGAGTTTGGACGACAATAATCTGCTTTCTAAGATACTTGTACGAACTTAATCCAAATTTTAATATACGTGGCCTATTATTAATATTGATGTTAGTTAGCCTGTAATGAGCATTTCATTGATTGATCTGCTAGTGGGGTTTACATTGGTCCAAGAACCAAGTGGGGTTGGTCAGAGCTAAAATCAATTCTAAAGTTAGACCACTGTGGTGGAGATTGATCTTTCCAAGAAAATTCTGACCCTGTTGTTAACTGTAAAGTGGTGAGGTATCTTGATTTCTTTATGTATACATATCTCTTTAACTACTTTTTTGCAGAATCTTAGAATACTATTGTCATCCAGAATAAAGTCATGCACATAACCCTTCCTTGACCTTTCTCTCCAAAAAGAAAAAGAATGCGTTTTTGCGTTTCAAGAGGACTATGCCACCCACTCCCTATGATAAATTTTAGCTTGCTATACCTTAAAGACAGATTATTTAGAGCCAGAAACCTACTTCTGAGTTGTGAGTGCTCTTCTAGAATGGTTTAAAATGCTTAACTTTGGCTGCCTTAGGGAGGCCAGAAGTGTTTCACATTGCAATGGGTGATAGATTATTGTAGCTGCGACTTGTTTTTGGGATTGCTGTTATATTAAAGTTGGAAAAAAGCAAATGGTATTTGTTATGAACAACTGTTTGAAAGTATTGTTGAGGTAAAATGACCAAATCCCAAACCCAGCAAGTGTCAAGTTGTAACTCCTGGCAGTTCATCTTTGACGCATGTTAGGGAAGCGATTATTGGAGATTAATCGTGAGGTTTGATACTCAGTGCCTTAATTAGTATCTTCCAAGCTTACTGTTGCATAACAAAAACATCCAAAAGATCAACTTCCAAATTACAGGTGACAATCCCTTCAACGCATTTTACCATATCTAGTTAATTGGGACCTCATTTTCCTTCTCTTCACTTTGGGAGACCATAGACATGAAGTTTGGTATTGGAAGAAAATTAGAAAAATGTTGATATTTTAGCGTCCTGTACTTTCACGGGTCTTTGTTATGATATTCAAAAGTTCTATTTGCCTCCTTTTTCCCGTATGACAGTATCCACTAATTCAGAACATGCTTTTATAACGGGGCCACATGGACTTTACACACACACAGGAAATGTTCATTCAAATTGAACGCAGGGCTCCTTGTCACCGACTAAATATCGAAGGCCTCAATTCTCCAGGCCAATCCTGTGGAAGTTCACATTCTGTTATGGAGCGCTTGGACTTTTAGAATGGTCATTTTGAACTGCCATCCGGATAGTCTGAACATTTCTTCCACCTACAAGGACTACCACCATTCCAGTGCTATTAAGATGTGCAAGTAAATGTGAAAGGCAACAACTAAAGTCAAACCCGAATCCTCTGCTCATTCTATTTTAAATGATAATGAGTAAATCATTCAAGAATGGAAGTGCACATACATGACCTAGGGAACAGTTCAGTTCGAACAGGCTGATGCCAAAATACGAGGGTTTATAAAAGCATACTACTGAACAAAATGTAGTGCAAGGCAGTAAAACTTCAATGCTGCTTCAAGTCCATGTCCTTGTTGGATTTACAACAAAAACAAATTCAATAATCGTTAAGGTGGTCCTATAAAGGAAAAAGACTATCTTATACTGCTATCTATATAGCGTGATAAGATTCACAAAGAAGAAATGACAATATTACATTGCAACGTGATCCCGCAGAGCTATTGAGAACACATTTCGGATAAGATAGAATTCATAATTTCTGATGCTGATTAAATCACACAGATGGGAAATATTTGTTTAGATTGAAAGGCAGGGAATAAAATTCTTCACTCCTTGTATCACCCTTGAATGACCTGAACTTGTCCCACCAATGCTTACCCCTGTCTTTCCTGATTGCACCATCTTTTGGATACAGTGTGTTGTCCAGGAAATATGCCACACACCCCGCAACAAATGCTTCCGATGAGAAAGGAACATTTACAATATCGTTGAACTGCCATGTAAACAAAGCATGATATTTATCAGTCTCTAAGTTTCACAAAGAAATATCAGAGATTGAAATTTTCATGCATACCCATCTTCCTCCAGTGTGGACAGGACCATAGCCATTAATTGCAGTATATTCGTTGAAGTATTGTGGCACTGACAAGCCCAAGAAAATAGAAAAGCCTAAAATGAACTTTGTGCGGAAGCTATTGAGGTTGCAAAACTGAAGAAAGCTAAGACCTCCAACACCTGCAAATCGATAATTAAAAGAACGATACTTAATAGAATTTAGTGATCACAATAAATAAGAGATCAACATCAGCTTTTCATGGTGAACCTCAAAATATCAGATATACGTACCCACATAAGCAAAGAAAAGACAATACAAAGCAGCAATAATGGGCGCTGGTATAGAAGCAAAGACAGCTCCAAATTTACCTGAAACATGCAAAGTTGAATGACTCTATGAACAATATACTCGCAAGGAAACATGAATCACTCACGAACCTGAAAGCTTTGAACAAGCAGTCACAAATCAACTTCTTACCAAGGATGGAGAAGAAAATCATGAATCCAGCAGATATTTGGACAACCCTTCGGCTACCAACTCGTGTCAAGGCCAAAAGGCCAGCATTCTCTCTGTAAAAAACAAATTAAAGTTCATAATAAGCTTGTTACAAATAGACATAAAACACTTGTATAATCGTAGGGTTTTCCCAGTGTCTTACACAGAAACAGAGGATCCATTCACAGTTCCAAACAACCCAGAAAGCAAAATGGCAACTCCCTGAAGCAGAAATTATACAAATAGCAATTTAATGTTCATCAAAATTAAAGTTCAAAGCAAACATGTTAGATGTATTGTACACAGAAAAGGCCGATGATGCCTTTGCATAATACTTGCCAACATAGAAATCATCCTTGCAAGAATTTATATTTCCAAATTCCAGGATGGACAATAACCTCACTCCAGGGAGAGAAAAATGATGAATGTTCATAAAGTTCCCAACATTTGTCATGATTTCAACCACATCACCAGCATATACTAGTTCTATACATGATTCTTATTTTACTCTCTTTTTTTTTAGTGTATGATTAGATCAGTTGATGGGATGGTGATTGTAATGGTAGTGGAATGACTACGATTACGAAACAATAGCCACAAACAAGACCTGTCTGACCATCTGAAGGATTTTATTTCTTGTCCCATTAAAAGAAAGCAAAGAAGGTCCTCACCCCTGCACTTTGGAGGAAGGGCTTGAACTGGAACAAGAAACAGCCCATCACGCAAACCTTCCCACTTTTGGGGTCCCAAAGAAATGCTAAGCTATGTAACACACAAATAGCATAATTCAAGCATCTGTCTACTGATTCATTTTCAAACATGCGTTGAAGCATGCAGCATTACAGGAACTATTCCCACAAGATGGAAATGTAAAACAGACTCATAAAATTAAGAAGCTTAATTTTGCATTTTCAATCATTTAGAGATCAATCTTTTTAAATTACCTGCCAGCCAATGCCACGGCTAAGAACAGAAGGTGGGATTGGGGTCGCACTTGCATACCTTGAAACCGCAATAAATGCACCAGTGGACTGCTTATTCATAGAGTATGAGAGAATAAATTTCAAGGATCAAATTACATAACATTGTAAGAAAGTCTTGTCAAATAATCCACAAGAATTCATGCTTAAACTGCATCAGAGACCCAGAATGAGAGAGAGAGCACAGAACAAAACCAATAAAAGAACACAAAAATCTTAATGTCAATTAAGGATCTTTTGCCTGCAGGTAGATATTGACACTTTGCCCAACTAATACCAAGTGTCCAGCCATTCACAAATATGATGATATTTTTAGTGATGGAAAATTTATGCAATTAGTATGGGATGGGAAAATTTCCATAACAGTTGAAATAGAGTAATAGCATGGCAAAAAATGATACCAGTATAAGCAATAACTAATGAAGATGTGTGCACACTTGAATTCTCAGTTTAAAAGTACAGCAGTAGGAAAATAGATGGGGAAAATGAAAATAAGATAGAAATGTCAAACCTCTACAAGAGCAACAAAGGAAGCCATCATCATGGCAAAGGCTTCACCAGCATCAAATGAAGGTGCTCCCCATTGAAATGGGTAAGGAACCCTTATCCTGCAAACCCACAATTCCAACCACACTTGAAGATACAACTCAACCAGGCATCTTCAGCTATAATCAAACTCTTGATACAGAGGTAGAAATTAAAGCATCTTCCTAAGGAAAATATTGAGTTAGATAAGGTGAGATCAAATCTTATTGCATCAGAAATCCTCCACTACTACTCTGGGACAATCAATTCTGATGGATGAACTAGGTAGAATCTCCAAATATGGTCCATCTAGCTCGCTTTTCCAAATCAAGCTTGTTCACACTTGCAAAAAGTGACCAAGCTCTTTACAAAGAGGAAGCAACCGGCCACAAGATTATTACTCAGCCTTAGTTTCCAGATTTTAATGGCAGAGTCAAGTGCAATCTGTAATCAGATTGGTTTTAGCTATTAAATTTCCAAACTATGCCAAATTTTTTAAGAAAGGTATACTCAAACTTGTTGCTTTACCATGTATCTGAAGTTTTAAAGGTTAACGTGCATGTTAGTCTGTATCAGCAAGCAAATCAAGGCCTCTCATATAGGATCCAGCAATGGAAAGTGTCAATTAATAAATGCCAAGATGCATGCCTTTAAGAATACAGTGAAAGCATACCATGGAGCAGCATCTATAAGTCCTGCACGATCAGTACGACAAGTATTTTGTGTCTTTGGTGCTGCATCATTGTAGGCCCCACCCACAGTAAGTAGGTGAGCATAAATCCATACAATTACCACCGAGAATATTACAGCAAAACGCTCAAAAACATGTCTTCCAGACTTTATCACATGGGGCATATACTGCAAAGGAAAAATACATTACTGTGCCTAACTACAAACCTTGGTCACAAGTTCAAGAGACAAGGATCAAATACAAGAGTCAACAGAAAATGTTATATATATATATATATATATATATATATATATATATATAAGAGTAACAAGAAAAATGCATGCGTAACGCCTCAACAGAAATACCTGTGAAACAAATACTAATATGATCAGCTCTGGCAACCCAATCTCCACGCATTTGGCAACCTAATGTCCAGTGCAAAAATCATTATTCAATATAACAAGGTCTCTTTTCATAACAAGCATGTATATCATTGATATCGCTTCACAAACATATGTAGCAAAAGGAAACTTACCCCAGGAAAACCAAGCTCATACAGCCCAAAACCAACAAGAGCTACCAAAGGAACAGCTGAAAGTGGACTTAAGAACCTGGGATTTAGAGACAAAGAGATAGAATGCAAACATTTTAGTTTTTAATGGAATATATCTGAGGTAGACTCTAATTATTCAAATACCAAATGCATTCCTAAGATGCAAAAAACAACAGCATAACCATCCTTGGATTCATAAATCCAATTGATTTTGCAATAAAAGAATGGAATCTTACATGTGAATGAATAAAATTAGTCAACATGATATGTAATCCAATTTGAAGGATAAAATAGACGCACAAACTGTCCAAGGAATGCTGAAACTATGAGCATTATTAGTACTCGTTCTGAGCTAACCTGGCAACATTACGCCATAGGCCACTGAAGCCAAGAACAATTTGAAGAGTTGATGCGACAATGAGGGAACCTTGTATTGCACGCATTATCTTCTTAAATCGCTGTATGGGCATCAAACATTGTCATGGAGTCAACAAAAAACTAGGACAAAGATCCATAAGGGTAGTGTGTTATTTAGATGCACTCTTTATATAATATAACTCTTCCATTTGTCGTACTCATTTTAAATGGACCAATGAGATGTTATTTTAATTAAATACTATTGTGGGCATTAATTGTGCCTCCCCAAATTGACAAGAATTTAATATTCCAAAGAAAACAATAATAACTTAAGCATAAGAGTTAAATCCCAAAACCTCAATAGGGTCAAGATTATCACTAAATCGACCAGCAAGGATAATTGAAATAGCCGTTGGGACAAAGGTATAAGAGCCTCCAATGACAGCAGGCAACCGAGTACCAAACAAACTTTGAAGCAATGTGTTCAAACCAGCAACAAAGAGTAATGTCTGGATCACCTCCGCTTTCTCCCTCTACAAAATTGATAAATGCCACTTAAAATCATATGATTGGAGTTCCAGCTATAAAAAAAATATATCATACTCAGTGGAAATCAATCAACGAGTTAAGCTTTTTCACCGTCGGGCCTTACATTTCCACCTCCCATTTGGGGAACAAGGGCAGTGGGAATAAGAACAGTTGTGCCAAGCATCACAAGGTAGTGTTGGAAACCAAGCAGGATAGCCTCAGCTGCATCGCATACAATTTTTATTGGTTGCACGTACTTAAGTTCAACAAAATGCAATCTCACACACACTACTAATGTACAGTTCGTTAAATTGATAAGAAATTCTTGTAGTAGAAATTAAATTAAGCATATAGTTGAAATTAAATTAAGCATTAAAAAAAAAAACAAAAGACGTAAAGGGTCATAAAAGGAAAAATTTTGATAAGAAAAATCAAATTAAGCATATAGTTGAAATTATCACCGACAGAAGACTAGACCCTCCTGTTCCCAAAAACGAGCCTTAAAAACAAAATATAATAAAATTTTAAATTTTCCCTCGATTAAACAGATTAATTAATTAAAAAGCAGTTGGATTAATTCTCTGTCTCTTTTTTCCTTTTTTTTTTTTTTTTTCCTTTTGCAATACGACCAGAATCTTCAATCTGCAAGACAGTAGGGTTTATTTTCTACGGAACGGCATTTAACCTTTTGAAAAGGGGTAGATAGATACCATAAAGTGAGAGAGAAAGGTAGCTCAAAAGGTAACTTTCAACTAAAACAAGATGCATACCCTAACAAAAAAACAATTAACAAATATAAAAACCTTACCTAAAACATACCCAAATAGCACTTACCTTAAAACTCAACAGAGAATTTTGTATCAAAGAAAAAAAAATTCAACACAGGATTTAGAATCTAAGCACCATCAAATAGAAGAGCACAGACATTGAGAAATGATCAAAATATACTTACGCCACGGGGGAGGACTGGTAATGCAATAAGAAATGTTTGGAAGCTGCTCCTTTGGCGGATGTGGCTGTGGCTCCTCTGCCTTTCCTCCACCACCTCCTCCTCCACCTCCAGCCATGAATCTTCCTTCTCACTCTAAAAAAATCTCTCTCTCTATCTCTATAAAAATAGAAAAACAAGGAAAAAAAGGAATTATTCAGGAATAAATCAAATGTACAAAAAGCAGCACAAATAGCCAAATCTAAGTAGAACCCAGATCCCAAATCGCAGAAACTCACTGAGGTGACAAGAAACCAGAGGGAAAAGGCTCAAAATGCAAGGACCCAAAGCCAAAAGAGTGAACTACCCAGATGTATATTAATAGGAAAAGAGAAAGACAACAGAGAAACGGAAAATGAAAGTGTAACAATGGCAAGTAGGTGAAAATAATGGTATAAATAATTGCAACAAAAAGAAATTACAAGAAAGAAAGGAAAAGGCACCTTTTGAACAACAGCAATCTTGAAAGCAAAAATCAAGTGTCGATCTTTTAAAGTCAAAAACAAATTATGCACCCCACCAGCTAAAAGAGAGAAAGAGAGAAAGATGGATGAGCAGAGGAAAAAAAAAAAAAAAAAAAAGAAAACCCACAAATTTTTCAATGTGGTATGTAATATAAAAAGCAGAAAGAAAAATGTCTAAAAACAAGAAGTTTTTTTATGGGAAGGCTGTAGCAGGTGAAGATTAATTCTCATCAAAGGCAGTGAAAAACTACAGGAAAAGCAAATTTTGTTTCTCTCACTACTGTTTCTCTTTCTGTCTCTCGTGTCTAAAAAGAGTCTTAACATTATTTAATGCCATTTTACTTACCTACCAGTAAATGTAATCACCAATCAGCATGCGTTCCTTCGCTCAGTAAAGTACACAGAGAGAGAGAGAGAGAGAGAGAGAGAGAGAGAGAAGTAACTAAAATGTAGGTGATTGAAATTGATAGTGTTAAAGGCAGGAATGTAATGATTCAATTCAAGTAACTAACAGTTTACATATACGGCGTCGTTAAGATTATTGGCCGTATCATTTCCTAGAAATCTTTCTTCTCGAGAAGAATGCATTATGCGCCTAGTTTTGATAAACCAACTCGTTCTTTCCATGAAAAGACGGAATTGGCCTTCAAAAGTAAGAGCCCATGTGGGATGTCCAAACGTCCACCGACATTGAAATTATTGGCTATAGGAGAGGGTGGTTTGGAGAATTCATTAGAATTTTGATGATGTCATATGTGGAGGTGCTGCAAGCCGATTAAGAAAGGGAATATTGTTTTGGGTTTTAGACAGTGTTTGGGAACACATGGAAGAGGGCAAATAAAATAAAAAGAAAAAATAATGAAAAATAATGAATTTTTTTTTCTGTATTATTATTTTTTTTATTTAAATTGAAAGAAAATAAAAAGATGACAAGGAGAAAATACTTATAATTTCTTTATTAAAAAAGAAAATAAAGTATACAAAGAAAAATATTTTTTAAATTTGTAATTATCTTTTAAGGGAATAGAGATAAATTAAAGAGAAAATAAAAAAATAAAAAAAAATAATTTATTTTATATTACTTGAATAATTTTTTTCAAAAAAAATTAAGAGAAAATAATAATTATACAAGTGTCTATATATTATAGGAAAATATTTAAATTTTTTAATAATTATTTCTCTTTATTTTTTTTTATTTTCAATTAATTTAGAGATAAATATTTTGAGTTAAAATTTCTTTTACTTTCTCTTAACTATCTTAATGTCTAAAAAAGAAAATTTAGAAAAATTAAAATTTTTTTTCATTTCTCTCAATTAAAATAAATTAGTAAATTAAATATAAAAAATAATTTAAAATATAATAAAATTTATTTTTTTATAATTTCTTATCTTATTCAAATTAAAATAAAAAATTCTATTCCATTCATTATTTTGTTTCCTCTTCTTATCTTCAATACAAACAGAGGGTTTGGGGGTGCCATGGAAACCAAAGAAGGAGAAGGGCTAAAAAGGGGTCAAAAAAAAGAACAGCCGACACATTCTCCATCGTTATCCTCAATCAGCAATGTACCCTTTCCCTTTGGCCAAAAAGATCCCTGCCTGTCTAGCGTCTGCTGTCAACTTCAAGCATTTCATTTTGTCGATTATTTATTATTTTTTTAATAATATAATTTAATACTTATATTTTCATATTTTATTTATTAAATTTTATTAATGAACACAATTTAAATTATATTAACAAAATTAAATTAATTCTATATAATTTTTTTATAAGAAGGTAATAATATAATATTTTATATATTTTAATAACAATAAATGTATTTTTTATTTAATAAAAATATAAAAATATATGTATTTAATTTTAAATTATAAAATAAAAATGAAAAATATGGCCAGAATTAGAACACGAGAGAGAAAAAAAAATTAGAAAAAACAATGGAGAATTGGAAGATACCTAAGTTAAAGAAATATTAACAATAGAATTTGGCCTCTCTACTATGACTAATGAATAAAAATATATTTTTTAATATAATCTAATTTGACAATGAATTTAAATCATATCGATTTTGGGTTAAAATCGTAAATGTGTAATGCTTGATTGCTTGTATTTATATCCTCCAAGTCAATTTAGGTCTACCTTTTTCTTTCTATCCTCTAAATAAAATCTAACCTTTTTTTAAGAAATTATTTAATATAATTATTATATATATAATAATTAAAATTTTAATTATTAATTTTAATATAATTATTGTATTTTAAAATTTTCCTTTTAATTTATTGGGAATCTTACGATCACATAAAACTCCCTGGCACGTTCCACTTCAACCATGAATCTTTAATCCTATGACTAACATCCTCCTCACATCCCCATCTACTTGAAGGACTGAGCCTAGATATTTAAAGTGATTACTTTGGGCAGTGCCACTCCATTCAAACTAACTCCTTCCCTATCACCGTTTGGCATTCACCGAACTTGCAATGCATGTATTCTCTTCGTTATACTTAACTTAAAACCCTTTGACTCTAGAGTACTTCTCCAAAGTTCTAGCTTCCTATTGACTCCTTCTCATGTCTCATCTATCAGAACAATATCATCCGCAAACATCATGCACCAAAGAATACTCTCTTGTATATGCTTCGTCAGTTCATCTAAAACTAATGTAAAAAGGTAAGGGCTTATGGCTGATCCTTGGTGTAATCCAATTGAGATCGGAAAATCTCTTGTGTCCCCTCCCACTGTGCGCACAATAGTAGTTGCTCCTTCATACATATCTTTCAATACTTGTATGTACCTAATAGATACCCTCTTTTGTTCTAACGCATTCCATAAGACCTTTCTTGGAACACTATCATAAGCCTTCTCCAAATCAATAAAAACCATGTGTAGATCTTTCTTCCCATCTCTATATTTCTCCATCAAGCTTCTAATGAGAAAGATCGCTTCCATAGTTGAACGACCAGGCATGAAACCAAATTGATTGAGAGAGATAGAAGTATCATGACGTAGTCGATGCTCCACAACTCTCTCCCACAACTTCATAGTATGGCTCATGAGTTTAATTCCCCTATAGTTTGAGCAACTCTGTATGTCTCCCTATAGTTGGCCTCTCTACTATGACTAATGAATAAAAATATATTTTTTAATATAATCTAATTTGACAATGAATTTAAATCGTATCAAATTAAATCAAGTCATGCTTGATTGCTTGTATTTATATAATAAATAAATTTATTATCTTGTTATTAAATAAAATCTAACCTTTTTTTAAGAAATTATTTAATATAATTATTGTATATATAATAATTAAAATTTTAATTATTAATTATAATGAAATTTAATTAATAATTTTAATATAATTATTGTATTTTAAAATTTCACCTTTTCCATTATAGAAAATTTAATAAGTGAATTGGAATGTTCCACACATACAAATGAATCTTGAGAATTGTCCTAGATATTAATTTATTTGACGGAGGCAGATGGATTATTTGATTAGATACTACATGTTCATTTAATAATAGGATAAATGATATTAATAATATTTATAAATTAGACTCTCTAATTTTAAAAATTAAATAATTTAATTTTAAAATTAAAAATTTTATTATTAGAATTTTATTTAGTTATTATTAATTTTAATAAAAATAATAAAAATACCTTTATTTATATTTTCAATATGAAAAAGTTTTTAAAATTTTATTTTATTGACAATTTAATTTCTAAAAGTTTATTTTATTAACAATAAAAATGTGAGTCCTATTAAATTAAAAAATATATATTTAAATTATTAAAATATTAATTAATTACTTTAATACCTTTAAAAAATTTAGTTAATGATAAAATTATTCATATATTTTATAAATTGATATTAAAATATTATAATTATTTTTAAATAAACTTTTATAATTTTAAAAATTCTATTTATGTTATTATATATATATATATATATATATATATATATATATATATATATATATATATATATATATATGATCAACTTTAAGTTTATTTTTAGATTAAATTATTTTTAGATCGAAAAATAAAATTAAAGGCATTTCAATTATTTTATTATAATTAATAATAATTTAATTTAAATTCTAATAGTAAAAATTAAATTATATATTTTGTTAATTTTATCGATTAAATTACTTAATTTAAAAAATATATAAATTAAATCATAAATTTTAACAAATTTTAAAAAATAAATTATAATTTATCCTTAATAATATTTAAAAATAATAATTTTTATTTTTAATAAAAAATTAAAATAAATAAAATTTAAATTTACTTTTATTGCATGAGTAATATATATTTAATTGTTTGAATCGGTAGTTTTAATTAATGAGCATTGTCGAAAAAAGCTTCGCGAATCGCGAACGAAGGTTTAAAACATGGCAGTAAAGCGTCGGTGAGGCTTCACCAAGAAAAGGCTTAACGCTTCCTCACTATCATCGACATTTTATCGCCTCATCAGAATTTTCAGGCTCCTTTTCCTTCACTAATATATATATATATATATATATATAATTAATGTTAAAAAATTACGAATAATGAAATTAAATTAAAATTAAAATGGTAGACTGTCTCATACAATCTTAGAACTTTCAGGTTAAAATCATTATCAATAAAAATTTTTAATTCTCTATTAAAATATAGATATGTATAATGTAATGTGTAAACACTTATAATAATTAACAAAAGTATAAGAAGAGTACAAAAAGGACAAGAAAATTTGAAATTTGAAAATTCAATGAGAATTAGCAGTAATCAGGAAGTGAGGAACGACATCGATCAACATGGAGAAATGATTTTGTTTTGTCTGTACATATTGTTGATTAGTAAGATAATGGAATTCTTAATCATTTATTACTTATCCATTAACCCAGAAATCAAATTTCTCCACTTTATAAGTTATAAAACTTTAAATTTTACTCTTCCATTATTGAAGCAGATTAAAGATTTAATTTTTTTTAATTGAACTCACATGGTAGTTTCAATCATGCTATATTTTGATTGGTTTGGACGTACACTAGTTGGTCCATGGGAACCTTTTGTCAACATATAAAAAGGTAAAAATAAAGGAAAATGATTCTTTGGCAACCCAGCACGGCTGAGGTTGAGCTATTTGATTTTGTCATCTTGTTGGGTATTCTGTAGAATTCCCAATTCCAACTTTGTATTGCCATTGGAGAATTGGAAACATGTCAAAATCACATTGGTGGGAGCTTGAATAAACCAATTTGAATTATTTATACCTAACCCTAATCAGGGGAGGATTTAAAAAGCAGAAAAGGAGGTGTAATGGTGGCAAAATCATGATATTAAAATTATGAAAATGTTGGAAAGAGAAATGGGTAATCATGGAAATTATTGAAATTAGTGATAAATTAAAATAATATTAAATAAAAAAAATAAAGTGCATGAAAACAAGACACAGAACGTGGGTGTTGCTTTTTAACTTATTAAAGGAGGGATACAAATATCACCCAATTGTTCTCCTTTAGGGACCACAGTTAAGGAAATTCTGTGGCCTTATTCATTCTAGCTAGGGATATGGTTGGTTAGGTGCCATTTCTTTTCTTCTCTGCTTCTCTCTGTCTTTGTAGGATTCATCGGTTGATCCTTCCCTTTCACACTCGGAATTCTCCACCTCTGCTGTGTGTTCATGGAAGCATAAAAGATTCCAGTCCAAAAAAAAAAAAAAAATCTATCAGCAGATTAGAGCGTCATTTAAATTGTAAGTTACAATTGCGACAATCACTCACCAATCTTCGACAGAAACTTAAAATGCCAATGTATGAAAAATTTAAATATTCATAAACGGATCTCTCACTAATGTCTTGAGAAAACTTGAATCTAACGCTTTTAACAATCATTTGTTGGCTTTGTCTAGTGTTAGTAGGGGTAATAATGTATTTTTCATATTATTAGAGTATTTTTATATATCTATTTTACGATTATCAGTAAATTGATCTCTTTCAGAACTTGTAGTTACTCCTTATAACAATGTTATCGAGCTTAAGTTCGATTTTAAAAATTCAGTGAACACATGACGCTGTTGGTATAAATAAGATATTTTTAAATATTTGAATAAATCTTATTAAGATAGATTTGAATATTATATAATTAATTTTTAATGTGAGTCTAAATTCATAAAAATAATATTTCTGTTGAGTTTGGATAAGTTTGAATTTATATGTTGAATATTTATTATTTGAATATATTTATATAAATAATTAATTAAATATAAAATATGTATTTTATAATGCATTACATTTAAATAAAAGAATTTAAATATTTTATAAAATTATTAATTTTAAAATATAAAGTATTAATAAAATATAATTAAATTAAAACATATAAATCTAAATAAATTTATGTGTTATTCAAAAATAATAATAATCAAGTTTACAATTAGCTGAATAGTTTACGATAAATTTTAACCATATTTTGAATGAGTACCCTACATTTGTTTAGCAAAAAAAATGTTTTTCTGTAAAATATTTTCTTTTTTTTTTTGTAATTGGGGTATTTAAAAAAATAAATTAATAAAAAAATATTTTTTTATCAAGAAAAAATTAAATTTTTTAGGAAAAATAATCTTATTTTGAAAAGAAAATGATATTTTCATGACTTTAACATTTTATTAAAATATAAATATTCATATATACATGACATAAAATATATATTATTAATTTAATATTATAATTAAATAATAAAAAATATTTTTATAAATAAATATTTTCTTAATAAATAATTTTCATAAAAAAATATTTTTCATATATAATTTATTTTTTAGTTAAAAAAAGTTGTTCTCAAAAAAGAAAAAAAAGAAAAATACTAGTTAAAAAATTTAAATAGGTGTACTAAGATTGAGGGAGGAGGGATAATAAAAAATTTTGAACCCAAAATATTTATAAGAAAAATTAAATAAATGTACTAAATTTTGATTTTTGTTAACCAGCTATCTCAAATTTTCTATTAACTCTTAATAGTTTATAATTTATTTATTATAAATTAAATCAAAGTAACAAAATTACTTAATTATTATTATTAAATAATTATAAAAGTTTAATTAAAAATTATTATTTAAATTTTTACATATAAAAATGAAAATTCAATTAATAATTGTTTACTAAAAATAAAATAAAATTAAATTTAATAATTCCCTGTCACATGATTTCAAATCAAATAGGGTTTTCCCATTAAGATTTTTGGTCTACATCTCCTCACATGTGCGTGTCCACACATATTCCTTCATACCATTAAAATTAAAAAATTATCTTACTTATATTTATAATGATTTGAGATAATATTTTTGACATTACCTATTTTATTTTTTAAATAATATAATTTATATTTTAATATTTTTTTTATTTTTTTATATATTTTATATATATTTTGTGTATTTTCTCATAATTTGCTAAGAGACTCTCCTATGCAGAAAAACAGGACATGGAAATTTATATAATTTGTCCTATCCATATGGAATTTCATGTGGATATTATTAACCTTGTGGCCAATCCTCCAGGCCCAATAATGCTAAAAATGAAGCCTTTCATCTCATGCTTTCCTTGTCATTTAATTGTTGTATGCTCTATGCTTACTCTCTCTGGCCCATCTCCACCTCTTTCACTGCTTGGGCTTCTCACCTTGGTCTCCTCCTCTTCTGAGACTTCCATGCCATTCTGCCTGTAGAGATTATTGTGTTGTGTGGGCGTCTCCCAAGCACCCCAGTTTTGCAGTTTATACATGGCTTTTTTAGTAGTGGTACATTTTCAATGGGGGCCTATAGGCCTCATCTGCTTTCTCATTTGTGTAAGCCCACTTCTTTATCATTTGCAACTCCATCTATTGTTCCAGGCCCATGTATTTTTCATGTTTATGCAATGTAAAATTAATTTTACATGAATTTGACTTTGCTGCAAATGAATGTTTTATCCATTTTTATCTGTTACAATTAAACTTTTTTATTTAAAATTATTTGTTATATTTAAAATATTTAAAAATAATGAGCATTATTTATTCTTTCTCTAGTTTTATCCATCATCCATATTAAATAAAAAAACTTTATATAATAAGTAATTAGGTGACATAAATAATAATTTAATCAATTACTAATACATTTTTATAAAAATAAGGCTACTTAATCACTTTTTTAATTAATATGTAAAACTTAAATGCGATATATAAAGATAGATAAAAATAGTATTTAATTTAAGGTGTATTATGCACAATAATAATAAAGTCATAAGAGAAAGATAAATTATTTTTTTTATAATAAAATCATAGTATTATGTTTATATTCTAATTAAACATTCAAAAATGCAGTATTTATTGATTGGATTTATATTTTAAAGGGCATTTTTTTCAAATTTTAATAGATTTATTTGAAATTTTATTAAATGAAAATTTTATAATAAGTTCAAGTGAACAAACTCAACTCAAATTATGATAAATATGATATTTTATGAAAGTTAAGATATTATGAAAATTAATATTTTTTTATAAATGAGTGATTAATTTTTTTTTTAAAGGATAATGGGTAAACTTGTAGATGGTGTGTGCGGATTTATAAGAGTTAGCTTATTTTAATAAAATTATTATATATTATTTTTTATTTTATTACTTTTAACCTTGATAAAAAAAGTCTTCTTTAAGAAATTAATTAATTTATTTTAATATTTTTAAAAGAGTTTTGTAGTTTTATGTCAATCAAAATTATTATTATTATATTTACATATTTGGAAAGTTTTTTTTTAAATAATTTTTATATATAATTAATTTTTCTTAAGTAATTTTAATAATTCACGTTGATGTAATATATTTAAAATAAATAATTATAAAGTATTTTGTCAATAAAATCAATTTTAATAATAAAATTTTTTTGTCTTAATTAATTAAATAAATTCAAATTAATTCACATTTTATAATGGTCATTATTAATTTTTTTAGCATTACAATGATTATTAAAAATAAAAATACTTTAGAATTTTTCCTTAAAAAATAATCTGAAGGTTGCCTTCCAATTAAAAAAAAAAAAAAAAAATCTCAGGTGATGCTGTCACTCAGCTGCCCGTGCTACCCTATCAGTCCCACCCTGCCCGCTTCTGTTCTCCCAAGTACCCAAACAAATTTTCTTTTTGCCGTCTCTCTTTCTACGATTTCTCTCTCCCTCTCTCTCTTTCTCTCTCTAAGATTCTTCAGCTTTCACTCTCTAGATCGAAATCTCCTCAATTCGGCGGATCGAAGCTCGAGTGGGATCGATTCATTGGAAAAACAGAGGTCCAGGGATTGGAATTCGATCGGGGGAAGTGAAAATTAGGTTTTCGATTCCGGTGAAAATGTTGGAGGGTTGGACTACCGGGTGGATCTAGGGTTTGGAATTGGTGAAATTGATATAAGGAAGTGGAGCAGGGTTCGGTTTCTGAATTAAGGAGAGGGGATTGATGTTACTCGAGGGGGAAAATGCAAGGCTATGCATGGGCGGGCAGGTGAGGAAAGGAAAAGGGGTCGGCACATGTGGACAGGACCCACGCGTAGCAATTCGGTTGTAGCTGGTGATGTTTCCTTGTCTTCTTCTTCGGTTTCCCCTGCTAATTCATTTTGCAAGGTATTTTTACTCTCATGTATTTTATGGTTTTTTATTTTTTTAGGTTTAGTTGATGAAGGGATTTAGGGGATTTTGGGGGTTTTGGTGGAGTGAATTTGGCTTGGGCGATCGGGAAGGGATATATGAATTTGGCTTTTTGCAGATTTGCGTGATTAATGAGAAATGGGTTGAGGATGGTGTGGTTAATGTGGAAATGGGTCGAATATTTTTGTAATTGTGTGTTTTTTGGCCTGCATTGATGAAAATTTGGGAAAAATGACTGCCATGATTTAGGAAGAGTTTGAGAGATCAAATCTTGTCTTGGAGAATTGTGTCTGGTAACTTTATTTATATATATATATATATATATATATATATAGAGAGAGAGAGAGAGAGAGAGAGAGAGAGAGAGAGAGAGAGAGAATTCTAAGGAAATGGACTTAAATGATGGAGTATGGTATTTTGATTTATGTGGTAGTAGGGGGGCTCTTCTGGTGTTCTTCAGGATTCTATATCTTTTGGCGTCTCATTCCTTTTGTGGGGTTACATGGGAGAATGGAGAATTAAAAATGAACAGTTACAATCACCTGTTCAATTTGCTTGCTTCTAGTTATTAATGATGCATTTGTTTACTATGGTTAAACTGTATTTTGATGGGCTTATATGTTTTTATCTTGTGCTGGGGAATGTCAGCTCAGATTAGTACATAAATTGGAGGTTAAATTCCGCACTTAAATTTTGGGGAAATTGTGATTTGGGATAATCACCCGTCCCGGTGTATGGGTTTTCTTCAGACTTGTTTTTATTAGAGATGCATATTGTTCCTAGCACATGCATATCATGGCATTTTGTTGTGCTTAGTCCTTTACTAGGTTTAAGATCATATTTTTTGAATAACCCTACATAAGATGGATACAAAGAGGTGCAGAAATATTGATGTTGCAATTCTTGAAAAAGCAGAGGATGTGAGGGGATGTGCTGTATGCATGTTCCTGGCCGGTTTGTTTGATATAAAGTAATTTCTTTGTTGAAAGTATTTTTTGTAGAAAATATTTTGGAAGAAATTAATTAATTTATGCATGTTGGTTGTAATACTAATCAAGTCTTGTTCTATGAAGGTGACAATGAGAATATCTCCCCAAAATATGACATCTTCATATTTTCCATTTAGTTTTAAATACCTTAATAGGAGGAAAATTTCTCTTAAAGAGTAATTATCAGTAGTTTGTGAACTTGTTCATAATTTTGTATGTTCCTTTGTGACTTTGTTGTGTTGTGGGTTCTTATTCCTTCTCATCATGAGAATTGTTAGGAGTCTAAATAATAACTTCTTATTTTTAAATGTGAAGGCATTTTCCATGAAAATGGTTAGCGTTTCCTTTGGCCAAAAAAAAAAAAAAAGCTGAAATGTTTCCTGAAAAATATTTTTCTTAAAATAATAGAGCCTTATGTATATCTTTTCTGTCAAACAAAACAAGGGGGAGGGATGCTGAATGGTTAAATATTTCAAATTTTCATTTCATAATAAATCAGTTGTAGAAGCATCTTCTTGACTCTTGTATGTGTATTAGAAAGAGACATGCATTATAAGCCAATTTTTTTAATTTTTATATTAATTTATTTTGCTTGTGTGTACTAGGAAGTGGGGATAACTCTTTTTTTTTTTTTTTTTAAAGTAAATTTTAGTTTTCAAACTCCAGCCTTTACTGAATTGTGAAGATCATAGTTACTAGATTCACTCACCCCCTGTGGGTATCATGATCTGGGTTGTGCATTCCAATTCACTGGATATTTGTGTCCCAAATTGCTAGGGACACTATCTGGATTGCCAAAATTAGGCTCTGGGATAAAAGGAAAAGAATAATGGGAGATTTGCATCCCAAATTGCTAAGGGGATGTGATCTGGATTGCCAAAATTAGGGTTCCAGCTAAGAAAAAGTGATGATGATGCGTGAAATTGTTGTTAGGTGGACTGACAAAGATGGGGCTCTTAGGACTCTTAGTTTTTTCTTTTTCCTATGTTAGCGGGTTAGATGGCACCAAAGCAGTGGAATATTAGCTCTGGGAGAGTAAAATTCATTGAGTAGTTGACTGAAAAATGATAATTTTTAGAAAATATACATTATTAACTATTAATTGTATTTTTAATTTTTTAAAGTCATATTATTTTAATAATAATTAAAATAAATAACATGTATATTAAGTTAAAAATTTATCATATTGATTAATTATTAGTATTAAACCAATATTTTTATTTTTTTATAAATATAATATGCTAAATAAAATTAAAAATAAAGTATACCACATAAATATGAGTTACGTACTGAATAAATATAGTTCACATACTGTGAATCAAATTGGCATACCAACTAAACCACAAATCAAATTAGCATACCAATGAAGCGTACTCCTATGTGCCTTATATTTTATTAAATGGCGTACTTTGTACCACGCACCCTTACCACAATCCAAGATTTCTGCATTCCTGCTGCCTATGGTGAAGATTTACATTTTATGATTAGGATAGAAAAGTGAGATCAAAGTTACTATCAAAGGCACCCTGAGGAAGATATAACTTCACATTTAAGGAGTTTCTAAGAGTTTGAAAAGTGTGAAATTGTGATGGATGCTGTTTAGGAGATTGGAGTTCAGCCAGGATTCATAGTTTATCTTTTCGAAAAAGAAGTTTGATCCTAAGATTTCATTTACGGTTAATTAATATGGAATCTCTGCTTGTGCATTGTTCCAATGATAGTTAAGGAATTTAAAGCATATGCTGCAAGGTTGTATTCTTAGGAGCTTTTTGTCGAGTTAATGGTTTGGTAGGGGTTGCAGAGCTATTATAGAAGCAGTTTTCTTGAAAATAAATATCTTATTGGTTGAATTTTGAAAGCCATGTGACGTAAACTGGATCACATGGTTGATTTTAGTTGCTTCTTGCTCTAAAAATTTGGAGTTTGTGGGAGCCAGTCACTCAAAAAATCCTTTTTATTTTTCAGTAATCTTTGTTCCTTCTTATTTGTTCATTAGTGTAATTGAATGACATTTGATGACTCAGTTAGACTCTGTGATTAATGAAACTGAGGAAGAGGGCCACTTATTGAAATTGTAGGTAGGAATTTTTGAATCCACCAACTTTAGCGTGGTGTTGATATAATGGTACTATAATGAAGTTGTGATGGTTAAGATTGACTGTGAATTATTTCTGGTATTTTTTTATGTGTAAAGCTTATACTACATCTTCTAGAGCTTATTAAATTTTTAAGAGTTGAAGGTGCTGTTTTATTTAGCTATTTTTTCATTTTCAGATAAATTGTTTGATCATCTTTCTAAAGTTTCCTGTTTGTTTTTTCCCCTTAACAGGATGGACGCAGGATCGGTGTTGGAGATTGTGCTCTTTTCAAACCACCTCAAGACTCCCCTCCTTTCATTGGAATAATTCGTTGGGTGACTACTGGTAAAGAGAACGAGTTAAAGTTAGGTGTGAATTGGCTTTATCGACCTGCTGAAGTAAAGCTCGGCAAAGGCATCCTTTTGGAAGCTGCGCCAAACGAAATATTCTATTCTTTTCATAAGGATGAGATTCCTGCTGCATCATTACTCCATCCGTGCAAAGTTGCTTTCCTTCCTAAAGGTGTTGAACTTCCATCAGGAATTTGCTCATTTGTGTGCCGGCGAGTTTATGACATTACAAACAAGTGTTTATGGTGGCTAACTGATCAAGATTATATTAATGTAAGTTTTGAATGCACTCATGCATTTGCTGTGGATTATTGATGATTTGTGGTTGTTAATATCCTTTTTTGAACAGGATCGGCAAGAAGAAGTAGATCAGCTATTGTGTAAAACGCGCATAGAAATGCATGCAACAGTGCCTCAAGGCGGGCTTTCACCGAAGCCAGTGAATGGTCCGACATCAACTCCACAGTTGAAACCCAGTTCAGATAGTGTACAAAATAGTGCCTCATCCTTTCCTTCTCAAGTTAAGGGAAAGAAACGGGAACGGGTTGATCAGGGCTCTGAGCCTGTTAAACGAGAACGTTCTTCAAAACTGGATGATGGTGATTCTGGTCACTGTCGACCAGAAAGCAGTTGGAAAGCTGAGATTGCAAAATTTACTGAAAAGGGGGGCCTTGTTGACTCTGAAGGGGTTCAAAAATTGGTGCAACTCATGCTGCCTGAGAGAAATGAGAAAAAGATAGACTTGGTGGGCCGGTCAATACTGGCTGGTGTTATAGCAGCCACAGATAAGTTTGATTGCCTTAATCGGTTTGTGCAGCTCAGGGGCTTGCCTGTATTTGATGAGTGGCTGCAGGAGGTGCATAAAGGGAAGATTGGTGATGGTAACAGCCGCAAGGATAGTGATAAATCTGTTGAGGAATTTCTCTTCATTTTACTCCGTGCGCTTGACAAACTCCCTGTAAATCTTCATGCTTTGCAAATGTGTAACATTGGTAAGTCAGTGAATCACCTGCGCACACATAAGAACTTGGAGATTCAGAAGAAAGCAAGGAGTCTGGTTGACACGTGGAAGAAGCGTGTTGAGGCTGAAATGGATGCAAAGTCTGGTTCTAACCAGGCTGTCTCATGGGCTGCAAGAACACGTCTTCCAGATGTTTCACATGGTGGGAACAGACATTCTGGTGCATCTTCTGAGGTGGCAATTAAGAGTTCTGCTGCACAACTTTCAGCTTCAAAAAATGCTCCAGTCAAGCTTGTACAGGGGGAGACTACAACCAAGTCTGCATCTGCCTCTCTAGGACCCATGAAATCAGTGCCATCTCCTGCATCAGCTGGTAATAGCTTAAAAGAAGGACACACCCGTAATATTGGTGTAAGTGGTGCCTCTGAAATTCCTAACTTATCTTTGAGGGAGGAGAAAAGCAGCAGTTCTAGTCAGTCCCACAACAATAGTCAATCTTGTTCCAGCGACCATGCCAAAACTGGGGGGGTTTCTGGGAAGGAGGACGCTAGGAGCTCAACTGCTGTTTCAATGACTGCAAATAAAGCCATTGGTGGTTCTTCTCGACATCGCAAATCACTCAATGGTGTCCAAGGTCCAACCTTATCTGGGATCCAAAGGGAAACTGGGTCAAGTAGGAATTCTTCCTTGCACAGAAGCCAGGGCGCTGAAAAGTTATCTCAATCCAGTTTGACATGTGAGAAGGCAGTTGATGTTCCCTTGGGAGAGGGTAATAATCACAAATTGATTGTTAAAATACCTAACAGAGGTCGTAGCCCTGCACAAAGTGCCAGTGGAGGATCTTTTGAAGACCCTTCAGTCATGAATAGTAGAGCTTCTTCTCCAGTGTTTTCGGAGAAGCATGACCAGTTTGATCGTAACTTGAAGGAAAAGAATGATGCTTATCGAGCTAATATTTTGTCTGATGTAAATAATGAGTCATGGCAAAGCAATGATTTCAAAGAGGTGCTTACTGGGTCTGATGAGGGGGATGGATCCCCTGCTACTGTTCCTGAAGAAGAGAACTGTAAGACTGTTGAAGACGGTAGGAAATTAGCAGATGTCCGAAAAGCTGCTTCCTCATCATCTGGAAATGAACATAAATCAGGGAAGTTGCACGAGGCTTCTTTCAGCTCGATGAATGCTTTGATTGAAAGTTGTGTCAAGTACTCTGAAGTAAATGCCTCCATTTCAGCCGGGGATGATGTTGGAATGAACCTGCTTGCTAGTGTGGCTGCTGGGGAGATGTCCAAATTAGATATGGCTTCCCCAAATCATTCTCCACCAAGAAACATCACTGCTGTTGAGTACTCCTGCACAAGCAGTGATTCAAGACTAAAGTCGTCTCCAGGTGATAACCATGCTCGAGATCGGAGACCGTCAGTTGATAGTGCTGATGATGCAAATGAGAAGGCGGTTACTAGTACTTCACTGGCCAAGAGCACAGAGGATAAAATTGTATCATTATCTGAAGAAAAACCAGCAGAGGTGCTTAATGGACATTCAACTTCTTCCAATATGGATGTGCACCAAATTGCTGAACCTTGCCTAGAAAAAAATGTGAAATCAGAGGAAATATTACTGGTTCCTTCTGTGGCTCTGCTTTCTGCAAGCACAGTAGATAAAACATCAACTAATGCAGACAAAGAAACATGGGAGGAAAAGGCAGATGGCGTATCTGATACAAAAGATAAGTTGCATAGTTGCATTCCAAGTGAAGATAATGGTTATGTTTCTAGGTTAGAAGGTGGGACTGAACCGGTAGAAGGATCATTGCCTTGCCCGTCAATGGAGATAGACGGTGACAACATGAAAAATATGAACGAAGAGTTGAACAGTACCGTGCAAGCAGAGCAAAAACCTCCTGCTACCATTTGCTCCGAGTTTGCAAAAAGAAGGGTTGGGGATGTGCTGCATCCTACTGGTTCTGGTAAAGATATTGTCTCTGAAAATGTTGTTGGGGAGGTGAAGGCTGAAAAGGCTGATGAAACAGATGACGCAAGTCAGCATACCGAAAAAGGAAATAATGCACAGGAAAATAATTTTGGTTTAGCTGTTACTGATCACAAGGTTGAGACTCTGGAGGAGAGTCTAGAAGGTAATCAACCTAAAGAACAACTTAGTGGTGCTCAAGCTCTCAACAAGGCATCACCTGCAATTGTGCAAGAACCAGAACAAGAAGCAAGGTGTAGAGGATCAAAGTTGAATGCCACTGATGCCGATGAAGCGGAGGAAAGTACATCTGGTGCTGTAGATGCTGCTTCATTTTCTGCTGTAGGGGGGGCAGATATTGAAGCGAAATTGGAATTTGATCTAAATGAAGGCTTCAATACCGATGATGGGAGATATGGGGAACCGAATAACTTGAGAACACCTGAATGTTCTACTGCTATTCAATTGATTAGCCCTTTGCCTTTACCTGTTTCTTCTGGTTCTAGTGGCTTACCTGCTTCAATTACAGTGGCTTCTGCTGCAAAAAGGCCCTTTGTTCCTCCAGAGGACTTATTGAAGAATAGGGGGGAACTTGGTTGGAAGGGATCAGCAGCCACAAGTGCCTTTCGGCCAGCTGAACCTAGAAAAGCTTTGGAGATACCAGTAGGTACATCTAATATCCCTGCCTCTGATGCAGCTGTGATCAAGCCCAGTCGTCCACCATTGGACTTTGACTTGAATGTTCCAGATGAAAGAATCCTTGAGGATTTGGCTTCTCGAGGTTCTGCTCGGGGTTCAGCTTCTGTGTTTGACCTTTCAAATGATCATAATCTATCACATGACAAAATAATGGGTTCTGCAGCTGTTCGGAGCTCTGGGGGACTGGACCTTGATTTGAATAGAGTGGAGGAGCCCAGTGATATAGGTAATCATTTAGCAAGTAATGGTTGTAGGATGGATGTGCATCTTCAGGCAGTAAAATCATCATCAGTTACTGTTCTTAATGGTGAGTCAAGTGTACACAGGGATTTTGATTTGAATGATGGGCCTCGTGTGGATGAGGGGACTGCTGAACGATCTCCATTTGGCCAGCCAACCAGGAATAATACACCGACCCAACCATCATCTGTTTTTGGTCTTAGGCTAAACAATAGTGAAATGGGTAACTTCTCTTCATGGTTTCCTCAAGGGAATCCCTATCCAGCTGTTGCCATTCAGTCTTTGTTGCCCGATAGAGAGCAGTCTTTTTCAATGGTCACCCCTGGTGGGCCTCAACGGATGTTGGCTCCCCCTACTGGCAGCACACCATTTAATCCTGATGTCTACAGGGGGCCAGTGTTATCATCTGCTCCAGCAGTTCCCTTTCCGGCTTCACCATTTCAATGTCCTGTCTTGCCTTTTGGGACCAATTTTCCTCTACCATCAGCCACATTTTCAGTTGGTTCAACAACATATCTGGATTCATCTTCTGGTGGGAGACTTTGCTTTCCCACGGTGCATTCTCAAGTATTAGCTTCTGCTGGTGCGGTTCCATCTCATTATCCAAGGCCTTTTGTTGTTAGCCTCCAGGATAATAACAATATTAGTGCCTCTGAGAATAGTAGGAAATGGGGAAGGCAAGGTTTAGACCTCAATGCAGGGCCTTTGGGCCCAGATTTGGACGGGAGAGATGAGACAGCTGCTCTAGCATCAAGGCAATTATCCGTTGCCAGTTCACAGGCCACTGCAGAGGAACAGTCGAGGATGTTTCAAGTGGCAGGCAGTGGCATTTTGAAGAGGAAGGAGCCAGAGGGTAGCTGGGAAGGTTATAAGCAATCCTCATGGCAGTAGAGATGCTTGGCAGCACAATCCAGTAATCCATGAGGCCTGTAAGTATTCAGTATGTATTATTTATCCCATTTGCTTACCTTGAAATTGTGGGAAATATTATTGCTATCTGTTTGCTTTTATATGAATTTTTCTTGACAGTTGATTAATTATTTATTATTCTTTCTTTATTTTTAATTTTATTTCAGTGCTCTTAGATTGATACTGGCTAACTTCCAGAGCTCGTCATCTAACTCTTGCTCTTCAAGGATGGGTGGTAAGTGAGTTATTTGATGCCATTCTGTCTATGACCCCCCACCTTTGCATCGTAAAGGAATCTGTCTGGGGTAAGCAAGCTTGTATTTCCTTGAATATGTCCTGGGTGGCTGCTGTTCACTTTCCCCTTTGTAGATATGTTAACTGTTGGAAAGCAGCATGCAGTGTTTGTTGCCCAGACATCCAGAATTGATGCCCATATGTTCACTGCATCAACAATTTTATACTGTTGGACCCAAAACCATCCTTCCTTTTCCAACCTTTCTGAGAATGGAGGATGGGTTAGTGAACTTGTTTAAACAGAAGCCCTTTGTATGTGCTTTGATGTTAATTTATCTACCTTTTCCCCCCCTTTTCCCCTGTTTCTTTTAATCACTTATATACAGTAGCAACTGGACATCATGTAGGATGATTCAAATGACAGGTGAAATCTGATCTAGAGTTTAATTGTATCTGGAAAAATTTGGAGGTTAGTGCCTGTCAACTTAATATGGGGCATTATGGTTCTTTGTATTGAATTTTGATGATTCATGATCCATGTCTATTCTTACTGTTTTGCAAGATATATTCTCTATACTGCAGGTTCATTTGTATGGGGGTGTTGAAGTCTGTTGGGCGAGTAATAAGAACGGATATGATGAGGTTGGTTTGGTGGGTTCTTATTGCTTTTGCCATCAGGATTAGTTTTGAGACCCCAATGCAATCCCAATTTCCTCAAATCCTTGAGAATTTTGAAGCTTGCTTCTGCTTCTTCTTCTTCTTCTTCTTCTTCTTCTTCTTCTTCTTCTTCTTCTTCATTAGTTATATTTGCTTGATATGCTGTTGTGTTTTGTAATAATGTCATCTTCTTCATCAAGTTACGCCAAGAATATTATATTTGAGTTCAAATTATCCGTAATTTTTTGCTAGGCAAGGAGTCAAATACTTGGCTTGTCACCTGGTCATATTTTCGACTCCTTAGAGAAATAAACTATAGCGTGGGCATACTCATTGCTGAAAGGGAATTGAACCAAAGAATTCAAATATCATGTAAAATTTTTTTTTTTTTGGAATCCAACATATGTTTTAGCGATTACCTGTGACTTCTTCAAGTACATGCTAGATTGGTTATTTAAGGGAAAAAGTTCCATGCACTTGTTTAGTGTAAGAGCAAAAATTTTTCCCAGATGTTTAGTATATGCCCACTGTGGGGGTTGTTTTTTACCGGGTTGGCCATGCGTTCTTAAATTCCAAGGGTGCCACGGGGTTTTGCATACGTTTGGTTGATAGAAATGGCATATTAGATCACGGTATTTAATGGGTATTTTGTTTGAAATGAAACATTAGGGGGAGAGTAGGTGAAAATATTTTTTGACATTTGGATGTATTGAATTAAAGAGGATCATCATGTTGATGGGAAACATGATCTGCTTAAAAAAAAAAAAAAAAAAAAAAAGATGAATATATAAAGAGAATTGGCTTTTTGAGTGACAAAAACAATGTAGATTTCTAATAAATCAGTGTTACTAATCGGTGATTAAATATGATTCTCATAATTCATAATGTGTATAGATAATATATTTATTATTATTTTAAAAAAAAGTTGTTGGTGCTGATAAGGAGATGAGAGGGCCCCTGCCCCGAAATGCTAAGCCTTCTTGACTGTCTGGTTTGGACGTATGTACCCCATGCTCAGAGACATGGGAAAAAGTAGTTGAGATTGCGACTGGTGAGTATCGAATATCATCTTCTTCTGAAACCAAAAAGCTTAACAGAATGAGCATGAGGACATAAATAGCCCTCCTCCATGCCCTTTTTCAAATTGCGTGTTTCTAATGGACAAGCAAGTAAACGCATTTTTATTGGAATTTTATTTTTCAAGGAAATACAAGTGCCAACTATATATATCTATTGCCACAATAATTCTGAAAAATAGAAATTCAGTGAGGATATGGCCCATTCTAGATTGTTCTATAACAAAATCAAGGTTTTCTGAACCTTCCTTGCATTCCCTACGCATTGCTTCACAGTCCATTTCAAGAATTGTCCTTTCTACGGTGCTTTTGCGTGCAACTGAGAACGAAAATAAATAATATGTATATATCCGCTGAATATCTTTATTTCCTCTTTATGATTTTATTTTCATGTGTGGATATATATATATATATATATATATATATATATATATTTTATTAAACTATTTGACAAATAACAATCGACTCTTAAGCATAATGACTACAAATTTCTAATTAGTTTTCCAATTTGTTGATTCAAAACATAAGTAATAAACTTTCCATACACAAGCATTGATGATGATAGGACATATAGCTTTAAATCAATGATTTTATGTGTTGGATGTTTTAATTTTAGTATAATTTGAATTTTAAATCTTCACTGCTAGACTCTGAACATTTTAATGTGTTAAATATAGTAATTGACAAACATTTATCTTTATTTTATTATCTTTTTAATTTAATAAAAATTACTAAATTAAAAATAATAATCATAAACTACACAACAACTCTCCCTTTTCTTAAGCTATCCTCTAATTGAGCTCTTATTTTATTAGTTAGTATAAACATCCCCATAATAAAATAATGTGGACTCTTGAATTGCAGTTTACATGTCAAAATGGCTCTTATGATAATAAAGGGATGGTATGGAACACAAGAATGCCAAAAGCAAATGACATGTAAAATATTTTAAACATATCACATATAAAATGTGTGAAATTTTAAATGTAAGACGTAAATATAACAATAAACTCTTTAGAAATTTATTACAATTTTATAAAATAACTAAAAAGATGTGTCTTCTTAGCTAATTAAAAAGGAAAAAGATGTGATAACCAATCCATTACCATTACTCTAGGTTGTATGTGGTTGAAGTTAAAAAATTAATAATTAAATATTATTTTTTATAAATTTTAACTTTATTAATTTAATCTCTTAAAATTAATATTTAATTTATAAAAAATAAAAATATTAATAAAATAAAAAATTAATATAATCTTTTTAAATATCAAATAATATTAATACGAAATTAAAAGTTATAATTCAGTTGCCCACAAAATTATGACAAAAATAAGAAAGCAAGAAGGGAGAGAGAAAAATAAAAAGAAAGAGAAATGCCGGATGCTTACTCAAGCAAAAGAAAGAGCCTGAAAAATCATTTTCTTGCCAGAAACAGAACATTTACATCATCCCTTTCTTGCTTTACTAATGTGTGTGTTGGAACAAGTCAGGACAACCTTAACTTTCTCCATCAATGTGACTGGCAAAACCAAGCTTCTCTATCCTTTCTAATTTACCCTTTTACCCCTCATCCCTAACTACCTTCCGCTGTCACCCTATCATTCCCCCTCTAAACCCCACAACAAAAACACCAAAACCTATGAACTAATTCCGCACGTAACAAATTCGAAGTCAACCAATGCCTTTATAAGTCAGTCAACATTTCTATCACCCAATCTACTCCAGTCATATTCTGACAAGATCTCTACTCTTTTTTGTCACCTACCTCACCGCCTTGTAACGCTATCACTAGCTTGCCCGTCCAGCCCGATCTGCCCGCCCCCGCGCTACCAAGTACCCAAGTACACCTTTTCATTTTGCCGTCTCTCGCTTTTCTTCGATTTCTCTCTCTCTCTCTGATTTTCGACCTTTCCTTTCTCTAGATCGAAAGGGCGGTTTCAATTCTCCTCAATTCCAACGATCGGAGCTGGAGTTGGATCGATTTATTTTGAAATCGGACGCCTTTAGATTGGAATTCGATTGTGAAATCTGTATTTAGGGTTTTGATACTGTTGGTGAATGGTGGAAGGTAGGGCTTTGAGGTGGATCTAGGGGTTAAAATTGATGTAAGGACGTAGAGGTGGGGTTGGGTTTTGGAATCAAGGAGAGGGGATTGATGGTGCTCCAGGGCGAAAATGCAAGGCTATGCATGGGCGGGCTTGTGAGGAGAGCAAAAGGGGCCGGCACATGTGGACAGAACCCAACCGTGGTAATTCGGTTGTAGCTGGTGATGTTTCATCGTCTTCTTCTTCGTTGTCTCCAGTTAATTCGTTTTGCAAGGTGCTTTTTTTTTTTTTCTTTTAAATTTCGTCTTAGTTTTTCACCCAATTCCCCCATTGCGTTGGTTTTATTTTTTTTTTTTGCTTTCGTCAATGGAGGGATTTCGGGAGGTTTTGTGGGTGTGGATTTTGGGTTGTATGAGGCGGGAGGGAGACATGATTTGGTTTTGGGGTTTAAGCGATTGAGGTAGAAATTTTTTAATTCTGGTGTCGTTAGTTGGGAGCTGGATCGATTTTTGTTGTAAAAATCTCGTGTTTTTTTTTTTTTGGCTTGTGTAGATGGAGAATTTGGAAGATGACTGGCTCGATTTGTGCGAGTTTAAGAGTGAATCTGATTTTGTATGTGCTTGATAACTTGTTTCATATAGGATTTGAAATTTTGGTTTTTACGTTTTCTATTGGTGTCAGAATTGACTTTTATTATGAACTTTAGGCGTTGCGCCTCATTCCCTGGATGAGGTGGTGGCATATGTGGAACTGGAAAATGGGACAAATGATCACTTGATCAATCGCCAGTCTGAAGTTGTTAACAATATATTCTTTGCTGCAGTTAAATGTCATTTTGATGGGTGCAAAACTGCTATGGAGTTCTAAGAAATGCCTATTTATTCATAATATTTTGGGTGCACAAGTCTCTGTATTACAGCTGATCACTTCCAAAGATGTCTCCATAGATTGAGGCTGTCATATATAATTTTTCAGTAGTTGATAACTTACTTTTAAGTGCACCATTAATAAATGTGACAGAGGCTGGGCATTCAAGTTGCAAGAAGGAGTTTTGAAATTCATGATGTTGAGCAAAATGGTACACTAATGAGTTTATTGATGAGTATGATTGACCAAGATTGATAAATTTATTATCTCTGAGACCATTGCCTTCATAATTTCGTACTTCACTGTGGAACTGTTTACCATGTTCTATTGATTTGGAATGCAGCTATATTTAGCATTGTCATCAGATAAACTAAGTGATAATTCACTGAAGTTCTCTGTTTGTTTTCGTTCAACAGGACGGACGCAAGATCAACGTAGGGGATTGTGCTCTTTTCAAACCATCACAGGACTCTCCGCCTTTCATTGGAATTATTCGTTGGTTTACTACTGGCAAAGAGAATGAGTTAAAGTTATGTGTTAATTGGCTTTATCGACCTTCTGAAGTAAAGCTTGGCAAAGGCATCCTATTGGAAGCTGCGCCAAACGAAGTATTTTATTCCTTTCACAAGGATGAGATTCCTGCTGCATCATTACTCCATCCGTGTAAAGTTGCATTCCTTGCTAAAGGTGTTGAACTTCCATCAGGGATTTGCTCTTTTGTGTGCCGGCGAGTTTACGACATTACAAACAAGTGTTTATGGTGGCTAACTGATCAAGATTATATTAATGTATGTTTTACATGCACGTCTTGCATTTTTTTTCTTCTGGGTTTACCAATCCTTTATGGTAGTTTATATTTCTTTTCCACAGGAACGACAAGAAGAAGTAGATCAGCTATTGTATAGGACAAGCATAGAAATGCATGCAACAGTGCAGCCAGGGGGGCGTTCTCCAAAGGCAATGAATGGTCCAATGTCGACATCACAGTTAAAACCTGGTTCAGATAGTGTACACAACAGTGCCTCATCCTTTCCTTCTCAAGTTAAGGGAAAGAAACGGGAGCGAGGAGATCAGGGCTCTGAGCCTGTTAAACGAGAACGATCTTCAAAAATGGATGATGGTGATCCTGGTCATTCTAGACCAGAAAGCATTTGGAAATCTGAGATTGCTACATTTACAGAAAAAGGGGGGCTGGTAGATTTTGAAGGTGTTGAGAAATTGGTGCAGCTCATGTTGCCCGAAAAAAATGAGAAAAGGATAGATTTGGTTGGCCGATCTATACTGGCTGGTGTGATAGCAGCCACAGAAAAGTTTGATTGCCTCAATCTATTCGTGCAGCTTAGGGGCTTGCCTGTATTGGATGAATGGTTGCAGGAGGTGCATAAAGGGAAGATTGGTGATGGTAGTAGTCCTAAGGATAGTGATAAATCTATCGAGGTATTTCTCTTAGTTTTACTTCGGGCACTTGACAAACTCCCTGTCAATCTTCATGCTTTACAAATGTGTAATATTGGTAAGTCAGTGAATCATCTGCGTACACATAAGAACTTGGAAATTCAAAAGAAAGCAAGAACTCTAGTTGATACATGGAAGAAACGTGTTGAGGCTGAAATGGATGCAAAGTCTGGTTCTAACCAGGCTGTCTCATGGGCTGCGAGATCACGTCTTCCAGAAGTTTCGCATGGTGGGAACAGACATTTAGGTGCATCCTCTGATGTTGCAATGAAGAGTTCACCTGCCCAAGTTTCTGCATCAAAAAATGCTCCAGTCAAGCTTGTCCCAGGGGAGACTACAGCCAAGTCTGCATCTGCATCTCCAGGTTCCATGAAATCAGCACCATCTTCTGCATCAGTGGGTAATAACTTAAAAGAAGGTCAAGCAAGAAATACTGGTGTTAGTGGTGGCTCTGATCCTCCATTAACAGCTGCTGGAGATGAGAAAAGCAGCAGTTCTAGTCAGTCCCACAACAACAGTCAATCTTGTTCCAGTGACCATGCCAAAGCTGGGGGGCATTCAGTGAAGGAGGATGCAAGGAGCTCTACTGCTGTTTCAATGTCTGCAAATAAGATCATTGGGAGTTCTTCTCGGTATCGAAAATCGATGAATGGCTTTCCTGGGCCAACTTCATCTGGGGTTCAAAAGGAAACTGGGTCGAGCAGGAATTCTTCCTTGCGCAGAAGTCCGGGTTCAGAAAAAGTACCACAGTCCAGTTTGACCTGTGAGAAGATGGTTGATGTCCCTGTGGCAGAGGGGAATAATCACAAATTGATTGTTAAACTGTCCAATAGAGGTCGCAGTCCTGCAAGAACTGCCAGTGGAGGATCATTGGAGGACCCTTCAGTCATGAATAGCAGGGCTTCTTCTCCTGTGCTTTCTGAGAAGCATGACCAGTTTGATCGTAATGTGAAGGAAAAGAGTGATGTTTATCGAGCAAATACTATTGCTGATGTAAAGACTGAGTCATGGCAAAGCAATGATTTCAAAGAGGTGCTTACTGGGTCTGACGAGGGAGATGGTTCTCCTGCTGCTGTTCCTGATGAAGATAACTGTCGAACCTGTGATGAAACGAGGAAATTAGCTGAAGTTTCTAAAGCTGCTTCCTCATCATCTGGAAATGAACATAAATCTGGGAAGTTGCACGAGGGTTCTTTCAGCTCCATAAATGCTTTGATTGAAAGTTGTGTCAAGTACTCTGAAGTAAATGCATCATTGGATGTTGGGGACGAGGTTGGAATGAACCTGCTTGCTGCTGTGGCTGCTGGTGAGATGTCCAAATCAGATGTGGCTTCACCATCTCATTCTCCACAAAGAAATGTTACTGTTGCTGAGCACTCTTGCATAAGCACTGATTCAAAAATAAAACCATATTCAAGTGATAAGCTTATGCCAGACCAAGGTCAGTCTGTTGATGATGAGCATGAGAAACGGAGTATCGTTGCCAGTAATGCACTGGCTAAGAACACAGAAGTTAAAACAGAAGTTAAACCCAGTTCATTGTCAGAAGGAAAACCGACAGGGGATGTCAATACACATTTAAATTCTTCCAGTATGGATTCACAGCAAGTTGCAGAACCCTGCGTAGAAAGCAAAGTGAAGTCAGAAGAGACATTAATAGGCACTTCATCAGCTGTGCCTTCTGGAAGCTTGGCAGAGAAGACATCAAATGGTGGTGGGATAGAAACATGGCAGGAAAAGGCACACGGCAATTCAAATGCAGGTGGCCTCTCTGATGCTAAAGAAGACTTATGCAATTCTTTTGTAACAGAGGATAAGTTCAATGTTTCAGGAGTGGTTGGTACTGAAGCTGTTGTAGAATCTTGTCCTTATCCATCTTTGGAGATTGACAGTGAGAACAAGCAAAACTTGAATAATGAGTTGAACGTTGCTTGCCAGGCAGGCCAGAAACCACTTGTAGTGATGCATTCTGAGTGCACAAAAGGAAGTGCTGGGCGAGTGCTGCATCCTTCTGATTCTAGCAAGGACATTATTTCTGAAAATGTTGGTGAAGCGAAGGCTGAAAAGGCTGATGAAATGGACACAAGGAGTCCAAAACAAAAAACTGAAGAGGAAAGTAATATTGGTTCTGCTGTTACTGATCAGAAGGGTGATTGCATGGAGAGTCTAGAAGGTAATCAGTGTAATGAACAACATAGTGGCGTCCCAATGCCTCTTCACAAGTTGTCACCCACAGTTGTACAGGAACCTGAACTGCAAGCAAGGTCCAGAGGATCAAAGTTGTCTGGCATTGAAGTTGATGAAACTGAGGAATGTACATCTGCTACTGCAGATGCTGTTCCTTCATCTGCTGCAGGGGAGTCAGATAAGGAAGCAAAAGTGGAATTTGATCTGAATGAAGGCTTTAGTGGTGATGATGGGAGATCTGGGGAACCAAATAACTTGAGAGCACCTGAATGTTCTAATGCTGTTCAATTAATTAGCCCTTTGCCTTTACCTGTTTCTTCTGGTTCTAGTGCTCTTCCTGCTTCGATTACGGTAGCTTCTGCTGCAAAAAGGCCCTTTGTTCCCCCTGAGGATTTACTTAGGAATAGGGGAGAACTTGGTTGGAAGGGATCAGCAGCCACAAGTGCATTTCGGCCAGCTGAACCTAGAAAAGCATTGGAGACAGTGGTAAGTGTGACTAGTATATCTCTTCCTGATGCGCCTTCTGCCAAGCCCAGTCGTCCTCCTTTAGATATCGACTTGAATGTTCCCGATGAAAGAATCCTTGAGGATATGGCTTCTCGAAGTACTGCTCAGGGTACAGGTTCTATAGCTGACCTGGCCAGTAATCATGATCTTGCACATGATGAAACACTGGGTTCCGCACCTGTTCGTAACTCTGGCGGACTTGATCTTGATTTGAATAGAGTGGATGAGCCCACTGATATCAGTAATCAGTTAATAAGCAACGGTCATAGGCTGGATGTGCAGCTTCAGCCGACCAAATCATCTTCAGGTGGTATTCTTAATGGAGAGGTGAGTGTCCGTAGGGACTTTGATTTGAATGATGGGCCCCTTGTTGATGAGATGAGTGTGGAACCAAATGTCCAGCAAACCAGGAGCAGTGCACCATCCCAACTGTCTGTTTCTGGCCTTAGGATGAACAACACAGAAATGGGAAACTTTTCTTCATGGTTTCCACAGGGTAATCCATATTCAGCTGTCACAATCCAGTCCAACTTGCCTGATAGAGGAGAGCAGCCTTTTCCAGTGGTCACACCTGGTGGTCCTCAAAGAATGTTGGCACCGCCTAGTGGCAGCAACCCATTTAGTGCTGATGTTTATAGGGGGTCAGTCCTGTCATCTTCTCCAGCTGTGCCTTTTCCATCTACACCTTTTCAGTATGTCTTTCCTTTTGGAGCCAATTTTCCTCTACCCTCAGCAACACTTTCAGGTGGTTCAACAACATATGTGGATTCATCATCTGGCGGGAGGCTTTGCTTTCCTGCAATTCATTCTCAAGTATTAGCACCTGCTGGTGCAGTCCCATCTCATTATCCAAGACCTTTTGTTGTTAGCCTCCCGGATAATAACAATAATGGAAGCACCGATAGCAGCAGGAAATGGGGAAGGCAGGGGCTAGACCTCAATGCAGGGCCTCTAGGTCCAGAAATTGAAGGGAGAGATGCAACATCTTCTCTTGCATCAAGACAATTGTCTGTAGCCAGTTCACAGGCGTTTTCAGAGGAGCAGTCAAGGATGTTTCAAGTTGCAGGAGGCAGTGTCTTGAAGAGGAAGGAGCCAGATGGAGGGTGGGAAAGTTATAAGCAATCATCATGGCAATAGCGATACTCAATGGCACCCTCCAGTCATCCCTAAAGCCTGTAAGTTTTTAGCATGTATTTTACCTAGTGTGTTTTTCTCATTTTTGGACCTTGAGTTTGGTGTGTGAACTATTATTTTCAGATGGCTTTGCTTTTCCATTTATTTATATATTCATTAATTGGATTACATTTTGAAATATAAATCATTGTTTTCCTGGTACTCGATTATTTTTATTTATTTCAGTTTTTGGATAGGTGCACTATCAGGATGGTCATCAAACTTGTGCTCTTTAAGGATGGGTGGTAAGTGAGTTATTTGATGTTGATCAGTCTCCGACCCCCCAACCTTTCACTGTGCCAATTGTATCTGAAAGGAATCTTTTCAGGTCTTCCTGGTGGTATTTCCTTGAATTTGTACTAGGTGGCTGCAGTTCACTTTTTCCTTTGTAGATATTTTAACTGTTGGAAAGGGTGCAGTCTGTGTTGCCCAGACATTCAAAATTGGTTCCCATACTGTTGTTCAGTGCATCACAATATATATACTATTGGACGCAAAACTATTCTTTCTTTTCCAACCATTCTGGCAATGGAGGTTGCGTTAGTGAACTGCTTTAAACGGAAGCCCTTTTGTATGTGCTGCGGTCAATTTATCTTTCTAACTTTCATTACCTCTTTATTTTAGTTACATACAGAAGCCGAGTGGTCACTTGAGCTCGCATTAGTAGCAATGGTTTCGGTTGTATTCTAATTATAATTTATTTGATCGATTAACCGTGTAGATTATTACTAAACGGTGAACTTTCAGCCTGGTTTTATGTTGATGTTCGCATAAAAACATTCAACTAACCAAGATTTGTAATTATGAAATCGCCCCTCCCCATGGGATCCGATGGTTTAGCAGTTGTACAACATGTGCTATTGTGTTGTAAAACTAGCGTTTATCGGCGTGCTTTGTTCAAGTTATCGCAAGATAATATGCTTCAATGATGAGAAATGCTTTTTATCTGATGGACTGTTTACTTTACATGGTGTTGGATATATGATTTGGAATGAAGATTGTCTGTAAGTGCGTCAGGAACTGCACTTCTTGTAGACTAGTTACTTGGTTCAATTTGCTTCTTAGTTTATTTTTAATTTTTGGCCTAATTTAATCTATAAATTTTAATTTATGTTTAAATTAATTTAATTAATAAAAATATTATTTTTTAATATTAAAATATAATATAAAAATAATTTATTTAATATTTTAATTATATAAAAATATAATATAAAAATAATATTTTAATATTATTTTTAAAATATTTAATTATTTTGTTTAAATAATATTAAAAAATAACTTTTGTTAATATTAAAATATTATTTTTTATATTGTATAATTAATTAAATAAAAATATTATTTTTATTATTTAATATTATTAATTAGAATAGTAATAATTTTTATTTTTAATTAATTATATGAAAATATAAAAATATTTTTTATATTTTCAGTTTAATTAATAATGTTGAATAATAAAATAATATTTTTATTTTTATTAATTAATTATATAATATAAAAATAATATTTTAATATTTAAAAAAATAATTAAATAATTATATATTTTTATTAATTAGATTAATTTAAATATAAATTAAAATTTATAAATTAAATTAAATTAAAAATTAAAAATAAATTAAATTAAACTTCCTCGATACAGAAGGAAAATTGAACCTTATGCCCTAGTTATTCCATGTGAAGTCCTCCGAATGAGGGGAACATTGCCCGAATTAAGGGCCCACCGCCTTAAAGGAAGAGACATTTATGAACTTCATTTTTGTATTTGTATTGCTTGGGATCAGTTTTATAGCCTTAAATCTTCACGATTGGTCAAAAAGGCCCAACCTCTGGTCTCTGTCATTTTGCCCTTCCGAGCCATTCATGCTAACGCTCCCAAGCCTAGATTGAATCGGTGAAAAATGATAAAATCTTTTAATAAAATTGAAAAAAGTTAAAATTGAAAGTGATAAAATTCAAGAATACTGGAAACTCTAAAGGAGCAACTTTTTTTTTTTTTTTTTTGCCTTCCTAATTTTTAGTGTTGCGAGTCACCAAAGAAAAATTTCAAATCAACTCGCCAACAAGAGGAGAGCACCATTTCTTGCTAGTTTTAAACAAAAATATCAAGACACTGAGCAGAATCAGTTTAGCATACAAAGGGCGAAAGAATATGGAAAAATGCTGCTGATCTTCAAAAATCACTACATACATGTAGATTAGTATACAAGCAAAGTAGATATATATATGATACCATTCCCACCGTTAGTGGAACATAAGATTAGAAAATGTGAACTGCTACTGAGTGAGTGACATTCAGAGGAAGCTGCACTGCAATAAAAAAACATTGCTTTCAAAATCAAACTCACAGGAACCAGATATTAGCAACAGTCAAACATGCAAATAAGAATTCACTGAGATGAGGATGCACTTCATCTGAGACACACTAGCTTCCTCCCACAAAAGATATTTCTGCAATTTAAAAGCAAGACATGAAAAGATCAGATAATGATTTTTATGGGATATTTCAATTGATGTGTGAGTGTGAAGATATTGCAAGTATTAGTATGAAAAAGCTAACAAGAAAATGGCCAAAATGAAGGAATGCAAGGAATCTAAACAAAACAACAAACAGATTTTATACAGATCCAACCACAACCTAAGTTACAGATAAGAAACGGATGATCTCCTCTACAGACACTATTTCTAAATTCTGGCAGTCCTACACGAACCATGTCCGAGCAAGGGAACAATATTTTGCCACTTGAACGTGACAGTAAGGACGTTATACTTTCCTATTTCTCATCTTCTATCAGACTGTAAATGAAAGCCTCATAGGACTAGTCTAATCAGACAACAATCACCAAGAATGCAAAGTTCAAACCCCCAGGCCCAAGCATCCTATCAAGCTCATATCTGAGACCAATACATACCAAAAATAACACAGTAAAAAATGTTAGTTGTGATATCTTAGAGATACACTCAGAAATTTGCAGGATGCAGAGGAAACCTCATGAATGCAATTTGGCTATTCTCACCATCTGAACATATAATTTGTCTAAATAATCGCTAATCATATCCTGGGCTACAGCCCTATTGCAGTACATCTTCTAAATAAAAATACTTTGAATTTATATGTAATTTGGGCTATTTCCTCCCATATCATGGTTAAATGTTTTCTTACATGCAACAGAAAAAATATTTATTTTTTTTATTTAGACTAATATCTATGCTGTATCATGTACAATTTCCTCCCCTATCACTGGTTAAATGTTTTCTTACGTGCAACAGAAAAAATATTTATTTTTTTATTTAGAATAATATCTATGCTGTATCATGTACTTTTACAAGAACTGCCATATATCCATATTTTATCATGCCTATATCCCATTTCCATATCCATGCTTCCTAGATTATCACAGAAGCTATCATTCTTTGATCATATAATCATATAGCCATATAAATATATGCATATATGCCCATGTCACTCACATGCCATCTCGATGAACTAATTCCAACCCCTTTATAGCATGACAAACCAATGAAATCTCCTTGAGACCTCTGCATATCCATTGTTTTGAAAATACTCTTACATCTAATCATATTGTTTCATGTCCTGGTAATTAAGCTGGTTAATTCCACCTTCTAAAGGGAGGTGCTGCAGCGCATTCACTCCTCTTAACAAAAGGTTAGGCCTCTCACATATGGCTGGCATGTTTAAAGACAACTGCTTCACTATTTCAACTAAATGGTGACCATGCCTTTCTTTTAATCTTTGGCCAAACTGATTCCTACCAAGCCCTAAGCTACACAAGACTCAGCTCAACTGAGACTCAATCCAATATAAACAAGCTTTATGGATCCTTTTTTCCAGTTTGCTTAGTTTACATTTTCATTTGAATACGCCTAAACTACACATTAGTAAAAAATTTCAAATTTTCCACTTAGCTGTAATTGCAGAATTGCCAGGGATCATAAAAGGGAAATATTTAAGAAAGACAAAAGGAAAATATTTCCCCTTTACTAAGAAAATAGGATAATTACCAGAGAAGTAAAATAGACAATTACTTAACGTAAGGAAAATATTTAAGAGAAAACACTTGCAAAAGTGAAAAACATGATAATTAGACCATTTCAAGTGCAGGAGGATATAATGCCTGAGGTCTTCACATATTAGGCACTCAAAATAAACAAATAACTCTTAGAAGTGAAAGGAACAATGTTACTGACAATAGGCATCCTCGATTTGGCTTTTTCTTCTTCTCTTTTTGTTTCTGTGCTGGTTTAATAACTACCTTGATCGCCGAATCAAAAACAGCTTTCACATTCTGCAATAGCATGGAAAATACAACACAATTACAGAACCCATCTAAAAAAATTATTCTTTGACAGTGACAAATAAAACAGAGGGACAGAACAAGATTGTTATCTAGTAATGTGCCACAAAACCCGTATGAGATAGAGTAAGCATGCAATTTATACATCTTTAAATTACCATGGAGTAGGACTGTATACCAAATAACAAAAAGAATCCGGATAGAATTTTCAAAAAGAAACATCAACATTCCACCAAGCATTTACGAGGGGAGGCATGGTCCAGGTGACCAGAAATTTTATGAGGAGTCCAGTCTCCAATTCAGGATGGTGACACATAACTACAATATACAATGACAGGGAGTAACTTTGGGCAGTTTCACCATCTTCTCTTCAGAAAAGCAATTCACCCAGACTAACATTACTTTGTAGGCATTTCAATTATCAGACACAAATTATTTTACAGGCAATGACTGTCTTGCATATTTCTACACACCTGTTGAGTTTTTGAGCTGCATTCAATATAATATGCTGCACCAATCTGTTTGCGGAGTTCCTCCCCCTGATTAGGAAAGAACTACTATGATTAAAAGCACTCCGATTGCATGATTACCAGAAGAAAAGCAACAAGCAACCATTTTTATTAAACTGCACCTGTGCGGTGGTCACAGGTACCAATCCAGGATGATCAGCCAAATAGTGTTTATCCTCACGAAGATCTGCATGTCCATTTTTGAACCATCCATTAGTTTTCAAGAATCTAAAATGCTTCACACGGCTGATTGCTGGGATTATGAAAATTAACAGAGCATCTAATTCTGCTAACTGGTGAAACAAAACAAAACTCCCTCTGGTTTTCAGCACTAGCAAGTGTGGCACTGGTTTGGCCAACCTCACCTAACCCTTTTTTAAAAGAAAAAGGGGTTTCTTCACATTCACATTTCTATCTCATCACCTTCTCTCTCTCTCTCTCTCTCTCTCTCTCTCTAATTTTCCCCAAGCACTAATATCCTTCAAAGAGTTGATTCAACCTCCAACCTTACTCATAATCGTTAAAAAGAAAAAAGAGAGATCCAAAAACTTCCCCTCCCCCTCCCCCCTCTCTCTCTCTCTCATTTCTTCCTCTCATGGAGCAGATGAAGCTCTGCAGACCCATCCACAACCATGTGCAGTCCCTAACAGCTTCCTATCGCACTTGGTTTCACCTGAATCACTCATGGAGAAATGGATGGAATGCTCTGGTTCAAACACTTCTCCCCTTGGATTCACACAAATGATCTATGGCGCTCCCCTAGACTTTGTCCCTAACCAAAACAACCACTGAAAGTGGTGGAGGCAGCAATGGTGTTGGCTGCTGCTGCTTCTTCTGGATTTGTTTTGGATTCTGGATTTGTGTTTGAATTTGTTGATTTCTGTTGTTTTTCATTTGGTGTTTGTTGATTGATTTTTTTTCTGATTGATTTTTTTTCCATTTGGCTTTGTGCATTCTGAGTTGATCCTGCTTCATGATTTCAGCGTAATGTCGTTTCTATTTTGTTTGAATCAACCCAGGTTTCTTTGTTGTTGAATCTGACAGAGGGGGGGGGGGGTGTTGGAAGAGTGAGAGAGACAGAGTGTGATACAGAGAGAGAGAGAGAGAGATAGAGAGAGCGAGAGTAAGAAGAAAGAGAAGGCAAGGTAGAGAGGGCGGTGAGTGACTAGGTAAGAGAGAGAATGGGAAAGAGACCACCTTAGCACTTTAACCTATAAATTGGTAATAGCAAGCGAGAGTGGCCTTACTGTTAACCAAATAGAAGTTCAAAGAGTTCTAAGATATAAATAGAAGATCAGAAATAATGGTATTACAAGGGCTAAAGTTCAAAGATGGTGAGTCAAATTACCCAACTGAACTTTACAGCATAGATTGGGAAAAAAAATTGATGAATGCTAGTAGACTTACCCAATTTGGTGCCAACCAGTACTACTGGGACTCCTGGAGCATAATGCTGAAGCTCAGGAACCCACTGAACAAGCAATCGTGTTAGGAGGGAGAAAAAAACCAGAATCATAGGAAGATCAAAACAGGGTAAAATGTGCACACCTTTTTAAGCACATTTTCATAGCTTGCCCGACTAACTAGAGAGAAAGCTAACACGAAAACATCAGCCCCTCTGTAACTCAAGGGCCTTAATCTATTATAATCTTCTTGTCCTATAAAAGTCATCGAAAATAGATGTATTACAAAAGTCGCCTAAATTTCACACAACTGTTTAAGCAACCAAAATTACAAGTTCTTATCCTTACTTGAGGGGAAAAAAATAAAATATAGAACATAAAAATGAACAGATAAACCATACCAGCTGTATCCCAGAGGCCTAAGTTGACTGTGGTTCCTTCCATTGCCACGTTTGCACTGAAGTTATCAAAAACAGTGGGTATATAATCCTGATGAACATTAAAAAAAATAAATAAATAATAATAATAATGATAATAATAATACTGATTGTATAAAATGAAGAATAATAACTTCTATTTCTAACATATAATCCTGATGAACATAAAAAGCATTATGATTGTTTATGTGCATGAAACAACAAATCAGCAGAAGCAACATTTAGATGAGGATAAAAGAAACCGTCTAAAATGGAAAGCAACCGAAACTCAGACGATCGTCTAAAATTGGAAATCCAGAAAGACGACTTTATGGAAGCCAAAGTATTTGAGAAAGACTAAAAAGAGAAAAGATGAATTGGTGTTGAAGAAAATATGAAAAGCTGCAAAACGCAGACGCACCAAGACAATAAACAACACAGAAGATCACCCAAAAAAGGGGAAAAAATTTATAAACCAGAGGGGAGAAAGCCATTTAAACAGATGGCTTGATGGAACAAAAAACATACTGTAGGAAACTTGTTACTAGTGTAGCAAATAAGCATGCAGGTCTTGCCTACAGCTCCATCTCCCACAGTCACACACTTGATGAACCTCGAAGCACTTGAAGCCATTGATCAAAAAATTTAAAAACCCCCAAAACAAAACAAACCCGGAGGAAGAAGCTCTTCCAAAAGAGAAAAATATCAGTAGAAGTGTAGTACCCGGAAACCAAAAAAAGGGCAAAAACAAAAGGGTTGGTTACTTGTGGGCAAATTTATTATGGGTCTTTTGGCTGAGGGAGAAAGAGGTGGTGGATCACATGATTCTTGCTCATTCACTTATCCTGTATCCAAATTTCTCCCTTTGCTTTTGGGGTTTTCCCAATATTTTTGTTTTGAGCTGGGAATTTTGGTGGGTTCTCTTCTTTCTGCCCTTTTCCAATTTTTTTTTTTCTTTCTTTAAAGTAAACAGCTTTGTGCACTTATTGGTATTTAGCCCCAGAATTGAAGGACTTCTGCTCTCATCTCTCTGCTCCTGTTTGCAAGGGCCCCACTCTAGCACAGTTTGTTTAGGAGTAATAATATAGATAAGATGCCTATAATTTTTAAATTTATTAATTTAATGAGTTAAAATTAGCACCAATTGTGATGAAAATTTATTGAATAATTATTGTATATTCTATTACTATAATAAAATTAATAAATAATTAATTAATATTTTAATAATAATTTTTTTATAAGAAATTAATAAAGTAGGGATTTCGACCTATTACTTAATATTAGTTCTTATTAAATTGTGTGATTTTTGAGGATTAATTAGTTACTAATCATTCATTTTCAATTGGCTAAAACATGTATCTCTTTAGATTGAAATTTGCTATTAAAGTTCAAATGCAATTATCAATTGTTTTTAGAATGCATCTTTAACCATTAATCCTTTTGTTATACAATTTCTTTTTGTGAAAATGACATCTTATCTCGAAATTATTTATAGTTGTACCATTTGGTCCATATCAATCAATACAATAAAAAATTTGTTAATTAGTTAAACGATGATATATAGCAATAGATAATTTAGAATTACTGAAATTCAATTAATTATATAAAATGTTAAAATTAAAAAAAATGTTAAATTTTCATATAATTTTATATGATTGGACGTTTATCATCGTATCAAAAATTTATCTTTTTAATAAAAATATAATTCTAGTTCTTATAGTATAACAGCTCAATCATTATGAGTAAATTTAGATAAAATGCTGATCTATTTATTAAGCTATCTTATTAGTAATAACTTTAATTATATGTGTATTTTTAATAAAAATTAAAGAATTATTAAAAAAAATTGGATTGTAGAAATTGATCATAAATAAAAAGGACCACAAAACCAGAATCATTGAAAGGATACCTACTACATTTAACAATAATGTAGATTAAAGGGTGCCTCATGACCTCAAATTTCAAAGTGGTTGCCAACATGTGACTAAAGAACAGAGCTATTTTTTCATGCTCATAGCCTAAGCATTCATTGATATTTAATTATTCAGTTCATCCAATTAATTAAATAATGTTATTTTTTACGACTAACCCATAAATTTTGATTGTCAAAAAATTCAGAATCCAAAGAAGAAAAAAGAAAAAGGTTAGCTAGCTATTGGTGGGTATGTTCAGCTATTTGGGAGAAATTTGAGAGCAAAAGGCAGTTTAAAGCAAGAAAATGGCTATGGAGGCAACTGGAATTATTGCATAAATCCAAAAGGGTTGGTCGAAGAATAAGTAAAGGTTAAGTAATATAGCTCAAAAGTGCAAATATGACAACTACTAAATGATAGAAAAAATATTTTCCTAAAAAAAAAAAAAATAACTAATGCACTGTTTATAAAGAGCATGTGGCCTGTGTTTTCATTCTCATAATCAACCTGCCCATTCCACTTTAATTTCACCCTTATTTTTTTACTTTAAATATGCATATTTTATATATTTATTAAATATATGTTTTAAATTCGATAGAATTATATTAATAAGAAAGTTTTATCTAAATTCAATTTATTGTGAACTTAAAATATAATTATGTGGGACTTATATATTTAATATGTGAATTCTATTATATACTTTATATCTTTGTATTCAAGAAAAATCGAGTTTAAATAAAAAAAATCTTATATTAACACCTTTATCTTATAAAAAGATTACGAGGAGCAATGAGATTTTGGAAGAATGCTTATGCTTTAATATTTGGGTTTGGAGTTCTGTAATGATTTTTAATGTTGTCTTCTTAATGGAAACACCAATTATAGTGCTAAGTTATACAGAACATTTTCAACTTGCATAATACGTCTTGGGTTACCTACCAAGCAAAGCATGCCCAGGGGCTTTCATAAGCCTGTCACAACTCTGGACTTTTCATCTGTTTATCTATTTATTTTTGGCATGGGTTAAAATCTGCATCAATTGTACATGAAACCTCAATGAAATTAATTATACACTTGCCTCTTGAATTATGAAGATACTTATTTTAGAGTGCTTTCAATAAAATAATTGAGTGAAGTTGGTGTAGAAGGCATCCAATGTCTTCTTGTTAGACCATTAATGATTCATGTTCTGCTCAAGGAGCTGATATGGGCTGGGCTTTTGGTTTTGTATGTAAAGCATTTTTGTAATTTTCTGGGGTTGGCCCTTTGTTCTTAGCCCTAATGTACTTGTTTTTCATTATTATTTTGTTAAGCATGAAATTGAAATAAAAGAAAATTTTTATCTTCTTTTTAAAGAAAGGAAAAACCTGGTGATTCTGTAGCACTTTCAAAATTATGCCTCCAAAAACATATTATTTATTTATTTTTCATTATAATTAAATAATATTATAAATTAATTGTTTTCTATATTTCAAAACAAATTATTTAAATATATTCATTATAAAAAAAAAAAAAAAACTTTGCAAATGATGTAAGGCTTGAGATTTTGTTTTCACCCCCTTTAGCAATGCAGTCTCTGCATTCTTGGGAAAGTAAGTGACTCTGGTCGAAAAAATGATGGAAAACAAAAGAAGCCCTTGCTCTGTTGACCAAGGCAGTCTTACTTCTCCCTCAACCAATGACATAAGGCTGATCTTTCTATATCCACAAAGGAGAGGAAAGAGAAGCTGATTGTAGCCCTGCAGCAATTTGTTTCACAGTCATATGGGAAGACAGATACTGCATCTGTCCTTCTAAAGGCAGTGGAATACATACAATTTCTTCATGAACAAGTTAAGGTGTTGAGTGCTCCACACCTCCAAAGTACACCAGCAGCTTAATTACATGAATGAGAGAAATACAGCCTGAGAACTAGAGGTCTATACCTTATTCCAATCTCTTGCACTATTGGAGTTGATCGCAACAATGGTGCAGATCTTTGGGCCCTTCACTTCTCTCAAATTTGATAAGGCCAATTAAAACTTCGAGTGACACAAATTATAGTTAAGCAAACTTGGAAGGCCATTTAAGAAGACTTGGAGGTGTAAATGGTAGCCAATTTATTTAGTGCACAACAAATTTTTGTTAGACAAAAGCAACTTCGTAACAGGAGTTCTGATGAGCACAAGGTGGACTTATATGTATGCAGTTCATCTCTGTCCTGATTTTGAGCCAGTTATGCAATCTAGGCATCTTACTATGGTATGTGTATCTCTCTTCTGATTCGGCAAAAAGTATATTTGTAAATCTCATTTGTTTAATGATCCTAACAAAGAAAATGTGCTAGAGTTCAACTGATTAAAAATGGGAAGAAGATCCCCGCTTTTGTTCCATTAAAATATACTGAGGAGAATGATGAGGTTTTGGTTCTTGGATATGGAAGTATGGGTCATGCCACCGCATATATTCCTGGAGTTCTAGCGTCTCTTTTCTGGCATTCTTCAAGGAGGAAAAGCCAAGGTCTTAGGTTTGCAATGGGCTGTGAATCTTCTACTACAGTTTATTGCTCTATCTTTCAAAGAATTGAAATGGTTATCAGTTTCTGGACCCCTGAAGAGAACCATATTCTGACCAAGGGGAGCTCTAAGAGAAAGTTAGTTAAAAGCCACTCCACATAAAAGAGAGGTATTATTAGGTGCACCCTGTGCACGTACACCTTCTCTCATAATTATGTGGGACCCACTCTCATTATAATATTTTTTAGTATTCTGGTTCTGATGTACCTAATAATTAGCCCATAAAAAAACACAGTGCCATGTCAGAATATGCCATTGTATTTGTAAACATCATCATATGTGTATTTCATTTATTTTTTTACTGTTTAATTTTATGTTCAAATATTATGTTTTTTAAAATTTAAGTGTCGATTAAGGCGCACAATAAATTAAAACTAATTAGTATAGATATCTAACTATATATTTGGCTAATAATAATTTTATTAATTAACTTATTGATATGTCCTTATTTAATATACATTAAAAAAATAAATTTTATTAATTTTATAAGATACAATTATAAAAAATTTAAATTTATATAAGTATGAGTTTAATAATTATTAAATTAAATATTTATATATAAATTTATTATATATATTTTAATTAATTTTATATAAATATCAATATAAATATTTGAGTTATTAAATTGATTCTTAAATGAAGTTAAATTTATATTAAATATATAAATTTTAATAATATAAATTATTTAATTTTTAATAATCCGTATAAAAATAAAAATAATTCTGTTTCTACGGAACGGAAGAAGCATTGAAAAGTTATTTAAATTTTTGTCTATTTATTATGAAAATCTTACTCTGAATATATTAAATTATTAATGATGATAGTACAATTTTGTTTTTTCAGAAGTTATTTTAAAATTATTTCAATGGCCGGATAATTTGGAAAAAAAAAAAAAGACCGGATAAAAAAGTTCAGATTTAATCTGCTTTTCTAAAAGGAAAAAAAAAAAAAATGCTAGTAATGTGAAAATGGGAAGTTGCCCAAGTAATGTTTTGAATTGCAGGGAAACAAAAGAGTAGTTTCCTTCCTCTTCTTCCTCTGCTACTCTTCTTTTTTATCCAAATTTCCGAACCCTAAATTGTTTTTTAATTAACTGGGAACGAAAAGGCGGAAATTCGTAACAAGACCATCAACGTTAACACAAACAACCAAAAACCCTAACAAAGCTCCAGCCATTCCTTCATGGGCAAAAGACGAGGACGCAAACCCAAAAACCCCACCCCCACCACCGCTACCACCACCAACATCGCTCATTCCCTAGATCCCACCACGGCAAATACCACCGATGACGACGTTTTCTCCGTCAACAACGTTGAAATCATCAATCCTACTACCCCTATCCCCACCAGCAACAATCACCACCACCATGTTAGCCAGCGCCGCCGCGGTCGTCCTAAGAAGCGCCCCAAACACTCCCTGGAAAAGCCCGAGAAGCCCCCGCCACCAGTGATCAATGGAGAGGCGGGGCCCGGTCTGCCTGTGGAGAGTGTGGCGAGGGTAGTGCCCGCGATGGATGCTGTGGTGAAAGTGTTCTGCGTGCACACGGAGCCAAATTTCTCACTTCCGTGGCAGAGAAAGAGGCAGTATAGTTCGAGTAGTAGTGGTTTTGTAATTGGAGGCAGGAGGGTTTTGACTAATGCTCATTCCGTGGAGCACTATACCCAGGTTAAGCTCAAGAAACGAGGCTCTGATACCAAGTATTTGGCTACGGTGCTCGCTATTGGGACTGAGTGCGATATTGGTAAGACAAAACATGTATTAGTTTTTAGTGTTATTCGACTGTTGATGTTTCTATCTCACCCTATGTACGTGTGCATATATAGTATGCTATACATTTGAGGAATGTAGCAACTTGACGTGATTGCTAGTGCCACTCATTTTTAGATATATTTGTGTATCGTCAATGCAAGGTTCAATCTGCATAAGAGTTTCTCTTCCATGTAGAAAATGTGTTAAGTTGTATGAATGTAGAATGAAACGGATGCAATGATTAAGAAACCTCAATGCAAGTTTATAGGAAGTGAAGAAATAGGATTTTAAATCTAAAGATGGGATGAACACCATTAGCAGTAAATATTTCCTGCATCGAGAGAATGTGAGTAACGAATTTAAACTAACTTTGAACTCTTGAAATGAGAAAGTCCAGAGGTTGAACTAGCAAGCTGAAGTGGATGCTGATGTAGTCTGCTAGATTTTATAACATTAAGGGCCTGTTTGACATTGTCGTTGAAACTGCTGTTGAGAAAATTACTTTTTTAAATATACTTATTAGAGAGTATTAAAAAATAATTTAAAATTAAATTCGATAAGTTTTAGTTATAAGAATATTAAAATAACAAAACAGTTTTTTTCAAACTTCTTTTTTCAACAGTATCTAAAATAGTGTTTTTATTCAGAAAAGCAGTTTGGACTCTTCAAACTCAATGCCAAATAAGCACTAAGTGTTGGTAATTGTGTTTTCCTATGTTGATGCAGATAATGAGAATATTTGTTTAATTAAGTTCTGGTTTGTGTGATTTTGCAGCTCTGCTGACAGTCAATGATGATGAGTTCTGGAAAGGAGTCTCACCTGTTGAATTTGGACAATTGCCTGCACTTCAAGATGCCGTGACCGTTGTGGGTTACCCAATTGGAGGAGACACAATTTCTGTGACAAGTGGTGTTGTGTCACGAATAGAGATCCTGTCTTATGTTCATGGGTCCACTGAGCTTTTGGGTTTGCAGGTTATATTATTACAATTCTAGCCTTCTCATCATGAATTCTGGTAAATCTAACTACTGCCTTTATGCACTGTAATTTTTTCTTTGCAGATAGATGCTGCTATAAACTCGGGAAATTCTGGTGGGCCTGCCTTTAATGACAAAGGACAATGTGTGGGCATTGCATTTCAGTCTCTTAAACATGAAGACGTTGAAAATATAGGGTATGTCATACCAACACCAGTCATCACCCATTTTATCCAAGATTATGAGAAGAAAGGAGCATATACAGGTAAGTTAGTTACAATCATACATTTTTGAACTTGTGTGGAGAATGGGAGAGCTATTAAGGGGAGGTACTGGCTTTTTTCATACTCAAATGGCTCTTGATTTTGCATTTTTTGGTACACTGTTTATGTATGTAAATACATAGTCTGTGCTAAAATTAATGGATCCATAGTCTTATGTATTATTCATCTTTTGGTACTTCCTACGTCAGTGTAGGGCTATCTTTTGTTTTCAAGTATCCATTTTTATGCTGGTTGGTACTTCTTAGTGCATTTGTAGTTTGAATCCTTACGATCAACTGAACTAAGCCTTAGTTTACGAGGATCCTTTGCCTCCATCCAGCTTTATTTAGGGCCTAGATTTTTATCAGCAATTTTGTTGCTATATTATCTCTTGCCACTTCAGTCCATGTCATTTAATCCCCCTTTCTCATATCTAAAGGCCAAATACATAAATCACCTCTTGAACTTTGGCTCAAAAGCCTGGTGGCCCCATGAACTTTCATTGTGACCTATTAGGTACATGTATTTCCAATTTTGCGTCAATTGGAAATGCTAAGCCAAACTCCACATTTTTCAAGGCTGATTCAACTATTCCTGCGTTGTTCAAGTGCAACTCCCATCCTCTAGAAATGAATTTACAAATAAAAACTGAGCCCATCCCTACTGTTCTTCAATTTTATCTCTAATCTAGCAAATGCTAAGCCAAACCCTGAAACCTACACCATCAAGCCGCCTTCACTGACCAAAACCAAACTATTTACATAAAACAATATTACCTGAAACAAAATGAACTGCTAATATTCAGCATAATATAAAAAATTACCTCGTCAACATTGTCAGCATTGGCGGCTTTGTCATCATCGGAACCAGCGGACCGAGCCATGGCTTCAAGCTTCTCCTTGTTGTTGATCTACTCATTGATTTACTCCTCGTTCAACGAGTTGGAGCCATTGGATAGCACCTTGTCAAAGGATGCCTGTTGCTTTGAGGGTTTTGCCAACAGTTTGCTTGCCTTTCCCTCAGGTTGAGGGTTCCATTGGAGAAAGGGAGAGAAAAGAGTTCAAATTGGAAGTGACTTCCAAATAAAATGGAGAGAGGGGGATTTGGTACTATAAGGATACTTTATATTTGGTATTTATATCACTTTAAAGATTTAAAAGGTTGTCATGTGTCAAGTTTCTTATACATCACCACTCACGCATCACACTCGAAAAATTTTCCCAGAAAACGCGCTTAATGCACGCAAAATTGGAAATACATGTACCTAATAGGTCATAGTGAAAGTTCAGAGTGCCATTGGGCTTTTGAGTCAAAGTTCAGGGGGAAATTTATGTATTTGACCCATAGATAGAAGAAGAGATCACGGTGATACTGTGTATGTGTAGTTTTTGTACATTTGTGGATACTACGAAATTGAAATACAAAATATCTGTTAACTGCATGACATGCTTTGTTCCTCTTGATTAAAATCAGTGGTCATCTGTTACATGCTAGGATTCCCATTTCTTGGGATTGAATGGCAGAAAATGGAAAATCCAGATTTGCGGATGGCTATGGGTATGAAGCCTGATCAGAAGGGTGTTCGTATCAGAAGAATTGACCCCACTGCTCCAGAATCTGAAGTTTTGAAGCCATCAGACATTATTCTCAGTTTTGATGGGGTAGATATTGCCAATGATGGGACAGGTATTTGTCCATTCCCTATCTTCGCATAAGACCCCTGAAACCTATTTGGGTACATGTGTATATAAATATGCTTATTAACTTAGGAATTCATACTGTATTGTTTGTGACACAGCACTTCATTCTTTTTCTTCTTGATTTTCAGTTCCCTTTCGGCATGGAGAGCGCATAGGTTTCAGCTACCTTGTCTCCCAAAAATATACTGGGGATAATGCAGCAATTAAGGTTCTCCGCAACTCTGAGATTCTAAACTTTGACATCAAACTTTCACCTCATCGAAGGCTCATTCCACCACATGTCAAAGGCAGACCTCCTTCATATTATATCATTGCAGGATTTGTGTTCTCAACGGTTTCTGTTCCTTATCTCCGTTCTGAGGTATGTAAGTTCACTTAACATTTTTTTGGTGTATGTGTTCATGTTTGTTTATTCTGGTGCTTTGATTTTGGCTACAATCTCTTTTAGTTCATAGAAGTTAGCTTGAAGGAGGCTGAAATACAATCTCCTTTAGTTGAGGTTCTCTGAAGTGGAAAACAATTCTTGTGCAAGCAGGCAGTTTTTTATGTTGATTATGTCTTGTTGAGCACTGTGCTGCTGTGTAATTTTTTTGCAATTGTTAGTGTTATGTACTAGAGACTAGGTCCATGAATTCCGTGCTTGTTACATTGTGTTGCTTGCTTGTGAAAATGCTCGTGGGGTTGAAGTGTGATAACATAATCCTGTATGATCTTATTTTTAGCAAGGGAAATTGGATTCCAGATTCTTTTTGTTGCGCAGGTGACAGAAATGCTCAATATATTTGTTATCTGCTTTCATTTTTCCTCAATGGAAGATCTGAAGATGGCAATCTTTTTACTTTTTGCCATTTGCAGCTTAGCTTTATGTCAGAATTTTTTACAACCAAAGTGTTGCCTTATATTGTTTGTCCTTTTTGCATATTTGTCCAGTATGGCAAGGATTATGAATATGAAGCACCTGTGAAGCTTTTGGACAAACTTTTGCATTCAATGCCACAATCTCCTGAAGAGCAACTTGTTGTGGTGTCTCAGGTTTACTCTTTCTCCCTCTTTTATTCTCTCATCTATGTGGTATTTTTGCTTTGGCAAAATCCTGCTAACATATCATTCACTGGCAACTTTCTGGAAGGTGCTTGTGGCTGATATTAACATCGGTTATGAGGACATTGTTAACACTCAGGTGAGAAGTCCAGTCTATAGTATTTGATTTGTTTTAATCCATCTGGTATTGAATGTCTTCTATTGCATGTGCCTTTGCAGGTTCTTGCTTTCAATGGCAAGCCTGTGAAGAATCTGAAGAGCTTGGCCAACATGGTAGAGAGCTGTGATGATGAATTTTTGAAATTTGAATTGGAATATGAGCAGGTCCTCCCTCTCCCTCTCCCTCTCCTATGCGTGCGTGCTTGCTAGTGTTCTTGGGTGTGTTAATGGCCCTGATGTTTTCAAATTTTTGTTTTACGTGTGCAGATAGTGGCTCTCCAGACAAAGACTGCCAAGGCGGCTACTGTAGATATTCTTACTACGCATTGCATACCTTCAGCAATGTCAGATGATCTTAGGCCTTTAATTGTGTCCTAGTATAGGTACATTGCTATGATCTTGTAGCCTTGTTACCACCACATATTCTGCCATGAACATTAGGAGGAAGAAAATTTTGTAGATTCCTTGAGGGTGGACGGTGGACTTTGGAGGTTTATGTATCATTTGTAATATCTGATGCACCTTCCCTAGATGGTGTTAGGTGTTGACCATTTTCTTTGAGAAGTGTGGCGGAGTTCATTGGGATCTCAATAGCGAGGGAAAGCTCTCCAGGAACATTAGTAATGGTGATTCTTTTCCTCCAGTTTTCACAGAGAAACTTTTGAGAACTGGGTTGGCATTTGGTCATTTGTAGCTTTTTCATTGAATAGAAAATTAATACAACCTCGTTAATACCGAATTTCTAGCTTGTTGGAGACTCTCTAACTGTGAATTTCTGGTTCATAACTTCTTGATTTCACTGAGGCCCACTGAAGGAGTGCCAATGCTACCTTGGTGAATCATTTTGACACTGAAATTTACCTTTGGAGGCATCAGCAAAAATTGCAACGTGAAGGCAGAAGTGAAATTCAATGCGGTGAGGGTTTGTCGAAACTCAAAATCAATCTTATGCCAAATATTCATTCGTGGGAAAGATGAACCAAGAAGCGTGTAATGGGCTGATCTTATTTTCATCTTCGTCAACTTACTGAATAAGGATAACATACGCTTATCGAAGTGCTTAATCAGGATATCAACTGATGTCAAAGTTTTGGCAGGCAAAATGGTTTTCGTAGGGCAATCCTAAATTAAAGTCACGAGTTCTGCCCACAAACAGAAAACCAATTTTCTCGCTTTATATTTTGACATAGGCCAAACAATATTATTATCTTGATGCATCCCTGCTAATACTATGAATTGCATTAGTTTACACATTCGTCCGACTCCCCAAGAGAGGGGTACTCTGCTGTTCACTAATTTCTTTCGCTTCAATTTGTTCTTCTTCCTTGGATTGTGCCCACATTACTCCATAGAAACCCGCAACGATTATGATCGCCCCTATAATGCTGCACAAGAACATGATTTAATTAGATTCACTTGAATGCATCTCAAATATTAAATGACTTCTGAAATCAAATTTTTAGTAGCTTTGGCAGTGATTTTGCTAGTTTTCAAACATGAAGAGAGGACAAGCACACTTGGTTTTTTTCCCAGTAGCTATAGATCAACGCCATCCAAGCACCCATATGACACTACCGTTAACCAAAACTCGAGTAATTTTGATGGATGAATGAATATGGGAAATTCAGACTGCAACGGAGAATATTACCTTCCAACATGAAGTGTATCGCCCAGAAAGATGACACTCAAAAAGGCAGCAATGGCTATCCCTAAGGGTTTGAACATGGCCACAAAAACAGGCCCTTTCTTATGTATGCACCATGTTGCTACACTGTATGTCACCACATTTCCAAACACAGCCTAAAAGAGGAAACATTAATGCTGAATGTGATTAGATGTTCTACTCAGGGAAAGACTGTTAAAAGGAACTTGCTTTGAACATTTCTTGTATGCTTAGTTGCTTACTGAGTAGATGACAGATACGAGCTCAATATCAGGCTTCAGTTTCCAAGCATTTGGGTTCTTCTCTGCAATCAAGGCAACTATTGCACATTGTATAGTTCCAAATAGGCAATAGAAGGAGACTATGGTCATCTCTGAAGGGTACCCTCTCAGAATTGCTGCCTTGAAATGCAAGTACAATCAGTTATATTGGTACAATGCTTACATATAAATCATAACAAATGTCTATCAAAATATCATATTACCTGAAAAATAGTAAATACTGACAGAGATAAACTAGCAGTTGCAAAGAATAATCCACCTATGACCCAGGAATTTTTTGCTGTCAATACAGGTTCCGGATGTGATGGCAAGGTTGTGACACCTATTGGAGGACCTTCGTAAAAGATTATAATCATTGCTCCTGAAATTGATACTAGTGTGCCCAAAATTTTGATCTGGCTTCTTGAGCTTCTCAAATCTAACTTCTCCATCCTAAAATTGGGGGCCAAAAAAGCGTATCAGAGACATATTTACTTCCCTTTTAGAGCTTATGTTACAAGTTCATTGTCCAAAATTCAACATGAGATAACAACCCATATCGATTTTGCATTTCAGGCAAAGGGAAACTAGTCTTTTAGAACTGAATATTGTTATATGTTTCAGTATGCATTATATATTTTCTAATGAATTGAAAAACTATAAATAATTTTGCAATACTTAATGGATTAAAGAGTGGACATTTCTCATTTCTTCTTATTTTCCACAGTCTGCAGTGTGAGAAAAGGGGAAAATGGAAAAGAAAGAACCTGAACATAACTGCAAGCAAGAAGGTAAAGGCAGGGAATAATTGGCCTATAGCAGAAGCAAGGGTAGGAGAACTGTAGTTTACACCAGTGAACACACAATTCTGCATCATGGTAATTCTACAAAACCCCAAACAAGTATCAAAGTTAAATTTCCTCCAACAAGAGGGAAACCAAACACACTTCTAAAATCAACAAAAAGAAGCTCCTCGATTAAATTACACACCCAACAAGGCTGAGGAGGAAGAATTTGCAGAGGAGGGAGTAGGTAAGTGGTGGTCTCTTTGTCCTACATACAAAAGGTAAAGAAAGGTAAAGAAGTCAAAATTAATAATCAAAGAAGAAAGAAAAAAGGAAAAAGAAAGATGGGTTTTGCTACTGGTGCTGTTCTTAATAACCTGTTGAAGAAGAAAGAAAAAAGGAACATCATGACAGTGGCAAGAGCATTTGAGTAGACAACAAAAACAAAGTGGCTCATTCCCTTGGACATGGCTGCTTTGCTTATTGTGGTCAAGCCCGTATCAACGCATTCCAGCATTACCAGGGCTGCAAACGGCAGCAATCTCAACAAGCAGGACTTGACACCCATCTCTCTGCCTCTCCCGGATGCTGAGAAATGAGGGGACCTGGATGGAGTCATAGCCATATAAAGGAAGATAATGATTGATGGTTTCTTATTTGTGCAGCGAAGTAGAAAGTCAGTAGAGTGCTCATGTACATACGATATATACGACGATTAACTATGTTGGAGACGGAAGAAATTTTTATGCCCCTTTTTACCATTTCATCCCTAAATGCCCGCATGTATATAAATAAATATTTGTATTCAAAACATTTGCAATTCTATTTTATAATAATATAAAATATTATACTTACATCACACAAATTAACTTATTATTTATCAATAATTATTAAACTCATTTAATTAATTCAATTAAAACCAACAAATATTAATAATATAACATTTATTTATTATAATATATTAAATAAAATATAATTTAATAATAAAAATGTTTAATTGCATAATTTAGTTATAAAAAATATAATAGTAATATTGGTTAAAATAAGTAAATTAAATAACTTTTTTCGAATAACATGGTAATAGTTTTAGTACATTAAAGTAATTCATATGCACATTATTATAATTAAAATAATTTTTAATTATTATAAAATAAAATAAATATATTGTAAATTACATAAAGTAAATTTAATTATTTGTTACTTAAAAAATACTCTAAATAGATATTATGAAAAAAGTTTATAGATATTATTTTTTAAATATTATTATTACTATTATTATTATTATTATTATTATTATTATTAAAAAATAATCATGCCAATCAAAAGTTTACTCTTTTAAAGTAGTGTTTATAAGAAGGAATATATATATATATATATATATATATATATATATAAAAAATATTGCTAAAATAAATCAATAATTTGTTATTTATTATACTTCCCTTGTAATGAGATAAAAGTGTGATATTCATTGACATAATATTGGTGTATGAAGTAAAATTCATTTCATCATGATATAAGGTCATCTTAAATTTGGCTTAACAATGGTACTAATAATTAATGTAAATTTAATAATTAAATAATCAAATAATTAAAAAAAAGAATAACATAGTAGTAAAAAAATAATTTGAATTTCTATGCAAATTTTGAAGGGAACTCAAGCATTCCTTTTAGTTTAGAAGATTTTTAACTAATTAAAAAAATGTAGTATGTTAAAAGAGTTCAAGATATATCGTATTAAAATTAAAAAATATTTATTTATAATAATAAAATTAAAAAAATTAAAAAAATTAAAATATTTGAGCAAAATAAATTACACTTTATTACAAATAAAAATGTTTATATATGTAACACCCCAAAATTTCAAATTTTATTATTATTTTATGATTGGTATTTTAATTTTATTTAAATTTTAGGAATTTTTTTGAGATTTTTCAGATTTTAAAAATCGGGTTCGATTTTCCGAAAATATAAACTTTGATGATTTTTAAAAATTTATTTAAAGACCACGTGGCAAAACTAAAAATATATTTGGAGTCTACGTATTTTTCTGAGTTTTCTGGAATTTTTTCGAAATTTTTGGACCTCGTTTTCGGTCCCAAGGCAGAGTAAAAATTTAAAATTTTGTATCCTAAATCAGACCGACCGAATCGAACCGGACCGAATCGGATCGGTCGAATTGGACCGGCCTTTTCTTTTTCTTCCTTCTTCCTCCCGCGCGCGTCGACCTCTCTCCCTTCTCTCTCTCTCTCTCCTCTCCTCCTCCTCCACGGCCTCACCTCGGCCTCCCCACGGCCGGCCACGCTGAACGCCGGAAAACGGCCTCTGAAGGGACGCGTAGCGCGCTCGCGACGTTTCAACTTCCCGGCCAAAATCCGGCCGATCCGGCCACCAATTGGACCGGGTCTTGTGTCTAAAATCATCTACTCGACGAGAGCGTTCCATAGACACTAAGAACACCAAAATCCATCGAGCGGTTTGTCCAATTTTTGTCCGGGAAGTTTTAGCCCATTTTGACTTTCTGGTTAGATTTCTCACAAACCGTGAATCCCATGAGAAAACCGAGAGTACCAGTGCGCTCCACTCGTCGAGAGCTTCGCGGCGACATAAATTTCAAATTTTTCCGACACCGTTTTTCGGTGGGTCCCACGGAACTTCGCAGTGTCTTTTTGAGCATTAAATGAGCTTAGAAAATTCTGAAAAATTTATGTACTAACCACCGTGTTGTGGGCTTCGTGTAGGTATCCTCAATTCGCGGGAATTCTACAGTTGACCGGGTCTGTAAATTTCGGGCCAGACAGACTCGTTACCGGAAAAGTCTCCGAATTGGACCAAGGTTTTGGCTACCCCCACATTGTCAGATGTCCCGAGCGCGTCCCCGAAGTCGGAATCGGCAAAGGTAAACCCGAACCTTGCTTTTTCGTAATTTTCTAGTGCTTAAATAGGATTAAAAATTCATAAAATATTCGTGGTAGCTCAGAAAATTATGATTCTTTTTGCAATAGCCTAGTAATATTGCTAAGGACCGCAGGGCAAAGTTTTAGAATTTTTAGAGCTTGTTTGGGTAGTTTTTACAAAAATGATCAATTATAAGGACTAAATTAAAATTTTACATATTGTGATGGATGACTGATTTGATGGGCCTAGGAGGGGCTGTGGGATGTGATTGAGTTGTGGATATATGGATTGTGAATATAGAAGTGTGTTTTGAGCCCTTTTGCAAATTGGGTAGGTCCTAGGTATAGGGGAGACTCTGCCGGATTTTCGGCACGACTTAGGACGTATTTGGTCTTTTCTTGATTGTATTGAGTCATTTATATTAAAAATTGTAATGTAATTGTCAGGTGAGCCGGGACAGCCTTCTTCCTCCGCCCAGCCGCCACAGTGACCGTTGTCAAGTCTGTGAGTAAAATATTAATTTTAATTGTAATTTCACTATTATTATATGTTCAAGTATGCCCATGCATCACTTATATGCATATATTTATGTAGTTAAACTCTAGGCACGATTTATGTTGCATTGATAACTGTTAAAGTGCCATGGATGTTGTTGTGGTAATTTGGAGCAGTGTGCGTGCGTTGGCGTGCGTGTGATGTGGTGTGGACTATGGATAGGACGAGTAGTCACGGCTTGAGTTCTTCGCTGGGACCCGATCCTTCGAGGGGTAGTCACGGCTTGAGTTCTTCGCTGGGACCCTCGATTTGGTTTATTAAGCGAAAGTCCGGCTTGAGTTCTTCACGCACTGTGTTGGATTTAAGAGAGTCAGATAGGGATCAGCTCCCATATATTATGATTGATACTACAGGGTGTGTGAGTGCTCCAAATTACCTTTTTGAAGTTATGATGTGAAAATGTTGTTGATGTTGCATTTCACTCTACAGGGTGTATTAGTTTTAGATAGTTATAGAGATTATGATTAAAATTGATATTTTACTCTCTGAGTCGAATGCTCACTCCTGTTCAATATTTTTTTCAGGCCACAGGAGGATATTTTTGAGATTAATCTGCTTTCTTCCTCGCAGGTCGATTATTAATGTTTGTATAAACTTGTTAAATCTTAGAATTTCCGCATGTGTTAGAAATGTTTATTTGATTTGGGTCTGTAAACTAAATTATTATTTTGGACCTGTAAACTTATATTCTATGCATGTTGATGGATTGGATGAGGGAGCTGAGCCCCCATTTATTTTTATGTTGATGAGTATGTGGAGGGTGAGCTGAGCTCCCCAATTGAGTATTTACTGTGTTTACAGGTCGGGTGAGTCGTAAACTCCTCGTTGGTAGGTCCATTTTATGGCCGGACTCTGTCCGGTTGATTTCTTGATATTGGGCCCAAATGGGCCTAAGAGTTGGGTTAAGTGAATAGTTAGGCTTACTACGGGCCTCGGGGGCTTTAGGCTGGCTCAGGTCCTAGTGCCGGTCCGGCCCATAGGTTGGGTTGTGACAATATATATATATATATATATATATATATATATATATATATATATATATATATATATATATATGGAGAGAGAAAGAGAGGCAGACAAGGTGAAGGCCTTGGCCCTCCCAAAATTTTTTAATTTTTTAATTGATATATTAAGCAACACCTTAAAAAATAAAGTTTTCATAATTTTTATTTAAAATGTTAAAAATTTTAATTGTAATGATTATTTTATGAATGTCTCTAAATGTTTTCTTCCAGAATTGAGAATATTAATTTTACCATCAATTGTAAAAATAAATATAATATTAAAGTTAAAAATCTAATTTTATGACATAAAATTTGTATTTATTTATTTTATTATTATAAAGTCAAAATTTTTAGTTATTTTTATTATAATAATTATATTTTTTTTATTTTAAAACACTAATTAACGACCATTACAAGATAGGCCTTAGCCATTAATTTTGCTTTACTAATTGCTAAATGCTTGAACATTATCATTTAGATAAAAAGTATTTGTTGTCTGTACAGGATAATGTTGAGCTTAAGCTCACTAAAGAAAGGGACTAATTTAAAAATGTCTCAATCACACATTTAAACTTTTAAAACCTAAATTTAATTTTTTTTAATGAAATTTTAACTCTTTAATAAAATTTTATTACAAAGTTCACATTTTCAATGCAATGTTTCACTTAATTTTTTAAACAATAAGTTTAATGATCATATGATAGAATCGATTATCCTTATTCAATTTCAGACACAAAAGCAATGTATGCATCATTCAAAATTGATGATATTTACTAATTAAAAATAAATTTCACTTTAATTACTTGTCATTGTATCTTTAAAATATATATATATATATATATATTAAAAAATTTACTATAAATTCACTTATAAATGATTTTTATGATATAAAAAATACACTCTTTTCTAATATGTTATATATAATAGTGACAATAAATTGATATGTATATATAAAGAGAGCAGGATGAGAATGTAATTTAATTGTTTAAAAAATAAAATTCAAAATAAATAAAAAAATTAAATTATTATTTAATCTTTAAAATTTAGCAATTTAATTTTATATTTTTAAAAAACTAAATTAATTAACTATTAACATTTGATACGGTTAATATTTTAATTCATTTTCACTTTTTAAACATTTTCTAAGTCAAATCAGTAAAATAAAAAATTTGAAATTTTAAAGAGTTTATAAATATTTAAAAATTTATTTTTTAATATTCAACTAAAGAAAATTTTCAAATATATTTTTTTTCAATATGCTTTTTTTTTCTATAAAAACATTTCATGGAAAAATATATTTATTTATTTAAATTGTCACGACCCAAAATTTTGTGTCGTGACCAACACAGAATTTAAGTATTCTTAAATCATGCAAGTCTTATCAGTATATCTTGAATAAATATAGTCACTTACTAATTCCAAAAAAATAGATAAAATCCAAATAAACAAAATACTAAATAAATATCATGAATATCCCATAAGTAAACTGCAGAATCTCTACAGATTTTAAATAAAAACTTAAACTGGTCAATAAACTAAAAAAATTATTAACCCGAGAAAACATGAATTCGGGCATACCATGAGAACAAATCAAAGATTTTCTCTCTCCATAAAATGGACTGAATATTTGGATCAGCTGCAGAATTCTACTGATCTGAAACAGATAACATACAGAGAAAACGTGGTTTGAGCTAATGCTCAGTGAATGATAATTATAGCACACAACGGAACGGGAACATGCAGACACTTGATTAATTTCACAATAAATTTTCTATTCAATAAAATCATGCTTATGCTATCAAAATCATTAATAAAATAATGTCATAAAACATATATATAAAAGAAATTCATTCAATAAAATTTTATGGTACAGTACACTAGGGTGATGATATCCCACATCACCAAAGGCCAGATGGTAAGCGTACTACCTGATATTAGATACATTCCTCCTTCTTCATAGATATCAATGCATATGATACTAATGCAAACCATAAAGTGCAATGATGCATGACTCAACAATGCAACCTAATACAGTGATAGTCCACACGGCGGGACCAGATAGCAGATACAGATACTGGGCATAGGTACCAATTCAAAACAGAAAATCAAATTGTACAAATCAATCAAAATCCACGAAAAATTTCAGATAGCAAATAATAACTGATAGTGTAATTCCAACAGTTTATTTTAATAATTTCAGAGAATAAATAAGATCAAATCAATCTCAAATAAATTCAGTGTAACACATTGATTAATTTTATATTCAGATATCAATCAATATAAAGACATTAAAGACCTGTTCCCGGGATCCTAATAGCTTTAATGTAAAGATAATTGACAAAATTAATTATTTAATCAAAATCGAAATAAAATTCAAAAATAAAATAAAATTTTAGATTTCACATGTAAAATAATTGTTAAAATACTGATTTAAAATTTCATTTAATAACAATTTTAATACTAAAGAATTTTAAAAGGGACTAAAACAGTGTCATGTACTATAATTACTACTCACCTGAAACATCAAAGACAATAGTTATATTCAATAAAAGAGAGACAATTTCAGCTGACAAATTAAATATTCGAATCTCCTTGAAAATAGAATCCAAGGTGATGAATAGAGAAGTAAGAATTTATGGATTCTCTGTGCATATCAGATTATAAATCGTAAATTTATATATATATACACACACATATAACAATAATAAAAGATGATGAAAATACATGTTGAGAGTATTTGATAGAAAAAGGAGATGATAAACAGGCTTTGAGAGCAAAGTTTAGTAGAAAGAGTTGATTAGGGTATATATATTTCAAGAGTTCTATTAGGTATAGAATGGAATAAGAGTTATTATTGAACTGGGTTGTTCAGATTATAGATATATATATATATATATATATATATATATATATATATATATATATATATATATATATATATATATATATATATATATATACATAGGTTATCTAATAAAATATTTCTCTTTTTTTTTTAGATAAATATATTAAATTATTATTAGCTAATTAAAATAAATAAATAGATAAAATATTGGGTTTCCACATACTTTTCCCCTTAAAAGAAATTCGGTTCCCGAATTTAAACAGACAAAATTCTAACCTGAAGAATCAAATAAGTGAGTATATTTAGCTCGCATTTCAGATTTTACCTCATATGTGGCCTCATTACTTGAGTGATTATGCCACAAGATTTTGACCAAAGCCACTTCCTTAGACCGGAGTTTCCTAATTTGTCGATCTAAAATATTTACTGGTTGCTCTTCATATGACATATCATCCCTAAATTGTATGGTCTGAGGTTGCAAAAAAATGAGATGGATCTGGTACATACTTCCTAAGCATAGAAATATGGAAAACTGGATGTACATGTGCAAAACCAGGTAGAAGGGTTAAACGGTAAGCAACTGCTCTAATTCTCTCCAAAATTTCAAATGGACCAATAAAATGAGGACTAAGCTTCCCTTTTTTCCCAAACCTCATGATTCCTTTCATAGGAGAAACTCTCAGAAATACATGATCACCAACAATAAACTCTACATCTTTACGCTAGGGTTAGCATAACTTCTCTGTCGATTCTGAGCAGTCAAAAGTCTATTACGAATCAACCGAACCTTCTCTGAAGTTAACTGTATCAACTCTGGTCTAGTAAGTCTTCTTTCTCCAACTTCATCCCAACAAATTGGTGACCTACACCTTCGACCATTTAATACCTCGTATGGAGCCATCTTTATACTTGCCCGATAACTGTTATTATAAGCAAACTCCACTAAAGGCAGATGATGATCCCAACACCCACCAAAATCCATAATACATGCACGAAGCATGTCCTCTAACGTCTGTATGGTCCTTTCTGACTGTCCATCTATTTAGGGGTAAAAAATAGTATTAAAGTCTACTCGTGTTCCCAAAGCTTCTTAGAATTGCTTCCGAAATTGAGAAGAAAACTGAGTACCATGATCGGAGACAATGGAAACTCAAACATCATGAAGACTAACAATCTTGTCTATATACAACTGTGCAAGTTTAGCAAAGTCATATGTAGTCTTCACAGGAAGAAAATGAGCATATTTTGTTAATCTATCCACTATCACCCAAATTGCATTGTAACCACCTCGTGTACTAGGTAAACCCACAACAAAGTCTATGGCAATGTGATCCCACTTCCACTCGGGAATAGGTAACGGGTGAAGTAACCCAGATGGTCTCTGATGTTCTGCCTTAACCTATTGACAAGTCAAACATTTAGCAACAAAGTCTGCAACATCCCTCTTCATGCCACCCCACCAATAATGCTCCCTTAAATCACAGTACATCTTAGATGAACTTGGGCGTACTGTGTAAGTAGAATGGTGTGCCTCCTCCATGATTTCCCTTCTCAACTCATCAACACTAGGGACACAAAGTCTAGCGTCATAACGAAGAACTCCATCATCATCTAACATGAACCCTTGAGCTTGGCCTTGATGGATACTATCTATAATTTTACAAAACTGAGAATCCTTCTTCTAAGCAACCTTAATTCGATCAATCAAGATAGGCCTAACTCAAAAATGTGCTAAGAATGATCCAGATATGATTTCAAATTCCACTCCCTGATCTAGCAACTCATGTAGTTCACCAATCAGAGGCCTCCTCTTGGTAGATATGTGGGCTAAACTACCAGAAGACTTCTTGCTTAAGGCATCAGCCGCCACATTAGCTTTTTCAGGGTGATACTGTATGATGCAATCATAATCCTTCAGCAATTCTACCCATCTCCTTTGCCTAAGATTAAGATCACATTGGTCAAAGATGTATTTGAGGCTTTTGTGGTCAGTGAAGATCTCACAAGTCTCACCATACAGATAGTGCCTCCAGATTTTCAAAGCAAAAATTATTGTAGCTATTTCTAAATTATGAGTGGAATAATTTCGCTCGTGTCTTTTCAATTGACAAGAAACATATGCAATAACCTGTCCATGCTCCATCAAAACACATTCCAAACCAATCCTAGAAGCATAACAATACACTGCATAACCCCCTGATTCAAATGGAAGGGCTAACGTTGGTACTGTAGCTAAACGAGTCTTAAGCTCCTGAAAAATTTTTACACAAGTCTCAGACCACTGAAATTTCACATTCTTCTGTGTCAACTTAGTTAAAGGTGCTACAATACAAGAGAAGTCTTGAACAAACTGTCTATAATACCCTGCTAAACCCAAGAAACTATGAATCTCTAACACAGTTACGAGTCTAGGCTAATAAAGCACTACCTCAACTTTCTTTTTATCAACACACACCCCATCCTTAGACACTGTATGGCCTACGAAAGCCACACTATCTAACCAGAACTCACATTTTGAGAACTTGGCATATAGCTTGTGTTCCCGTAAGATCTAAAGGACAATTCTCAAATGCTGCTCATGCTCCTCTTTACTCTTTGAGTACACTAGAATGTCATCGATGAACACTATAACAAATTGATCTAAGAAAGGCTTGAAAACTCTATTCATGAGATCCATAAAAGCGGCTGGAGTATTGGTAAGACCAAAAGATATTATAAGAAATTCATAGTGTCTATACCTAGTCCTAAAGGTCATCTTGAGTATGTCTTCTTTCTTGACCCTCAATTGATTATACCCAGATCGAAGATCAATCTTGGAAAAACACTTTGCAACTTGAAGTTGATCAAACAGGTCATCTATGCGTGGAAGAGGATACTTATTATGCACAGTCACCTTATTCAATTGCCTATAATCAATGCACATTCTCAAATACCCATTCTTCTTCCGTACAAATAACACAAGAGCACCCTATGGAGAAAAACTAGGGCTAATAAACCCCTTATCTAGTAGGTCCTATAACTGCTCCTTCAACTCCTTAAGTTCTGCAGGTGCCATACGATAAGGTGACATAGATATGGGCTCAGTTCCATAACTAAGTCTATACCAAACTCTACCTCTCGCTCTGGGGGTAAACTTGATAAATATTCTGGAAACACATCAAGAAACCCCTTAACCACTACAACATTCTCCAAACCTATACCTTTTACCTGAACGTCTCTAACATAAGCTAGATACTCCTTACACCTCTTTCGAAATAATCAGCTAACACTCACTGCTGAGATAAGATTACTAGAGGTTATACTACGATCTCCCTGAAATTGAAATTTTGTCTCCCTAGGAATTTTAAAGAACACAACTTTATTATGACAATCCAATGAAATGTGATAAGTGGCTAACCAGTCCAACGTTCATCATCTTATATCTCCATCTATCTAGCCTGATCAACCACCTCTTCATATTAAGGTAGTCGTAAAGGAGCTACACGATCAATTAGCCTGTCTCGTATGCCCCTTTCAAACCTGCAAGCCTTCTTTTCCTCATTTGGAATCAAGTGTTTACCAAAGCAGGATAATTTGATAAACTTCATCTCATGCTTTGTAACTATCATTTTGCCTTACTTCAAGGTTTCAAACTCGAATGCCTTAGTCTATTGAACACTAGGAGGGAGAAATCACTCTAAGAAGAGAATGTGAAACTCAGGCCAGAGGATAGAACATTCGGATCGCCCATTCTTCTTAGAGATGTACCACTCACGAGCAACTCCCTTAAGCTGATTTCTTGCCAACATCACCATCCTAGCAATACTGCAACCCATAGTGTCATAACACGTCTCCATGTCATCTAGAAAATCTAAGGGATCAACTAATGCATCCTCTCTAATGAACTCCGTTGGTTTTAGCTTGAGAAAGTCTGTAAAGTTAAGAAATTTAGCCCTATTCAGAGCTGGTGCTGAAATAGGGCCAACCACAGGTTGCTGTTGTTGAGTTGTAAGGTACTCAGTTATAGTATTAACAGCACGATTCACTGCATACAATCCCGCTGGTAGATCTGCCATAGTAACCTGATTAGCTCTAGGTGCTTGAGCTGCAGTAGCTAATTGGAATGGTTGTGCCCTTGTCTTAGCCATAAACGTCTGTTCAGATATCTGATCAGTAGTTTGAGGTGGTACTTCCCTTGTTGGATCAAGGTTTGCAACATTAGAACCCTTGGCCCTAGCTCTCCTCTTACGTTTAACAGACCCAGGCACCTATTCATTTTAATAAACAAGTATTAAATCTAAAAATATGAGCCAAATTAAGATAGGTAAAAATGTACGAAGGACGTGAATATCTAAAGCAATGATAAACTGAAAAGACGTTAAGGATCCTATGCTCCACAAGTTTACTAGACCTAAACCGGGCTCTGATACCAACGTTATCTTTGTGTTATGATCGGCGCATAATTTAAGTATTATTAAATCATGCAAGCCTTATCAGAGTATTTTGAATAAATATATTATCACTTACTAATCCCAAAAAAATAGATAAAATCCAAATAAATAAAATACTGAATAAACATAATGAATATCCCATAAGTAAACTGTGGAATCTTTACAGATTTCAAATAAAAACTTAAACTGTTCAATAAACTAAAAAAATTATTAGCCCGAGAAAACATGAATTCGGGCATACCATGAGAACAAATCAAAGATTTTCTCTCTCCAGAAAATGGACTGAATATTTGGATCAGCTGCAGAATTCTACTAATCTGAAATAGATAATAGATAGAAAAAACGTGGTTTGAGCTAATGCTCAGTGAATGATAATTATAGCACACAACGGAACGGGAACAGGCAGACACTTGATTCATTTCACAATAAATTTTCTATTCAATAAAATAATGATTATGCTATCAAATTCATTAATAAAATAATGTCATAAAATATATATATAAAAGAAATTTATTCAATAAAATTTTATGATACAGTACACCAGGGTGATGATACCCCACATCAACAAAGGCCAGATGGTAAGCGCGCTACCAGATATTAGATACCTTCCTCCTCCTTCATATATATCAATGCATATGATACTAATGCAAACCATAAAGTGCAATGATGCATGACTCAACAATGCAATCTAATACTGTAATAGTCCATACGGCGGGACCAGATAGTAGATACAGATACTGGGCATAGGTACCAACTCAAAACAGAAAATCAAATTGTACAAATCAATCAAAATCCATAAAAAATTTCAGATAGCAAATAATAACTGATAGTGCAATTCCAACAGTTTATTTCAATAATTTCAGAGAGTCAATACGATCAAATCAATATCAAATAAATTCAGTGTAACACATCGATAAATTTTATATTCAGATATCAATCAATATAAAGACATTAAAGGCCTGTTTCCGAGATCCTAATAGCTTTAATGCAAAGATAATTGACAAAATTAATTATTTAATCAAAATCGAAATAAAATTCAATAATAAAATAAAACTCTAGAACCTCACATGTAAAATAATTGTTAAAATACTGATTTAAAATTTCATTTAATAACAATTTTAATGCTATGAAATTTTAAAAATGACTAAAACGGTGCCATGTACTATAATTACCACTCACCTGAAACCTCCAAGACAATAGTTATATTCAATGAAAAAGATATAATTTCAGCTGACAGATTGAATATTCGAATTTCATTGAAAATAGAATATAAGGTGATGAATAGAGAAGTAAGAATTTGTGGATTATCTGCACACATCAGATTATAAATCATAAATAAATATATATATATATATATATATATATATATATATATATATATATATATATATATATATATAACAATAATGAAAGATGATAAAAATACTTATTGAGAGTATTTGGTAGAAAAATGAGATGATAAACAAGCTTTGAAAGCAAAATTTATTAGAAAGAATTGATTAGGGTATATATTTCAAGAGTTTTATTAGGTATATAATAGGATAAGAGTTATTATTGAACTGAGCTGTTCAGATTACAGATATATATTTAATTTCAAAAATAATATATATATATATATAAATAAATAAGTAGGTCATCCAATAAAATATTTCTCTTTTTTTTAGATAAATATATTAAATTATTATTAACTAATTAAAATAAATAAATAAATAAAATATTGACTTTTCACATAAATAAATAATTTTTAATCTTCTTCTACATATGCATGTCAATGGCGTAGAGGATTGGTTGATACTTACATGTTTGCGGGACTGCTGTGGTTTGGATTGAAGGACACGCCAAAAGAAAAGAGAATTCTAGCCAAGTGGAATAAGAGGATGGTAAATTTATCTTTTCGTTGCTCTTATGAATAGAAAAAGTGTGCCCTGCTTTGGTATATTAGTATAATTGGATCGTGACTGATGGGCTGAGATGGGTGTTTGCCCTTTGCGAGGGTGGGGATGGATCTGACTTTGGTTGTGGTGTAGCTTTTCGGTGGAGGTGAGCCTGAGGCTTGGAGGTGTGTATTTTTCGGCTTTGAGCCCTGTTCTAGGTTTTTTGGTTGGGATGGGTAATATGTGGTTTTGACTCGGTTGGATAGAGTTAACTCAGTTTAGGGGGCTTGTTAGGGGTTAACTGCTCTCTTGGCCTTGTTCTCTTGTACAACAGTGTGGGCTCTAATTATCTCTTTGTTTTGCCAAGACCCTTTTGTATATATTGCCCTTTTGGACTTTAAATGTAGGAAAGCACGTTAAAAAAAAAAAAATTAACCTGCCTATTTTATTATTAAAACAAAATTTTCAATTATTTCAAATTAAAAATATAATAAAAAATATTGTGATATTTTTATTAAAATTAATAACTATTTAAATTGAAAATTAGATAAAAAGACCAATATATATATATATATATATATATATATATATATATAAAATAAAAAATGAGAAATTAAATTATTAGATTTTAAAAACATAGAGGTTAAATTATATGTTTTGTCAAACCTTATTGTAATTTAAGGAAGAAACTTCATATTACTTTTTATATAAAAATAAAATGAAATAATTTTTTATATTAAATATTGCAACACATTCATACGAATTTTAGAAAACCTTCTACCTTAAAATGATGAATTAAATCAGTTTAAATAAATAACTTATACTTATATTTTTACTGTAGATGTGCACAGGATGTAATGTAGATGAGCTTCTAATGGTTCAAAGAAAATATCGAGGCTTAATTTCAGGGTATGTTTCGTGAGAAAAGCGATGGAATGAAAAAAATAAAAATGAGAATGCAAGAAAAGAGTACCAAGAGAGTGAGGGAATTGGGAATCGAGAGCTCCTCCATTCTGCCATGGTGATTTTGGTGAAAGATTGATACAAGAAAATAATGAAAGACTGTTCTGAAAAATGAAATGAAGAGAACGCTTAGTGATGCAAGAGAAGAACGCTTCCTGCATATTTTAGTAGTCTTACAACAACATACAAACTGTTATTTTATTGGGAATAATAATAATACCTGAAGAAAAAAAAGTTGCATCAATGGAAATTTGCTAAAACAATACTTCTGTTTGTTAACAATGAAAATGGCCTCCATTTCTGGAACTGTACCAAGTTACAAGAATCCAAATTTGGTTTATAGACTCTAACTAGACTTTTTCCAGGGATTCCCCCCATAGTAGTAAGCAGTGCCAACCATAAGAGCTACCGTAGCACCTTGGACCACCACCCTAGCTCTCATTAAAAGCTGACCCAATTGAGAATTGCCTTGCCTGAAGCTGATTAAGCCAGCTGTGAGCACTCCAGCTGTCATAAGTGCACCTGCAATATTTACAAGCTGAGGCTAAATGCACAAGTGTTTTTAAGATATTATACATGCCAATGGTAGCTTTTTCATGAGCAAGATTAAATTTGAGCCAGCCTGACCATGAAGCTCTTGAAGTGATTCAGAAGAGGGTAGGCATTGGAATTGCCAGCCACAAGATCATGAAAACAAGGAAAAACAAAAAGAATCCTACCACAAAAAGAAGTCCTACAGCCATCCATGTCATCTGAAATCCATGCAAAATCCACTCTGATCAAACAATATTCCTATGCACAGCCCCACTGTGGTTTCCTGGATATTCTCCTAGTTTTACATGCAATGGAAAAGGAAAAGTGGTCTCGTCCCTATACTTTATCATTTGGGGAACAAACCCACCTTGACCCAAAAAAAAAAAAACTATTTTAAGATGTGACAACTAATTATCCTAGTGTTTTGGACATAAATTGCTATCACCTCTTTTGACATTTTCACAATTAGCTGACAACAAAAAGGAGGTATCAAGCAAATTTGCATCAAGATCACATTTGCAACTGGCTACCATGCATATCATATTCTTTTATTATTCATCTATATAACCTATCAGGACCTGTAGCTTACACATCAGCATGCAAATTATTTAAGACAAGTCCATAGTATGTCTCCCACACCTTAATGGCTCACTCAAATGAACTTTCATCACCAAAAAAAGTACAACACGTGGGTAAAGATGCAGAAGAGTCCATTTTCTTCAAAAAGGAAAAGAAATATTCAAATTTCTTGTGAGTTGTGACAAAATCCATTCTCATATCTGCAATTCATATCCTTATATACATATCTTCATCTCATATCAAACTTAGAACTTGGAGACATGTGGTAATACAATTTATTTCTAAAGTATTTGCACTCACACAAGTTATTGTGGTGACTACGAGCTACTTAGGCACAGCAAAACAAACTTAAGCATCAAATTATTCTAAATTTGTGCCCCAAATTCAGCATAGGGTCACCTAGGAGTTTTGAAGCCTAGCTAAATTAGCATTAAGTCTTTTACCTTCAGATGTTTATTTACATCAAAAACTAGATGGCTCATCTTACACATTTTCTTTGATTTTATGTCCATATTCTTCTTGGTAATTTTTTGCTTTTTAGGTATTATTGGCTGATTAGAAATGAAGTAGCCTCCAATCAATTAGTATCAGAATCCTTGCAGATTTCCCGAAAACACCGTTCAGGGAAACTATTTATGGTGCAGATCTGCAACTAAAAAATAAATCTAAATCTGATTTCCTTCATCTTCTCTTTGGCCAGTTACACGCTTGACAATCACTAGAACCTAACACAGGTCATCCTTACTTTGAGCCCTTCAAGCTCTTAATACCATTAATTATTAAAGAACCTGTTCAGCTGTTGCTGCATCACTTTGGGACCCCTCCTAGGCGTCTAACAACTAGGTTGTTCATAAGGATGTTACTGACATTGTTTCTGCAGTTCAAAAAATTAAAAAAAAAAAAATTTGCTTCACCCAAAAAAAGGAAACAACTCCCAATGTGGTTCAACTACAAGGGAAACAATGAGTCCTGAATCCTGTATGATCAATGAAAAATATTAGACTGAAATTCCATGCTGATCCATTTCTCTAGCAATTCATAATGGAGTTAATTCATTAATCATTTTCAAAATGTAACTTCTTACAACTCAACTAGAATATTATCAGATATCAATAGAATTACCTCTAACATGTACGAATTTCCTCAAACAAAGAAAAAGAACCATTTTCAGTGACCACTAGAAACGCATTTGCATATCTATCACTAAAAATCTTCATAAAATGCACAAGAAGGTTAAAAGGAACCGCATAATCCTCAAAATTTTTCCAATTGACCACCAATAAACGCCAATGAACCATTCTGTTTACCGGAAAAGTTCCTAGATAAATATGATCCACATAACAAAACCCCTAAAATTGATCAAAATTCTTCACCAACACAGTCCATATCAACAAAATTCTAACATAAGCATCACAAAAGCACACAAAATGATCCATACTCAATATAGAGGCAATAGAATATAAAAAATAAATTTAACCCAAAAAAATTGTAAGGGTGAAAATGGAATTTCGTTTACCAACAGGCACCAGAGGATTCCGGACGCGCTTCTTCTCCTCAAAAAATTGTTCCAAGTTGGGTTCTGTAGTGCCCATCTTCTCTATCGAAGTTATAATATTTTGAGAAAATTGAAAATGGCTAAAGACAAACAGAACCGACGAAGGGGGTAAAGCGGAGCCTTTTGTGAAAATTGGACCGCTCAATATTAGATGCAGGTTGGGTCGGGTGGATCCTACTTTGGCTGGGCTAATGGCCCGTGGTTCGATCTTAGTTTTGCATATAATATAAAAATCATTATAATTATAATTTTAACTGAATAAATATAATAATTTTATATATATATATTTTTATTTTAGAATTTTTTTTCACTCTCAATAATACGTAAATTCTTAAATTATTTATAAAATAAATAGCGTTATAAACTTGAAAAATGAATTTATTTCTCAATTATTAAGATTTATTTATAAAATTATTTAAAAAATTAAAATCTTGTGAACATGTTTAGGGAAATAAATTAAATTAAATTCCTGGGAAAACGGAAAATGCTATTTAATTAATTAAAACATGCATGCTTGGATGACAACGACATTTGTTTGCCACATGCAATCTCACTAATTGAACACGTGGATATCATACGTCTGCTTTCAGCCTCCTCTTTATATCTCTTTCTCCCTCCGTTCCTCTATTACTCTGCAACTTTCTCCTTTTTCGTTTTTCTCAAATTTCTGCTTGGTTCTCGTCATTCCACGATCAGATATCCAACACAGCTCCAATAAGGATTGTTGTGTTTTTCTCGGAAAATTGAGCAGCTAATGTAAGACAATCAAGTTTTCATCTTTGTCTTTTCACCAATCAAATATAGCCATTGACGCCTTTTTCATTTAATGGGTTTGCATTAAAAATGTTAGATCACGTGGAATCAGAAATTCTGCCCCTTTTTACTACGCTTGAAATAAGCCTTGGAATTTATGCTTATTAGTTATCAACTTGCTGTTGTTGGAAAGTTTCTTTTTTTTTTTTCTTTTTCGTTGCAAGATGGTGCGTGTTTGATGTTTTGGCGCAATCAGTGGCTGGTTAAATGGTCACATCGTGGATCATAGAGCTGCATCACTCTTATGAATGCATTTCGTTCTATGTAATCCATGATCCTTTTAATGTGGGAAGTCCCATTTTGCAGTTTTGGAAATGTAAGGAATGATTGAATTTTGAAGTTTGAAGAGATATACCCTATTCTGTAGGGTTTGTGGTTTGTGAAAGCGAAGCTTATGTTGTTTACTTATGTCATTGGATGAATTGATTTACTTGAACTTGTTCTTTTCATCAACAGATTTGCTGGTCCCCCGTTTCTTATTTGGACATTAAGTAGGTTCCCGGTGGTTTAGTTTTCTTTTTAACCATTTCGCATTGCAACATCTTTGTGAGAGACGGTATGGAAGGATATTTCTGTGTACATTTTAGAAAGTAAATCTTTGATTTTACTTATGAGAAATTAAAGCTGATTTCTTTGATGTTTCTGTTGCAGGCTCAAGAATTATAATTTTGCAAGGATAAAATGTCTTCTCCTAGCAAGAGGAGAGAAATGGATGTCATGAAATTGTAAGTTTCTCACTTTTGTTTTATATAAATGTATGATTGGCTTTGTGTGTGTGTGTCTATCTTTGTTACATCTCATATCATTGGGACAAATGACTATGATTTTGACTTATTGAAACAATGGAAAATGCTTTCATTGACTCATAAAGAAATGTCAATGACTCATCTATTTTTGGAGTCTTAGTTCCTTTACATTGTATCAGAATCTCTTTCGCCTCTTTCCTTGCTAGACCAAAGGTCTAAAAGTTCGAATCTAGCTAGCCACCCCTATTTATTATTTGAATATTTTAGCTTAAGGTAAATTCAGCATAAGCTAAAGTGGGCCCGTGCTTACTTGGCTTTCCAACGTGGGCTGTAACAGAGATATAAAACTATTATTGGAGCCCTCACCTCCAAGCTTTTAGGTTGAGTGTCCTTGACAAAAGGTACCCAAGGACTTATTATAAAAATGTTCAAATATGGCAGAATGCTGGACCATAGGGAGCAGCATACTTGAAACTAGTGGAGTAAGTGTGGAAACAGTTTTATGATTGACTGCAAAAGATTATTGGGAGCATCATGCTTCAGAGTAAATATATAAATAGTTTTATGACCAGCTGCAAAGAGCAATAGGGAGAATCATGGTTAGGACTAATGGAGTAAGTGTTGGAAATAGCTTTGGTTGGTTTCAAAGAGCTTGGATTCAGGCTTTTGGCAAGCTTTTGCTTGGGTATTATAGAAGATTTAGGTGAGAAGTTTTGAAATGTACCCCCATGTTGTGGTTTTGGTGAGTGTCTTGAACCTTAGATGATTTATTTTTATATTTCTTGTTGGCGCAAAGTTGATTATGTCTTTGTGGTTGATACAGTGCTTTGCAGAATAATGTGCACAGCTTTCCCTAGATTTTGCGACTGCAATATTATATGATGAATTTATTGGTAGTGATCTTCTCCATGGAAATTCTTACCTGTTGTGTTCATGCTGTCCAGGATGATGAGTGATTACAATGTGGAGACAATAAATGATGGGCTGAATGAATTTAATGTGGAATTTCATGGTCCTAAAGAAAGTACTGTCTCTTCTCCTGGGGTGCTAACTCCCACCCCTTTTTCTGCATTTGATACCATTGTTTGACATGTTTGTTCTTCTTATAATAATGCTTTTCATGATACTACTGATGGGCATGATCCTCATTCTTTGTGTATGCATATGTGGATGTTGATGTCTGTATATACTGTTGTTAAATATGTTAATGAATTCAGAATTATATATATATATATATATATGCAAAGTATGTGTTTACACAGTTTTGTGGAAAGCTTCATTTTTCCAATGATTCCTGGCGAACAACCATTTTCAATTTGTGTTCACGAGTTTTTTTTTTAAACTTGTTCAAGCCCCCTTACTTTTCATGATTACTGCATTCTGGAGTATGGGGTTATCTATGTTGTTTAATTTAAATGTTCAAAATATAAATTGTTTACGAACTATGTGGTTGAAGTCTATGGTTTTGCATGGTTGCTTCCTGGAGAAGTAGAGTTTAGGATTTCTTGTTTGCATTTTTCTACTATTGGTATTTTTGCCATATTGATTGGTATTTCAAGTTTTAGCATTTCTCTCTTGGTTCATCTTTTACTATGTCATTTTGTGATGGCCTTTCTCTTTACCAATATAGTTGGTTGCTTGAAGTTTTACTTTTATGTTTACCTGATTATCATGCTTTCAGGCCTTTATGAAGGTGGGGTCTGGAAAATACGGGTTGAGCTTCCTGATGCTTATCCATACAAGTCTCCTTCTATTGGGTTTGTGAACAAAATATTCCATCCAAATGTTGATGAGCTGTAAGCAGTTTATAGTTTTGAAACTCTTCTTATTATACACAGTCAAAATCCTCTGCTCGGAAGCTTGAACACCATTAAGATATCTGGCAGTTAGTCATACAGAAACGGATATTTAGTCTTGCAAGTTGAAAATTTTTGCTGCATGCTGTGTAACTTTGGTTAGCAATGACAATACAATTGCTTTGTTTGATGAATTAATCGTTGTCCTTTTAGTTTTGCTATGATACAGCTGATCTTCACCTTTTGTTCTTTTGTTGATTGCAGTTCTGGTTCTGTATGCTTGGATGTCATCAACCAGTCATGGAGTCCAATGTTTGGTAATTGCCAGTTATCACATGCGTATAAAACTGACTATTTATTTTTAGCACATCTTTTTTACACCATACACTCTGCATTCCTTAGTTTTGTTTGATCGTTTCTTTTGTAGTGGATTTTTCACTAGGATTTCTCATAGATATCATCACTGTTATGGATGCAGATCTTTTGAATGTTTTTGAGGTTTTCCTACCACAGCTGTTGCTTTATCCTAATCCTTCAGATCCACTCAATGGTGATGCTGCATCATTGATGATGAAGGATCGAGAAAAGTATGATCAGAAAGTGAAAGGTCAAATTTATGCAGAATCACGTGTCCTTGTTTCATTTCTACTTATGTAACTTCCAGGAACCAAACAATGAAATCTACTGGATTTTCAGAAACCTTAAGTAAAAAATTCAACTAGTTCCTCTCAGTAATGGGAACTTAGTGAATGTGCACGTGTATCTGTGGGAACTTGTAATGTATCTATTTTTAATTAGGATGAAGTGTCAAAAATGAAAATGTCTGATGTTGTGGTGATTTTCAGTCATTTAGCTCATGGTGGGTCACTTAAGAAACGGTAGTTATAAATATTTTCTTACTTCTTCCTTTCTTCTTTCTTTTTTTTTTTTTTTTTTTTTTTTTGAAACAGAGTACTGTGATCGATATGCCAAAAGGGAAGATATTATGAACTCCACAGCTGAAGAGCAGAGTGACGAGGAGGATATCAGTGATGAAGAAAGTGGATCAAGTGACAATGATATTGCTGGACATGTAGACCCATAAAGGATTCGGGCCCTTATAACAGGGGTAGGAACCCTATAGTACAATTTACATGTTTACATCTTCTAAAGATATAGTCCTGCAACTACTTTTCATTGGCTTGTAAAATTATAAATGATTTAGGCAATTTTTCCCACTATAGGAAAACAGTGGGTTGTTGAAGTGAATTATTCATTTGATTGTATGGATACTCTTTTGGAAATGGACAGAAAGAATCAGATAAGTTAATCAGACATTTCTGCTGGATTATCCCTTTTCGTTAAGCTTGTGCATATGCCTTTGTCCGTTGTAGGTTTGGGTGTTTAAAACTACAATATAGTGTTCTGTGGATTTTTGTGCATTCTTATCATGTGAAAGCTGTTGAAGAGTTCAAAAATTTCAATGGAAACGGTCAAGAAGTTACAGATAGCATCAAGAAGGAAGTTCCAGTTCACGAGAAAAGGCCATGAATTTTTCTCTACCCTCTAACTGGTCCTGTTATCAATATTACAGATAAAAAGAATTCTAAACTGTATATAAACACTGGATTTCTTGAATATAAACCTTACTTTATGTTTAAATGTATATATTATTTTTCTTCGTCTTCTATGGGGAACCAAGATCAGTGAGAAAGCTATACTGTATCATACAGAATAATGCAATGATTAGTTTATCGTTAATAGAATCTTCAAACTTTGTTGTTTAGTGAGATGCCAACCTGAGAAAGACGTGCCAATTCTATTTCAGGACTTATTCAAAGCTGCCGGCCCCTAATTTGAACATGTTGTTGGCAGATTTCTGAGAGTACTTATTAGCAGCCACAGCAATGATATAACAAGCTTCTCTCTGTAAAGTCAGCCAATTGGCACTCAAAAACTGGTTTAAGCAAATAACATCATCTTTGTTGACTTCTCCTTGTTTTACAACTCAAAACCAGCCAGCCCCCACCCCATAAAGAAGGATACCATTTTGTAGTATCATGTTCACACAAATCAGTTACTTTTTCGAAAAATGAATCGAATTCCCATCTGTGTGCTTCCTATTTTGATCATTCTTATCTTTCCAGTGTCAAATTCGGAAGAAGAAAATGTGAGGAGGTCGCTGGTGCAGTTCATGGAGAAACTTTCTGGAGGAAATATGCAGCATGACCCGAAATGGGGTTGGAGCAATACTTCTGATCCTTGCAATGACACATGGGCGGGTGTGACCTGTGACTCGAAATCACATACCGTAAAGAAAATAATTCTTGATGAGTTCAATCTCACTGGAACTCTTGACGCCATTTCTTTGTGCTCGGCCCAGTCTCTTACTGTTTTGAGCCTGAATCGGAATAACATTTCTGGCTTGATGCCTAAAGAGATAGGAAACTGCAAACACCTCACTCACTTGTATCTAAGTGGGAACAAGTTATCTGGCGACATTCCCGACTCTTTTTCGCAGCTGAGTAACTTGAAAAGGCTTGACATATCCACCAATAGCTTCTCTGGTCAGGTTTCAGGCCTGTCTCGGATTTCAGGCCTGTTGTCATTCCTTGCAGAAAACAATCAACTTAGCGGGACAATACCAGATTTTGATTTTTTCAATCTTGAGATCTTCAATGTCTCCAACAACAATTTTAGTGGACCGATTCCTGATGTCAAAGGCAAGTTCACTGTTAACAGCTTTTTAGGTAATTCTGAATTATGCGGAAAGCCACTATCCAATTCATGCCCGCCATCAGCTCCTCCTCCTCCTCCTCCATCGAAAACAGAGTCGAAGCGTTCATCAAAAAATGGGTTCCTTATCTACTCAGGCTATATAATACTTGCACTGGTTGTGGTGTTATTAGTTTGTCTAAAATTAATTAGTAAGCACGAGCCTAAAGAAGAAAAGATCGATTCTAAGGAGGTGATAACGGATATTAGCAGCAAACATAGTGGTACTTCAGGTGAACTCAAGAATACGGGGAATAGATCAGAGTATTCAATTACATCAGCTGAAAGTGGAGTGGCTTCATCATCACTTGTGGTTCTTACAAGTTCTCTGGTGAACGAGTTGAGATTCGATGACTTGCTTCGAGCTCCTGCTGAGTTGCTTGGGAGAGGAAAACACGGAAGCCTATACAAGGTGTTGCTTAATGATGGGGTGATCTTGACTGTGAAGAGGATCAAACACTGGGGCATTTCCAATGAAGACTTCAAGAAGAGAATGGAGAGGATAGACCGAGTGAAGCATCCAAAAGTGTTGCCACCAGTTGCATTTTACTGCCCGAAGCAAGAGAAACTTTTGGTGTATGAATATCAGCCGAATGGCAGTCTCTTCAAGCTTCTCCATGGTATGTGTATATCCTCTCTATAATCTTACAATGTAATTTTATCAGGATTGACAGTGACATTGATGGGAACCTATTTCAGGATCCCAACTTGGGCAAGCATTTGACTGGGGAAGCAGACTCAGTATTGCAACTAGTATTGCTGAGACCTTAGCATTCATGCACCAGGAATTTCACGAAGATGGGATTGCTCATGGGAACTTGAAATCCACAAACATCTTATTTAACAGGAATATGGAGCCCTGCATCAGTGAATATGGTCTAATGGTGGTTGAAAATCAAGACCAATCAATCCTTTCTCAAATAGATAGTTACAAACACAATGTTCTGAGTAGAGATAACATATATAGCACATTCAAGGTTGACATCTATGCCTTTGGTGTGATTCTTCTTGAGCTTCTGACAGGGAAGTTAATCCAAAATAATGGGTTTGATTTGGCAAGTTGGGTGCACTCAGTCGTTAGAGAGGAATGGACTGTTGAAGTTTTTGACAAGGCCTTGATCTCAGAAGGTGCAAGCGAAGAGAGGATGGTGAACTTGTTACAGGTAGCTTTGAAGTGCGTACATCCTTCTCCAAATGAAAGGCCAAACGTAACTCAAATTGCTGTAATGATAAACGCAATAAAGAATGAAGAAGAGAGATCCATAAGCTCAGAACCATGACTAAACATTCCCATGTAGGAATTTTGCTTGTAATTCTTTCATATCTGAATCAAGAATTGGTTTACAATGTGTGTTGGAAAATAACTCTTTCCTTCAATCTATAATTTTGATTATTGCATTTTTAATTTTTCTTATCAACATACTCCCAATTTTAACTTAATTAATCCAACACTTAATGAAAATTAATCCTGGATGTTTTTTCTATAGTTGTGATCCAAATTAAGTTGAGCTTTTTAACTTAATTCCTGGAGCTTTATAGGGAAGATGAGATAGTTATACAATCAAATTAGGCAAGATCAAAATGCATGGAATCTTTATGCAGCATCTTCAATAGTTGTTTATGGATTTTTTTTTGGGAGATGGAAGCCTTGTAGAGTTTATATATGTTGGTTTTCCTGTCGTTTGTCATATCCTATGCATTTTAGTTGCACGTAAGAACAAAATTTTAACAAGTAAAAAAAGAGCTTCATTATTGTCTGAAATGACAACTGGCTGTAGCATACCTCAATCGTGCATGGATGCCGCAGAATGCAATAGGACACCGAAGTCTTTTGAATCTCTCCAGCTGACATGTAAAACCAAGGTACTGTAATGCTGTTCAGAGATGGGTCTGCCCATTTGCTCGTGAATGACCAGAACCCTAAAGACAAAAAAAAAAAAAATTGCAAGACTCCAATCTTGTAATCCACAAGGAAACCAAGATTTTAATTACTGTGTCAAGTAAGAACCTTCAAAATGCCTATAATCAAACAAGACTCACAGATTTACTTTTTTGGTTGGACATAAAACAATCATCACATAAAATTGTCAAACCACAGCAAAATATGGTTGGTCATTATCACCTGCTAGTGTGGGAACAATTAAGGGGGCTGTTAACCCCATGCGTCCAAGGAAAAGTTCATGTTACCTACCATTACGTTTTGTCCACATTTTAGACTTCTTTTTTAGTGTAGTTATTTGGATACTTAATTACAGAGTTTAATTAGCCAAGTTGGGTTAGTTGCATTAGTAGAAAATTCTCTAGTTGAAGTAAGCATAATTAGGTGACTTACTTGTTCATGTGGGATTTATTTACAGAAGAGATTAATAAAATAAAGATGCCTTTTTCTTCGTAAAGTCACAAGTAGTTGTTCATGTTGCCAAGATTGGTGGGAATTTCCCGTGATTAACAGGCAATGATATCTAAGACCATCATTGAAGGGTAATTATTTCGATTAATCCTGATGAAAAAAGAAGCCACACAGGGTTAGTGGTGGTGGACACCTAGAGGCATCAATCATTTCTCATTTCTCCCTTTGGCACCCTCATATTTGTTAAACTCTTTAATTATATGCATTTGAACCATGGATGAGTGGGACAATAGTAGGTCTAAAGAAGAGTCTTCATGTCCTTGATGAGTCTCAAACAGTTTGCAGTGGGCCTGTAGAGTTTGTTAAGAGGGTGACAAAAGTCTCAAGCTAATGTGGAAATAGCTTAACACAAATTGGAGTCTTTTGTTATCATCAGCGTGGGCCAACACTTCCACGCTCCTTCCTCCACTAGCACTCCCTCCTAGCCTTAACCACTTATTTCTACCTTAACCCATAAAGCAAATAAGTAAAAATTCCCACGAGGAATGACTTTGTGGCGCAAAAGAGTTCAATAACGAGGCCACATCATCATCAAATGACCAACCGACTACATTTTTTTTGGATTCTATTAGTGGTGTCGTGTACTATGCATAACTACGGCGAGAAGAAAAGAAAGGAGGTAGTTGCTCAGCCCTGCAACCTTGCCCTCCTTAAATTCGCTTAAGATAAGATCCTCTTCTCTTTAATCTTGCACATAAAAGCTTTCAGCTTTCAGGAAAACAGCAAGATTCAAAAAGAGAGTTTTCTTTGAACCTAATCCCCATCTTACAGCCAAGAATTTCCTAACTGCACACTCAATTCCTCAGTAAGAATATATTCTTAGCTTGTTAATCCCTTTTTCTCTTGTATAGCCTCAATTCAAGCAAGAATGTCTTTTTGAGGGCATGGACTTCTTCTTTCTTATCGAGGGCTGTAAGTGTCTGAAGTTAGAAAACATGTCAAAGAGTTGTTTTTGAACGCTCCTATCTGCTAGAATGGGTAGAACTCTGTTTGAAATCAAGCAAAAAGATGGTTTTTCTATAAACCCACCTCCTCTATCACCCCCCTCTTCAATCTCAACTCCTTACAACAGTTTCAACTATGAAAAACAATCAAGTTCATCTTCATCATCATCTTTTAACAGAAATAGTCCTGTACTTCTTTTGGTTATAATAATTCTAGCTGTCATATTCTTTGTTTCTGGTGTTCTCCACTTGCTTGTTAGATTTTTCATGAAAAGGTCACATTTTTCACCAATCTATCACTCCCATAGATTCGCAGAGACCTCAAGGTCTCATTCTCTGCAAAGACAGCTTCAACAACTCTTCCGGCTGCATGACTCGGGTCTAGACCAAGCTTTCGTTGATGCTCTACCTGTGTTTTATTATAAAGATATCATGGGTTTGAAGGAGCCATTTGATTGTGCGGTTTGTCTATGTGAATTCTCAGACAAGGACAAGCTCAGGTTGCTTCCCATGTGTAGGCATGCCTTTCACATTGACTGTATTGATACGTGGCTTCTTTCAAACTCTACTTGCCCTCTTTGTAGAGGGACCCTTTTGAGCTCCAGTTTTCCCATGGAAAATCCATTGTTCAATTTTGATTTTTTGATGGAAGTCTCAAATGAGTTCTCCAGCGATGGAGAAAATGGGTCTTCCAACGGTCCAAAACCAAGTAATATGGAGGAAAGTGTAGGCGAGAAGAGGGTATTCTCGGTGAGACTTGGGAAGTTCAGAAGCCTGACTGAGGGAGAACCTAGCAGGGAGAGTGGACAAGGAGAGACTAGTAATTTGGATGCTCGAAGATGTTACTCAATGGGCACAGTTCAATATGTGGTGGGCGATTCAAATCTGCAAGTGGCCTTGTCTCATGATACTATTAATGGCAGAGGAGACAATGAGTGCCCTTCAATTGGTGGGGATATGGAAGATAAGAAAATCAGAGGCAGGACAAGAGGGGATAGCTTCTCAGTATCCAAGATTTGGCTTTGGTCTAAGAAGAATAGATTTCCAACTTGTTCAAGTACACATATGGATATGTCTTCTCTTTCACGTACACATATGGATATGTCTTCTTTTAGTGTAAGTTAATTTGGCAATCAATGATAGAGCCTGCAACTATAAGAGATGTATTAACTATATTGTTTTGGCGATTCTTATCCATTGACCATTCACTTAGCAGGAGGGCCCGTAAATATCTTCTTATGTTCTGCTTTTTGGGTTTCTGTTTTACTGTTGATAAAGATTCACACTTGAATAATCTCAAAATTGAAACTTGATGATTATTTAAAGCATACCCATTTATATGTGCAAATTTTTCATGCAAATTAAAGAAATACCTAGCCTGTTTATGAAGATTGGGCATTGCAGAACGAGTTGACACGGATGTTAATCAACAGTACAACTCCATTGCTGTGTAAAAGTGTCACTGTCCTGTTATTTTTTGAGCAAATTGAATGAAAATGTTGCAAGTTCACTGTACAATTTATCCTGACATATTAAATGAGTAATTTATCTTAATAAACTTGGGATTACATTAACGCTACTTGACTCCACAGTTAAACATGAACAAATTGAACCAAAATATCAGCCTTTTTCATTTTTGCAACATAACTGTGCTGCATAACATAAATGCTTCAAACTTGAAATAATTTGCAAAAACACATTGTTTCACTTTATGCATGAGGGGCCTTGGCCCCCCATCCCCCCATATTTTTTTTTTAAATTACTCTTGTTATTTTGAAATTAAAAAAAAATTAGTTAAAAGTATTTAAATTATTAAAATTTTAATTCTAATGACTAATTTGATTAATTTGTATCTAAAAATTTTCCTTCAATTTTAGGAATAATAATTTTATCAAATTTAAAATTAATTTAACTACCAATTATGAAAATAAATGATTTATAGAAGCTAAAAAATTTTTATTTTTGTGTGTAAAAATTTATCTTTATTTATTTTATTAATTTTTATTATTATAATAATTATAAATTATTTTAAAATATTAATCAATTTAAAAATATCCCTACTCATATTTAAACTCTTAAAATTTAAATGTAGTTTTTTTTTATAACACTTTAACTCTCTAACTCTAAATAAAATTCTCTAAAAATTGGTATACAAACCGATGGCTACAAATACTATAATAAATATTGATTGTGATTTATTGAGCTTTTTATTAAATTTCCTTATTGTTTAAAATTAATAAAATATATAATTTATAATTTTTTTATTAATCATAATAATTATATGAATATTTAAATTTTTAAAAATTCTTACTTAAATTAGATTATTTGTTTATTGCACCCAACTAATAGAAAATCATGAATATATATTAATTTATCGAATTTATCATAATTTTAATTAATATATCATTTATTGATCAGTTGGGTGTATAAATATAAAAGAGACTCACTCTTAAATTTCAACCCCTTAATAATTAATCTGCATCCACCGCTGCTGTGAATGATAACCCCCACATTTGGAGTATACAAAAAATTACAAATCTATGGTGCAAATAACAAAAAACACCATCAACATTACTTTGTACAAAATGCATATTACGTATTCAAATCCTAAACCCAAGTATTTCACTAAGCAGCCCAAAAAACACAATTTGCTAGTTGTTTTTCTTTCCTCCTTTATTCTTTCTGCTTGTTTCACTTTGCCTCTTCTATATGCTCTTGCCTTTTATTCCTATCAAGATTTTTTCTCTCTACAACTCTCTCTTCCTTTCTTTCTCTCTCTTCTTTCCTTCTTTTCTTTTTTTTCTTCCTTTCATTTCCTCTCTCAAGCTCTGCACCTCTCTCCCTCATGAGAAACTAATTTTAAAATTGATTTAACACTAATAAAAATAAATCATTTTCAAAATAAAATTTACAATAATTATAAGCTGGACTTGAAAATAATTTAGCTGAGATTTAAATACAAGCCAAATTTTAAATAATCTCTTCAAAATATAAAATATTTAAAATAGATAAATTAGAGTTATTACATGAGCCAATATTTAAAAAAAGCTGTTTAATATTTATGATAAGGTGTTTGAATAACATGTAACTAAATATCAATTTGCAAAATAAGACTCTCTTAATTTTAATGTGGTGAACTTAAAACTTTTTCTGATCTATAATAACAGATCTTTTTGGTAATAATATAATAAAATGATTTAAATACCTTTAAATAATAATCCCTCTCTCCTGCTCTTTTTTTCTCTCTATATACTTATCTCTCTCAAATCTCCATACATACACACACAAATACTTTCTCTTTCCCTAACACTCTCTTTATGTCTTTCTCCTTTCCCTTATTTCTCTCCTCTCTCACACACAATACTCTCTCTCCCTAACACTCTCTCTGTGTCTCTCTCCTTCTCTATCTCTTTGTCACACTCTCTATCTCTCTCTCCCTAACACTCTCTCCACTTCTCTATCATTCTCTCCCTCTCCCTCTCCATCTCTCTCTGTCTCTCTCTCTCACCCTCTGTTTCTCTCCCTTTCACTCTCTCACTCTCTCTCTAATAGGAACATATCATAAATAAAAAAAATCCAAAATTAATATAAAATACTCAATTCTACAATCCAATTGAAACAATTTACACAAATTTCACCCATAATAAAATTTAACAAATTTAAAATCAAAAATAAAATTGATTCAACAAAACTGTCACAACCCGATCCCACGGGCCGGACAGACATTAGGACCTAGGCCAGCATAAAGCTCCCGAAACCCGTAGTAAGCTTGATTGTTCCCCAAATCCATAATAAAGGCCAAAATCTGAGGCCCAACATGCAAATAAAATATTATACTTTTAGTCCGACCAAATATTAAAGTTAGGGGAGCCCAGCTCAACTCTGATACCACCATTTGTAATCAATTTAAATATCATAAAAATTTTGCATTTATTAAAAACACAAAAACTTAAATTTATATAGTACTTGACAAGATTATTGCTATTGCTGGCACATTCGGAGTTCTAGATTTTAAAGTTTGAAAAATAATAATGCAAATAAATAATTTCTAATAAACTTGCGAGGAATGAAGCAAGTTATTCTGAAAAAAAACTCCTCCTGTAACCTGAAAAAATAGGGTGAGCAGGAGTGAGTGTTCGACTCATAGAGTAAGATATTGATTTTATATACAATTTCTATAGCTACCTAAGTCTAGTGCATCCCTAAGAATTAATGCAACATCTTCACACAGTTCAAACAGAACAAGTCTTAATCACATCAAAAGCAATCTAGAGCACTCACACACCCGTGTGTCATATCCATACTCACACATATATATAGGGGTGGCCATAGTTCAGGAACCGCCGGTTACGGTTCTTGAACCACCGATTTAGGTTCAGAGAAATATTAAACCTGAACCAAATCGCTAAGAGACGGTTTGAAGGGCGGTTCGTGAACCACCGATTTTGGTTCGAGCCCCGGTTTAAAACGGTTTAATAGGCGGTTTAGAGTTGAGCGGTTTGGAGCGGTTCAAGAGGTGGTTTAGAGCGGTTCGGGGGATGGTGAGGACAGTTTGATCAAAAATGGGAGAAAAAAATTTGGTAAAATAAATATTTCAAAAAAAGAAAAGAAAAGAAGAAAATGGTATTATTTGTATTTGTAATAAAAATTAATAAGAAATGTGTAGAGTTAATTTTAAAAAATTATAGAAATGAAAAGAGATTAAATTAATTTTAGTTAAAAAAAAAAAAAGGAAGAAGGACTTGAACTTAATTTTGTAGAAATTAAGTTGCCTGGCTATCCTCTTAGGGTTTAGAGGAATCAAAGCCCACTTTGTTCTCTTACCTTCTATTTAGAGTTAGATAACCCCCTTACCCTAATCACTTCCACAACCGCTCGATTCCGTTGTTGTTCCATCGGTTCCTATGTCATATAAATCTTCATTTCCTTCACGTGTGATCTCTTGTTGCCTTAAGGCTACCTTAATCCAATCATCTAAACACGTTTGAGCTTCTAATGATTCAGGAACCATATTAGATCGTGTCTCATCTAATATACTACCCCCTGCACTAAAAGCTTGTTCAACTGCAACTGTGGAGACTGGTGCTGCTAAAATTTGTTTAGCAATTAGTGCAAGGGTGGGAAAAGTATTTGTATATCGACGCCACCAATCAAGTACTGGAAATTCTTTACCTACACTACTATCACCAAACTCGAAAATAGTGGTTAAATATATATCAAATTTAGAATTATTACCAAGGGATCCTCTAGGCTTTTTTTGCCTTTGTAATAAGGCACAATCACCTATGCTTATTCTAGAGATTGGCTCATTCTGAACTTGACAAGAAGGCTGAGATTGAGAAACTAATTGTTGACTAGAAGAACAAAATTCACTATATAAATCAAAAATTAATTTTCTAATTTCAACAATTATTGCATGAATATCAAAATCAATCTCATCATCAAGATTTAAACATGAATAATAAAGAGACAAATAATCATTTAAACCATCTAATTTACATCTAGGATAAAAAAACACAAGCAACAAGATAAAGTGGAGGAATATTTTTGAAATAATTCAATCATTTTTTTTTCATGTTAGAAATGCAATCTTTTAAATTAACATCATTTTCATAGTCTTGCAATGCACCAATAATATTAAGACATTCAATCATAAATAAATGAGATGTAGAATAATAAACACCACTCAATGTATATGTAGCATCATTAAAAACTTTTAAAATATCCAAAAGTTTTATACAAATGTCCCAATTTTGTGGATATAGTTGAACTTGTGGCACATTATTGCTAATAAATGTGCACAATAAATCTCTATATCCAAATGACTCGTTTAGTAATTCATATGTTGAATTCCAATGAGTGGGAACATCTCTTGGAAATCTTTTTGGTCTTTTATTATTTATTTTACAAAATTTAGCCCATTCTTTCATAATTTGGGGATGTCCCCATAAAAATGAAATTGCTTTTTTGATGGGAGAAATAAATTCATCTAGGGTTCTTAAACCATCTTGCACACAAAAATTTAATACATGACATGCACACCTAATATGAAAAATTTTTCCCCCAAAATTAGATTGGCAAATTTTTTTTAAGGTCATTAATTGATACAGAATTTGCAGCAGCATTATCAAAACCAATTGAAAAATTTTTATAAACTATTATATATTCTTCTAAAATATTTTTAATCATCCTATAAATATTATTAGCAGTATATCTCTCATCAAAAATACGAAATGTAATTATTCTTTTTTACATGATCCAATCATCACTAATCCAATGACATGTTATGCCCATATATGGATGCATTTGCCAATGATCACTCCAAATATCACTACAAATAGAAACTTGTGCACTTATATTTAAAAAAATTTCTTGTAATTCTTTTTTCCCTTTTTTAAATAAAGAAAAAATATTTCATTTTAAAGTATTTCTAGGAATATGTTTTGCATTAGGATTTAAAGCATTTTGACAATAATTAATAAAACAAAGTTTTTCACCAAAATTAAATAATAAATGCTCAACACAAATCATTTTTGCTAATTCTTTTTTATTTTTTTGATCAGAATATTGAAATAAAGATTGAGATTTAGAATTTGTGTACCCGGATATTTGAGTTTGAGACTTATCATACCCAATTTTGATCGGATGCTTTTGCTCCAAATGCCTCTTGAATGTGCCATATCCACCTCCCATTTGAACTTGTAGACTTGGCCACAGTAACTGCAAATTACATCAAATGTATTTTCAGATCTTCGTTTTTTTGTAAAGTGGACTTTGAAAATATCGGACGTGAGTGCTTTTTTTGCTTCATCTTTCTCAGCTTGTTGATTTTGGCTTTCTTGAGTGTGGTGGAATAACTCTTGAACTTCAACATCATTATCATCATCCCCAATTTATCATTATCATCATCCCCAATTTGCTCCATTATGTTGTCTAAATCAACTGCAGTAAGCTCATTTGGATTTGGGTATATTGATTCACCAACCTTACTTTTCCCCTTGCTACTTGATGAACTTCCAAATCCACTACTTGCCATTTTCTCAAAAAAAAAAAAAAGGTTTGATACTATGATAAAATTTGAAAAAAAAAATAGTGTAGAGATAACAAAAAATAGAAGGTACTAGAAATTTGAAAAAAGAAGTGTAGAAGATAACAAAAAAAAAATTAGAAATTTGCAAACAAAAAAAATAGTGTAAAATTTTAAATTAAAAATTAGAGATAGTGGAAATTTTTATGAGTATATAAAAAAATAGAGTAATAAAGAAAATATTAAATTTTAATGATAGTATAAAAAATAATAATAGAGTTATTGAATAAAATAATGGGATATAAGAAATTTTTATGAGTGTAAAAAAAAATAAAGTGCAAAAATTTAGAGAATATTGAGAATTAAAGAGAGATTTGAGAATAATTGTGTAGAGAATTTGAGAGATTGGAGAGAATTTAAGAGTTGTGTGAATGAATTAAGTGGATGAATTGGGGTATTTATAAAGTTTTTATAAATTTTTTATTTCTAAAATTATCCCCAAAAAGTAACTACTTTTTTACTGTTATTAGGGACTAAAGGGTAATTTTACAATTAAAATAAAAAAAAACTGTAACAGTAAATATTTTTACCGTTTGAGATTAAAAAAGTAAAAACAATTGATTTTGAAATTTAATAAATGATTATAAATTTAAAAAAAAAGAAAAGAAATGACATTTGAATGGACATTTGCAGGCTGCAGGGGTAGGCTACTGTGGAGTGCTGGGCCTGCGCAGGAGTAGGTGGGCAACTGGGCTGCAGTGCTGCACTGCTGCAGTGTGTACTGTGCACGTTTTAATCGAACCACCAGTTCGATTCGAATTAAACCGACGATTTTAATTCGAATCAAATCGACGGTTCAACAGTTTTATAATATCTTGAACCTGAACCAAACCATGGAGGAACGATTTAGGTTCAATTTAATAACGGTTTCGGTTTTTACCGGTTTTGGTCCGGGTTTGATCGGTCCAGTTTTGGTTCGATTTTGATTTCAAACTGGACCGTGGCCACCACTGCATATATATACGGGAGCTGATCTCCTATACAGCTCTCTTAGTTCTAACCTTTGCCAGCGAGATCAACTTAAAGCCAAACTTTCTCTTAATATCTAAATGCGAGGGCCAGCGAGATCAACTCAAAGTCGTGCCCACCCCAACTTATCCATAATAAGGATTAGATCCCAACGAGTCAAGACCCAACCGCGTCTACCCATCCTACCCATATCCATAAACACCACATGCACACCGACTCACACGCACAGCTCCAGATTGTCATAACATAACAACTAAGGCAATATCATCAAATATAAATGCAAAATAGGGCATGCCTAATATTTAACTATATACATATATGTATAAGTGATATATGAGCATGCCTGAAATATATTAATATTGAAATTGTAAATAAGATCAATATCTACTCACAAATCATCGAAGATTATTGTGGCGGCTGAGTGGGAAGGATAACTGGCCCTGATTACCTGGAAAATTATATTATAAATTTATTAATACAAATTCAAAATTAGACTCTAAAGAGATAAAAGACAATCTAATTTATGCCAAAAATCCTGCAGAGTCTTCCCTGTATCTAGAACCTACCCAACCTACAAAGTAGTTCAAATAACACTTCTAAAATCACAAGTCTCACATTTCCATCCCATCAATATCACATGGCCTCTCCTGGGCCCTCCAATCCAAACAATTCTCACAAAAATAAAATTTACGTTTTTGCCCCTAAAACTGTTATTCTATAAAAATTACTCAAACAAGCTTTAAAAATTCTAAAATTTTGCCCCGTGGTCCTTAACACTATTATAAGGCTATGCAAAAGAAATTACAATTTTCTAATAACTCCCGAATATTTTATGGATTTTATTCAAGAATATTACTCAATTCCATAAGTTTCTGACAACTAACATATTCTTAATTTAATCCAATTCAACATTCACATATTTAACTCTCTATTCTCAAGCTTCAAGCAATCATATAAAATTTAATACCAAAAATTTATATAATCTTATATGCACGTATGCTAAAAATCCAACTAAAACCCATATATATTTTTCAAAAACATTACACAATCACTCAAAAATTCAACAAACACCATAGAATATCTCCAAATCATTTTACTTTCATCATATATTTTTCTTAGAATTTTTCTCTAATTTTTCCTGTTTAAGAAATTGTCACGACCCAACCTATGGGCCGGACCGGCACTAGGACCTGGGCCAGCCTAAAGCCCCCGAGGCCCGTAGTAAGCCTAACTATTCACTAACCCAACTCTAAGGCCCATTTGGGCCCAATATCAAGAAATCAACCGGACAGAGTCCGACCATAAAATGAACCTACCAACGGTGAGTTTTTGACTCACCCGACCTGTAAACACAGTAAATACTCAATTGGGGAGCTCAGCTCACCCTCCACATACTCATATCATCATAAAAACATATGGGAGCTCAGCTCCCTCATCCAGTCCATCAAACATGCATATCATTATACGTTTACAGGTCCAACATGGTAATAATATTACAGACCAAAATCAAATAAATACTTCTAACACATGCGGAAATTCTAGGAGTAAATAAAATTACACAAATATCGATAAACAACCTGCGAAGGAGAAAAGCAGGTTAACCACAATAAAATCCTCCTGTAGCCTGAAAAAAATATTGAACAGGAGTGAGCGTTCGACTCAGAGAGTAAAATATCAATTTTAACCATAATCTCTATAACTATCTGAAACTAATGCACCCTGTAGAGTGAAATGCAACATCAGCAATAAATTCACATCATAACAGCAAAAAGGTAATTTGGAGCACTCACACACCCAGTAATATCAATCATAATATATGGGAGCTGATCCCCTGGTGCCAGCGAAGAACTCAAGCCGTGACTACCCCGAAGGACCGGGTCCCAGCGAAGATCTCAAGCCGTGTCTACCCGTCCTATCCATAGTCCACACCACATCACACGCACGCCAACGCACGCACACTGCTCCAAATTACCACAACAACATCCATGGCACTTTAACAGTTATGAATGCAACATAAATCGTGCCTGGAGTTTAACTACATAAATATATGCATATAAGTGATGCATGGGCATGCTTGAACATATAATAATAGTGAAATTACAATTAAAATTAATATTTTACTCACAGACTTGACAACGGTCACTGGGGCGGCTGGGCGGAGGAAGAAGGCTGTTCCGGCTCACCTGACAATTATATTACAATTATTTAATACAAATGACTCAATACGAATCAAGAAAAGACCAATTACATCCTAAGTCGTGCCGAAAATCGGGCAGAGTCTCCCCTATACCTAGGACCTACCCAACCTGCAAAAGGGCTCAAAACATACTTCTATATTCACAACCCATATATCCATAACTCAATCTCATCACACAGCTCCTCCTGGGCCCATCAAATCAATCATCCATCACAATATGTAAAATTTCAATTTAGTCCTTATGATTGATTATTTTTGCAAAAACTACCCAAACAAGCTCTAAAAATTCTAAAACTTTGCCCCGCGGTCCTTAGCAATATTACTAGGCTATTGCAAAAAGAATCATAATTTTATGGGCTACCACAAATATTTTATGGATTTTTAATCCTATTTAAGCACCAGAAAATTACGAAAAAGCAAGGTTCGGGTTTACCTTTGCCGATTCCGACTCCTGGGACGCGCTCGGGACGTCTGACAATGGGGGGGTGGCCAAAACCTCGGTCCAATTCGGAGACTTTTCCGATAACGGGTTTGTCTGGCCGGAAATTCACAGACCCGGTCAACTGTCGAATTTCCGCGAATTGAGGATACCTACACGAAGCCCACAACACGGGGGTTAGTACATAAATTTTTCAGAATTTTCTAAGCTCATTTAATACTCGGAAAGACACTGCGAAGTTTCGTGGGACCCACCGAAAAACGGTGTCGGAAAAATTTGAAATTTATGTCGCTGCGAAGCTCTCGACGAGTGGAGCGCTCTGGTACTCTCGGTTTTCTCGTGGGATTCACGGTTTGCGAGAAATCTAGCAAGAAAGTCAAAATGGGCTAAAACTTCCTGGGCAAAAATTGAACAAACCGCTGGATGAATTTCGGTGTTCTTGATGTCTATGGAAAGCTCTCGACGAGTAGATGAGTTTAGACACAAGACCCAGTCCAATTGGTGGCCGGATCGACCGGATTTTGGCCGGGAAGTTGAACGGTCGCGCGCGCGCGTCGCTCCACTTCGGGCTCCGTTTTCCGGCGTTCCAGGCGGCGCCCGGTCGTGGGGGAGGGGTGAGGCGGCGCGCCGACGAGCTGGGGTGGCAGGGGAGGCGGCGGCGCAGCAAGGGGAGGAGGGAGGAGAGAGAAAAAGAGAGAGAAAGGGAGAGGGGTCGGACGCGGGCGGGGAGGAGGAAGAAAAAGAAGAAGACCGGTCCGATTCGACCGGTCCGGTTTGATTCGACCGGTTCGATTCGAGATACAAAATTTTGAATTTTTACTCTGCCTCGGGACCGAAAACGAGATCCAAAAATTTCGAAAAAATTCCAGAAAACTTAGAAAAATTCGTAGACTCCAAATATATTTTTAGTTTTGCCACGTGGTCTTTAAATAAATTTTTTAAAAATCATCAAAGTTTATATTTTCGGAAAATCGAACCCAATTTTTAAAATCCGAAAAATCTCAAATAATTTCTTAAAATTTAAATAAAATTAAAATATCAATAATACTCATAAAATAATAAAATTTAAAATTTTGGGGTGTTACATTCTTCCCCCCTTACAGAAAATTCGTCCTCAAATTTTACACAAGGCAGAATAAAGTACATGATTACACATTGAACAGATAAGGGTACTTGCTACGCATGTCCCGTTCTGACTCCCAGGTACACTCTTCCACCGACCGACTCCTCCACAAAACCTTAACCATAGGGATCTGTTTTGATCTTAGCTGTCTCACTTAGTAGTCCACTATGGCTATAGGTTGCTCCTCAAATGTCAAGTTCTCTTTTAGCTCTATTACATCCGGCTGTAGTACATGAGAAGGATCTGGAATGTATTTCCTGAGCATGGAGATGTGAAATACGGGATGAACGTGAGAAAGGTTGGGTGGTAGCTCCAACCGGTAGGCAACTGCTCCAACTCTATCAGTAACCTCAAAAGGTCCAATATACCGAGGTGCCAACTTGCCCTTCTTTCCAAATCTCATCACTCCCTTCATCGGAGAAACCTTCAGGAATACATAGTCGCCTACTGCAAACTCCACATCCCTCCGTCTGGGGTCTGCATAACTCTTCTGCCTACTGAAAGCTGTTTTCAATCGTTCCCTGATTAAGGGAACTATCTCTGAAGTGTACTGCATTAGTTCTACATCATGCACCTTTGCCTCTCCCATTTCCGTCCAACACAGAGGAGACCTACACTTTCTTCCGTATAATGCCTCATAGGGTGCCATCCCTATGCTGGAATGGTAACTGTTGTTGTAGGCAAACTCCACCAAAGCTAGCTGATCATCCCATTGACCTCCAAAATCTAAAACACTCATGCGAAGCATGTCTTCCAGTGTTTGGATTGTCCTTTCGGACTGTCCATCTGTCTGAGGGTGGAAAGCCGTACTAAAGTTCAACTGTGTGCCAAGTGCCTCCTGCAACTTTCTCCAAAATCGAGAAGTGAACTAGGGCCCTCTGTCAGATATTATGGAAGCCGAAACTCCATGCAATCTGACTATTTCACGAATATAGAGTCGGGCGTACTGTGCCACAGAATATGTAGTCTTCACAGGCAAGAAGTGAGCTGATTTGGTTAGATGGTCTACAATTACCCATATCGAATCATATCCTTGCGTGGTACGAGGCAACCCAGTCACAAAATCCATAGTGATCATTTCCCACTTCCATTCTGGGATAGGGAGCTCTTGCAGCTTCCCTGACGGTCTCTGATGTTCAAACTTCACCTTCTGACAAGTCAAGCACTTGGACACGAAGTCTGCTATGTCTCTCTTCATGCCATTCCACCAATAGCTATCCTTCACATCATGGTACATCTTGGTGGAGCCTGGGTGGACATTGTACAGTGTATAGTGTGCCTCTTGCATGATTTCATTTCTGAGATTGTGTACATTGGGCACACATATCCTAGAACCTTGCATAAGGGCGCCATCATTGGCAAATCCAAACTCACCACCTTCACCTTGCTATACTCTTTCTATGATCTTCATTAATTGTTGGTCTCTGTGCTGGGAAACTCTAACTCTGTCTCGCAAGTCTGGCCTCACTGAAAAATGAGCCAACAATACCCCCTCATCTGAAAGATCTAGGATTAAACCTTGATCCATCAACTCATGTATTTCCTGAATCAATGGTCTTTTCTCTCTCTTGAAATGTGCCAAACCGCTGTAAGATTTTTACGCTCAAAGCATCTGCTACTACATTGGCCTTCCCAGGGTGGTACTGGACGGTGCAATCATAGTCTTTCAGAAGCTCCATCCATCTCCTCTGTCTCAAGTTTAAATCTCTCTGTTGGAAGATGTACTTCAAACTCTTGTGGTCGGTGTATATCTCGTACACTTCACCATACAGGTAGTGTCTCCTGATTTTTAGTGCAAAGACTACAGTCGCCATTTCCAAATCATGGGTGGGGTAGTTCTGCTCATGCCTCTTCAGCTGTCTTGAAGCATAAGCCACTACTTTTTCATTCTGCATCAAAATGCACCCTAGGCTAATTCTGGAGGCGTCACAATACACGGTGTATCCTTCACCACTCATTGGTAGTGTCAACACAGGGGCAGTGGTTAGACACTCCTTAAGCTTCTGGAAGCTCTTCTCACAGTCATCTGTCCAAATGAATGGAACATTCTTTCGAGTTAACTTAGTTAAGGGAGCTGATATCCTGGAAAAATCTTGCACAAAACGCCTATAGTAGCCAGCTAGACCCAGAAAACTTTGCACCTCAGTGATTGTTGTAGGCTTAAGCCAATCAGTTACAGCTTCAACTTTCTTGGGATCCACTTGAATACCTTCCCTAAAAACCACGTGTCCCAAGAATGAGATGCTTTCTAGCCAAAATTCACATTTTGAAAATTTGGCATATAGCTGGTGCTCCCTCAAAGTCTGCAACACCATCCTCAAGTGCTACACGTGTTCTTCCTCGGTCCGAGAGTATACCAAAATGTCATCTATGAATACGATGACAAAACGGTCCAAAAATGGCTTGAACACCCTGTTCATCAAGTCCATGAAGGCTGCTGGTGCATTAGTGAGTCCAAAAGACATCACCGAGAACTCATAATGACCATATCTTGTCCTGAATGCCATTTTGGACACGTCCTCATTCCTGATTCTTAACTAATGGTAGCCTGATCGAAGGTCTATCTTGGAAAAGAATCTAGCCCCTTGGAGCTGATCAAACAGATCGTCGATCTGAGGAAGTGGATACTTGTTCTTCATAGTCACCTTGTTCAGCTGTCTATAGTCAATACACAACCTCAATGACCCATCCTTCTTTCTCACAAATAGAAGAGGAGCACCCCAGGGTGAAGTGTTCGGGCGTATAAAACCTTTGTCCAAAAGCTCCTGTAGTTGCTCCTTTAGCTCCTTCAATTCTGCTGGCGCCATCCTGTAAGGCAGCATTGATATGGGGTTTGTACCCGGCACAATATCAATGCAGAACTCTATTTCCCTTTCCGGTGGCAACCCTGGAAACTCTTCAGGGAAGACATCCATGAATTCTTTGACAACAGGAACATTTTCCATGTTGACACCTTCTACAGATGTATCTCTCACCAATGCCAAATACCCTTGGCATCCACGCCTCAACATTTTTCTAGCACTAATTGCTGACACCAAGTTATATGGAGCCACGCTCCTGTCACAATCAAAGCTAAACTCTTCCACACCGGGTATGTGGAAATACACCTTTTTGTTCCTGCAGTCTAAATTGGCATAATGAGTTGCCAACCAATCCATCCCCAAGATTACATCGAAATCCATTACTGGTAGAGAAACTAAGTCTGCTGGGAGAATCTTTCCATCCACTACTACTGGGCTACCCGGAAAAACCATATCTACATCTATGTTGTCACTAAGTGGGGTAGCTACCGACAAGGGGCATTCTAAAGTTGTAGGGTTTCTACCCAATCTCATGGCAAACACAGGGGAGACAAATGAGTGCGTAGCACCCGGATCTATTAAAACACGAGCCTCATAGGAACAGACCAGAAGAATACCTGCCACAACTGCATTTGAAGCCTGAGCATCCTGATGGGTCAGGGTGAAAACCCGAGCTTGACCCCTACTGAGTGGCGTAACCACGATCGACTTCTACCTCCTGATCTGCCTCCAAATCCACGTCCCCCTTGTCCTCGACCCTGTTGGCCACTGAACTGACTGCCTGCCATGCTGGAAGCACCCGGATACAACTGACGAGGAACATTTGCAACAGAACCCTGTGACCCCATCTGTGGCTCGCTGAACATGGGGCATTCCCTAGCAAAGTGACCTGGTTGGCCACACCTGAAGCATACTCCTGAACCCATCATACAAGGTCCTGAATGTCCTCTTCCACACTGTGCACAAGGTGCCAAGGAGGATCCTGAACCAGACCCAGAACTGCTGTACCCCGAACTGTGACCACTGCTGGATCCGTACCCTGGTCTGAACCCTCGGGATTTGTGTCTAAAACCACTCCTCTTATTTCTGCTTCTTCCTCTGTAATTAGTTTGGCCACCACTATTCGTAGTACCCATGTGTGGAACACCTGAAGAACCCTCTGCTTTGTTTTTCTTTGCCCTTTCGCTGTCATCCACAGCATAGCTAATCTCAATCTGTCTGGCTCGATCAACTACCATGTCAAAAGACTGATCAGACATCATGGCCAGGTTTGCATACCTCCTGTCAAGCCCCTTTAGGAATCTCTTCACCTTCATAGTTTCTGTAGATACTGCTGTAGGGGCATACCTGCTCAATTCCAGAAATTCTGTAGCATACTCATCTACAGACCTGCCATTCTGTCTTAAGGCCTCAAAGGCCCACTGCTTTTGATCCCTGAAGCTTTCTGGCACAAACCGATTGATGAACAGTTCCACAAACTGAGTCCACGACAAACCCTCCATCCGAGGTAATATGTAGTCATTCATCCACTGTCTAGGCATAGGCCCCATGACATGCTGCATATACTCTATAAGTCTTCTATCAGTCAACTGCAACTCTGTTCCTGCCTGTCTGCAGGAATCCAAAAACCGATATGCATCGTCTGACACATCATAAGTACCAGGCACTAACTTCTTGAAATTTATTATCTGTTTGTAAGGTTCCCCTCTTGGTGCGGTGGACTGCTGCTGCTATGGAGGGTGGACCATATATTTCACCATCATATCGATGGTTCTTTACAACCCAGCTAGAGTAGCTGCCATGGGGTCCATGGGACCCTGTGCCATGAAAGACTGATCCTGAACTATTGGCAGCTGCTCTTCTACTTGAGCAGCTCTAGGCCTCCTACCCCGCCTCCTCGGGGCAGGTGCCTCATCCTGTGCTGACACCTCGTCAGGCACATCTGGTTTTGGTGCAGTGGCAGCTCTCCTGCTTCTACGTATTTTCCTGAAATTCAGCAGCATTAGCCCACAAAATTCAAAATTACTCATTACACAGCTCTATAGACTCATATTTACACTCAATATATGAAGCAGAAACTAGAAGCAAAGATGACAATGCAAGACGACTGTGGACCCTATTTTTCCGCATGTGACTCCTAGTAGACTCTTCCCAACACCTTAGATGAACATTCCCTAAGAATCTGGAGCCTAAGCTCTGATACCACATTTGTCACGACCCAACCTATGGGCCGGACCGGCACTAGGACCTGGGCCAGCCTAAAGCCCCCGAGGCCCGTAGTAAGCCTAACTATTCACTAACCCAACTCTAAGGCCCATTTGGGCCCAATATCAAGAAATCAACCGGACAGAGTCCGGCCATAAAATGGACCTATCAACGGGGAGTTTTTGACTCACCCGACCTGTAAACACAGTAAATACTCAATTGGGGAGCTCAGCTCACCCTCCACATACTCATATCATCATAAAAACATATGGGAGCTCAGCTCCCTCATCCAGTCCATCAAACATGCATATCATTATACGTTTACAGGTCCAACATGGTAATAATATTACAGACCAAAATCAAATAAATACTTCTAACACATGCGGAAATTCTAGGAGTAAATAAAATTACACAAATATTGATAAACAACCTGCGAAGGAGAAAAGCAGGTTAACCACAATAAAATCCTCCTGTAGCCTGAAAAAATATTGAACAGGAGTGAGCGTTCGACTCAGAGAGTAAAATATCAATTTTAACCATAATCTCTATAACTATCTAAAACTAATGCACCCTGTAGAGTGAAATGCAACATCAGCAATAAATTCACATCATAACAGCAAAAAGGTAATTTGGAGCACTCACACACCCAGTAATATCAATCATAATATATGGGAGCTGATCCCCTGGTGCCAGCGAAGAACTCAAGCCGTGACTACCCCGAAGGACCGGGTCCTAGCGAAGATCTCAAGCCGTGTCTACCCGTCCTATCCATAGTCCACACCACATCACACGCACGCCAACGCACGCACACTGCTCCAAATTACCACAACAACATCCATGGCACTTTAACAGTTATGAATGCAACATAAATCGTGCCTGGAGTTTAACTACATAAATATATGCATATAAGTGATGCATGGGCATGCTTGAACATATAATAATAGTGAAATTACAATTAAAATTAATATTTTACTCACAGACTTGACAACAGTCACTGGGGCGGCTGGGCGGAGGAAGAAGGCTGTCCCGGCTCACTTGACAATTATATTACAATTATTTAATATAAATGACTCAATACGAATTAAGAAAAGACCAATTACGTCCTAAGTCGTGTCGAAAATCCGACAGAGTCTCCCTATACCTAGGACCTACTCAACCCGCAAAAGGGCTCAAAACACACTTCTATATTCACAACCCATATATCCATAACTCAATCTCATCACATAGCCCCTCCTGGGCCCATCAAATTAATCATCCATCACAATATGTAAAATTTCAATTTAGTCCTTATAATTGATCATTTTTGCAAAAACTACCCAAACAAGCTCTAAAAATTCTAAAACTTTGCCCCGCGGTCCTTAGCAATATTACTAGGCTATTGCAAAAAGAATCATAATTTTTTGGGCTACCACGAATATTTTATGGATTTTTAATCCTATTTAAGCACTAGAAAATTACGAAAAAGCAAGGTTCGGGTTTACCTTTGTCGATTCTGACTCCGGGGACGCGCTCGAGACATCTGACAATGGGGGGGTTGCCAAAACCTCGGTCCAATTCAGAGACTTTTCCGGTAACGGGTCTGTCTGGCCGGAAATTCACAGACCCGGTCAACTATCGAATTTCCGCGAATTGAGGATACCTACACGAAGCCCACAACACATGGGTTAGTACATAAATTTTTCAGAATTTTCTAAGCTCATTTAATGCTCGGAAAGACACTGCGAAGTTCCGTGGGACCCATCGAAAAACGGTGTCGAAAAAATTCGAAATTTATGTCGCTGCGAAGCTCTCGACGAGTGGAGCGCTCTGGTACTCTCGGTTTTCTCGTGGGATTCACGATTTGCGAGAAATCTAGCCCGAAAGTCAAAATGGGCTAAAACTTCCCGGGCAAAAATTGAACAAACCGCTCGATAGATTTCGGTGTTCTTGGTGTCTATGGAAAGCTCTCGACGAGTAGATGAGTTTAGACACAAAACCCGGTCTGATTGGTGGCCGGATCGGCCGGATTTTGGCCGGGAAGTTGAATGGTCGCACGCGCACGTCGCTCCACTTCGGGTGCCGTTTTCCGGCGTTCCAGGCGACGGCCGGTCGTGGGGGAGGGGTGAGGCGGCGCGCCGGCGAGCTGGGGTGGCAGGGGAGGCGGCGGCGCGGCAAGGGGAGGAGGGAGGAGAGAGAAAAAGAGAGAGAAAGGGAGAGGGGTCGGACGCGCGCGGGGAGGAGGAAGAAAAAGAAGAAGACCGGTCCGATTCGATCGGTCCGATCCGATCCGGTTCGATTCGGTCGGTTCGATTCGGGATACAAAATTTTGAATTTTTACTCTACCTCGGGACCGAAAACGGGTCCAAAAATTTCGAAAAAATTCCAGAAAACTCAAAAAAATTTGTAGATTCCAAATATATTTTTAGTTTTGCCACGTGGTCTTTAAATAAATTTTTTAAAAATCATCAAAGTTTATATTTTCGGAAAATCGAACCCGATTTTTAAAATTTGAAAAATCTCAAATAATTTCTTTAAATTTAAATAAAATTAAAATATCAATAATACTCATAAAATAATAAAATTTAAAATTTTGGGGTGTTACATAAATACTGTATTTAAGCATCATAGACTGAGAAATAAGAAAAATAATCTTATCTAAAGCTTATCTGTGTCTCAAAAATTTCAAAAATTTATGAAAAAATCTCTGGAAGTTGAATCATCACCAAAGCTCATTGGAGCTACCGTCAGAACCACCGCGCGCGGTAGTCGGCTGTCTGTTGCCGACGAAATCTGCTAAAACTGATCACACTAGAATGTTCCTCTCCTTCTCCTGATTTCATAGGTGGTCTCAGATCAGCGATCCAATAGTCGGATCATCGAAAATCTTGCCGAAAAGTAAAAAGAAGTCGATTTTCTCTCTCTTCGCTGGCGCCGGAAACGACTGCCAACTCCGGTGAGGCTGGTCTCATCTGAAAGAGCTCTCTACCAAGAGTCTATAGCCGCTAAAATCACTCCGATCGGACATCGAGATTGTCTGATATGAGCGTTCAAAATTTGGGACCCATTTTTCTCTCTCTAGCAAAAACCGCCAGAAAACCATCATTTTCAGCCATTGCTCTTGGCTCTTGGCCGTCGCGGGAGCTTGCCTAGAGGGGATGGAGTGTTGGTCGCTAGTGGTCAGTCCTTTGCCGGTCGAATAACATGAAGAAAAGGGCGAAATGGGAGAGGGAAAAGAGATGTGAGGGTTGTGGGGGGGGGGGGGGGGGGGGGGGGGTTAATGGAAATTAATTGTTAATTCTTTTTTTTTTTTTTTTTTTTTCACGCAGGCTACATGGCCACCTTTCCTTTTTGTTGTTATTGTTATTATTATTATTATTATTATTATTATCAACTAAAACCAATAACACAATTTAATAACATTTAATTAAATTTCCTTATAATATAACTAATTAATAATTTAAGTACCACTACTAAATATTTAAATTATTTTATTTAACTAAAATAATCAATATATTAAAATATTTATGTTTCAATACTAAATAAAATGTTTAAATTTTATAATAGAGTTTAGATATAAATGATGATAATAATGTACTTATATTCAAACTCTTAGAGCCATGCTTAATTGATATAGAATTTTCAATAATATTAACAATATAGAATTTTCAAATTAATAATAATAAAAATCTAAGTATAAATAAAAGCATGATAATACCAATATTTTAATATCTAATATAACATTAAACTTTAAAACCAATCATTTAAATTTAAAATTAAAACTTTAAGATAATTTTACAAAAAATATATATATATATAAGAATAAAATTAAAAATATATAAATGAAAGTATTATAAAAGTTATAATTTAGTTAGATAATATTAAAATAACATCAAAATACTATATAAAATTATGATATTTATATTTTAAAAATTCAAGTTGTTACAAAAACCAAAATTAAAAGTTATCCACTAACAAGTGTGTAGTGGTAAGACCCATTGCACTGTTGGGAGACGCAATCACAAATACGGAAAATAATTAGTCTTAAAACAAATATATCTGATAAATAAAATAAATAAATAAAACTTATCTGACTTCCCATTTCTCATCCTCTGACTTTTTCTTGTGAACATTAAATTAAAATTTAAAGAGGTGTTTTTTTTTTTTTTTTTGTAAAGTAGCTACTATAAAGAAAAGGATGAAGTTTTTTCATGGCATGGGCATAGGAAAATATGTAGATGGCCTAGTAACTTTTCCTGTGATCAAAAGGCAGTTCACAAGGTATGGTTTAGACTATAAGCCAACTAAAGAAGAAGAAGAGTCAAAGCCTCCTAAGTTCTTGAAAAAGGAGGCAATTACCTAGATAGATGATCAGGAGCTACAACATGTGAAAGAGTTAGAGCAAAAAAATCAGCATCACTGATCTAAAGACTGCATGGAAGCCAAGCACCTAAAGCTACACTCCTAAGTTTGAGTCTATCTTTTATAATGCTCATAGTAGTGATACTAATATTTCCATTTCTGATGTACTTGATGAAGATATCGAGGCAAAAATTAATAATCTGACTTATCTTTTTTCTTACTTGTTTGATGTTTATTCCAACAGGCATATGCACGGCATTCATAATCATTTAGAATCTGTTTTTGTTAATGCATTAAAATTGATCTTTTTTAATTTGGTTACACCAGATAATCTTAAAGACATTAAGTTAGTTGAAAATTTAATCCAAGAAGAAAGAAATAAATTTATAGCCTTATTAACAAAGTACCAAGAAGCATCTGCCTGGTCTTATAAAGATATGTTAACCGAGACATAATAAAACACAAGATTCTCACAGATCTGAATATGAGGCTTGCATTTGTGGCCTAGAAGCATTGATAGTTGTTAGAGCAAAGAAAGATGAGATAATTAGAGATTCGATGCTAGTGGTCTTTTATATTAAAGTTGAATGGGAATTGAAAGAAGGAAAATTGAGGCCATACTTGGAATATATAAAGAAACTATTAGCTAATTTTTGATAAGGTGACCATGAAGCACATGCCTTCAGCTTAGAATCAGATGGTCGATTCCCAAGCCACACTGGCATCCTTATTGGAAAGGTTAATCAAAAGTTGACTTTGTTAGTTATCCTAATAAGGAATAAAATTTCATGTTATGAAGGATTAGTAGTAGCACATATGAACCTAGAGGGTGAAGGAAAAATGAGGTATCTAAAAGTGAGAGAATACCCGCAATCAGCCAATAAAAGAGATAGAGCAATAATTCATAGATTAGCAACTCAATTTACTTTAGCTGAGGGGCAACTCTACAAACTCTTATGTGTGATAGAAAAATAGGCTGAGCAAATAATGAAAGAAGTACATGCAGGAATGTGTGATCCCCATATGAATGAAAAGTTCTAGTTGGGAAAATTCTAAAATTGGGTTATTACTAGTCTACTATGGAGACTGATTATGCCAAGTTTGTCAAGAAATGCCATGAATGTTAGATCCATGTAAACTTGAACCATTTATTGCTAAGTGAGCTCTACAGTATGACTTACTGTTGCCTTTTTCTGTTTGAGGCATAGACATCATTACGAAGATTTCTTCCACAACTTTTAATGGCCATAGATTTATAATGGTGGGGACTACTTCACTAAATGGGTTGAGACTAAATCCTACAGAGTAGTGGGTGCTAAGCAAATGAGTAAGTTTGCACAGAAAAATATAATATGCCAATTTGGAGTACTCTATGAGATAGTCTCAAATAATGGCAGTCAGTTTAGAAATGATTTTCTGGAGTTGGTTGCAGAGTTCAAGATTAAGCATTATATGTCTTCACCATATAGGCCTTAGTTAATGGAGTAGTTGAAGTAGCCAATAAGAACGTGAAGATTATTTTGACAAAAATATTCGAAACATGTAAGGATTGGCTCAAAAAACTCCCTTATGTTCTTTAAGGTTATCACACTGCTACAAGAACATCCACAGGGGCAACCCCCATTCTCTTTAGTGTATGGAACTGAAGCAGTGCTACCAATTGAGCTAGAGGTCAAATCTTTAAGAGCGATGCTAGAAGTAAAGATCCCAAAAAATGAGTGGGCACATAAGAGATATGAAGAACTAGCTTTGATTGATTAAAAAAGGATGCAAACCTTGTATCATATACAGACTTATCAGAGGAAGATAGCTTGGGCCTTTAACAAGAAGGTGAAGCTAAGAAAGATGAAAGAGGGAGACATGGTTTTGAAATAAACTCGACTCACCCCTTTTGATCCAAGAGGAAAGTTTAAGCCAAACTAGGATGGTTCATACATAGTTAGAAAGATCTTGCTAGGAGGTGCTGTAAAAATGTCAGACTTGGATGGGGATAAATTTCAAGAACCAGTCAACTTAGACAAGCTCAAACAGTACTTTATGTGAAATAGGCCCGCTAGGTTGAAACCTACAAAAGGCGGTCTAGGTAAAAGTAAAGTCAAAAAACAATAAATGAAAAAATAGTAGACTGAAAATCTGCAAAAGGCGACCTAGACAAAAGGAGAGATGAGAAAAGATCTGGATAGAAAATCTGAGAAGGCTATTTAGCAGGTTATAAAGCTTATTTCTAACTTTGGAAGGTTGAAAATTTGGCAAAATTAAATGTAAGAGGGAGTAATGGTGTACCTAAAAAAATAAACAAGTTTTTATTATATTAACTAGGAATAGATTTTATTTTATTATGATTACGAATGTTTGTGTCATGAGGGAAACATCAAATGATTAAATAATTGAACTACATTGTTTTGATTTAATCAATGTCTTGTGAGCATGGCAAAATAGGTGCTTGATATGAATGTCTTGATTATTGTTTAATTTCAAAAAAAAAAAAAAAAGCCCGCTAGGTGGAAAACCCAAAAGGGACGCTTAGGCAAAAGTTAGAGCAAATTTGCTCAGATAAAAATCCGAAAGAGCATTTCAGGCAAAAGTTAGGGCACAATGAATAGAGTTTATGAAAAAGAAATGAGTCAAGGCAGAACAAGATTTTGAAATAGCTTTAGAATAAAGAACCGTGGGGGAAAAGAAGAAAAAGAAAAATTAGAGAGAAATTGTATTGTGACTTTAAAGAAGTCTTTTTGGTGAACAATTTTCCTCGAAAAATTTGAGGTTAAAAGATGAATATAATAAAACTAGTCTCAAAATGAATTTCACTAAAATGTGACAAATGAGGTTTTATTAGTTTTTTTCCTATTTGTCCATTTTCCTAACAATTTTATGACATCAATTGATAATATGTAGTGCCATGTGAATACTAATAGACCTATAAGACATTTAAAAAAAATTATGACAATAAATATAATTTAATCTAGACTAGGAAAATTGAGAGTTATAATTACAAATTATATAAATCAAAGTAACCTTTTTATTTTCCACTATAATTATAAAATCATGTATTTATTTTTTCATGATAAAAATAATTATGACAATAATTAAAATTTAATTAATAAGAAGAAAATTGAAAGTTGTACTTATAAAATATATAAATCAATATTACACATTAAAAATCAAATTAGCTATCCAAATTTTTTTTATCTAGACTTAGTTCATCGTGGACTTAAAATACAAATATATAAAGTCCACCATTTATCTTATATTTTTAATCCATGATGAATCGAGTCTGCATAAAAATTTTCTCCAATCAAGATTTTCTCTCAAACCTATCAAATGATATTTTAGTACCCAAATTATTAGAAAAATATGATAAATAATTTGTACAAATATCATTAAAGTAATCTTCATCTTATAAAACTTTATTCATATATATATTTTCCAAGTATCTTATTATTTATTTTTTATATTATTTTTAATTTATATTTATTTTTCAAATTTATTTTTTTATATTTTTATAATTTTTTGACAAGTTATTTTTAAAATAAAAATATGAAAAACTATATAGTAATATCCTTAGAATAGCTTTATTCAATTAAAGGATAAATAATAATTATACCGCACCGTTGAAGGCAAAAGCATCGTTATTAATTAAGCCACACCCAATCATCGAAAAATGGTTGTGCCTTGTGGAGCCTCCCATATACTGGGCCCACTTTTCCCCTTTGGGCCTATCTGGTGTGTCGACTGTGTCGTGCATCCAATCCAATGTCAATAGTCAATTACCCTTTGTCACCCCCACCCCCCCCGCCCCCCCCAGCAGCAATTGGCTTCTCTGTCGTTCCCTCAGTTCATCACTCTCGCTCTCGCTTGTTGCTACCGGCCAAAAAACATTCCATTAAAGCTGCAGTTTACGAAGCCCTCTCTCCTTCTGCAGAATGGGAGCGGAGGTGGTGGAGATTCCCACCGTACGTCTCTCAAATATCCCGCAATCCCTCGTAGCCAAAGACCTTCTACAGTACCTCGAATCCCAACTCGGTCCAGACTCCGTCTTCGCCATAGAAATCTCCACAGAACGCAAGAACTGGAAATCCCGAGGTTTTGGCCGTGTCCAATTCACTTCCCTCGAGTTTAAAGAGAAGGCCCGATCCCTTTCTATCCAAAACAAGCTCTTCTTCAAATCTCACTACGTCAAGGTCTCTGAAACCTACGACGATATCATTCCCAGGCCTATCAAGGCCCAACACAGGCTCGAAAATGGGGTTTTGTATTCGGGTTTTATGAAAGAAGAGCGTTGCTTGTGTGTGTTGGAGAGCTGGGATGGTGTCAGGGGGTGGCTCATGCCTGAGAGGAGGAGAGTGGAGTTTTGGGTGTGGGTAAACAACGACTGTTATAAAATGGACGTAAGGTTTGAGGATATTTTGGATGCTGTTGGATGCTGTTTGGGAGGTGGCAAAGTGAATGCACTTCTTTTGAAGGTATGGCTTTGATGGGATTTTACTTCTTCTTATGATTTTGATTGATTGGTTTGTTTTTGAAAGAGTGGATGGGAAAGGCAATGGCTTTTTCTTTCTGATAGTATAAACTAAAGTTACTCATCAAATTTGATTATGATTTATTGTTGTGTCATCAATACTAAAGTCATTTTATTCTGTGTATCAACTTGTGCATTGAATTGTTGAATTTTCATCTGTGGTAATCCTATGAAAATTTTTTAGTGATAGTTCTTTATGTGCTGGATTTGTTGCTAGGTAGTGTGCAGTTTAGGGAATGGAAACTTGGAGATGGGAATTCCTTGAATCCATAACCTTCTCTTCCTGTTTGATGTTGCTGGGATGAAATTTATGAGTTCTGGAGAACTTTCTATTGTTCTGATTTCACTAGTATAGTTATTGGTTTCTACATTCAGATTCAGGCTATAGACATAGTACTATTTCAGCTATTCTACTGGTGTTTTTCTGGGATAATTATTTGACCCCAAGTTTTATGCTTTCAGCTTAGGTATGGACCGAAGATATATAAAAGAATTTCTGGACCTGATGTAGCTTCCAAATTTAGTGTCGATAGATACCATATATGCAAGGAAGATTTTGACTTTATTTGGGTTCGCGCTGCAGACTTTTCATCTGTGAAATCAATTGGACAAGCAACTTCATTTTGTTGGGAAATTGAAGAAGGATTAGAGACTTCAGATATTTTTACAAGTTTCCCATATTATACTGAAGATAGAAAAGATCTAGTTTTAGAAGACGGGGAAGAATTCCATTCTACATCTGAAATAGTTCCACTTGCCAAATGTGGACCTGACTCTAAGTTAGCTTATGAGATCATTTTCCAGTTGAATTCTCTTGTGCATACTCATAAAATTAGTCTTGCTTCAGTAGATACTGATCTAATGAACGTTCTCAGCAGTTTGACCATAGATACTGCAATGATGATTCTTCAGAAGCTGCACAAGTTGTCATTCACTTGTTATGATCCTCTGTCTTTTATAAAGAAACAATTACATGTTCCAGGAAGAAACCTTAAGAAGCCTTCCATGTCATCACGCAAAAACTACACAGATCATAATATAACGAATTGTCATAGGGCCTTAATTACACCATCAAAAATTTACTGCTTGGGTCCTGAGCTTGAAACCTCTAACTATGTTGTAAAAAACTTTGCATCGTATGCTTCAGACTTTATGAGAATCACGTTTGTTGAAGAAGATTGGAGTAAGCTTCCTGCAAATGCTATTTCCACAAGTATCCAGCAAGGCATTTTCGCAAAGCCTTTTAGAACTGAAATATATCACAGGATATTGTCTATTCTTCGAGATGGAATTGTGATTGGTGCTAAAAGGTTTGAATTTCTGGCTTTCTCAGCTAGTCAACTGCGATCAAATTCTGTTTGGATGTTTGCTTCTAATGATGATGTGAAGGCAGAAGGTATTAGAGAATGGATGGGTTGCTTTAATAAGATTCGCAGTATTTCCAAATGTGCAGCTAGGATGGGTCAATTGTTCAGTGCTTCTAGGCAAACTTTTGTTGTTCCTGCGCAAGATTTAGAAATTATTCCTGACATTGAAGTTACTTCTGATGGCATTGGCTACTGCTTCTCTGATGGTATAGGCAAAATTTCTCTTTCTTTTGCTAGGCAGGTTGCTCAAAAATGTGGATTGAATCAAACCCCATCAGCATTTCAAATTCGATATGGTGGCTATAAAGGTGTCGTTGCTGTTGATCGTAATTCCTTCAGGAAGCTATCTTTGCGTGGCAGTATGTGTAAATTTGAATCAGACAATAGGATGCTTAATGTCACTAAATGGAGTGAATCTATGCCTTGCTATTTAAATCGAGAGATAGTTTCCCTCTTGTCTACCTTGGGAGTGAAGGATGAAATATTTGAGGGTTTGCAACAGCAACAATTGCGTCTCCTGAGCAGAATGCTGAGTAATAGAGAGGCAGCTTTGGATGTATTAGAGAATTTGACTTGGGCTAACTCCAAGAACTTTTTGGTAAAGATGTTGCTTCAAGGTTATGAGCCCAATGTGGAGCCTTACCTCTCAATGATGCTTCAAGCTTATCATGAAAACCTGTTGGTGGAACTAAGAAGTAGGTGTCGAATTTTTGTCCCAAAAGGCCGAATCCTTATTGGTTGCTTGGATGAAACTAGACTTCTACATTATGGCCAAGTTTTTGTCCGCATAACGATGACCAAAGCTGAGCTGCAGAGCATAGATCAGAGCTTCTTCCGGAGGGTAGATGAAAAGACATCTATAGTAACAGGGAAGGTGGTTGTCACTAAAAATCCTTGTCTTCATCCAGGAGATGTAAGAGTGCTTGATGCTGTCTATGAAGTGGAATTGGAAGAGAAGGGTTTGGTTGACTGCATTCTTTTCCCCCAGAAAGGAGAAAGGTACGATTGCATCTCTCTAAACTTTTTGAACTTAGTTGATTTCTTATTCCAGCATGCAATGTTTAAAGGCAATACTGCTCCATTTATCATTTTCCAAAAATGTGATGCTATCTAACCATAGACTCATTAGGTGCCATTAGAAGTTCTTAGTTTTTAATTCTTTATTTAAAAACCAAAGTTGTTACCCATTTTTACTGTTTTCAATAAGCTGATTCCCTTTTTCTTTTCACTAAGAATTGACTAACACGGATCTTCAAATCTTGACATAATAAAGATAATCTCCTTTTAACTCATTGTTATGGGTCTTTTCTCGAACATTTAAACTGCAGAATCTAAGAGATTTTCATCATCAATACATATACCCAAAACTATCTTGAAGTTCATGGAGTCTCATCCTTATATGGCGATGATAGTCTCTTACCCTTTGGTCAAACCCACAAAACCAAAATTGGAAAACCATTTTCACGGAAATGACAGTCTCTCCACTCTCAAAATCAAGTCTACAAATTTATAACCTATTATTCATGCTCCAAGAAGAGAGAGAGAGAGAGAGAGAGAGAGAGAGAGAGAGAGAGAGAAACACTAGCCACTATAATTTCCTTGTCTTTCAAACAGAAAGCCGATACTGTTGTATGAAGGTACTCAAGCGAGAGTAAATCAGAGAATTTCAAAGAGAAACTACAAATTTCTTTATGAGGGATTTGGATTTAATTTTAGTATAAATTATTGATAAATTGTGGATTCCAAATATTATCATTCTACTTGTGAAAACTTTTTATAATGGATTTAAAATAACACCATTTTATAAATTATTTCAAATCCACACTCAAATAAGATATTTATCATTTTTATGAGTCTAATATATATTCATGACTCTAATCAGTTGAACAAAACATATTCTTTTATTAAATTTAAGTATTAAATTTCAAATTCCCCCATCCAAACAAAAGGTTAATGTTCAGAGCAAAATTGATGATATATAGGTGAGAAGGAAAGAAAAATTAGAGGAGAAAAAGAGAGTGTTTGATTGAAGAAATCACCATTTGGGTCTAGTGACATTGGGTGACTAAGTATTGAGACTCTAGAGGGGACAATAGAGAGGAGGAAAGAAAACTGAGAAGGAAAGGGCAAGGAAGAGCATTTGTAGTTTGATAATGGAAAAATACATTCACTTCTTTGTGTTTTCTTTTCTATAATCAGTTTTGCGAGAGCTTTGTAAACAAAAAGCTGGTGCTAAATCGAACATGTTTTTGGTTTTTTTATAGGAAAAAAAAAGGTGAAACTTCATCAATACTGAACAGGCCCTGCCTTTTGACATTTTCATATTATGACAATTGTGCAAAATTTAGTCATGAGATAGCAAGTATTCGTTCATATCTCAATTGGCTTAGGTGGATTAGTTGTATGGCCTATGAACAATGGACTGCACAACCACATATTCACATGTTAAAAATAGACAATTCTTTACAGTTTCTCCCTTATTGTATAGCCCTAAACCTAGCTAAGTGGAGAAAAGAGATTCGTACAGCCTATCTTAAGTGGATTGTTTGATTTTTGCTTTTTTGTAGGCCTGTTACCTAAAGCATTTGGGATATTGTTGCAAAATTAAGCCAACATGACTAAATTTTTTTAATTTCATTTTATGATTCTTTTTTCTCTGATGATGAATTCAATGTCATTAATTATACTACACATAATATTTAACGCCCTTCCAAATGAACAGTTCTGTTTCTATAAAAGTTGGCAGCTTACTTGTGGAGTCCTTTTGTTTAAGTTTTATCGCATCTGTGCATTGGTTATTTCAATTCTGTGCAATAATGTACTTGCTATTGCCAATGAAATCAATATATAATCAGGAGGAATATCAGTATATTGATAGTTATTTAAGAAATTTTTTCCACAGGCCTCATCCAAATGAATGCTCTGGTGGTGATCTTGATGGGGACTTATTTTTCATAAGCTGGGACAAAGGTCTCATCCCAAGTCAAACTGAGTGTCCAATGGATTACCTAGGACGGAGACCTCGTATAATGGATCATAATGTGACACTAGAGGTAATTTAAACTCTACATTATGGAATTAAAAATGAATTCCCGTTACATCTAATTCCTAATTCTGTTGTCATCCCCTATTTCGCTGAACTTGGCAGGAAATTCAAAAATTTTTCGTTGATTACATGATCAATGATACTTTGGGTGCCATCTCCACTGCACATTTAGTCCATGCTGATAGTGAACCAGAAAAGGCCCGAAGTAAAAAATGTCTACAGTTGGCAGCACTTCACTCCATGGCAGTTGACTTTGCAAAGAGCGGTGCACCAGCTGAGATGCCTAGGGCTTTGAAACCAAAGGAATTTCCAGATTTCATGGAGAGGACAGACAAAAATACATACGTCTCTAATGGAGTATTGGGAAAGCTCTACCGAGGAACTATTGATTCAGCTTCACGAGAAAGGTCAAAGTTTGTCTGGTCAGAGAAGGTTGCTGAAGCAACTTATGATCGTGATCTTGAAGTGAAGGGCTTAGAGGAGTTCATTGAGATGGCCTTGAGTCAAAAAGACATGTACATAGAGAAACTAAGTGGCTTGATGAATTATTATGAGGCAAAGTTTGAGGATGAGATACTGACGGGTAATCTGAGAAACAAGGCAATGTATTTGCAGCGCGACAACAGGAGATATGGAGATATGAAGGATCGGATTCTACTGTCCTTGAGGAGTTTACAGAATGAGGCTAAAGAATGGTTTGAGAGCAGCTGCCAGCCAAAAGAATATCATCCTCTGGCCTCAGCATGGTATCATGTTACTTACCATCCAAGTTATTTCCAAGAAGGCGTGAATTGCTTGAGCTTTCCATGGATTGTAGGTGACATCTTGTTGAACATAAAATCTGCAAATAGCAAAAGAGGCCCTACATGAAGCAGGTTGCTTTGTTTAATGTATTAGAGGACAAAAAAAAAAAAAAAACTCAAGTCATGTTGTATCCATATTTCTCTTTCAGATGCCCCTCTTGGGTCTCTTCAGGTCCTAGATTGTCATCTGCCAAGTTGGATAACTTCACAATTCACATGGCAAAGGGAAGTGTATCTCCTTTTGGAGATGGATTTACATCAATAGGTGATTAGTGAGAGCATGCTTTACTAACAACATTGCTAAAGATTGTTAACAATGTATATGATGTGCCTCGAATCTCTCGCTCGGGCTAGGCGTCTCCATCCATGGGATACTCACGGAGAGCAGTCCTAATGACCACTGAGTTAGGATTTGATTAATAGATAACGAGAACAAACAAATGGGTCTAATAAATGCTCCAATTAAGTCATGGGTAGCAAGTCGAGACAGCCTTTTTCCAGTATATTACCTATTGAGATTAGTTACAAATGATTTCAAGTTTTTGGTATGAATTGAAAATTTGAATCAAGCCGAGTTGAGTAAATTTGGTTCAATTAATTTAATTTTTTAATTTAATTTAAATTTTAATATTTTTTATTATTTAATTCAATTTAGTTAATTCAGTGAAAAACTATATATATATATATATATATATATATATATATATATATATATCTCCTTATTGTAACGTAACCCATAGAGACCGTCCAGCCGCCCATTCTTCCTTGTTCCTTCCTTTCTCAAAGACTCACCCTTCAATCCTTCATTCCTTTAAGGCTCTCTACTTCAAAACTTCTTTATTGTCTCCTCTTCTTTTTTTATTTCTCCATTTCAAAATCACAAGTCCCCTCTACTCTCAGTGCTCTATGTGTCTCTTGCGTCTCAGCCTCCATCCTCAAATGCATCTCCCATCTCACGTCTTCAAGCTCCAAATTTGATGAACCCATAGATTCAACACTTTTGGGCAGATTCATCTTCAAATTCGATGCATCCACAAATTCATCTTCAGTCTCCCATCTCTTCTTCAATCAATGGATTAACAATTTCTATTGTCTCAATGTAAAACCTTGTCGGTCGAGGCTTCTGGGTAGAGGTGGGTCAACTCATTGACTTTTGTTTAGCTGTTCAAGAACTGGGTTTTATGGGATTATAGGAGTTGTTGGGTTTGACAATGTTTGACTGTTAAAATTGTTGGATTTTGTACATTTGTATGCTTGATTGTTGAAATTGTTAGTTTTTGCATTTTTTTATTGTTAGAATTGTTGGTTTTATTGTTAATTTGATTGTTGAAATTCCATGCTTCTGTGTCTGTTGGGTTGAATTTTGCTTAAAATCGATGGGCATGGAGCTATTGAAACTGGCATTGTTGAGATAGAACAAAACCGATGGTTCTGAATTGAATTGAACCGAATCAATTTCAATTTCAATTTCGGTTCTATTCGATTCATTCCTCAATTTCATTCGATTTTGGTTAGCCTTTTATATGAGTTTAGTTTTTCAGTTTTTCAAATTTGATTCAATTTAGAATCGAAACCAACCGAATGCTCTCCCTTAATTTCAAGAGGATTAGCATTTGGCTGCACACATAATCTCACCAAGGATACCCTTACGGCTGGATATGCAAAGTCTTCCATAATGTGACGAGTTCACTTGTTCTTAAATGCATGGCATGTCGAGAAGCCATTTTCCTTCCTAGAGCAAAAGGCTTCAAGAAGATTACGGTTGAAGGAGATGCACAAGTTGTCATTAAAACCTTAAAAGAGAGGGCGACTCTCCTTAGTATCCTTTTGAAGAGGTTTCCTTTTTTCTTTGTCCTAAGGAATCACAACATTGCTACTCACACTCTTGCATCTCGAGCACTTAATAGCAATTTCTTTGTGACTAACCCTTTAGAGTCTTGTTGCTGTTATCTTTGATAAAAAAAATTAAAAAAAAAAAACACAAAGAAATTGACAACAAATATTTAATTACATTATTATTATTATTATTATTATTATTGAAATAAATTCACAAAGAATGGACTGTTTGGAAGAAGAGAATTACTATTAGCTCCGCCACTTTACGTCACCAGGTCAATACTACAGCTGTTATCCAACGCATCTCGGCGCAAACTAGAAACTACCAACGCATCTTTTTCTTACTTCCTTCCTTTCTTTTTATTTCCCCTCACGCGACCGCGATAACCGCCACGTCTTTATTACGGGACGCGTCCATCGCCAACGGCTTACCGGAGCCGGAAACGGAGGCGTACCGAGAAGAGAAATCGCGAAACCCTCCGTAATCGTCTTCCACATCGACATTACTATTCTGTCCGGGGCCCTCATCGAAGTTCAAAGCGTAACTAAAAGGATCGTACTGGAACTTGCCGTGCCTGTTGTTGCCACTACCTCTGTTTCTATTGAATCTCCGGATGAAAGTCTTCCACCTGGGTCCAGCGACGATCTCCGACCATTGTCGGATCTTCTTGATAGCCCTAAAACCCGGGGCCCACCAGGGATTATCGTCGCTATGACCTCTTGATGATCGAATTCGCTCCCACCAGGCCAACCTGACGAAGGAAGAACGTCGGGAACTGAAGCAAGGGAAACAGAAGCAGCAGCGAGTGTCCGCGAGGAGAGGATTGGATGATCGCTCAGGGATTGAGTCAGGGTCTCTACGAGCCATTTCTGGGTCTTCTGCACCCATAAAACCAACAGAAGAAGAATTACACAACCCCAATTAGCGAGAGAGACTTTATATCTGGTGGAGAAGGTGGTATGCAACGGAAAGTTACGGGAAACGGGGAAGTGCCGGTTACGGAGTGGAAGAGGATGTTTTTAAGTAGTAAAAGGCAGTCAGCGCTTAGTCAAGATTTTATTACAGAAAGAGACCAAGGGAGTTGGCGGTGATCGGGTGCTTCGCAACGTATAGTAGGTGGAATTCTGATTAGCCCTTGACCAGAAAAGATGGTGGGGTCTAGTTTTTGGATTGCTTGGAAATTGGTTGGAAGAAAGCAAGGAAATTGCGAGGAAGAGTGCACTTGATCCCATCGCTGTGGATCTGAGTAAAGGATCTGCCAGCCTAATCAGATTTATATTATTAATTAAGAAGATAGATTAATTAATTGAATATTATGATCTTGATCACTAATTGTGAATGGCTTACTTGTTTTAATTAAATAAGAAATTTTAATATAGCATATATGATGTAATACCATGTCATTGTGATAAAAAAAAATTAATTTAGATTCTTTATTTAATTAATGAAATTAATTGGACTTTTCTGTCAAACCCTACCTTAAACTAAAAAATCAAAAGAACAATGTGGGAAGAAGCCAGCAATTTCCCATTTGAAAATAACATTAGTGGAATTGTGAATGTGCTAACGCAGGTGGCACTCATCAATTAGGTGATGTCAGCTGTCAAAAGATAATCCATTGGACTTGTTTATCAGATACAATCAGGTCTTCAGGTGAAGCATTACCGTGTCCTGCCAAAATATGCAACCCGGAGAATCACAACACAACTGCCTGTTACGCCACAGGTTTCTGGTGGCTTAACAAGTGGGTTTGGGCAGTACCTAACCCATATATGTTGACTGCCTTTCTGTAATAAAATGGACTCTTCTTATGTTACTGCAACAACCCATTTTCTGTAACCCATATATATTGGCCACAGGATTCTTGCTGCCTTCACATTTCACAACAGTAACTAACCCATATGTATTGTTGTCAAATTCTATCCTTATATAGTTTAGCCAACAAATAGCCCATGGCCTCATATATATATATAACAGTAAGATCACAGAGAAAGAAACGTCATAGTCTCCCAAGCTCGACATAAATGGAAGTCAAAAAAAGTTTTCAAGAGTCAAGAATGAATGTTGCATCGAATAGTCATGAATGAATGTAACATCATATCTTTCTTGTAAGATTGCATTTCTTGCTTTCTCCCGTCATTCAGCATTAGCCGCTGTATATATCATGGACAATAAAACAAGCCCAGCAAGACTCTTGACTCCAATCTTCATCCTCAGAAACTAGACCCGTTCATTTAATGTTTCGTAAACTTACTGTGCTAGTGCATAAGAATGACGTCTCATCCTATCCTTGTTTCCCTAGCTAGTTAATGTTAACTGAATATATATTCAGACACACATCCAGGAACCAAGCTCGAATCAACAACACCAAAGCGCAACCTTCAAATCAAAGGTTAGTTTTACCATTTTATGATTGTTAATTTAACACTCGAATAGCGTGAGATTAACAATTTCCAGTGTCTAATTTTGAGCAAGATAGATCTAAATGGACTCTTCTTATGTAACTGCAGCCTGTTTTGATTCTTGAGTTCCATTTTACTTGTAATTTGTTAATATCTGCTTAGCCTCAAAAAAAGAAAAAGGAGAGTCAATACAACGATGTTCTGATCATAAGCCACATTAAAAATCAGCCCAATCTAGAAGGCTATAAGTAACACAGTAGCACGCATTCTCTATAAACAGCTGATCTAGATAACAGGAAGCTCAACTTATAGGGCAAGAGCTTTTCCAGCCTCACCAGTGTGAACAACCCAGATAACACTTCCAGCGTCATCAGACTTGTGAGAATCAACTCCAATAGCACCAAATATTGCCCTGAAAGCATCATAAACCACTGAAAGAGTTGTTGAATTAGTCCTGGAAGAAACTCTAACCACCTTGTGCAACCCCAACAGCACAGAAAGTTTTCACTTTGGATATCTCAGATATCAGGCGGTTGAGTTCCTTGGGGGAGAAATCAATTAATATCCTTGCCAAGGGAAAGCATAGAGACACAGAATGTGAGTCATTGCACGGCGGAGAAGATCAATCTTCAGCTGCAGATTGAGCAGGGCAAGAAAAGGCATTGAATTTTTCAAATTATTAAGCGTAAATTTCCATTATTGTGTAAGTACATTGACTCGTGCTTGGTATGCATGGGTATGTATATGGCACCAGAGATCTCGTTCTCCCAAAATTTCTCGGCAACCAAACGTAGTGGCTAGTGAATATGGGGCAGAAGCGAGAACTTTGCCTTTTTTTTTTTTTTGGATCATTTGCTCCTGTAGCATTTCAAGAGGAGAGCTGATTCGAATGGCGATGAGAAGGGTTTGATCCTCTGATATTCGAGCTCGATTGCAGCGGGAACCTGCAAGATTCCAATCATATACACAGATAACCACCATTATAGTTCTTAGTTTTCCTACCGTTTTTCTGGTACAATATCAGCAACCTGCATATGAAAGAATGTCACCAGGACAAGCAGCGTACAGACAGGAAACGATTTTTAAAATTTCTTTCTTACAGTAGAACTTCCCGTTCTGCTTCCAAAACTTGCGACGAACTACGGAGTCCCTAACAGAACCTAGGTAAGTTGCTAGAGAGCATTCATGGTTGACCTGAGGTCATTTTCTTGGTCGATGGGCCTTCTTCGTTGGCCCAAAACGAAATCTACACTAAGGGCTTCGCAATAGTTTATGCCTATCGTTCCTCATCTTTAAAAGAAATAAAGGAAACCTTTGAAATTGACCTTTAGTAAACAATCAATTTACAAAAGATAATGCAGAATTCCTTGTCAAAAACAAGAAAAAATAAAGTAAAATAAAACTCCATGCTGTGAACCATAAAGAATGCCTTTCATGTATAAGCAAAACCAATTCATGTATACAAGAAAATTGTCTCCCCCTTGGTATGACCTCTAAATCTGTGAACTGCACAAGCTGCTTCTTTCCAAACCACAACATACATGCACCAGCCCCCATCCTTGCAGTCTAGAAAGCAGAGATAAAAGAAAAAATAAATTTAAAAAGAAAAGGTATGCCGTTCTATCTCTCCCATAAAACAACCGAACGGTGGCATTGGTGTCAGGCCCCTGTATGTGATGACTAAGTTAATAACTACCGTCATGAGTAACCTCTGAATTGTATGAAGAAAGTAATGCACCTAAACACGCATTCCTTTTCTTTATCCAGCCACATCCACATCATTGCACCACTTTTTCCTGTATCCATGCACTAAAAGAACCACATTTTATAGCCTTTCAGAAGACATCATCGAAAGAAACTTGTACTTCTGTACCACCCCTTGACTTCAAGCTCGAAGCAGTAGCCAAACATTGGAGCAATGCTAGTACCTCAGCAGTATCATCCAAGTAGTACCTAGCTTTGCTTGGTTTTTGGCCAACAGTGCATGCAAAGATCTCTGGCGCTGAACAAAATGACAAACTAGAAGCTGTTCTTGATATGCTTTCAAACATGTCTTCATCAGATCTATCATCCCCAATGCACATCACAAAGTCTGGGGATTTCCCATTACTGATCATTGCAGAAAGAACTCTCTCTGCAACAAGACCTTTAGTAACTCCCTGTGCATCAATTGGCCAACATTAGACCTTTTAACACAAGAAGGCCGGATAGAAAAACTATATGCAGAAGGCATACATACCTGTGGCTTTACTTCAACTATATGCTGACCCCTCTTCACAACTACTGGCTCATTTGCAAGGACATTTTCAAGATGATCCAACAATTCTTTGGCCTGGCAAGATCCAAAATCTGGATCAGCGTATTGATGATGCCACACCAAGGCGCTCTCCTTGGTCTCTATATAGGAGCCATCAGTTGCTTCTGTATACAATTTTATCACAGGTTCTGCAATTTTTTTCCAATCAAAATCTGCCACCAAGGAACTGGTTTCCCAACTGGACATCCTATTCCACCTGTTAGAAGAAAAATTAGCCTTAATAAGGGGATAGATGCATGTTGCAAATTATGTGAAAACGACGAGTTTCATTTAATAAATGCAAATAGGTCAAAAACTATCATTAAGCAGGAAGAACTTGAACCAGGCAGGAAGCTACTTTACTAAAATAACTTGGTGCAGTAAATTTTGAATCTAAAAATTAACATACCATCCCTAGTAACATACCTCATTAAGTATCCATGCTCCGCTGCTATACCAAGATTCTCACATTGAACAAACCATTCACTCAGAGAATCTTTCCCCCTTCCACTAACTATAAACACAGTGTTCTTAGGGTCACTACAAAGGTTGTTCAGGACAGATATAACTTCAGCACTGGGAGTTTTAACAATGGAAGTTTGAGGCACCACTGTTCCATCATAATCCAAAAATATCGCCCTTCTATATGTCCTCTTGTATGCAGAGACAATATGTTCATTGGAAAGCTTCCTAAAGCTTGGTGAAAGTGACAAAATCCTAAAATTCAGCCCAAAACCAATACCCCAGCAACGTTTACTGTAATGATCTTTGCAAGCTCGCTCCAAGTCCTGCATAAAACTGTGGGCCCAGTATGCCACATCATGGAAGCTGATATATCGATAGTGCTTCTCATGCCTCAACTGCTTCTCTAAATCAGGCATGGTGAGGGCCAGATTTAATGCATCTGCTACAGCTTCAACATCCCATGGGTTTACCCTTATTGCACCACTTAAAGATGGCGAGCAACCGATAAACTCTGAAACAACAATTGTACTTGAATGAGGCAATCGATAATCAACTCCCAAAGCTTCATCCATTTTAGGAGTCCCCTGCCTACAGACAATATACTTGTATGGGATCAGGTTCATTCCATCCCTCACAGCATTTACAATACAACATTCAGCCAATGCATAGTAGGCTGTTTTCTCATAAAAAGGTACATGACGATCAATCAGGACCACTGGTTCATATCCTGGAAAACCAAAAGTCCTGTTTATCCTTTTGGTAGTCGAGTATGTCTCCTTTTTTGCTTCTTGTACATCTTTCCCAGAGCTCCTAGCAGGATTTACAATTTGAACCATGACAACTTTTCCCTGCAACTCAGGATTCTGCTGCAAAAGTCGTTCCATGGCTAACAATTTCAGACTGATGCCCTTGAAAATGTCCATGTCATCAACTCCAACAATAATCTTTTTCCCCTCAAACTGTTTTTGAATTTCTTTAACCTTGATGGAAGAAGAGGGGTGATTTAGAGCAGACTCTAATCGGCCCATATGAACTCCGACAGGCAAAATTTTGATGTATACTGTGCGTCCAAAATACTCAAGTCCAATATGACCACGTTTTGATTCATAGTCTAGGCCCAACATTCGGCTGCAACAGGACAGAAAGTGACGAGCATAATCAAATGTATGAAAACCAATTAAATCTGCATTCAGCAGTGCTTTTAGAATTTCATTTCTGACTGGCAGAGTTCGGTAAATTTCTGATGAAGGGAATGGGCTGTGAAGGAAGAAGCCAAGCTTAACTCGATAGAAACGCTTCCTCAAGAAAGTAGGGAGCACCATTAGGTGATAGTCATGAACCCAAACATAATCTTCTTCAGGATTGATCACTTCCATAACCTTATCCGCAAAAACTTTATTAGCAGAGACATAGGCCTGCCAAAGCAACTTGTCAAAGCGATCACCATGATCAGGGCACATTGGGAGCATATAATGGAAAAGGGGCCATAATTGGTGCTTACAGAATCCATGGTAGAACTTTTTGTGAAGATCAGGAGGAAGAAATGTGGGTACACAGTTAAATTCCTCCAACAATTTCTGGGAAACTTCTTCTTGTTCACTTGCATCTACATCAACCTTCAGAGATCCCACATAAACAACCTCAGTATTAATTGAGAATCCATCCTTCATTTGTAACAAAAGTGAATCCTCATCAAAACTGAATGACCATTTGCTTGATTTCAAATCCTTTTGAGCATGTAGAGGAAGAAAATTTGCCACTATAATTTTCTTCTTGCGGCATCCAGACAATGGAGCATCTGAATCTCCATCATTACTTCCATCACCATCTGTGTCAGAAAATATTCCTGGAACAGTCATCACCCTTGGGAGAGATCTGGGAGTTTGAGGGAGATTCAACATGTCTCCAGATACTAAGTCCAACAAATTTATACAAGATCTTGACATCATTGTTGCCAGCTTTTGTTTTAATGTTTCTGGGTGTTTATTGGAAGCTATGAAGATATTGCACAATCGATACTTTGCCTTTCTTCCAAACAAGATCTTGACGAGCTAATGTAAAGTATAGAGATTTAAATAACTGCACGAATGGGGGGAAAAACACTTGTGAACTGCCAAAAAGAAAAAAGAATAAGAAGAAGCCAAGCACTTAACAAGGAGATATATATGAAGTGAATTAGCATGATATAAAATATTTCATTTCTGCTTATTATAGATCTATATCATGTACACATGGAAACTCTTGGTTATAAACAACATCCTATGCTTCTTCCCTTCTGTGGATATAAGCTTCTTATTGCCCTTTTTGTCAGTTATTTTCAACACAAACACAGAATTCCACAAGTTTCAAGAGTAAAAATAGCACAAATTTTAAATACCTTTGCTAGGGTTCATGATGCCACATCTGCACAACAGGGCAATTTTTTAGTTTCCCCACATGCTTAAGCATAACATTTGAACATAATATGTGCAGTTCTGCACTAGGAAATGGAGCCTTCCAACCATCTCAAGTTAATATGCAGGAATAGCAATTAGCAAAGATTCAAAACCAAAACTAAGATGAAATGCAAGAGAAGCACAGCTGTTATTAACATTGCATAGAAATGATCAGAAAAAATACATGCTCGAAAAGAAAAGTCAAGGAAGGCTGTCCTTTGGTTTTTCAATAAGACTCTCAGAACAAATGGTTGAATAAAACCGACTAGGGATTGGCCAAGTATTCCAACCCAATCCCACAAGCATTCAACTTTAACCAATCCCCCTCTCATAATTATTGACTTTTCAATAATAAACTCAGTTCACTACAATGATTATTTATCAAAGGAAATAACGAAGAAAATTAAAATGGGAAAACATTCAAATGATTAATGTACATACCGATCTTCATTAGTTCTCAAAAGCAGGTAACAGATTGATTTTTCTTATTTCCTAGGCTTATGAGAACAGAAGAAGAATTTGTTTACTAAAGGTCGAATTCAACTTTATAAAGCAATCAAAAGTGAAAAAAGGAAATATTCTGCTTATTGATAAGGAAGCCACAACGAACTCTACTGATACACAATAATCTTCTTACACATGCCTTCTGTATTATTAGGTTCCAACAAATCCATTAAATAACATGATCTGTCCTCCAATTATAATTATGGCAAGAGGATTACGTTTTGATAGGTTAAATTGGATAATAATGAAGTTCATCCTTATCTTATTCTCATTGATTTCCTCACCCTTTGGCCAATTATAAGCAAAAGCTGAGGAAATACTTGATGCATGAGAAGAATTTATTTTCCGTAAATTTTAGAATTTTTTAGTTTTCGGGGGCATTTAAATAGCTTCACAAAACATCACAATCTCATCATTATTCAGTAGATTGAATTGTCAGATAACCAATGTCAAAACAAGGAAAATTTTCAGTTTTCAAAAGACAAAGCTAGCAAGTATATCTTTTATGGTGATAATTGCTGAATTCTTAAATTAATACCAGACTAATAAACAAAGAAGGAGAACGATTATTTTCACTCCATTTATTGACATATGCTTCTTTAATTTCCGGATTCTACAGCTAGGCATTATCTGTAGCAGCTGAAATTTGATTTTGACAGTAAGGACCACAACTTAACTGGGAAATATATATACAAAATACACTAATTTCATGCAAAAATGTCTCTTATACTGAAATTTTCTTTCCTACAAGCAAAATTTAATCCAATGACAGGCATTAAAAGAAAAAACATTCTAAAATTATCTATCAGAAATAATGGGCTTCATACATATTTCAATTACACCTCATACTGTATACTCTTTGAACTTTGAGAGTCCAGGAGATGTGACAGGTACAGTTAAAAGAGGAACAGAACAAGCTAGAGGTTGATGAAAGAACACGAGTTGGAGTGTCTTAGAAGACAAGTGAGTTCCTTGAACATAAAGCCTATAAGAGTTTGGACAGAGACAAATACAGACGATGATCACTGTTCATAAAAAAATAATATATAGTAAATATATTTTTTTTTGGGGGGAGGGAGGGAATAAAGAAAGGAAAAACTTCAGAGGCATATGCAATCCTTTAGATCTCACAATTCCCATTCACAAACATAAGCCAATATTGAAAAGAACCAGAAAAAAGAAAAATTACCTGAAAGAAAATTAAAACGACGAAAGAGGCTCCTCACTAGCTGTTGAGTATAACTGGGAACGAATGTTTGCTGCGAAAATCATCAAAGAACCGATGAAAACAAAAACAAAAACAAACTCTTTTTCGTTGGTGAGCTAGACCCAGAAAACTTCCAATCAGAAGGGCTATAAGGCCAATACTTATCCCCCAGTTCCCCGGCAACCAAGCAAACCTCAAGAACGTATACATCAAAGAAAATAAAAGAATAATAAAAAGAAACGTATAACATGAAAAGACTTACAAGAATAGAAGCAAGTATCGTCAAAGAAAGAATGTTATTGTTAACAGTGGATTCAGATTACAAGAAGATGGATAGAGGATGAGAAGGGCAGGTGTTAGGTTCGAAACCGGTGAGATTTTGAGAGTTTATTTATGGTTTGAAACCGACTAAAATCAAGAAAAAAAATTGAAAAAATTAATGTAAAAAAGAAAAAAAAAAAAAAATATATATAGGCTTCCGTTTGTTTTTGGATGCTTCCGTTTGGTTTTGGATCATTCAAGAAAGGAAGCTGAAAATCGATTAAAATTTAAAACGTAGAATATAAAAGTCAATAAGAAATTTATTTATTTTTATTTTTTTTATGATATTAGATATATATATTTTTTCGGATTTCATATTAGAGAGAGAAAGAGACAGTGCGAATACAGTTAGATTGTAACTGCGGTTGGTCTTACGTTATAGTCTGCTCTCTTCTGTTGTTGTCTTCCCTCAATGCCCTCCGTTCGTCCCATTTTATTACGGATTTGCCCTTTTATTTTTCGCTTATTTACTCATATCCTTTTCTTTGATATAAAAAAATAAATTAAAATAAAAAAAACTCAATAAAAATTATATTCTCTCCTATTCATAAATATAAAAATAAATTTCATTTTATTTTCATATTAATTAAAAAATATAATTAACATAGTTACAACAATAATTTTTTTTTTATTTTTTTATTAATATGCACTTCATTTATATGGTTTCATTCAAAATTAAATAATTTATAATTATTTTTTTACTTTTTAATGCATATTAAATAGAAGCGGATTAATAAATTAATAAATACATTATTATTTCAAAAAACAAAACAACCTATATAATTTAAGATAAATAAAGAAAAAATAAATTTATTTTTATAGAAAAGAGAGTATTAATTATTTATCTAGTACTTAAATATTAAATTATTTAAACTAATGAAATTATTATCTTGGTTAAGAATTATATATTAACAATATTGGCAAAGTCTTGTATATGACCATGTCCATTTTGAAAATTTGTTTCCATATTTTTTCCGTTCAAAGTTGGTAAACAAGTATGTCAAGCTTATAATAATAATAATAATAATAATAATAATAAGGAATTGAAGCAAAAGAAAGAATAAAAAACATTATCCTTTGGATGAATAATAAATAGTGTTATCTGATATGTGGTGTGCCAAATTTTATCATCTCCCTTTAATGAATATTACTATAGTACGTTCAGTTGGATTAACATTGATTTGCCCCACCTCCTCTCTCCTTGCTTCTTTTGGAAAATGAAAAATTCTATTAAAAAACTATCAAAATAATAAAATATTTTTTTTAATAACATCTAAAAAAATATTTTTTAACCATCAACCCAATAACAAAGCGTACTAAGGGAGACATGAGAGGTGCAGGCAACAGATGTTACTTGTATCCTTTAGCCCTTTTTTTTTTTTTGTGTCTCTTTGGAATCAATGGTGAAGGACCCCACAGCCTTAGCCAATCTACATTTATTACTATAAATAAAGATGGTATTATATTATTTTAACAGTACGGTCACAAATTTAATGATTAACAGCTGGGCTGGGTTAAACGAAACGACGCGTATATGCAGCTCCAATTAACTTTCTCAAATCTCAATATTTATTTATTTATTTATTAGGACAAAAAGAGAGAGGCCGACGAGGCTGGCTGACGCGGCTGCTCGACCTCGCCATTTCCTCTCTGGCATGCATTTTGGATAAGATTCTGACTCTCCATCCTTTCGTTATTACGACGTTTACTCTTCCTTTTACCATTTTAACCTTCCCTTCTTTTTCTTTTTTTATAAATCCTGCTGCTTCTTTATTTTTTTTCCATGGTTTGATTACTCCATAATATAACAATTAAATTTTATTTTATTGATGAATAATTTTATTTAATTAATTAATTAATTAAAGAAAAAGGTAATAATGTAAATATGGCGGAAAGGAGGGCGATCCTGAATTTGCGGAGTACGAAATCTAGGGAACATTGATGATATATATATCTTAAAAATGGGGTGTGACCAAACTCCTTTCATTTTCCTCATCTGATCCTATCTCTCTCTCTCTCTCTCTCATCCTCAGACAATCTCGTACGGACTTTTCATGTTCCCGTTTGCCACACCTTAGATTAAGATTGGAAAGTCATGAACAGCCCAACTCTCTCAAAATTTGTGGGACCCAACCCCATACTCTGCTATCCCACGCACCTATGCTTGGCACGCTGCTCGCGAGTGGCAAGGACATTCTTTGCTGCGTGGTTGGACTAATGTTCTAGAGATTAGAGATTTTTTTTGGTAGGTTTATGGATTCAAACACTTCGGTTTTTTTTTTTTTTTTTTTTTGACTTTTTGAGTTTATTTATCGTAATCTTAGACTAAATTTACAATCATCATAAATAATCTCATTAAAAATAAAAATTTTTAATTTTTAGATCTGATATATTACTGCTAATCTTTGACTGCAGCTATAAAATCAAGAAAGGATTAAAGGAACGAACAAAATTATTATATGAGATCACTTAAATATTGGATTTGAAGCTTGAATTAATTTATATATGCAAAAAAGAAATGCAGTTGGCAGCGTAAGCGTAACTTTAAATTCGGACAGGGAAAAAGAAAAAGAAAAGAAGCGGCATGAAATAAAGCACAATAAAGGGATTAATGTTTTCGGAGCAATGTATGAATTTCACTGTTTTATAAATAAATAAAAAAACACAATAAAATATTGCGTTTAATGTTATAATTAGTGAAGAAGATATGGTAATTAAAGGAAGATGGGACCCGCATACGTTATCCAGTAAGCGTGTTACACGGCGTGGTGTCGTGAGGAGGTTATGAAGTGGTGATGGCGTGTGGGCTGGGTAGGCAGTCCTTATCCATTAAAAGGCCTTATTTCGTGGGTCCCATTTTCTTTTATGATATAAAAATAATAATAATAATAATATGGTAACAAATATGGAAAGTCGTATGCTTATCCTCCTCCTATCTAATCTTCTATTTTGGAAACGCAAACACGCATTTGTGTTTGCCTCGCCGCCTTCTCTCTCTGTCTGAAAATTCATCCGTTTGCCATTTCCCTTAACGTTTCTGCTACGACTCCATATTTTAACAATTACCAACGGAATTGACTGCCGTTGCTGGACTTTGCTGTGCACATGTTTTGTTACTGAGTCTTCTCTAATATCATATTATATTAATATGCTTTAATATTGTGTCTTATTTTTTTACTAACAATTATTAATATGTAATAATTCTTATAAATATAAAAAATAATATGATTAATACAAAAATTAAATCATATGAACCCACAACCAAGCTCGGCTTGATCAAGGCTGATTCTAAAATGGGCTGTGCTTGAACGGGGTTTTTCTTGTGAGATGGGCTTCAAAGATCCTTTTGTGATTGGGCTTTTTCTGCATCATAAATTTGAGACTTTATATATAATCTGTACACGCCGCCGATCATTTTCGTCATAAGCCGCCGGCCAGGACTAGCTTGCTTTACCGAACGCTAGGTAGTGGAAAATGTAGAATTCTACGAGGCATCGGCTTCCCTTTCTGTATGCTAACTGCAGCTTAGCAGATAATTCCAGGCCCCGAAACTCACCGCTTCTACTCCATGGGCTCTGGTCTGGGCCTCCCCACTTTGACCAACGCCTGCTTCAGCCCGTATCACACCGTCACCTGAACTATCAAATATCAATGCCTTTTTGGGTCCTGAAATTGGCTCTTTCTCCTAGTGGCTCGCCTCTAACCATGGTTCATCTGCTTAACCTCTCGTCTATGCGCTAGCTCACTATATCCACTACCCCTTATACTATATTTTGATTCTGGGCCTTCCCTTGTGTGTTTTTGATTCTTGGATCTCGAAAATTTTGCTCCAAAGGAAGATTCTTGATTCAGTCTCTGGGTTTGGTGAGAGTTATTTATCGTTTGGTAACGTTTAAGTTTATTAAGCAATTGGATATTTCCAAATCTGGATTTGTGATTCGTTTATGTCTCAGTTAATTAAATTTATTTGAGCTTTCCATTTTTGTAGATTAAACACTGCGATTCTATTTTCGATCATTCTACTACTACATTGGTGGTGAATTTGGATCATTGGATTGTCCTTTGCTTTATGGTTTTCCAGATTGATTTCGGTTTCAAATTTTGATTAATGTATTGAATCCACTAACGGTGATGGGGCGCAATGGGTTTCAAATTTTTGGCCCTTTAGTAGTTGCTTTTTTTCCCCCACCTTCTGTCATGGGGTCACTACCTTATCCCCAAAAGATGCACTTGATATGTGTGCAACACACCCACTTATGTGTCCCATGATCTCTTCTTATTTGGCTGATGTAGGATTAGGGGTGGCCACGGTCCGGTTTCGAACCGGACCGAAACCGGTCAAAACCGGAACCGGCTTCAAACCGGACCGAAACCGTCCTTCTACGGTTTGGTTCAGGTTCATAATTTTTAGAAACCGTGAACCGGCGGTTCCAAACCGGATTGAACCGGCCGTTCCGAACCGGACTAAACCGGCGATTTAAATAAAAAAAATTCAATAAATACTTCATTCTACTCCTAATTCATTTACATATATATATATCATTAATTCTCTACACAATTATTTTCTATATTCTCTTTAATTCTTAATACTCTTTCAATTTCTCAAATTTTCTAAATAATTATTTTCTACACTCCTTTTAATTCTCAGTACTTTCACAATTCCCCTACTTTATTATATTTTATGCTCACTGAAATTTTTAATACTATCTCAATTACTCTGTTATTATTTTATATCTTCAATAAAATTTTCAATACCCTCTATTTTGATTTTTTTTTCTTTTATGTTTTTTTAATTATCAATTATCATATAATTTTTTTAAAAATGGCAAGTAATACTCAATTTAACTCAATTCAACTAAGCTTTTATCCCAAAAATTTATTGGGATCGGCTATATGGATTCTCTTTCTCCACTGTAAATGATTTTGGGTTAAATCCTCGAAAATGTGTAATGTTTCTAGGTCATGTTGTACTATTCTCCTCCAAGTCAGTTTAGGTCTACTTATTATTTTCTTTCTATCCTCAACCCAATATGCTCTACTTATCTAATTAGAGCTTTCCTATGTTTATACTTTACATGACCAAACCACCTCAATCTCCATTTTCTCAACTTATAACTGAAAATTTTGATTCCTCTAAATCCTAAAGGGATACATAGGCAAAATTAAGTTCATGCACATTTTTCAAAATTTTTTTTAAATTAATTTTATCTCTAATTTTTTAATAAATTCAAGTCTTTGTTATTAAATTTTTCTTAAAAATAAGTTATTTTATTTTGATTGAAAGATTTTTAAGAAAAATTAAAATATTTTTACAAATATAACTTAAATTCTAAATTAATAAAATTTTCCTCTAATTTTTCCTTTAAGTTGCTCTTAAACAGCTTTCAAACCGTCTTGAACTGTCATTTTTCGAACCGTCATTCAAACCGTTTTAAACCGGGGTTCGAACCGGAACCGGCGGTTCAAGAACCGTCTTTCAAACCGTCCCATGACGGTTTGGTTCAGGTTCATGATTTCATTGAACCTAAACCGGCGGTTCAGGAACCGTAACCGGCGGTTCCTGAACCGTGGCCACCCCTATTAGGATGAAGGTAACATTCTCTTCCCCCAAGCTCGTAATGCCCTTATCACGGCTGGCCCACCCTCCCTATCTCAGTCTTGTTAAGACGCTTGGCGTGAAGTCAGATCATTACGAGATTAGTTCTGATAACACTTATCACGGGGTCATTATTCTCTCCCTAAAAGATGCACCTAATACAGTACACCCACTTATATACCTCAGAAGTCCCTCTTATTTGACCGATATGAGACGAGGGTAACAATTCCTTTAGGCCTTTGGTTTCCATGCCTTTTTTTTAATATTTTTTTTAATTTATTTTTGTCTTTTGTTGATGAAGTACATCTTGCCATCAAAATGCACAGGAAAATGGATATTCATCAATTTACATATGGGAGAAATTATTAGGTACATTCGATATACATATAATATTTTTATTATCATGTGGAATTCACTTTCTATATTATAGGGAGGGTCTACTTTTCTATGAGAGATGAAGCACCATTTTTTAGTATTCCCGATATATCCAATAATTAACCGTATACCTAGATATTAAGCACTGATTCTCATGATCCACTAGAGATGACAAGGAGTCGGATTTTAATAAGTATCTAATCCGACCGAACCCTAATAGGCAGATTTTGATGGTATATATATTCTGTCACGACCCAACCTATGGGCCGGACCGGCACTAGGACCTGGGCCAGCCTAAAGCCCCCGAGGCCCGTAGTAAGCCTTAACTATTCATTTACCCAACTCTAAGGCCCATTTGGGCCCAATTTCAAGAAAACAAACGGACAGTCCGCCATAAAATGAACTTACCAACGGGGAGTTTTCGACTCACCCGACCTGTAAACACAATATATAGTCAATTGGGGAGCTCAGCTCACCCTCCACATACTCATCAACATAATAATAAATGGGAGCTCAGCTCCCTCATCCAATCCATCAAACATGCATATCATTATATGTTTACAGGTCCAACATGATAATAATATTACAGACCATAATCAAATAAATACTTCTAAATACTTCTAACACATGCGGAAATTCTAGGAGTTAATAAAATTACACAAACATTGATAAACAACCTGCGAGGAAAGGGAGCAGGTTAACCTCAAAAATATCCTCCTGTGGCCTGGAAAAATATTGAACAGGAGTGGCGTTCGACTCAGAGTAAAATATCAATTTTAACCATAATCTCTATAACTATCTAAATCTAATGCACCCTGTAGAGTGAAATGCAACATCCACATCATTTTCACATCATAACATCAAAAAGGTAATTTGGAGCACTCACGCACCCTGTAACATCAATCATAATATATGGGGTGATCCCTATCTGACTCTCTTAAATCCAACACAGTGCCGTGAAGAACTCGGCTTGGACTTCCACTTAAATACCAAATCGGGGTCCCAAGAAGAACTCAAGCCGTGTCTACCCGAAGGACCGGTCCCAATGAAGAACTCAAGCGTGTCTACCCGTCCTATCCATAGTCCACACCACATCACACGCATGCACGCCAACGCACTTTGCTCCAAATTACCACAACAACATACATGGCACTTTAACATTTATCAATGCATCATAAATCGTGCCTAGAGTTTAACTACATAAATATATGCATATAAGTGATGCATGGGCATGCTGAACATATAATAATATCGAAATTACAATTAAAATTAATATTTTACTCACAGACTTGACGATGGTCATTGAGGCGGTTGGGCGGAGGAAGAAGGCTGTCCCGGCTCACCTGACAATTATATTACAATTATTTAATACAATCTGACTCAATACAAACAAAGAAAAAGACCAATTACGTCCTAAGTCATGCCGAAAATCCGGCAGAGTCTCCCCTATACCTAGGACCTACCCAACCTGCAAAAGGATTCAAAACACACTTCTATACTCACAATCCATATATCCACAGTTCAATCATATCACACAGCCCCTCCTGGGCCCATCAAATCAGTCATCCATCACAATACGCAAAATTTCAATTTAGTCCTTATTATTGATCATTTTTGCAAAAACTGCCCAAACAAGCTCTAAAAATTATAAAACTTTGCCCCGCGGTCCTTAGCAATATTACTAAGCTATTGCAAAAAGAATCGTAATTTTCCAAGCTACCACGAATATTTTATGGATTTTTAATCATATTTAAGCACTAGAAAATTACGAAAAAGCAAGATTCGGGTTTACCTTTGCCGATTCCGATTTCTGGAACGCGCTCGGGACATCTGACAATGGGGGGCTAGCCAAAACCTCGGTCCAATTCGGAGACTTTTCCGGTAATGGGTCTGTCTGGCCCGAAATTGCAAACCCCGTCAACTGTCGAATTTCCGCGAATCGAGGATACCTACACGAAGCCCATAACACGGGGGTTAGTACATAAATTTTTCAGAATTTTCTAAGCTCATTAAATGCTCGGAAAAACACTGCGAAGTTCCGTGGGACCCACCGAAAAACGATGTCGGAAAAATTCAAAATTTATGTCGTTGCGAAGCTCTCGACGAATGGAGCGTGCTGGTGGCCTCGATTTTCTCGTGGGATTCACGGTTTTCGAGAAATCTAGCCCAAAAGTCGAAATGGGCTAAAATCTTCCCGAGCAAAAATCGGACAATCCGCTCGATGGATTTCGGCGTTCTTGGTGTCTATGGAAAGCTCTCGCCGAGTAGATGATTTTGGACACAAGACCGGTCCAATTGGTGGCGGATCGGCGGATTTGGTGGGGAAGTTGAAGTGGCGCCTTGTATGGGGGCGTTCGCACGCATTTTTCCGGCCGTTTGGCGGCGTACTCTTTGGGAGGCGTGGCGCGCTGTCGGTGAGTGGGCGGTGGTGAGGTGGGGAGGAGAGAGAAAAGAGAGAGAAAAGGGAGAGGGACGACGCGCGCGGGGAAGAAAAAGGGAAGAAGGAAAAAGGCCGGTCCGATTTGACCGGTCCGATTCGGTCCGGTTCGATTCGGCCTGTTCGATTCAGAATACAAAATTTTGAATTTTTACTCTGCCTCGGGACCGAAAACGAGGTCCAAAAATTTCGAAAAAATTTCAGAAAACTCAGAAAAATACATAGACTCCAAATATATTTTTAGTTTTGCCACGTGGTCTTTAAATTAATTTTTAAAAATCATCAAAGTTTATATTTTCGGAAAATCGAACCCGATTTTTAAAATCCGAAAAATCTCAAAAAAAATTCCAAAAATTTAATAAAATTAAAATACTAAAAATGCTCATAAAATTAAAAATTTTGGGGTGTTACATATTCGGGTTTGAAACATATTTGAATTTGAAGAATAATACTTATAACGTATTCTGGTTGAATTCAGATTTTGCATGTTGGGTATATATTATCCAAACCTATTTATATAAATACTTAATTAAATCTAAAATATATTTTTTTATAATAAAATTAAGTATAAAATATATTTTTTTATAATAATATTTATAAATTTTTATATATTTTATTTTATAAAAATAAAATTTAAATATTTTATTAAATTATTAAATTTTTAAAATATAAATTATTAATAAAATATTTTTTATATAGATTAGTAATTAAAATATATAAAATTAAACATGTTTAAGTATTTTTCAGGTAATAGTAATCGGATTTAAAATGAATTTAGATAGTTGAGAATAAATTTTTTTCATGCTTGGGTTTTGAGGATTTTAATTTTTGAGGATTTTAATTGTATTTGAGTAGTGTGATTTTTGTGGATATCCCTCCCATTTTCATTGAAAACATAAAATAAATAACATTTGTCAATCGTTCCAAACCAGTACCATTGTGATGGAGCATCATCAAATAATACAACTTCAATGGAATGCATTCTTCGTTTTAACGGTCTTTTTTCATCTGTGCAGTATGAGAGGAGTTGGAAAACCTCTTCGGTTATATTTGGCAGGACATAATTAAAATTATATTGTAATTATAATAATGTTATATGTCTTATCATTTTATTTGGTTGTACAAAGATAATTTATTATAATCTAATGCGAATTACATCATGTAATCTTTGTTGCTTTAACTAATATAATTTATATATTTCAATTGAGTCCACTCGCAGATATGGCATGTCTTATGAGATTTAGATTTGTTTGTATGCTAGTGATAAACAGTTTGTTAACCAGTCACAAGAATTATTCAGTGCATTGTGATGTAAATTCACTTTCACTAACAATTATGTTGGATCCATCTACTTTTTTAATGGAGAATGCATTTGTAAGGGAGGGAGTATGTACGGGGAGTTTGATTCCATCTCAGTTCCAGGCTCGAATCGGATGTTGGCCAAGCTTAGCTCGACTGAGTGCATCTCATCACTTGGGGACCCATTTGTTTAGTCGGCTCAAGTTCTAGGGTTTCTGCTGTTACATCACATGAGTTGGTTGGAGTTGCACATTTTTTTATTGTAGCTTTAGTTTTGTTTCTTTGTTGTGTTCTGTCTTCCTTTTTTATTAAAATAATAATAAAAAAAAATAATGAAGTCTCCAAATTTAATGGTATTATCTTACAAGCAACAGTATGAAGAAAAGAGAAACAGGAAATAAACTTTTCTATGGTTGCTCGCATTCCTCTTGTTAATTAGATTTTGGAACTAATTTATGGTAAATAAAAATAAGGAAACTATATAGCTATGGTTGAATCTCATTCCTCTTGTTAATCAGATTTTGGAGCCAAACATCTTCTTCTTCGCAAAAGATGGCAGACAGAATGCAGCAGTATGGATCTGCAACAGCAAGAAAACAAAGGGATAAGATCCTCTAGAATAAAATCATTAGTGACAGAAAACCTCGGCGTTTTCAGGACATGTTGGTTTAAGAAGGAAACACCTCTGAATTGTAAAACAGGGGAGGTCCTTTGGCTACACCATAATTCTCAGGATTCAATAGATTTACGGGGTGCTTGAAGTCGACTGGTGGTCCCTCAGTGGAGCAAAGCATGAAACCCATCATCCCACTGAAATGAAACCCTACTCAGTATTGATCAACTCCAGAGTCCAGAATGATAAGCACATAAAAAAGAAAAAGCATAAAAGGGCTTATGCCTGGCGTATGCCGGAGTTGTGCACCAGGCGTAGCTAACAGAGCCTTTGAATGCCTTACAGCATCTGGCTATGTAATCTGAAAGTGAAAATTCCGGGTGCCACAAGCTGTCCGCTGGGCAACACATGACCCCTCCTGGGCGAAGCGCCCTTGCCACCGATTCTAGGAACCACTTATCCCCTACTTCTTCTTCTTCAGGCCCTGTATTATATTCAATGCATATTTAATCCTTGAGGATGTGAAGTTTTCATAAGTCGGAGGTTCAAATCTTGTTAGATATTTTATAGAGAGAAATGAAGGAAAATATGTACTGAGCATATTCAATGGTATGTACTTATCGCCTTGATATAATACACTGATAGTTTAGATTAGATTATAATGAATGAAATAAAAAATTACAAGAAGGGAAATACCCATGCATTGGAAAGCATCCAATAGGATTGCATCGTAAGTACCCTGAGGAACATTTTTCAGGAATTCAACTCCTGCATTTTTTGAAGAAGACAAAGCTAAGGCTAAATATATCGTGTTTCCTTTGGTAAGGGGGCCGGGTTGGATTATGTAAGAAAATAAAGAACATAAAAGAATCTGATTAATTATACCGTTGCCTATGTGGAGATTGACTCGGGGATCCTTGTATCCAATTGCAATGTCAGGGAAGAACCGTTTATAAGCCTGAAAACGATATCCATTTTCAGACACATGATTTTGACCCCAAGAATCCCTAAATTTCATGTAGTTGAGAAAAGGTAAAACACAGACACACAAGCAATTAATAGTTTTATAGACTACTCATTTGTATACCTAAACACCTTTTTGGTTATTCAATGGAATGGTATTTTTTATTTATTTTCAAAACTAGACAAGAAAAGAAAAACCTTAAATTGGAATAGCGAGAGAATTCACTTACATCAATCACCATTTTGTCAATTTCACAGATGTCAATCCGATCGACCGAGGAATGGCGAGATATTTCTTTCAGAATTCCACCATCACCTCCTCCAATTAGCAAAACCTGAAGAATATAATTAAGTTGGCGGGTGGTTTTAAATAAATAGACTGTACAATGCCACGCTGCCTTCGTTAATTTTTTTTTTATTATTATTTATACTATTCTTGGTGCACATACCCCAATCTTTCCATACATAATAGGGAATATAGCTGTATAATAAAAGTGTCTCAGCAAAGAAAAAAGAAATGACCTTCTTTGGGTTTGGAATGGAGCAAAGAGGAAGGTGGGTGAGCATTTCTTGGTAGACAAACTCATCCTTCTCTGTTAGTTGAATTGCCCCATTCAGGATCACAATCTTTCCATGCGCGGGTGACTGCAATCATAAACAAGTAAGAAAGGAAATATATATGTATATATATATATATATATATATATATATATATATATATATATATATATATATATATATATAGCTGATATTATTGTAGAAGAAAACTAGAAGTAAAATTCCACTGATTCCTCTCACTTTTTTTACCTGAAATACAAAAAGATCCTGGTATTCTGACTTGCCATGAAAGAGGACCTTTTCCACCTTGAACAAATGTGCCTCTCCTATGGAATGATTAATGTTTCGTAAGTGGGAGTTTATGGATTAAACTTCCTAATAATTTTGATGAAGAGACAAGAAAACAAAATGATTTGATGGAACTAATCATATTGTCTTGAGAGTGAAGTCAATCAATATCATGGATACACTCCTGTCTAGAGGGAATGATTAAAGGTCTCACTCAAATACCATGGGAAAGTGTCGATGTTAGCTTTCACAAAAGCTTAGTACCATTCAGGTGAAGACATACCGGCTAAATTCTGATGGTGCGGATGTGGTTATCCATACGATAGATAATAACCTTCTCTATCTATCAACTAGTTGTTCGCTTCCAATTGGTTATTTAATAATGGAATGGTTTGCTTCTGTTTTTTATGTATCATATACATGTCACATGTATTTTGATGTCAATTGAGAGATGCTGGGGGTGCTATGGTGGCGTTCCAACCCTTATGTGTGGCTTGTTTGCTTATTTCAAGTTGGCCATTTGAATTGCAGTGTGACTATACTACATTTCAAATCTATATATGTGCAACTACGCATTTGAAACTGCTTGTTTTGGAAGAACATCATCATTGTAGGATGAAACCATATCTACTTGTTGAAAACACTGATTCGAATACAATGAAAGACTGGACTGCAATGATAAAAGTTTTCACACAAAAACAAAAGTTAAAGCTTTTCGAGCTTAAAGAAGATTGTAACATTGCTAAAGCAAAAAAGATAGGAAACCTAACACAGAATTTAGCCCAAACATGGAATAGTGCAGCTGCTTCAACCTTCTTTCTTTCTTTTAATTAATATTCTTAGAACATGGTTCTCATTTTATAAAATTGTGAAAAAAAGAAAAAGAATTATAAGAAAATTCAAACTAGATATTAAGAAAAAAAAAAAAGGGGGATGTGCAGACTGTAATGGACCAAAAGAAAGTGAAATGTAATTAAAGAAATTAAGAAATAAGAAGCATACGCATATATGTGATACCTGGCCATCCATAGGGAACATCAGCATACCATCCTGGAATGTTAAGAGAAACACCATTACAATTACTGGGTTTATGGTTCTCCATTTCAATAGTATATGGTGAACAAAAGAGATGAGTAGCCTGATCAATCTCTTCTACATGTATTGTGTTAGATTCAGCAGAAGCAAAACCATTCTCTGCGGCCATTGATTTTCTCCTTGATTCGCTCTTCACCACTACAGGAACTGATAGAAAGAATGTATAAATTGTGAAGGGCAAAGCTTCTGCATGTGGGAATAAATAGGAAACAATAACCAATTAAACCACGAGTAGAAAAATGTAGGTGGCCACCGAATGATCATTTGTCAAGTTTTGTCTCCATAGTTGAATGTTTGGCGGGTCCTGATCTTTTTAGCTCAAGACTCCATATTAGATATTCATGATTCCAGATTCTTCAGGATGAGATCAAATTTATTTAATTTCTTGGATTAATTATTTCCTTTGGCTCTAGTTACTTGATACGATACTAGCTTGTGCTTTTCCCCTTTCAAACATTTCTGCAGATTTATTTCTCATCTCAAGCCCGCTTATAGAATCTACGGGATGAATATAAGAAGAGAACATTCTCTCTACCTTTAATATTTTTAAAGAAAATTAGGACTAGACGGTAGTGTATATTAATTTAAAAATTTTATTTTTCATAAATAAGTACTCTTTGTTTTCACGTAGTTTTTTTTTTCAACTTCCCATAATTACATGTTAATGTGATGGAAAATTCTTGCATAAATTTCTGTTTATTATTAACTCAAAAGATAAATATATGTAATTCATTTATTTAATAGATTAATTCAACCATATATCATATGTCTTGAATTTATGATGGACATGTTTAAACAAAAATATTTTATTTAATTACAAATTGTTAAAGTTTTAAAGAGAATAAGAACATAAAAATAATGATAAATCACAAGATATTTATTTTAATAAAAAATTAATTTTTATAAGTGTGAAATTATATATTAATTTTTTTAAATTATTATTAAATTAAAATTAATAACTTATAAATTAAATTAATATAATATAATCATATAAAAAAAAGTCCAAATTCAAAATATTTTTAGACCATTTCTTACTTTTATTCACCAACATTGAATTTGTATAATGTGAATCACGCCCTATATATATACTTATTCTTTTTCTCTTCTTTGAGGAAACTGCTTTTTATCTCATTTCTTCTCATGTAGCCAGTGATCAATGAGTGATGACATATATATATTTTTAGAGTATAACTAAAAAATATATATTCTTTATAACTCATACTAGTAGACATATGATGTTTTTTTTTTAAGTAAAGACTTAGGTTTATCAGATGAGTTACATATATTCGATTGAATTAAATTATAAATATAAAAATTTTATTATTATTAGTATTTTGTGTCTGCTGTGGGTTGGTGACCTTTTTTTTTTTTTTTTAAATACTGTGGGCTGGTGACTTAAAATATTGATATCGTGAAGACTAAATCAGCTCACGTGATTTACGTTAATGGATTTTTTTTTTTTTTCATTTATTTTCCAAACATGCAATTATAATGTCATTAAACTTTTGGTGGTCAAAATACTGCAATCTTTATAATTGGATTGGATTCAGCATGGTGAAAAAAGCCAACACTTCAACCCCACGAAAAGAATCTCTCAGGCTAGATATTCACACTTGTCCATCTCCTGCATGTTTACATATATCAACTTTCCCTTCCTTCTTTACTTCTCAATACATGGTCATGGAAATGGTGATTAAAAAAAAAAAAAAAAGGAGAATTTCATCATAGTGTGAAAAAGAACAAATGGGTTATTCACAGGAAAAGAAATTCGAGAGCTATGAAATTAATATGAATAACAAGAAGGTTTTTCATGCATAGCTTACTGCTAATTAATAAAGAGCTAATGGTAAAAAACTTGAATCTGCTTAGAAAGGCTCATCTCAATTAGTTCTTTTTCACTTAAATATTTAATTTTATTTCAACTGCTAAATTACTTTAACTCAAAGTAAAACTATAATCAAAATCAAATTGAAAAGAACCTCTTAATCCAATTCAGATTTTCCTGTTCATAAAACAAAAGTGGACCGGAAAGATCCGTGCTCAACTCTACAACCAGCACAATATACACAGCAGCCATCATTTCATCGGTATGGTGTATGAATACATTCATTGCAGGCTTGAAGTGTTCCAACCCACCAACTCCATGCATATCCATAGTGAACAATTAATGGTTATATACCAATTCCAAACAAAATCAAACATTTCTTTTTTGTGTAT